>NC_053390.1:645442481-646159588 GCF_905171765.1 Bufo bufo | reverse complement strand
CAGACAATAGGAGGACAATACTGTGCTTATTTCCAATATGGCCGCATCTAGCACAGTTTTTAAAAATAAAAACATACAGTCAGGTCCATAAATATTGGGACATCGACACAATTGTAAAATTTTTGGCTCTATACACCACCATAATGGATTTGAAATGAAACAAGCAAAATGTGCTTTAACTGCAGACTGTCAGCTTTAATTTGAGGGTATTTACATCCAAATCAGGTGAACGGTGTAGGAATTACAACAGTTTACATATGTGCCTCCCACTTGTTAAGGAACCAAAAATAATGGGACAGAATAATAATCATAAATCAAACTTTCACTTTTTAATACTAGCTTGCAAATCCTTTGCAGTCAATTACAGCCTGAAGTCTGGAACGCATAGACATCACCAGATGCTGGGTTTCATCCCTGGTGATGCTCTGCCAGGCCTCTACTGCAACTGTCTTCAGTTCCTGCTTGTTCTTGGGGCATTTTCCCTTCAGTTTTGTCTTCAGCAAGTGAAATGCATGCTCAATCGGATTCAGGTCAGGTGATTGTTAAGGAACCAAAAGTAATGTGACAATTGGCTTCTCAGCTGTTTCATGGCCAGGTGTGTGTTATTCCCTCATTATCCCAATTACAAAGAGCAGAAAAAAGGTCCAGAGTTCTTTTCAAGTGTGCTATTTGCATTTGTTGCTGTCAACTCTCAAGATGAGATCCAAAGAGCTGTCACTATCATTGAAGCAAGCCATCATTAGGCTGAAAAAAACAAAACAAAAAAAACATCAGAGAGATAGCAAAAACATTAGGCGTGGCCAAAACAACTGTTTGGAACATTCTTAAAAAGAAGGAACACACTGGTGAGCTCAGCAACACCAAAAGACCCGGAAGACCACGGAAAACAACTGTGGTGGATGACCGAAGAATTCTTTCCCTGGTGAAGAAAACATCCTTCACAACAGTTGGCCAGATCAAGAACACTCTCCAGGAGGTAGGTGTATGTGTGTCAAAGTCAACAATCAAGAGAAGACTTCGCCAGAGTGAATACAGAGGGTTCACCACAAGATGTAAACCATGGGTGAGCCTCAAAAACAGAAAGGCCAGATTAGTGTTTGCCAAACGACAGGAAAGGAACTGCTCATGATCCTAAGCATGTTACCTCATCAGTGAAGCATGGTGGTGGTAGTGTCATGGCGTGGGCATGTATGGCTGCCAAAAGAACTGGTTCTCTTGTATTTTTTGATGATGTGACTGCTGAAAAAAGCAGCAGGATGAATTCTGAAGTGTTTCAGGCAATATTATCTGCTCATATTCAGCCAAATGCTTCAGAACCCATTGAACAGCGCTTCAAAGTGCAGATAGACAATGACCCAAAGCATACTGCAAAAGCAACCAAAGAGTTTTTTAAGGGAAAGAAGTCGAGTGTTATGCAATGGCCAAGTCAATCACCTGACCTGAATCCGATTGAGCATGCATTTCACTTGCTGAAGACAAAACTGAAGGGAAAATGCCCCAAGAACAAGCAGGAACTGAAGACAGTTGCAGTAGAGGCCTGGCAGAGCATCACCAGGGATGAAACCCAGCGTCTGGTGATGTCTATGCGTTCCAGACTTCAGGCTGTAATTGACTGCAAAGGATTTGCAAGCTAGTATTAAAAAGTGAAAGTTTGATTTATGATTATTATTCTGTCCGATTACTTTTGGTTCCTTAACAAGTGGCAGGCACATATGCAAACTCTTGTAATTCCTACACCATTCACCTGATTTGGATGTAAATACCCTCAAATTAAAGCTGACAGTCTGCAGTTAAAGCACATCTTGTTTGTTTAATTTCAAATCCATTGTGGTGGTGTATAGAGACAAAAATGTTACAACGGTGTCGATGTTCCAATATTTATGGACCTGACTGTACAACATTAATGCATTAACATATCTGAACATAACTGCAAGTTCAAGATACGCAAGGGGTGTATCATGCTCATGAGCTAGCTCCCATTCACAATTACAAATAGAAGTAGCTCTGATCCTGGGATTCATCTGCACTTTGATCAACACCCCCGTGGCAAAATAGTGGGGTATCGATCAGTTGTTAAGGCACCCATTCCTGCCATAGTAAACTGCTTGTTAAGCCCTGTAAGGACAGAAAATCCCCATAGACTGCAATATTATACTATTACAGTCTATGGTATAAGAGATCAAATGACTCCATGTTCAAGTCCCCTTTATATACTTATATCTAATTAATGAAACTACAATGGAATACATAAAGAAAGTTTTTCTTTAGAGATTACAAAACTCTAATGCTACAATTGATCCTTCAGTGAGCTGACAGTCCATCTTGGTCTCACAAGATAATTCATTCACAGTGAATTTTAGTGTACAAAAGGTGAAAATATATATCTGATAAGATATATTACAACAGCTTCTTATGTTCACTTGTGCTATTAATTTATACAAAGTTGTGTGAAAAGTTGTTAACCATTTAATTCTATTTTTCCCTGTTTTTTCCCTGTAAATCTGAACATTTAATAACCCAAGTTAATGCTGTTAGATCCTTTGGATGCTGGTTTGGAAAAGAATTAGTGTATTCATTCTCTTTGATAGGCTATGATAAGCTTCTGAATAAATGTTTCACTTAAGTAAAGCTTAACTTGTTTCTGAATATTGGTGATGGTTAGCTCTAGGCAAACACAGTTACTTTGCTTCCCTAAGGGCATTTGATCATTGGTGTACTTAACTCTAGCCATTCTTGAAATCTGGCCTGAAGTCAGAAGAGTTCCAGTAAGATTTCAGTATTGCAATATCATCATTGCTAAAGTACACTGTGCTACCCAGCCTCGGCAAGCCTTAATACCTGATTAAAATTGCATCTTTTCAATATTATTCCATCAATGCCCCATTTTCAGAGCACTGGATTCCAAGGCTAGAGGCTTTAATCAAGCACAGATCTATAAGTGATTAGGCTGACCAGAACGTGTGATTTCTTTAGTTTTGTACGTGTACCCGATTTAATAGACTAAAGTTCATTCTACTTTCTCTGAGTTAAAATATTTGAAAAATATATCCTGCATTGCTAGCAGACACCTACAGTGCTGATATGGAGATTTACCACAAGATATCATATGTTATATATTACAATGTGATAAAAACCGAAAATACTGGAGACATTGAGTGACTTAAGCATCCATACACCTGTATTTATCCACTCTGTACAGTAGAAGTTTTGGGATCATTGTTATCCAGAACTATTTAATGCTCTATCGTTTGAGGTTCTAAACAGACTTAAGATCTGTTTAGGTTTGAGTGGTTTTCCGGTTTGCATCAACATCTTTTAAAATAATCATTTATGGAGGTAGCTGTCATTTTGTAATGTATTAATTTTACCTTTATTGCTCCTATCTACCATTCTGGGCTTTGGTCACATGACCATGTCCATGTAGGTCTTTCTTACTTCCTGTGATCTTATGTCCATGGACATGTCAGAGCAGCAACAGGGGCAGTGATAGGGGAGTGTCTATGTAATTTTCTGGGTGGGAGGAGATATACACTAGCTGGGTGTTGTTAGGGGCAGTGCTAGAGCTGTGGCAGGGAAAGGAGAAGTGCATCATGGGATTGGTTGGACACAGTAACAGGAAGTGCTACATACAGGGTGGAAACAAACCAGATGGATTTGTTTACATGGTGAAAACAGGCCAGTAAAGTCCAAATTGAAAAAAAAAAAAGCATGAAGAAAATGTACGTGAGGTAAGAAGCTATATGAGAGTATCTGTCAAATACCATAGCAATACCAGAAAAAAACAACCTTTTAAGGATATAAATAGAGAAAAAGTCAAAAGTTCAACAAAGTATTTACAAAGTTAATCAACATTCAATTTCCCCTGAAAGGACTGGAGATTTACTGTGACTACTTCAATAGAGGTTGCAAACTCTTATGTCACAATGCATTTGATTAGAATTTCTAAACATCTGATATTCTACGGATGTAGTACAGTTGACACTCATGATTTATGAGACGTGTTATCTAAACTAAATGCGTTAAGCAAACACCTTCAATTGCTTTTCAATATTTTTTGTCTCAAGATAACACGATGAGTTAAGAAATTTGAGTTAAGAGCTTGAGTGCTAACCCTGCTACATCTGTAATTTCTGTTTCTAGAGTGCTAGATTATTAAAAGATTACTTACTGCAACTAACATAATGCCCTGATTAATGGTCATTTCTCATTTCAAAGCCCAATCTAAGAAAAATGATATTATGCACCAAGTAGGTCATATAATATCAAGAATCATTGTTTCTTTTTACTTTTACTAGTTTTATGCTGTTTCAGCTCTGATTTTATCTTGCTGTGTCATTTTCTTCCAAGTACAGGATGACATTAACATGCTTTATGGGCTTAATGACATATTTGCTGTGTAAGAGATATGATTACAAATTGGAATTGTGCCAGTGTAGGGAATCCTCTGGTGATATTGTTGAGAAACTGCCCATGTTCTGATCATTTGAAGTTTTAGAATGTTTTATAGTTCTATTTCCAAGACAGATTTTAATCAATAACTTTATAGGTGTTGAAGAATGATGTTGTTTAGCTTTATATTATGTAAATTGAATGGTAATATTGCTGGTAGACACAGTTGACTCATCATGAAAGGTAATGGTATGTCTATGAGTTATTTATGAATATCTCACATACAGTGGCATGCAAAAGTTTTTTAACTTCAGCTTCTGCCTCTGTTTCATGTTATATTAGCTGCAACACAGCCTGAAAGCATTATTGATCCACCCCCATGCTTAATAGTTGGAGAGTTGTTAATTTCATTCAATTCTGTGCCCTTTTTTCCACAAACATACCTCTGCTTACTGTGTGCAAAGAGTTCTATTTTAACCTTATTGGTCCATGGGACTTGTTTAAAAAATGCATTAGGCTTGTTTAGATGTTCTTTTGCAGGATGCAGGAGAATTTTTCTTCTGATGACTTTTCCATGAAGGCCATATTTGTGAAGGTGTCACTGAACAGTAGAACAATGTACCACAACTCCAGAGTTTGCTAAATCTTCCTGAAAGTCTTTTGCAGTCAAGCAGGGGTTCTTATTTGCCTTTCTAGCAATCCTACGAGCTGCTGTCTCTGAAATATTTATTGGTTTACCAGATCATCTTTTGACCTCCAATGTTCCTGTTAACTGCTATTTCTCAATTACATTTCCAGCCTTCTCCTGATTTGTTGTCCTCAACCATATTCATTTTCAGAGTGTTAGGCAGCTGCTTAGAAGAACCCATGGCTGCTTTGCTCTGGGACAAAATTAGAGGAGTTTGTGTATTTATAAAGCTTTAAAATTTGTATCACCTGGTCTTTCCTAATGACGATTGTGAACAAGCCTTAACCCTAACAGGCTATACAAGGTCTGAGACCTCAGCCAAAGTTATCTGAGCACTCAAATCTCCTTGGGTTACTCTTCATACTTTTGCAAGGTACTCCTTTCCTTTTTTCACTCGAAATTTTTACAAAACCAAAATAATACACAGATATTGTCCCACTGAGGTTTGGTGTAAAGAACCTTATGTGCATGGCTTGTGTCATATAGATATGTAATATGGCACACATGCCTACTAAAGGCCCATGTTTTGGACCAGCTGATGAATGCAAGGGAATATTGCAGTTTCTATAATTTTTATAAGCTGTCTGTCATATGACCTCTGAAAAAGTTCAGATTTTCTTTATGGTACTTATCATACATCTCTGTTCCTTGCAAAGATACATAGTTTCTTTGTATAGTCACATTTAAAGGGAATTTTCAGGACTTATGCATTGATGGCTTATCCTTTCAAAAGGCCATGAATATTTTACTTGTGGGGGTCTGACTCTCTGGACCCCTCCAAGGATCAGCACAATTAAGGGAATATATTTCACTGTTTACACAGTCCGTCAATGTTTAAGTCCCAGAAAACCCATTTAAATGACACCTAAGATGTACTGTACAAAGTTGTTGCAAATTCACAAATTGTGTGTACTCTGCATCATTTATTGTGACCAAAAAAGAAAGCAAAACAGTTTTCATATATAAAATCCGCCATTGTATTTTAACTGCTGTACAATTGTTGATAAACAATATGATATAATACTAAAGGAAAGACCGCTGTAATAAATTCAGCCAGTGATAATAAATATTCAGCTACAGGTAATTATCTGATTTAATAGCATTTTTCAGAGCGAGCCTTTACTTGACATGCAGAAAATACTATTACATTACCCTGCATAGATACATTGTTATGACATGCAATAACTACTTGAATATAAAGGGGATTAATAATTTAAAAGGTGTTAACAAATTAGGGCCATCATTAAAACTAGACTTTGAAGCACTCTGTAGAAAAATCAGTCCAAGATAGTGCTAAGCTCTTATGATAAAGAATTACTGCATTAATTCTGCAAAGTGAACTTATTGCTCCTATTCGTCTCCAGGTCCCTGGAGCATTAAGAGACAGAAAGAATGATATGATCACTGTAGTCCTCTGCACAACACCTCGCATATTTTCATCACCAGTTCACAGCTGTACTTGACTATGCCGAGAAAGGAAACAGATCCGCACGTCATGAGTCTTTTGTTTTTCTTCTGTCTTCTGAAGTGCAATTATTGTTTGCTTTGTCGTATCAAAAAGAATGCAAGAGAACCTAATGTTGTGCTGACATCTCAGTGTGATTAGTTATAGATGGTGCTTGATTTTGTGTTTGATTTAGGCAACTTCAAGGTTTAGACATCTTTATGTAGTCTCGTGAGTACAGAAATATGGTCCACCAATGCATTATTGGACCATGCCTTGGTAATATACGCCTTCCTTTATTTCCTTTAGTAAATGATACAATTTATTTTACGTTATGGATGGTATGGAACAATTTACAAAGGTTCAAACCAGAATAGATTAAATATTAGTCTCTGTTCACATCTGCAAAGTCAATGTTGGATACATTGCACAACAGACACTGGTGATGGCCGACAGATCTATTGACTGAAAACAGAAGCCTAACCTAGCCTAACCTGCAAGTTATACAGCACAATTATTTCACTCCTGTGAATAAAGATCATCTGTAGCAATGTCTACAACAAAGAGGTTTCCTGATGTGTATACAGTAGCTTCTCTACTATGTACTGTAACTGTTTTTTTTTTTAACAATTATGGAAAGCATGGTGGATAATCTGTTTTGATATAGTTAATGACAGACTGATCCAAACATATGGATGTACATTTGTACAGAAATCTTTTGGATCTTTGGCAAGAAAAAATCTCCACTTACCCTTTAACCACTATGACATACTCATATGTCATGGCCGTTAAGGGGTTGTATGGAGTGGTCTTTACACACTAAGTTCACTCCATATGCAGTGGGCTGTAAAAAACATAAGGCACCCACTGGTAGTGAGCGTTTGGAGATGACTCTGATCCCGGTCATTTAACATCTGAGTTGCAACTGTCAATAGCAACTGTGGCATCTGTGGGGTTAGACAGAGGAAGGGGGATCCCTCTGCATTCTGATCGGAGCCCCAGCTGCGAAATCACAGGGCCCCAATTGGTTGCTATAACAGCCTTGGGCCTTGTGGCCTCCCAGCTCTGTCATAAAGAGCTACTTGAAAAGCTATGCATTGGCCTGACAAGCAGCCTGTCAACTTCATATAGATTGCAATAGTATTCTAATCCAGTCAATGGGACAATAGATCAGAAGATCACATTCCCAAGTCCCCTAAGGGAACCAAATGTACATAAAAAAAAAAAAACTTAAAAAAAAAGCAAAACAAACACAAACATATTAAAAGTTTATTAAATTACCCCATTTCCCAATTTTACATAAAAAAAATACAAATTTTTTTTTTGTGTCCCCGCATCCAAAAATGTCCAAACAATTAAAGTATAACGTTTATTTTGTGCAGTGAACGCCGTTGCCCCTCCCCACAAAAAACTGTAATAAGAAGTGATCAAAAGAACTTATGTACCCCGTTATGGTACCAATAAAAACTGCAGCTTGCCCCGCAAAAGGCTACATACAAATGTAGAAATTAAAAAATAATGGCTGTTAGAATATGGGGATGCAAAGACTTTTTTTTAAAGGTTTTCATTTTGTTTAACCCCTCTCCATACGGCTATTTACGTTGGCGTACGGGAGCATTAATGGAGCATGCGCCATAACCGTTGGGTGCCTGCTGTTTCATACAGCAGAGACCCGCTGCTAATGTCCGCGATCGGTGGTAATGCCGATCTTGGAAATTTAACAATTCAGATGCCGTGGTCAATCTTGACCACGGCATTTGAATACTGATGGTGAGGATCGGGGGTGCTGGTGTGTGTTAGAGCAGCCCTTGTCCTCCTGTGTTACAGGATGCTGCTGCTCAGTAATGTCTATGGAGCCCCTGCCTGTAGCAGGGCCTAGTGTTTGAAGCTTCGGATGCTTCAATCAAAGTTGCTTTGTTCAAAACTTCGGAATAATACTGTACGGAGATCCGTCTCCATACAGTATTAGAATGTATGGACTCCGATGAGCCTAAGTAAGTTATTTGCGAAGTCGTGTGTGACTTTGTTGAATAACTTTAGTAGTTGATTTTTAAGGGGAAAAAACACTTTAAAACTTGAAACCGAACTGTTGTGGAATTGAGTTTTTTTCCAATTTCACCCCATTTAAAAAATAATAATCCTGCTTCCCACCACATTGTATGCAACCATAAATAGTGTTAGTTATGGCTTTGAGAGGGCTGGAAGTAAAAACGAAAAGACGGAAAATCCCCCTGTCATGAAAAGGTCAAAGGAGCAAAACTAGTAATACTGCAATGGTACCAATCCACAGAATAAGCTTGTCATTTATTATTTAGCACACAGTGAATGCTTTTTTTTTCCAGTTTCACCCCATAAAGAATTTGTTTCTTGTTTTCCAATACAGGTTATGGTAAATTAAAAGGCACCATTAAAAAATGATGCTGTCATCATCCATATGTACATTCCGAGGCCCTGCAAAAAAAGATAGAACATGTCTTATTCTTGTCCATTTTGCAGACATTAGGACATTTCTACAGTATGTTGAAGAAAAATGGTGGTATGCCCACATATCATTGATCTATATTTTACAAATCCGCTAGACCACAAAACAGATACAGTCATGTGCATGAGGCCTAAAGGGAACCTGTTGAACATGGTGTTTTTATGTTTACCACATTTTTTAAGAACTTTTGATGTTATTTTTAATTGTTATTTTTTCCATGTCAATATCTATAAACAAAAAAACAAATTCCTGCAGTTTTGTACTGACCACTAAGCCTAATATTAGGCGCCACTTCCTGGTCTGTACAGAAGGCTTTACTGCAGTCAACTGCTTATCTGTCATTCTAATCCTGCCTGTAATGATATCAACTCTTTGTATAGATAAGACAGTATCCACCATTCACAATAGGTGATTGTCAAAGCTTATCTACTCTTCCCTTGTGCAATGAGTTCTGCACAGAGCATACTCTCCCATAGAAATCAATAGGGTCCCCTCCTGACTACTGTGTCTATGGCCCCGGGCCTACCGTAAAGCAATTTTATTAATGCTTTCTAAATGCTGTTAAGAACAGCTCAGGCAAGATGGCCAACTCCATAATCATGTTCAGGAAATAGAAAAAAGAAATCTGCAATCAGAGAATAAAATAGAAGTATGGTGGCTCAGTGTTTAGCATGATCCTAGGTTCGGCTCTGACCAAGGACAACATCTGCATGGAGTTTGTATGTTCTACCCGTATTTGTGTGAGTTTCCTCCTGGTAGATTGTGAGCCCCATTGGGGACAGCTTGATGCTAATGTCTGTAAAGTGCTGTGGAATATATGTATATGGATATGTGTTGCTGTCTGGTTTTAACTGGTAGATAGCATTTTATCACACATTTCCTTCAAGTTCATGTGGCTTCTAGAAATCAAATCTCTGCTATTCAAAGCTTAGCGCAGCAGCTCAGGCAAGTTTGCCACTCCCATGAGAAATTTTAGAAAATAAAATCAAAATCTACATTCAGAATATAAAAATAGCTTAAAAAGGAAATAATACGTTTCAGTGTCTGTTTTTTATTTTTAAAAATGCATACAACGTGGGGAACTTGCTATTGATTTATTATAGAATTTGATAGGTATGTGTGACAAAATCCAGGGCAGAAAATATCCACAACATCTGTTAATAAGAGCATTTGAACAAAATGAAAAGGCTATTCATAAATATTCATGTATAAATGTCCTACAAATGATGGACAGCAGTTTGTGAGCGGTCTACATACATTGTTTCGATAGCTTCTAGAACCTCCTACTATCATCACGAATGTTCCAGCCTGTGTGTATGTGTATTATGAAATTGGAACATTACTATTTTCCAGCATTGAAAAACAGCAGTAATTAAAAATCTAAATGCATCTAAAGGCTATTTGTTTTCCCCAATAAAAGAAGTGCATGTTTTGTGCACAAAAGGGAGGCTTTGATAAATAACCTCTTCAGATTTTGCTTTATATCTCATTGCAAATCATGTTCAGTGTTTAACCACTAGGCAGCAGACCATTAATTCAAATGACAGCCCTGTTCTATAGTCCACCCAGGCAACTAATTACAAAAGTATCTCAAAAAGTGATATATACTGCAACATTTCTATACACAGTGGCATAACCACCAGAATGGTATAAAAGCGGAAGAAATAAACTGCTGTATGGTTTGTCAAGTATGTGTACTTTACTTTTCTTCAAGAAAACATACTGCTTCTTTTCACTTGTTACCCTGGGATATAATTCTCTGTATATCCAAGTTCCGACTACAAGCACAAAATTTTTTATTCTGCCCTTATCTACCATATAGTATTATATATGAAAATATGTTGGTTATTTAAGTAATGTAACGTACAAAATAAATATGTAAAAATCTCTTTCTAGCACATCACAAATGCCACTGGTTCATATTCTGTTAAAATTGGGACTGGCACGTCTGCCATCTTTTCTGAAGAGAGAATGACCTGGTATGGCCAGCCATAGCTTAATCCTAAACAGAAAAATCCACCAGGATTAGGGTAATATGTGCTGTTATGTGCCTGGGGCTAAATGGATGTGGTGTGTCAACAACCCTCCAGCTAAAGTAGGCTCTATAGGTAAGAAATAATAATTGCAAAATATAAATCACTGTTTTATAAGTTTTCATGCAAGAAATTACCCTGCTAAAGTAACATTAATCACAATACCCTATAAACCGTATATATATATATATATTCAAACATGATAATTGATTAAATATATTTGACAATATATATACATAATATAAAATATAATGTTCCATGTTTTTTCTCACCAAATGACCAGTCTGTAACTAGGATTAAAGAAAAAAAATGTAGGCTTATATCATAAGACTTTTAGAACTTTGTTGAAACATTTCAACATGAACATTATCACCAGAAAATATTACCGTTTTATTAAATAGTTTTCAGCTTTGTATTTATATTAAAACATATCTAAAGTTTTGAAAAAAAAGTTTGCTAAATAATAATCATAACTGTGAAGGAATAGGTCTTTTTTGGGCTTCCCTAATGTCTTTTTCAGCCTAATTATTCCTCACTTTAGCTGCACAGCTAGATGCAGTTCTCTCAGAAGCAGAGGGCATCTCCCTTCTGTGGAATCTGCCAGCACTGGCCATTATTTCCCACTATTTGTGTTATCAGCTCTGATATCACAGAACAGATAAGGAGGGAAGATCACACTTACAGAAAGGCAGGAGGCTCTGGTTATCTTCAGAAGCAGTGTAGAAGCAGTTCTTTTATCAGGCTCAGAATCTCAGCTAGCTCTGACATACCCCCAATTTCACATTTTCTGTGTCTCTGTCACTAGGGATGGATCTTGCCTGACAACAGGCAGTGGACTGAAAATTAGGTGGAAGTGAGGCCCCTAGTGGCTATGACTTTTGGCTACAAATTTTTTCAGGTGGATGCAGGCGTATTTTTTAAATGAAGGGAAATTTGCTATTTACACCGTTCCCTAGTAAACTAATTGAAATTGTGTGAAAGTACCGTGACTTTTTAGGGTATTCGTGCATTTTATCATTCTTTAGGATGTGCAACTAAAGTTATATCTGTATTACTGAAACAGTTACTAAAGCATTGACTCAAAAAGCAAACCCTCAAACAGAACATATAAAACAACTAGTTTCATCTGAAAAATCCTAACAACCAATTAAAACTATTTGTTATTATGCTATTTAGGTTCATTTACCACCACAAAATGACCATCAATCCTTCTAATGAAAAAGACCTCACATACAAGGAAACTGCCCCTGTACCCAACCTACCTAACTCTCAAGTTGGCCATTCACATTAGATTAATGTCAGCTGGTCATCTAATGTGGATCTTTCTGACTTTCCCCTGATGGCAGATTTTGGCAGAAAAAAAGATTGAGCTGTGTTATTTATTATCAGGGATGTCTGGCAGCGGCTTACTCCTTTTTCCCCATTTTGAACACATGCATGCTTTGCCGATAGCAATTTAGTTGCAGGGTAGATAGTTTACAATGGTAGATAGTTTACAAAAAGGTGCATTAAAATTTTCTTCCTGTAAAAATAAATCTACTATATCAGGATATGGCCTCATGCACACGACCGTATTTTTTCACGGTCCGCAAAACGGGGTTCTGTTGGTTCGTGATCCGTGACCGTTTTTTCGTCCGTGGGTCTTCCTTGATTTTTGGAGGATCCACGGCCGTGCGGAGCCAAACAGATCCGTCCTGAATTACAATGCAAGTCAATGGGGACGGATCCGTTTGACGTTGACACAATATGGTGCAATTTCAAACGGATCCGTCCCCCATTGACTTTCAATGTAAAGTCAGGAGTTAATATACCATAGGATCGGAGTTTTCTCCAATCCGATGGTATATTTTAACTTGAAGCGTCCCCATCACCATGGGAACGCCTCTATGTTAGAATATACCATCGGATTTGAGTTATATCGTGAAACTCAGATCCGACAGTATATTCTAACACAGAGGCGTTCCCATAGTGATGGGGACGCTTCTAGTTAGAATATACTACGAACTGTGTACATGAATGCCCCCTGCTGCCTGGCAGCACCCGATCTCTTACAGGGGGCTGTGATCAGCACAATTAACCCTTTAGGTGCCGCACCTGAAGGGGTTAATTGTGCGTATCATAGCCCCCTGTAAGAGATCAGGGGCTGCCAGGCAGCAGGGGGCAGACCCCCTCCCTCCCCAGTTTGAATATCATTGGTGGCCAGTGTGCGCCCCCCCCCCCGGCCCCCCCTCTATTGTAATATCATTGGTGGCCAGTGTGCGGCCTCCGTCGCCCCCCCCTCCCTCCCTTTATTGTAATATCATTGGTGGCCAGTGTGCTGCCTCCGTCGCCCCCCCTCCCTCCCTTTATTGTAATATCATTGGTGGCCAGTGTGCGGCCTCCGTCGCCCCCCCTCCCTCTATTGTAATATCATTGGTGGCCAGTGTGCGGCCTCCCCCCTCCTGCCCGATCATTGGTGGCAGCGGAGAGTTCCGATCGGAGTCCCAGTTTAATCGCTGGGGCTCCGATCGGTAACCATGGCAACCAGGACGCTACTGCAGGCCTGGTTGCCATGGTTACTTAGCAATATTACAATATTAGAAGCATCATACTTACCTGCTGCGCTGTCTGTGACCGGCCGGGAGCTCCTCCTACTGGTAAGTGACAGGTCTGTGCGGCGCATTGCTTAATGATCTGTCACTTACCAGTAGGAGGAGCTCCCGGCCGGTCACAGACAGTGCAGCAGGTAAGTATGATGCTTCTAATATTGTAATATTGCTAAGTAACCATGGCAACCAGGCTTGCAGTAGCGTCCTGGTTGCCATGGTTACCCATCGGAGCCCCAGTGATTAAACTGGGACTCCGAACGGAACTCTCCGCTGCCACCAATGATCGGGGGGGGGGAGAGGGGAGGCCGCACACTGGCCACCAATGATATTAATACAATAGAGGGGGAGCCGGGGGGGGGGGCGCACACTGGCCACCAATGATATTACAAAGGAGGGAGGGGGGGTGCAAAATGGCCACCAATGATATTACAATAAAGGGAGGGAGGGGGGGCGACGGAGGCCGCACACTGGCCACCAATGATATTACAATAGAGGGAGGGAGGGGGGGCCGGGGGAGGCCGCACACTGGCCACCAATGATATTACAATAGAGGGAGGGAGGCGAGGGGGGCGCACACTGGCCACCAATGATATTCAAACTGGGGAGGGAGGGGGGTCTGCACCCTGCTGCCTGGCAGCCCCTGATCTCTTATAGGGGGCTATGATATGCACAATTAACCCCTCAGGTGCAGCACCTGAGGGGTTAATTGTGCGGATCACAGCCCCCTGTAAGAGATCGGGTGCTGCCAGGCAGCAGGGGGCAGTCATGTACACAGTTCGTAGTATATTTTAACTAGAAGCGTCCCCATCACTATGGGAACGCCTCTGTGTTAGAATATACTGTCAGATATGAGTTTTCACGAAGTGAAAACTCATCTCTGAAAAAGCTTTTATGCAGACGGATCTTCGGATCCGTCTGTATGAAAGTAACCTACGGCCACGGATCACGGACGCGGATGCCAATCTTGTGTGCATCCGTGTTCTTTCACGGACCCATTGACTTGAATGGGTCCGTGAACCGTTGTCCGTCAAAAAAATAGGTCATATTTTTTTGACGGACAGGAAACATGGATCACAGATGCGGCTGCAAAACGGTGCATTTTCCGATTTTTCCACGGACCCATTGAAAGTCAATGGGTCCGCGAAAAAAAACGGAAAACGGCACAACGGCCACGGATGCACACAACGGTCGTGTGCATGAGGCCTATGGATAAGCATATCAAACACCAATATTCTCCTATTACAGAAGAGAAGGGAGTTGCTACAGCTTTCAAGATTCTGGAAAAGACGAGTATAGAATTTCTTGAAGGTTATGTACAAAAAATATTTTTTTCAATTGGTCTTTATTAAAAATGATGAGCTGTTTCCCTGCACGGCTTTGAGTTTATCTACCAGCAGATCTTTATTTTCCCTTTGCTCAAGGCAGGGAGCTGAGATCTCTGACCTTATAAACACTCATTATAGCTCAGTTCTTATCTTACTGATAAGAAGGTGACTTAAGTAAGTGTTTATGACCTTTTAGTAATTTAGAGATAGGGTTTATACAAAGTGAAAGTACCAGTCACACAGTTAGAAAAACAGTTACCCCCTTGTGACAGAACGGCTCAATATTTTTAATAAAGCTCAAAATAAGTAAAATGCAATCATAAAAAAAGTCCCCAAAGGTGTACCTACTTTTTAATTTTATAAAATAATAGCCATACATTGATAAATAAAGTAATGGATGAAGAGACTTTATAACAACTGGACTGAAGAGATCAACTCAAGGATTTCTTTTTCCCAAGGATTTTTCTTTATGTTATCTCTTTTAGTCATCCAGAATCAGACTGACCTCCCTGGATTTGTGTTTATGTGAAAAAATTTAAATGAATGCATTTTTAGGACAAGGCTTCACAATATGATAGCATTACATAAATAAGTAATAAGTAGGTCTATGAATGTTCACAGTACCAGAAGATGAGTGTTTGATCATACGGGAGACTGTGACCTGTCAACTCCAGTGATTGTATAAGTGAAAGATGTATGGTGAAGGGTTATAGGTTCATATAGGAAGCCACAAGCTAGGAAAAGTCATAGGAATAGCAAGACTATTTTGAAAAATTTAATTGTTTGCTAATAAAGGACAAATCAATATTATGTGCAAATTGCAGCCTGCTTCACATATATCAGTTGTGGTTGGTTAGCTATTTTAAGCCAGGAGATGGACATAACTGATATCTGTGAACAGCACTCCTGTGCACCGATCCAGCATCTTTACGTATAGCAGCAGACAGAAAAACTGATCATGCATCGGAGCTATTTGGTATTCAGCATCACAACTGATGCTCTGGATGTATGAGAATGATACCATAGAAAACTATAGAATTAGTTCTGGCTTCAGTTCCCCTCCAGCGTTTTCCACTTCACGCTGGAAGTGAACTGATCCAGATTACCAGATATACAATACAGACCAAAAGTTTGGACACACCTTCTCATTCAAAGAGTTTTCGTTATTTTCATGACTATGAAGGCATCAAAACTATTAATTAACACATGTGGAATTATATACATAACAAACAAGTGTGAAACAACTGAAAATATGTCATATTCTAGGTTCTTCAAAGTAGCCACCTTTTGCTTTGATTACTGCTTTGCACACTCTTGGCATTCTCTTGATGAGCTTCAAGAGGTAGTCCCCTGAAATGGTCTTCCAACAGTCTTGAAGGAGTTCCCAGAGATGCTTAGCACTTGTTGGCCCTTTTGCCTTCACTCTGCGTTCCATCTCACCTCAAACCATCTCGATTAGGTTCAGGTCTGGTGACTGTTGAGGCCAGGTCATCTGGCGCAGCACCCCATCACTCTCCTTCATGGTCAAATAGCCCTTACTTTCAAAGTTTTCCCAATTTTTCGGCTGACTGACTGACCTTCATTTCTTAAAGTAATGATGGCCACTCGTTTTTCTTGACTTAGCTGCTTTTTTCTTGCCATAATACAAATTCTAACAGTCTATTCAGTAGGACTATCAGCTGTGTATCCACCTGACTTCTCCTTAACGCAACTGATGGTCCCAACCCCATTAATAAGGCAAGAAATCCCACTTATTAAACCTGACAGGGCACACCTGTGAAGTGAAAACCATTTCAGGGGACTACCTCTTGAAGCTCATCAAGAGAATGCCAAGAGTGTGCAAAGCAGTAATCAAAGCAAAAGGTGGCTACTTTGAAGAACCTAGAATATGACATATTTTCAGTTGTTTCACTCTTGTTTGTTATGTATATAATTCCACATGTGTTAGTTCATAGTTTTGATGCCTTCAGTGTGAATCTACAATTTTCATAGTCATGAAAATAAAGAAAACTCTTTGAATGAGAAGGTGTGTCCAAACTTTTGGTCTGTACTGTATGTGAAGGGGGCCAAATACTTTAATATATATTGTATTTGATTTAGATCTCATGAAGACTCAACTTTTATCAACTATGTATATATCATGAAATAATGAGTGAGGTTCCCAAATATATCTTGCTTTTCTTTCATAAACATAAATCCTGGTAGGATATTGTTTTTTCTTGTGATATTGTGTTTTCTTCTCTTAAAAATCAAATAAACTGCAGCACTGACATATGTTTGAGTGCTAAGAAATTCTCAGTTTGTTCCTTTGTAAATTTCCTTTTTAAATGTAAATACAGCAAAATAGTGTGTTGTTTGTAAGGTAGCATTGTCTGCGCATTTTATATACAAGATATCCTGCTGTTTTTAAGCCTTTTATTGTTTTTAAACATTTCTGCACTTCTCTCCGTTCAGCTCTTCTATTCTTCAAGTTGGTGTAAGAAATTATAATATCAAAGTCAAGAGAAACAATTTCAGAACTTGAGACAACTTTGAGAATTTACTTAACTCTTTCAGCCCTGGAGCTTTTTTTGTTTTTGCGTTTTCATTTTTCACTCCTTTCCAGGACCATAACTTTTTTATTTTTCCATTCATATCGTTGTATGAGGGCTAGTTTTTTGCAGGACAAGTTGCACTTTCTAATTCCATATTTAATATTGCATACAATGTAGTTGGGAGCAGGAAAAAAATTCAAATAGGGTGAAATTGGAAAAGAATGCAATTCTTCAACAGTTTTATGTTTTTTCATCTTAGTGTTTCCTATACAGTAAAACTAAGCTGTTGCTTTCATTCTCCAAGTTAGTACGATTATGACATTACCAGACATGTTTAGTTTTTCTTGCATTCTAATACTGAAAAAAATTAGAAACCTTGAAAAAAATATATATTTTCCTTTTTGTCACCATATTCTGACCCCTATAACCTTTTTGTAGTTATGTGTACGGAGCTGTGTGATGGGTCATTTTTTTGTGGGGCGATCTGTACATTTCATTGATACCATTTTGTGTTGTGTATGACTTTTGAGCACTTTTAATTAATTTTTGTAGGAGATGAAGTGACCCAAAAATGGCAAATCAGGATAAATATTGGCATATATTTTAATAGACCGGGCATTTTTGCACACGTTGATGGCCATGATGTGTATTTTTTTTAATTGTTTTCTATTTTTATTTTCATTTTGGGGAAAGGGGGGTGATTTGAATTTTTATATTTTTATTTTTAAAATTTTTAAAAACATTATTTATTTCTCTTTACACTTTTTTTTATAGCTCCCATAGGGAACTATAACAAGCAATTCTCAGATTGCTTCTCTCATAGACTCCAATGAATAAGCATTAGAGTGTATGAGAGACACTTTCCATGGGAACTAATGTTTGGCAAACTCTTGTCACTCTGGAGGACAGAGGCTGCACGCTTCAGAGTTTTTGCATGTCCAGATGCCATGGTCACATTTGACCACAGCATCTGAAGGGTAAATAGTCTGCGACCAAACAGCTGTATTAAACTATATAAAAACAGCAGGCACCCAGCAGCTATGGCGCCATCTTTGAAGTCCCAGCCAGTGCTGTAGATGTACAGCGCTGGTTAGGAAGGGTTTAAAGGGGTTGGACACTTTTTGGCTACTTTTCACCAGTATGTATGACTATGGCACTTACTAATATATTCTTTGTTGGTATATTTAATAAGCCATATCCTCATGCTGGGCAAATCTTATGTGGTGTCTGCATAGGGGTCCTGTCCATAAAATGACCTGTGACGGAGGTTCATGTGACCAGACACATCACTCAGCCTCCCCCATCTTAACACATAGTTTCTGGACTTCACAGCAGTGAAAGTGCAGATGGCAGGTGCAGTGTGTTTGAATGAAGGAGACATCACATGGAGGTGATTTGCCTGGTCACATGACCCTCCATCAGCAGCCATTTTATGGACAGGACCTTTGTGTGGACAGTACAAAAGACTTGGCAAAAATAGGGGGTATACCTTATGAAATATATAAATTGGCACTGAATTTCAAAGGCTATTAGAAGGTGCCATATAATCATCTTACAAACACATTGGTCAACTGTAACTAGAAAGTGGCCAACCCCTTTAATTTGTTACTGTGTATTTTCCTATGAAAAATACTAAACTACTACAGTAAAAAATTGTCACCCATTCATGGGATAACCATGCTGTTCTGAATGATATTCCAGACTATTGACTATTTTAAATACCAAATCAGAATGTGACTTTTTTTTAGCCTACAACCTCACAATGAATCACCTAAAGTCATGTCCTACTGTTTCATTGTAAATTCCTTGTACTGCTTTGGTCACTTCTTGTGATTTCATTTTGGTGCTTGGACCCCAAACATTTTATTCTTCTGGACAAATATTGATTAAAGGGTAACTGTCATGTTTTCATAAAAATAATCATTTTTTACACAAAGCGGTCTTCATTATTAAATGAAAGCCAGCTGTGGGTTTATTGGCCATGCAGTTCTTCACCGCAGCACGGCCACTCTGTGAGGCAGTACCCTAAGTCAGAGTGGCCTGGATATACTTGATTTATAGCGATTCATGACAAATTAATTCAGAACTATTCTTGGCTAACTTCGGCGAAGTTGCCAAATCAAATTTTTCAAAACTTCACTAATTTCTAATTAGTAAAATTGGAAATTGCCTAAACCTTGGGGGCATACTCACCTTACTTTTGTTTCTCTGTTAGGACCCATTGATACGACCATTTATTTGAGTCCGCATCCCTACTTCTTACTTCTTGTTTTGTGGACAAGAATAGGCATTTCTATCATAGGGCTGGCCATTCCGTTTCGCAAACTGCGGAGCGCACACAGCCAGTATGTTTTGCTGATCACAAAAACGGATAAGGGTGTCTCAAGGATTAGATGGGGTCACAGAGCTCAGATGCTCGCTGTTAATTTTATCACGGCATATCCTAGCGATATCCTATAACATTATATGATGGGGATACTCCAATAAATAAAATATTGGGTTAGCATTTGAAATTATCATTAAATATGACAAGTTGTTAGTACCTTTGTGTCCATTATTTCATCATCGTCGTTGCATCAATATTTTGTAAACTTTGTAGATTTGTCGAGCCTTTCTTACTATCCAGTGATCAAAAAGCAGTAGGCAGAAGAGGAATTCTGAACGGTAGAAAGCTAAGTCAGGTATGCATGGAAACCAAGGGCAATGTGTACATCTCAGTGCTGCGTGATGTTGTCTCAGTTCAAGTTAAGTTTTACTGTCAGGTTTAATTTGTGCTGTTTCACTGAAACTCCTTCTGTCTCTGATCAATGAGCCATTTAGTGGCTTTCTGTATATAGAATTGCTATTATGAAGATCTTATTGTATTTCTACAAACCATCTTGCCATTGGAGATTTCAACTGATCCAGCTTAGCACTGTTATATAAATGAGGGCTTAGTTTGTGTATTGCATCTAAAAGTCGTTCCAAAGCCTTCATTTCACGGCATCACGGCAACACAGATCTGTATTGATTTTCTCTCCAACAGTTTTTGGCAATTATATTTATTTGTGGGATTTGCATCAAAATTGCAAATAATAGGATGTTCAAGTGCTTTTATAGTAACAAACGAGGCAAATATATCCTCTGATACAAAATCAATGAGATCACCTTGTTGCTTGCTATTTTAAAATATCTTGGGAATATAATCTTACACGTATTCTATAAACCTAAACCTCTCCAAATTATTTATATGAGAAGTGTATGCTGTAAGCATTTGTGCTGTTTGTAGTCACTTCTTCCTTAAATGACTAATCCACCTTGAATCACAGTGACATGTCAGATGGTGTCTTTGAACTCTTGAACCTTGAAGCACTTCGGAACTAGACAGGGATTCCTGTAACTGGAAATTCTTATGAAATTAAGAAGTAAAATCCAGCACAGACGTCTCTGATAAAACTGGATACTTTATTTAGAAGATTACATGCAGGAACAAACTTGACGCGTTTCGAGCTGTATGTGTCCTTTATCAAAAATAGTTGTAAGTATGTACTTTTGACAGAGTGCACATACAGCTTGAAACGCGTCAAGTTCGTTCCTGCATGTAATCTTCTAAATAAAGTATTCGGTTTTATCAGAGACAGCAGTGCTGGATTTTCATTCTTCTTTTCTGTTGGAGCTCCGCCTCACCGTGCACGCAAGTCTAAAAGAAGTCAGCTGAGCCCTGCAGAGTGGAGCTGGCAACGGGGTTTACCCATTTGCTTTTTTGGAATTCTCATGCTAACACACCTGTATATAATGTTTTTAATTTTAGGGGGTCCAGCCTCTATATGTCTCACATATCCACTTATGCTTTTAAGGTTTCCAGTGATTAAAAAATAATAATAATAATAATAATAATAATCTGATAATCTGTTAAAAATAAGAAAGAAGTTTTACTCTCCACCAATCTCCCGCTGCTGCCTTTCCAGTCCTGTTTCTGGCCCCGTTACTCTTCCAGCTTGATATGCTGGAAATGCCACACAAGCCCTGCTCAGACAATCACTGTTCTTAGTGATGACCCGCCTTAGCCAGTTACTGTCTGAGGGGTCCTTTCCTTGCATTTTTTTAGGTGGGACAAGCAGTGGGGACTGTAATAGCATCAGAACACCAGCAGCCAGGGGTTTGGTGGAAAGGAGTATAGCTTCTTTTTTTAACCAATTTGGTGTTTAATTTAATATGTTAAATTGTTAAATTGTCAAAAACCCATTTAACGCTGCATTTATATTGGAGGCTTGCAATCTATCATAGGAGAGACAAGTGTTTTTATACGCTGACGAGCAAAAGGGTAATAATGTTTTGAACTTTTGACTTTCAGGCTCCATATCTCACCATCCACTACAGCTTAAAATGTGAGACTGCCATCATTTTATAGACAATCATCTTGGCTATCTCATACATAAATTGGACTTTCAACAATTTAGCATATGATTAGTTTTGCAGATCCTTGTCATTTCACTCCATTGTTACTGTTTTGCTCCTAAAATTCAAAAATTTTATTATTTTGTTATTATTTTATTATTTTGTTAGTAATTTGTTAATCCACATTTGGCTTTCACACTGCCTGAATCCTTCGGGGCATGCTCTCTCTAAATCTGTTCCCAGGTCTCTTCTACACATTCCCAATGTTGTAAGTCCAATTTATGTATGAGATAGCCAAGATGACTGTCTATAAAATGATGGTAGTCTAACCCTTTTTCTCGTCAATGTATAGGCAATATACACAGTCCTTGCAGAAAGTACTGGCATGGTTTTAAGATAAAGGAAGTCATTTATCAAGAACAGCATTTTCTATGTCCATCTTGATATCCCCTGCTCTGTATGCCTCATCATAAACTAAGGGACAATTTGAATGTTTCAGTTACTTACAGAGATGTTGATAATTAAATTAATCTGTGTTGGCAATTTTGCTAAATGTTATAACAGGAAGTGTAGAATATAGGATAGTGGTGACGAACTCCCTTTAAATAAGAAATCAACGGTGTGTACCAGAGCGTGCTGGCCTTCTACTGGGAGTAACATCAAGACTGATTTTATCCTTCTTGAGATGGGCACAGCTTCTTGAAACAGTTACCTTTAACCTCTTACTGCAAGAAATTACCCTCAAATGGTATATGCAATAGTTCATTTCTGTGACAGGCACCAGCACAGTTGAAAAGACTTAGATTTTCTGAAGATGTTCCACCGTCATATGAAGACAAGTTTAGGTCTTCTTTTGTGATGGGCAGCTCTCTCAAACAGATGTGGAAAAAAAGGAATACTCTGTCTTTAAATATTAGATCACAAACCGCTGTTAAGTACACTGAATTTAAAAGTTGGATTCTTTGGCTATGGTGATGAACATGCAGGTCATTATGCAGCCAATGCTACCTTTGAGAAACTTTCTCCTAGTTCACAGGTTTGTGTAGGGTTAAATAGGAGAGTTATTAGGTGTTAGCTATAATTAGCATTGACTAAGGGCTTGTTCACACGACCATTGCTCCCCCGTGCCCATGCTGTGGATTACAAATTGCGGTTTGCAAATGTACGGGCACCAGCCGTGGGGCTGCCGCATGCAGATCGTGACCCCATTCACTTGACTGGGGTCCACGATCCGTCCGTTCTGCAAAAAGATAGAGCAAGTTCTATCTTTTTGCGGTGCAGAGGCACGGAAGCACTCCGTAGTGCTTCCATAGAGTTCCATTCCGTGGTTCCGTCCCGCACCGCATCTCCAGATTTGCGGACCCATTCAAGTGAATGGGGTCCGCATCCGTGATGCAGAATGTGGTCGTGTGAACAAGCCCTAAGGAAAAGTGTTTCTGTAGCTGTTAAACTAGATTTGCCTATCTATCCTGTCACCATGTGCCCTGTATACAGTCATGGCCAAAAGTTTTCAGAATGACACAAATATTAGTTTTCACAAAGTTTGCTGCTAAACTGCTTTTAGATCTTTGTTTCAGTTGTTTCTGTGATGTAGTGAAATATAATTACACGCACTTCATACGTTTCAAAGGTTTTTATCGACAATTACATGACATTTATGCAAAGAGTCAGTATTTGCAGTGTTGGCTCTTCTTTTTCAGGACCTCTGCAATTCGACTGGGCATGCTCTCAATCAACTTCTGGGCCAATTCCTGAAAGATAGCAACCCATTCTTTCATAATTACTTCTTGGAGTTTGTCAGAATTAGTGAGTTTTTGTTTGTCCACCCGCCTCTTGAGGATTGACCACAAGTTCTCAATGGGATTAGGATCTGGGGAGTTTCCAGGCCATGGACCCAAAATGTCAACGTTTTGGTCCCCGAGCCACTTAGTTATCACTTGTGCTCCATCGTGCTGGAAAATGCATTGTTCTTCACCAAACTGTTGTTGGATTGTTGGAAGAAATTGCTGTTGGAGGGTGTTTTGGTACCATTCTTTATTCATTGCTGTGTTTTTTGGCAACATTGAGAGTGAGCCCACTCCCTTGGATGAGAAGCAACCCCACACATGAATGGTCTCAGGATGCTTTACTGTTGGCATGACACAGGACTGATGGTAGAGCTTCTCCGGACAAGCCTTTTTCCAGATGCCCCAAACAATCGGAAAGAAGCTTCATTGAAGAATATGACTTTGCCCCAGTCCGCAGTCCATTCGCCATACTTTCTGCAGAAGATCAATCTGTCCCTGATGTTTTTTTTGGAGAGAAGTGGCTTCTTTGCTGGCCTTCTTGACACCAGGACATCTTCCAAAAGTCTTCGCCTCACTCTGCGTGCAGATGCGCTCATACCTGCCTGCTGCCATTCCTGAGCAAGCTCTGCACTGGTGGCACTCCGATCCCGCAGCTGAATCCTCTTTAGGAGACGATCCTGGCGCTTGCTGGACTTTCTTGGACGCCCTGAAGCCTTCTTAACAAGAATTGAACCTCTTTCCTTGAAGTTCTTGATGATCCTATAAATTGTTGATTGAGGTGCAATCTTAGCAGCCTCAATATCCTTGCCTGTGAAGCCATTTTTATGCAACGCAATGATGGATGCACGCGTTTCTTTGCAAGTCACCATGGTTAACAATGGAAGAACAATGATTTCAAGCATCACCCTCCTTTTAACATGTCAAGTCTGCCATTTTAACCCAATCAGCCTGACATAATGATCTCCAGCCTTGTGCTCGTCAATATTCTCACCTGAGTTAACAAGACGATTACTGAAATGATCTCAGCAGGTCCTTTAATGACAGCAATGAAATGCAGTGGAAAGGTTTTTCTGGGATTAAGTTAATTTTCATGGCAAAGAAGGACTATGCAATTCATCTGATCACTCTTCATAACATTCTGGAGTATATACAAATTGCTATTATAAAAACTTAAGCGGCAACTTTTCCAATTTCCAATATTTATCTAATTCTCAAAACTTTTGGCCACGACTGTACACCGTATGTGTCTGTCAGTCTGCGAGAGTACATGCCATACATTCAAATGAATGACTGACTGTGTAATGCATGCACAGACCCATTCTGACAGAGTGACTCATAAAGGAGGGTCTCAAGCAGGACCCTATGATGTCCACATGTCCTAATAAAGCATATGAACGGGGGTTGCCTTTATGACACACTAGTTTTAAGGGGAATCTATCAGCACCATTTAGCATACTGATCCAAGCACATTGCCCTATCAGCCAGTATTTAAACTGTACTTTTATAATTTTCATCTGTTAAAAATGCATGTGAGATGTTATGAAGGAGGATAGTTGTTCTTGTAAATTGCGCTCTCTCTCCTCACTGCAGGAGACAGAAGCAAGACGGACTCAATAAAAAGTCTATGGGCCCATCTCGATTCTGTCCCCTGCAGTGAGGCGAGAGAGCAATATGTGAGCACATCTTACTCTTCATTCTAGAGATTGGAGAGGGTCTTAGTGACCCAGACGTCCACTGATGAAATTCAAAACCTTTGATATGTCACTATGACATACTAAAAGTTTAATGAAAACTCAGTGACCCTTTAAGAGAATTTTTAGGAAAGTTATTTACCCATTGTATTCCATGAGCACAACAGAGTGAATCAGTGAATTGGCCAAAATAATTTACACTGTACTTTTTGAGAGTATGACCATGCAGATGGCTCTTATTAAAAGGATTGGCCCATCTCACACATTGGCACATCGTTAGTTCCCACTTCTGGGACCTGCACCTGTCTCTAGAAATCAGCCTGCAAAGTGAAGGAGAGCAGAGCCTGCAATGTAAAGAAGAGTGGACTATGCATGTGCACCTATCCTACATTCATTTCTGTGGGAATGCAATAACCATGCAGCACGCTGGACTATTTTAGTAAGTCCCATAAAAATGAATGAGAAGTGCACCGCACAAGCGCCGACATTCACTTCCATGGGGCTGATGGAAATAGCCAAGCCAGCGCATGATTAATTGTGGCAGTACTATAGAAATGTATGGATGGTGGCCTCACATGCACAGTCTGCTTTCTTTCACTTTGCAGGCTCTGTTCTAGAGATAGGTGCAGGTCTCAGAGGTGACTAGCACCTATCAGACTTTAGTGATATGCCACCAATGCTAATTAGTACCACAATGTTTAGTCAGTCTGCATTGTTAACCCCTTTGTGACCAGCCATACACCTTTTTACGGCAGTCACTAAGGGGCCTTAGGCTGGGCCACCTCTTTTTTACGGGGTCCCCTGTGCAGCGGGGAGCAAGGACCCGGCTCTCATCGGTCCTGCTCTAACAGCCCGGACCGGCAGGAGTGCCGATCCGGGCTGTTTAATGCTTTACATGCTGAGGGTAATGGTGCCCATCACATGTAAAGCGCTGACAGAGGGAGAGGACTCCCTCTGTCTCCCATCGGCACCCCACAAATGCGATTGCGGGGTGCCAATGTGTGTAAAGGCATGCTGGGGTCTTATGAAGGCCCTAAGCCTGCCTTGAGTAGTTTCCAGCAGACGTGCTTCCCTGCTGGTCAATGTCAGTATAGCATTGACATTATAATGCAATCTGAATATTGTATGTTATAGTCCCTTTGTGGGACTATTAAGTGGTAAAAAAAAATATATATATTAAATATTAAAAATTCCATTAAAAAAAAGCTTTTTTTCTATTGAACATACGCTTTTTAATGAAAAAATAATAATCTCCCCCATATGTTTGGTATTGCTGCATCCATAACGACCCGGACTACATAAATATCATGTAAATTTTTCCCTACAGAGAACACTGTAAAAAATAAATAAAAAAACAATGACAGAATTGCTAATTTTTTCTTAGTTGCCACCGAAAAAACAAGTAATCAAAAAACAAGCGATCAAAAAACGTAATTTACTCCAAAATGATACCAATGAAAAATACAAGTCGTCCTGCAAAAATCAAGCCCTCACACAACTCCATAGAAAGAAAACTAAAAAAGTTATGGATCTTGGAAAGCGGCAATGCAAAAACACTAAGTCACGAAGGGGTTAAAGCGGTTCTCCAGGAATTAGGAAAATAAAATGACTGAAAATACTTAAATATTACTTTCTTATAAATATATTTCCAAATACCTTTCATTAGTTGGCTTGTTCATTAATGGCTTGTTTTGTCTAGGGAGCAATCATTAGGAGAAATAAAATGGCTACTAACCTATTAGTACACACAAAACCTGTTCTAATCACACAGCAGAACAAGTTACTTCACAACACTGAGCTAAAGAGCTGCCTCATCCTCCTCTCCTACTTGTCAGGGATTATGATCCTGAATACAGCTGATAAGATCTTCAGCTGAATCTCTGTAGGAATGGAGTTCATAAGGAGACATGAAGTACAGAGAAGATGAATAGAACAGGCTGTGGTAATGTGGGACTGTGGTAATGGAGACTGCATGCAAATTGTGCTGCTTATCAGCCTCACCCCACCTCCTCTCTGTACTTCATGTCTCCTAATGAACTCCATTCCTACAGAGATTCAGCTAAAGCTCAGCTGTATTCAGAATCATAATCCCTGACAAGCAGGAGAGGAGGATGAGGCAGCTCTTTAGCTCAGTGTTGTGAAGTAACTTGTCCTGCTGTGTGATTAGGACAGGTTTTGTGTGTACTTATAGGACAGTAGCCATTTTATTTTTCCTAATGATTGCTCCCTAGACAAAACAAGCCGTTTTGAAGCAGGACAGGGTTCAGTAGGGGAGTTTACAGCCTGGGTAATAGATACAATCCTATTACACCGTACTGACTGAGGATCCAAATTGCCATTATACAGCTCTGTAATTCCAGCAAACCGTTCTTGTTATTAGGGTGCAAGTGCTGTTTGATACAGCCATTAACAGGGTTTATTACGAGGAAATATTTCTACGTCTTATTTGCCCTTGTGCGGTGCTGTTATATGTTCTAAAGCATTTTTTGGGGTGTATTAGTGGGAAAATAGGGCATATTAGCCGTTGTGTGGTAAAATAAGAAAATTAGAGCCCTTTTTGGCGTGTATTAGTGGAAAAAATATATATATTATTTGCCGTTCAGTGGTGCAGTTATATGTTCTAAAGCCCTTTTTGTCGTGTATTAGTGGCAAAAAAATGTATATTATTTGCCATTCAGCGGTGCAGTTATATGTTCTAAAGCCCGCTTTGGCATGTATTAGTGGCAAAAAAATATATATTATTTGCCGTTCAGAGGTGCAGTTATATGTTCTAAAGCCTTTTGTGGAGTGTGTAAGTGGAAAAAATGAAGGGCCTATTTGCCATTCAGCGGTGCAGTTACATGTTCTAAAGCCCTTTTTGGCGTGTATTAGTGGCAAAAAAAATATATATTATTTGCCGTTCAGACGTGCAGTTATATGTTCTGAAACCCTTTTTGGCGTGTATTAGTGGCACAAAAAAGTATTTGCCGTTGTGTGGTGAAGTGAGAAAATTACTGCCCTTTTTGGTGTGTATTAGTGGCAAAAAATATATATATTTGATGTTCAGTGGTGCAGTTATATGTTCTAAAGCCCTCTTTGGCATGTATTAGTGGCAAAAAATATATATTATTTGCCGTTCAGAGGTGCAGTTATATGTTCTAAAGCCTTTTGTGGAGTGTGTAAGTGGAAAAAATGAAGGGCCTATTTGCCATTCAGCGGTGCAGTTATATGTTCTAAAGCCCTTTTTGGCGTGTATTAGTGGCAAAAAAATATATATTTGATGTTCAGTGGTGCAGTTATATGTTCTAAAGCACTTTTTGGCATGTATTAGTGGCACAAAAATATATATTATTTGCCGTTCAGCGGTGCAGTTATATGTTCTAAAGCCCTTTTTATCGTGTATTAGTGGCAGAAAAATATATATTATTTGCCGTTCAGCGGTTCTGTTATATTTTCTAAAGCCCTTTTTGGCATGTATTAGTGTCAAAAAAAAATATATTATTTGCCGTTCAGCGGTTCTGTTATATTTTCTAAAGCCCTTTTTGTCTTGTATTAGTGGCAAAAAAAAATATATATTATTTGCCGTTCAGCGGTGCAGTTATATTTTCTAAAGCCCTTTTTGGCATGTATTAGTGGCAAAAAAATATATATTATTTGCCGTTCAGGGGTGCAGTTATATGTTCTAAAGCCCTTTTTGGCATGTATTAGTGGCACAAAAATATATATTATTTGCCGTTCAGTGGTGCAGTTATATGTTCTAAAGCCCTTTTTGCCATGTATTAGTGGCAAAAAAATATACCGTATTTTCCGGCGTATACGACGACCCCCAACTTTTCCAGTTAAAATATAGGGTTTGGTCTATACTCGCCGTATAAGACTACCCCTCCAACGTTATTTACTTTGGCATTAAGATCTGCAGGTAATTGTTGTGCAATTTTCGTCTTTTGCCTCAGTACCATATTATGCCTTTCCAAGAATCTAGTACACCAGGATACAGTGGCCCTAAATCTGTTGCTGTGATCTGGGTTAGATTTGGCCCACTGAAGTGCAAACAAACGTATTTTATTTTGTGTCACTATATAACCGTTTTGGCGATGCTCATTCACCATGTCTGCTACATGTTTTTCGAGTTGTGGCCAATGTGGGGTGCCTCTTCTTAATGCACACTTACCCCTTGGCATACTCTTTAATGCTTTTTCATTTGCTTTCCAGTCCCAAACCATCTTTTCTGTTATTCTATATTGTCTTGCAGCAGCGCAGTTATTATGTTCCATGGCAAAGTTTACAACTTAAGTTTGAAACTGGCTTTATATTTCTTTCTTCTTGCTGGTAGAGCCATGATGGGGTCTTGACTGTTAGCCATTTGTATACTGTACTGTATGTACTGGTGCTGTACTGTATGAAACGGTACAGATACTGGTGCTGTACTGTATGTACAGATACTGGGGCTGTACTGTATTCACCACCACATGTATCTGCTCCCCAGATAGACTCAGTTTTTTCACCACAGATAAGATGCACACCAAACTTCATTAGAGATCCGCCGTTCCAATATTAGAATTGGCTGAAGTGCAGCTGCTCCTGCTTCCCCCTGCCTTCCCTCAGAATTGCCAATCCAACCCAGTATACAACAACCAGCCAATCACGGCAAGCGATGTACCGGTATTTTCTGTGTACACTGGATACAAAGCCTGCTTGGATTGGGTGGGTCAGCTCTCCCTGCCTGCCCAGCCCTCCCTGTCTTCAAGACGATCTGAGCGGTAGCACGCAATGTGAGACTGCCAGCATGAGAAAGCCACTGAGAGCAAGGAGAGGGGGCTGCTTCTGGAGCGGCTGGCCGAGATGTAGCGCACGGTGGCTCAGCTAGAGGGCGAATGTCCCTGAAGCTGGAGAAGGACAGCTTCTCCAGTCCGGCTAGGAAGTAAGATTCAGCACGCCGTATACCGGCATATAAAACGACACCCGGCGTATAAGACGACACCCGACTTTTGAGAAGATTTTCATGTGTTAAAAAGTAGTCTTTTACGCAGGAAAATACAGTATATTATTTGCCATTCAGCGGTGCAGTTACATGCTCTAAATCCCTTTTTGGCGTGTATTAGTGGCAGGCTGTAATCTTTCACATGGTTTTCACTTCACAGGTGTGCCCTGTCAGGTTTAATAAGTGGGATTTCTTGCCTTATAAATGGGGTTGGGACCATCAGTTGCGTTGAGGAGAAGTCAGGTGGATACACAGCTGATAGTCCTACTGAATAGACTGTTAGAATTTGTATTATGGCAAGAAAAAAGCAGCTAAGTAAAGAAAAACGAGTGGCCATCATTACTTTAAGAACTGAAGGTCTGTCAGTCAGCCGAAAAAATTGGGAAAACTTTGAAAGTAAGGGCTATTTAACCATGAAGGAGAGTGGTGGGGTGCTGCGCCAGATGACCTGGCCTCCACAGTCACCGGACCTGAACCCAATCGAGATGGTTTGGGGTGAGCTGGACCGCAGAGTGAAGGCAAAAGGGCCAACAAGTGCTAAGCATCTCTGGGAACACCTTCAAGACTGTTGGAAGACCATTTCAGGGGACTACCTCTTGAAGCTCATCAAGAGAATGCCAAGAGTGTGCAAAGCAGTAATCAAAGCAAAAGGTGGCTACTTTGAAGAACCTAGAATATGACATATTTTCAGTTGTTTCACACTTGTTTGTTATGTATATAATTCCACATGTGTTAATTCATAGTTTTGATGCCTTCATAGTCATGAAAATAAAGAAAACTCTTTGAATGAGAAGGTGTGTCCAAACTTTTGGTCTGTACTGTATGTTCTAAATCCTGGCTTTCTCCGCAACAACTCAAAATCGCAACTATGGTGACCGACAATGAGAAGATCATGGTGTCGGTGCTGCGTCAAGGAGGGATGACCCATGTGCCCTGCATGGCACATGTGTTCAATCTGGTTGTCAAGCGGTTCCTGAAGTCTTCCACCCATCTGCAAGTAATCCTAAAAATGGGCAGGAAACTTTGCATGCACTTCAGCCACTTATACACCGCAAAGCACATCCTCCTTGAGCTTCAGCGGCAGAACGGCATTCCCCAACATAGGCTGATATACGACGTTTCCACTCGTTGGAATTCCACCCTCCATATGTTGGACTGACTATACAAACAGAGAAGGGCCATAAACGATTTCTTGATGATCCAAGCGGACAGGAGTACTCCAATGTGTTGTCAGCCAATGACAGCTCATGCGTGACACCTGCCGTTTGCTCAGGAGGAGGCCACGTTATTTGTCAGTCGCCAGGACTACGGGATGAACAACGTCATTCTACTGCTTCATGTCCTGGAACAGATGCTGGTAAATGTGGCTTGTCAGGGGACTGGAGACGTAGCGCCTAGATCTCATGGCCACATGAGCTCTGGGGGCTGAACTGAAGGAGGAGGAGGACATTGGAGCACAAGCAATTTGTAGCAAAATGGGTGGTTTTTACACACAGGTGACAGGAGAGGAGGAGCAGCCATAGGAGCTATAGGGCGATCAGGAAGATGAGGCAGAGGACCCAGACACACTGTGGCAGTATGCAGTGGAGATGGAGGCAGGGAGTCCCTCCGAGTTACTTGCACTAATGGTCCGATGCATGCTCACTTGCTTGCGTAGTGACAGCCGAATTGTCAGCATTCGGCAGAGGGATGACTTCTGGCTCTCCACCTTGTTGGACCCTCGCTAGTGGTCCAAAATGGGGGCCTTTTTTACACCTGCTGAGAGGGAGGACAAACTGAACTAGAGAGACATCCTATGTAGTCAGTTGGCCGCTGCCTATCTGCGCCATCATCCATCCTCTCGCAGGTCTGACTGGGGAGCCCTCTGCACTCATGGTCCTCTGCCATGGCTGCTGTGACAGGTTGGGGGGTAGGAGAAGTTCCAGCTGCAGCAACTTGAGTCTAGAGTCGCTGATGAGCAGCTTTCTTCACCCGCCTAGTGAAGAAACTACTCACCAGCAGCAACAGCTAGACCTGGAGCAGGACCTGAACCAGCATACTTGGACAGCACCCTGCCACCCCACATTGAACATCTGCTTGACTACTGGGCTGCCAAACCGGATTTGTGGCTGCAACTGGCAGAGTTTGCCCTGGAAAAGCTGTCCTGGCCAGCCAGTAGTGTGGCATCAGAGCGGGTGTTTAGTGCAGCAGCGGCCATAGTTACCCCAAGAAGAATTCGTCTGTCCACCCAAAATGTGGCGAGACTGACCTTTGTCAAGATGAATCAGGCGTGGATCAGCCAGGATTTCCACCCACCAATGCCTGATGCATCAGACTAGATCATCCATGGTGCCACACCAACACTTTGACAAAAGAGACTGGTTTCTTCTGGCTACCTGCCACCCGCCTGATGCCACACATCTGATGCCAAGTGCTCCTTTTTTTACCCACCATCTTCAGCTGGTACTGGTATTGCCACCAACCTCCCCACTTTGTCAACGGGTCACCCTGTGGTCTCCTGATGCTGCTGCCACCTCACCACTTAGGTCTCCTGATGCTGCTGCTGCCCCCTCCACACTGTCATTGTGCCACTCCGTGGCCTCCTAATGCTGCTGCCACCTTCACACTGTCATTGTGCCACTCTGTGGCCTCCTGATGCTGCTGCTGCCACCTCCACACTGTTATTGTGCCACCTTGTGGCCTCCTCCTGGTGCTGCTGCTGCCGCCACCCACCTCCCCACTCTGTCAACGGGTCACCCTGTGGTCTTCTGATGCTGCTGTCACCTCACCACTCAGGTCTCCTGATGCTGCTGCTGCCACCTCCACACTGTCATTGTGCCACCCCGTGTTCTCCTCCTGATGCTGCTGCTGCCGCCACCTCCACACTCTGTCATTGTGCCACTCTGTGGCCTCCTGATGCTGCTGCCACCTCCACACTGTCATTGGGCCACTCTGTGGTATCCTCATGCTGCTTCCACCTCACCACTATGTCATAGGGCCACTCTGTGGACTTCTCATGCTGTTCCCACCCTCCCCACTTCATTAATCGGCCACTATTTTGCCTTTCGGCCTGGCTGACATCATCATTTATTTGACCCTTCTTCTGATCTGTCGAAGGGAACAAAAATGAAACGCACAGCGGATCCTGTCTATATAACAGCTGTAAGGCCTGCATGACATGGTCGCTATTTTGCATCAGAATTGGCTTATGATTTGGTAGCCAAAAGCAGGAGTTGGTACAAAACACAGAAGACATGCAAATATTCCATTCACGTGTCATCTCCATTTTGGATTTACTCCTGTTCTTTTTTGGCTTTAGCAATTCTGATGGATTACTGGCCAAATGCTGACCTAGTGAAGGCGGATGCTCCACAGACAGGATCCATTTTTTGGGGGTTATTGCTTTGACGGATCAAAGGAAGGGCAAAATAATCAGTGACATCAACACAAACTTACTGCTGACACCCACTCCACTCTGTCGGGGGAGGGGGGCTCTACTTGTACAGGTTCTGTAGAAATCTATGTGGAATCAGTGAATTGGTGTAATAGGAGTGCGCTCTTTCATGCTATAGTAGAATCTTGGGCCTCTGTACGGTTCTTTATACCTGGCGCTAACATTAACCTGTAAGCCTGAGTTCACACTTGAGTTATTTGGTCAGTTTTGGCCCCGTAACTGCCCAAAAAACTAAAGTGTGCAGTGATTCTAAGAGCGACACCTGTCATTTGCATGTCATACTGACTCACAGTATTGTTTCACTACCACATCACGTGTTGCTGCAAGTGTTCTACACCACTATAAAGGCTCTCTGCAGCCAGGAAATAGCCGTTTTTTAACGCGATTCGCCACAAATAAATTAGGATCAAACCAAATTTTTTGGGAAAATTTGGCGAACCAGACTAATCGAATTTTTTAGAAATTTGCTAATCTCCAATCCATATGTACCCAGTTCTATATAAAGTGAAATTATACTTTAAGCCATTCAAAGCCATAAAGTAAATTATAATTTTTGAATACTAAGTATTGTTATTCACAGAAAAGGTACTTTGCCTTGGGCACCAGCGTAACTAGCTTATTACCTTGATTTAAATTGATGTAAACATATATTTATTACATTTTTAGCAACACTGTATTCTATATTTCAGCGTTTTGGCTAGGTTGAAGTAGATGTGTTCAGTTTCCGGCAATGCCTAGTTTATGTACAGTAGCTAATGGAATAGTAGCCTGCAGGATCTGGTTGTGTATGTAGCATAATGTGATATGTAAAAGTAATAGTTCTAGCTTTACTTAGCAAGATATAATTCAGGAAGATAAAGCCGTATAACAGAATCCTCTGCAGACCGTACTAATGTTTTGGAATTTAAATTTCCTCTTTCTATACTGCTGACCAGAAGAATATGGACTACAAGACTTTCAGCGTATGCTGCTGCACTGCTGGAGTACTGTGCAAAGAAATATTATATGCCAGAAAGAGGACCTGTTACCCCTTCTGACATGTCTGCTTTAGTAACTACTTGTATTCCCCATGAAATAATAATTCTGGAGCATCTTTTCATTTAACTGTATGTTGTGCCATTCCTCTACTATTCCTTCCTTCAAGAAGTGAATTGCCAGCAGGCACAACTGGATATTACCAGTAAGGAAGGGGGGGGGGGGGGCCCTGAACTGTCTGGTACTATCCATTCAGTACGACCAGTGTCATACTCTGCAGGGAAAACTGGTAATGTCCAGATGGACTTTTATTGCAATTTGCTGGCTATTCATTCATAAACGCCTAGCAATAATAGAAGAGGAATGAAACAACATAGATTTATATGAAAAGATGCTTTTGATTTGTTATTACATGGTTAATACAAGAAGTTACTAAAACAATCATGTCAGGAGAGGAGACAGGTCCTTTTTCAAGTGAGTATGAGAGAAGGGGATAAAGAGGGTTCCTTCCATGTCACCCTGGAGTCCACATAAACTTGGCCCTATATCTTTTTAACACTTTAAGAAATCTTACCAGTTATGGGAATGCATTCATATTAGCTTTTACTTCCCATTAGGTCCTCATTAGATTGTATGTTCTTTAAAAAAGTGTATTTTCGATCACATTTATTTTCCCATAATTGCAGCATCCAACCTTGATATCACAGATATGACAGATCTGGTGTTAGGCTACTTTTAACTTGAGTCGCTGTTTCCGTTTAGACCTCATGCATTCTGAATGGAAAGAGATCCCTTCAGGATGCATCAGTATGTCTTCCATTCCGGCAGCATTGTGTTTTGTGACTGGACACAAAACCTCTGCAGGCTGCTGTTTTGTGTCCGGTCATAAAAACTGAAAAAATTGATCCGGTACTGAAAACAATGTAAGTCAATGGCGACTAATCAGTTTTTTTAGGAGCCTAAAAAAACGGATCTGTCATCCATTGACTTTAAATGTATTTAGTGACAGTTCTGTTTTTTTTTTCCTTTTGATTTCACACAACCGCATCCTAATGGAACGGATGCATCCTCAACAACTCAAGTGTGAAAGTAGCGTTATGTGCTCCCTTGCCTGGACCAGTGCACAGTTCTGCTTGTCATTCTTGTCATATGTGGATGAAATCCTAGCAACTATATATGTGAACTTTCTCAGCTGTTTAATGGAAAACACCAACTGCCATCTAGTTCATGTGCTTCAGTGCGCATTGTGTGCCTAGACTCAGTGGAGGAGATGGATTCTCCTGACAAGGGGGTGTTGCTTAGCAGGAAAAGGGTATGGCTTAAGATGTGACAATGTGTGGGTAAATTTTTGCCTAAATTTCCTGTACAGAGTAAGACCACTAATAAATGGTATTGACTTAGAGGGTAACGTATAAAAGGTGTTGTGCCAGAAAAGTGAAGTACTGAGAAATGTAAAGCCTCAATAGCCATGCTTGAAATATTTATAGGGAGTCTGTTACCACAAAATGCACTGCTAAACCAAGCACAATGCCTTGTAAGACCAGCTCTGCTGAATGTAAGGATACACTTAGCAATCCATTGCTTCATTGTGGAGAACAGGTACTGCAAATGCAAATGAGCAGTCAAGTCACTAAGAGGGGAGGCAGTCCCTACATTTCCTTCTTGATGGATATAGCCAGGTTCCTGCATAGTCGTCTTGCCTGACCCTGTATATCAAGGAGAGTCAAAGGCTGGCAAAAGAAACAGGGAGCACAAGGCTGCAGTGATTCTTGGAGCCCACCCACAGTGCACTTAACTGCTCATTTGCATGTGGATTTAAAGTATTTTTTCTCCAGAATGAAGCTACAGATTGCTAAGTGAATGGTATCATGACATGCAGCTGAGCTGGCCCTACAAGGCACTGTGTCCGGTTTAACAGGAATTTCCTGATGACAGATTCCCTTTAACCATACTAACAATAATTTATCTTGTGTCTTTGCAGCCAGATTGGTTCTTATTGAAGCTGATTCATCGAAATCCCTTGGAGATGGAACTGAAACCACTTTTAAAAACTCTTGATACGAATAAGCAACAGTTTTCTAAGGAAGAATTTGTAACACCTACATAAAGCTTGTGGATAAATGCAGTTTTTTGTATTGTTTCACCTTAATTCTAAGCTATAATTAAATAATTAAAGGAAATGTTAAAACCAGTTTGTAATATAAACTTTTTGTTTGCTATTAAAGGAGATTTACACTAAGACAACCCCTTTAACCGCCTCCGGACCGCCTAACGCAGGATCGCGTTCCGGTGGCGGCTGTCTCAGGCAGAGTCACGCGACTACGCGTCATCTCGCGAGACGCGAGATTACGCTCACAGCCGGCCCGCGCATGCGCATCGCGGGCCGGCAAAAGTTACAGGACAAGTTAAATATAAGGTGTTAAATGGCTTCTGTGCTCCTCTGCTGGTCCTTTTCGTCGGTTGGTCCCAGCAGAGGAGCACAGATCACAGTGAGTACACACCAACACCACACATAGCCCCAGATCACCCCCCATCACCCCAATTAACCCCTTGATTGCCCCTGTCAATCACCTAGTGAAAGGGAAAAAAGTGATCAGTGTAAACTGTCACTTTTTTTTTCCACTGGTATTGACTGTTAGGTTTTAGGATAAAAATAAGGGGTTGGGTCAGCACAACCTGCCTGTAGGTGCAGATCACTATGGCGAAATACATATACAAACGGAAAATGCAAATGTGATCGCACACTACATCCAGCACTCTGCCCTCCATGCTCCAGGTTTTAGGATAGTTTAGGCCCCTTGGTTAGGTAGTTAGCGATCGTTTAGCGCCCAGCCCACCGCACCGCAGTCACTGATTCGCTGATTAGCGTATTGCTAATCAGCATTTGTACTTTTATTGTATCTGTAAGTCAGATCTATAATAGGTATTAGTGTCACCTTAGTTCGCCCTCCACCCAAAACGCAGTGTTTGCCCGATCAGGCCTGATCGGTCACCCACACGTGCGTTCACCCACGCCCGCCCCGCCGCAGTGACAAATTATTTTATTTTTTTTGATCACTGCACAATCACTTCACAAGCGCTGCGGCGATAAAAAAAACAGTTTTGATATTTTTTATCAATCGCAGCGGCTTCCGGTACTTCGCTAGCCTCCCATTTGTAAAACAGGCTTGCTTTTTTTATTGGGTAGTCTCAGGGAATACCCCTTAAATTTAGATAATCTAATAAGATGTCGCACTAGGAAAAATAGACCCCAAAATGGTGCTCCTGTATAATTGAGACCACTCACTCAATCAAAAAAAGGTATATAGTAAGTAATATAACAGGGCACTCAAGAAACCGTGACCATGTGGTTCATATGGTTAAATACTTTATTTGCAGTTATAATCAAAATGCTGGTATTGGGTGGTATTGTCATAAAGATGATTGATATTAGGCAGCAAAAATAAAAATAATTCAATTATCACAATGGATACATCAATTTGTGCAATATACCAATAATGATAAATATAATAATATGACTTGCAACTATGGATCAATAGTCTCAAAGATATCTTGAATGAGTTGGTCAATCAATAGATCAAAACATAATTGTTACACCTGAGTGTCGATGTATAAAATCAGATGTATAATAGCAAATGTATAAAAATCAAGTCTTTGTGTCCACCCTCAATATCAGCAGCGTCCCACCGATACGAGGCAAGTAGCGGCGTCCCGCTACGTAATTACTTGCAAGTTTTAAGTTGGTTACCTTGTCTCTGACCACAGATTCTTAGACTTCCTCTCCCTTGATTTGCGCAGCACAATGTATCAGGAGGCTTTTCCTCGACGGCTCTGTCGTTGTATTTCACGTCACTGCCCGGATTTCCGGCTTACGGCCTCTAAGTAAAGGATTCCGCGATTGTATTATACCGGAGGTTTTTGCAGCAGTGTTAGATCAGAGGTTTCTCGTCGGGAACGATGTCCAGTGGTCGATTTAAGGTGCTTGGATCTTTCAGTATAAATAAGCAGGGGGTGTAGCACCAGACGCGTTTCGGGGTCCAACGTATTGCCCCTTCCTCAGTGGTATGCTTCACCCCTACCATTACCCCTCTTATATACAGCCTCTTCTATGGTTTCATTGGTCACTCAATTAAACATCCGAACCTGTTTGTTAATTAGCCCAGGTGTTGAAATTACTAATCAAACTTCGTCTCAAAAAATAACTTGTCTTAAAAGGATATTTGTACCTCTTAGCAATGTAATATAGTTATATAATTTCACCCACTAGTATAACTAGGAGTTATGTTTCTCCTGAGGAAAAAACGCATGGTTACCCCATGCGTTTTTGATGCGGTTTCCATGCGTTTTTTCATTTTTCTTTCTTTTCATGTCTCTTTCCCTCCACACAAACCATTACTCACTTACAGGCATTCTCATATAGTTGTGCTTCATATTAATCAACACAAGTGAGGAACATTACCTATAATATAAATATAAATGTATATATATGTATATATATTAAACTTTACAATATTAAGTAGCATATAAAATATTAAAATGGGGAATATACAAATATATAAAATTTGAATAGTTATAAATAGTTGTAAAATAATTATAAATGGATGTATATAGATGGAGACCCGTGTGTAGAGGACAAACCACATGCAATATATCAACATGTGGCTTGTCGTCGACACACGGATCCCCATCCGACTCATAAAAATCCAAAGAGTTCAAATTCTGCGTTAAGACCCTTCGGTATCAGGGAATCAAATTCAAATATTCTCTTTGTTTCAAGTCTAGACATTCTCTCTATATGATTGCCTCCTCTCCATTCTTTTTCTACTTTGTCTATGGCAAAAAACTTCATACCTGAGGGATCTTGATTATGACTGATTTTGAAGTGATTTTTATACATTTGCTATTATACATCTGATTTTATACATCGACACTCAGGTGTAACAATTATGTTTTGATCTATTGATTGACCAACTCATTCAAGATATCTTTGAGACTATTGATCCATAGTTGCAAGTCATATTATTATATTTATCATTATTGGTATATTGCACAAATTGATGTATCCATTGTGATAATTGAATTATTTTTATTTTTGCTGCCTAATATCAATCATCTTTATGACAATACCACCCAATACCAGCATTTTGATTATAACTGCAAATAAAGTATTTAACCATATGAACCACATGGTCACGGTTTCTTGAGTGCCCTGTTATATTACTTGCACTATACCCCTTAAATTTAGTTGACCAAATGGCAAATAAGGGGTATTCTTCTGAAGAGGCCTACAGGATTCTGACCCAGTCGGATGAGGAATGGGAACCCTCATCTGACGAATCCAGCGGGTCAGAATATGAACCTGTAGAAAGCAGTGGCAGTCTGACCCAAAGTTCGGACGAGGAGGTTGAGGTCCCTGATACCACCAGGCGTACCCGGCCCCGTGTTGCTAGACCACAGGTTGCGCAGGATCCACTTCAAGGGCAGCAGAGTGGGGCTGGCGCTGTCGGATTACGTGGTGAGGCATACACCAGCAGCGCAGCCCACCCTGGACCTAGTACCAGCACTGCCGTACAACATGGTGAAGTGGCGAGCACCAGAAGGGCAGTTGAAGCTGGTACGGTGGCACGTGCAGTAGTTACCCAGTCGCAGCCACCGCACAGACAGGCCCCTAGAGTCCCTGAGGTGCTGGCAAACCCTGATTGGCAGCCCCCAACTTCAGCCACACCAGTAGTTCCCCCTTTCACCGCCCAGTCTGGAGTTCTGGTTGAGACAGCTCAGATCGGTTCGGCACTGGGATTTTTTGAGCTGTTCTTGCCTGCAGAGCTATTGGACTTAGTCGTGGCAGAAAAAAATCGGTATGCCACTCAATTTATAGCCGCCAACCCGGGAAGCTATTATGCCAAGTCTTTGCGGTGGAAACCCATCCAAGTTTCCAAATTAAAAAAAATTTCTGGGCCTTCTCCTCAACATGGGTCTAACCAAAAAGCATGAATTGCGGTCATATTGGTCCACGAACCCAATTCATCACATGCCCATGTTCTCTGCTGCCATGTCCAGGGCACGATTTGAGGCCATCCTGCGTTTCCTGCACTTTAGCGACAACAGCACCTCTCGTTCCAAAGGCCACCCAGCTTTTGACCGGCTCCACAAAATTCGGCCCCTCATAGACCACTTCAACACCAAATTTGCAGATTTGTATACCCCTGAGCAAAACATCTGCGTAGACGAGAAATATCAAAAGACAACTTTTCCCTTTTTTTTATACAAAGTTGGCATTTGACCGAGATATTTATCTCACCCAGCATGGGTATATGTAAAATGACACCCCAAAACACATTGCCCAACTTCTCCTGAGTATGGCGATACCACATGTGTGACACTTTTTTGCAGCCTAGGTGGGCAAAGGGGCCCACATTCCAAAGAGCACCTTTAGGATTTCACAGGGCATTTTTTACACATTTTGATTTCAAACTACTTCTCACGCATTAGGGCCCCTAAAATGCCAGGGCAGTATAACTACCCCACAAGTGACCCCATTTTGGAAAGAAGACACCCCAAGGTATTTCGTGATGGGCATAGTGAGTTCATGGAAGTTTTTATTTTTTGTCACAAGTTAGTGGAATATGAGACTTTGTAGGAAAAAAAAAATCATCATTTTTCGCTAACTTGTGACAAAAAATAAAAAATTCTAGGAACTCGCCATGCCCCTAACGGAATACCTTGGGGTGTCTTCTTTCCAAAATGGGGTCACTTGTGGGGTAGTTATACTGCCCTGGCATTTTAGGGGCCCTAATGCGTGAGAAGTAGTTTGAAATTAAAATGTGTAAAAAATGCCCTGTGAAATCCTAAAGGTGCTCTTTGGAATGTGGGCCCCTTTGCCCACCTAGACTGCAAAAAAGTGTCACACATGTGGTATCGCCGTACTCAGGAGAAGTTGGGCAATGTGTTTTGGGGTGTCTTTTTACATATAACCATGCTGGGTGAGAGAAATATCTCAGCAAAAGACAACTTTTCCAATTTTTTTATACAAAGTTGGCATTTGACTGAGATATTTATCTCACCCAGCATGGGTATATGTAAAATGACACCCCAAAACACATTACCCAACTTCTCCTGAGTACGGTGATACCATATGTGTGACACTTTTTTGCAGCCTAGATGCGCAAAGGGGCCCAAATTCCTTTTAGGAGGGCATTTTTAGACATTTGGATCCCAGACTTCTTCTCACGCTTTAGGGCCCCTAAAATCCCAGGGCAGTATAAATACCCCACATGTGACCCCATTTTGGAAAGAAGACACCCCAAGGTATTCAATGAGGGGCATGGCGAGTTAATAGAAGATTATTTTTTTTGCACAAGTTAGCGGAAATTTTTATTTTTTTGCTTTTTTCTCACAAAGTCCCCCTTTCCGCTAACTTGGGACAAAAGTTTCAATCTTTCATGGACTCAATATGCCCCTCAGCGAATACCTTGGGGTGTCTTCTTTCCAAAATGGGGTCATTTGTGGGGTGTTTGTAATGCCCTGGCATTTGAGGGTCTCCACAATCATTACATGTATGGCCAGCATTAGGAGCTTCTGCTATTCTCCTGATATTGAGCATACGGGTAATGATATATATTTTTTTAGTTCAGCCTCTGGGCTGAAAGAAAAAATGAACGGCACAGATTTCTTCATTCGCATTGATCAATGTGGATGAAAAAATCTCTGCCAAAAAAAAAAAAGGAGGGGAAAGGCGTCTGCCAGGACATAGGAGCTCCGCCCAACATCCAAACCCACTTAGCCCGTATGCCCTGGCAAACCCGATTTCTCCATTCACATCAAAACACATCAATCGATGTGGATGAATAAATCATTGCCGGGATTTTTATTTTTTATATACAAAGTGTTTGCCAAAGCATATGAACACCGCGCACCTCAGCTCATATGCCTTGGCAAACGTATCTTTTACTGCAGAGGAGAAATCTCGTCTTGCAGCGCCGCATACACCAACTTTTGTGTAATCTGACAGCAGCGCAATGCTTCTGTCAGAATGCACATAAGTGCTGCAGCTGGTTCATCGGTTGGTCCACCTAAAAGGTAAAAAAAACAAAACAAAAAAGAAAAAACCAGGCTGCAACGCAATAAATTTATTAACTTTATAATAACATTTGAACGGAACATATAAACTTTATTTAACTTTTTGAACAGAACGTTAACTTTTTTGCTTACCGGTGATTTATTTTATTATTTTTACCTTTATAGGACAAACCTCTCCTTCCCCATGGGACAATGTGCAAAGCGCAAATCGCCCAAAGATGTGGCGAAATACATTATGCACTTTGTCCCAGGTGAAAGGAGAGGTTTGAAGCAGCTGTGAGTGAAAGGGCCCTAATAGCCCTGTGTGCCTGTCCTGTGAAACGCAATCCCTATGCTTAGTGTACCTGTGTGTGGTACTTCCGGAAACACTCTTCAAAGCATAGGGCAGGGTAGTCAGGACAGAAATAGCGGGTGTCACGCCTTATTCCACTCCTGCTACAGACACGACATCTTTTTCGGGGTGGCGCTTGGGTTGAGGTACCAGAAACGACACTGGGGAAATGTCGCTCGTGTAGACGGCTCACTACACTGGTGGATGGGGCCACGGAACCTCCTGGATACAGGCGGTTCTCGATGATCTCTTCCTGAAATTTGAGGAAGGATCCTGTTCTCCCAGCCTTACTGTAGAGAACAAAACTATTATAGGCAGCCAATTGAATTAAATATACAGACACCTTCTTATACCAGCGTCTGGTGCATCGGGAAACTAAATAAGGAGCCAACATCTGGTCATTGAAGTCCACCCCTCCCATGAGCGAATTATAGTCGTGAACCGAGAGGGGCTTTTCAATGACACTGGTTGCCCGTTCTATTTGTATTGTCGTGTCTGCGTGAATGGAGGAGAGCATGTAAACGTCACGCTTGTCTCTCCATTTCACCGCGAGCAGTTCTTCGTTACACAAGGCAGCCCTCTCCCCCCTTGCAAGACGGGTGGTAACAAGCCATTGGGGGAAGCCCCGGCGACTATGTCACGCGGTGCCACAGCAGCCAATCTGTTCTAGGAACAAAATGCCTGAAGAGGGGCACACTTATGTAGAAATTGTCCACATAAAGATGGTACCCCTTGCCAAATAAGGGTGACACCAAGTCCCAGACTGTCTTCCCACTGCTCCCCAGGTAGTCAGGGCAACCGACCGGCTCCAGGGTCTGATCTTTACCCTCATAGATCCGAAATTTGTGGGTATAGCCTGTGGCCCTTTCACAGAGCTTATACAATTTGACCCCATACCGGGCTCGCTTGCTTGGGATGTATTGTTTGAAGCTAAGGCGCCCGGTAAAATGTATAAGGGACTCGTCTACGCAGATGTTTTGCTCAGGGGTATGCAAATCTGCAAATTTGGTGTTGAAGTGGTCTATGAGGGGCCGAATTTTGTGGAGCCGGTCAAAAGCTGGGTGGCCTCTGGGACGAGAGGTGCTGTTGTCGCTAAAGTGCAGGAAACGCAGGATGGCCTCAAATCGTGCCCTGGACATGGCAGCAGAGAACATGGGCATGTGATGAATTGGGTTCGTGGACCAATATGACCGCAATTCATGCTTTTTGGTTAGACCCATGTTGAGGAGAAGGCCAAGCAATTTTTTTTCATTCGGAAACTTGGACGGGTTTCCACCGGAAAGACTGGGCATAATAGCTTCCCGGGTTGGCAGCTATAAATTGAGTGGCATACCGATTTGTTTCTGCCACGACTAAGTCCAAGAGCTTTGCAGGCAAGAACAGCTCAAAAAATCCCAGTGCTGAACCGATCTGAGCTGTCTCAACCCGAAATCCAGACTGGGCGGTGAAAGGGGGAACTACAGGTGCGGCTGAAGTTGGGGGCTGCCAATCAGGGTTTGCCAGCACCTCAGGGACTCTAGGGGCTCTACGGGCCTGTCTGTGCGGTGGCTGCGACGGGGTAACTACTGCACGTGCCACCGTACCAGCTTCAACTGCCCTTCTGGTGCTCGCCACTTCACCATGTTGTACGGCAGTGCTGGTACTAGGTCCAGGGTGGGCTGCGCTGCTGGTATATGCCTCACCACGTAATCCGACAGAGCCAGCCCCACTCTGCTGCCCTTGAAGCGGATCCTGCGCAACCTGTGGTCTAGCAACACGGGGCCGGGTACGCCTGGTGGTATCAGGGACCGCAACCTCCTCGTCCGAACTTTGGGTCAGACTGCCACTGCTTTCTACAGGTTCATATTCTGACCCGCTAGATTCATCAGATGAGGGTTCCCATTCCTCATCCGACTGGGTCAGAATCCTGTAGGCCTCTTCAGAAGAATACCCCTTGTTTGCCATTTGGTCAACTAAATTTAGGGGGTATTCCCTGAGACTACCCAATAAAAAAAGCAAGCCTGTTTTACAAATGGGAGGCTAGCGAAGTACCGGAAGCTAAAAAATATCAAAACTGTTTTTTTTATCGCCGCAGCGCTTATGAAGTGATTGTGCAGTGATCAAAAAATAAAAAATAAATTGTCACTGCGTCGGGGCGGGCGTGGGTGAACGCACGTGTGGGCGACCGATCAGGCCTGATCGGGCAAACACTGCGTTTTGATATTGATCACTTACAGATACTATAAAAGTACAAATGCTGATTAGCGATACGCTAATCAGCGAATAAGTGACTGCGGTGCGGTGGGCTGGGCGCTAAACGATCGCTAACTACCTAACCAAGGGGCCTAAACTATCCTAAAACCTAACAGTCAATACCAGTGGGGAAAAAAAGTGACAGTTTACACTGATCACTTTTTTCCCTTTCACTAGGTGATTGACAGGGGTGATCAAGGGGTTAATTGGGGTGATGGGGGGGTGATCTGGGGATATGTGTGGTGGTGGTGTGTACTCACTGTGATCTGTGCTCCTCTGCTGGGACCAACCGATGAAAAGGACCAGCAGAGGAGCACAGAAGCCATTTAACACCTCATATTTATAAATATAAGGTGTTAGATGGCTTCTGATTCGATTTTTTGAAAATCATCAGCCTGCCAGCGACGATCATTGGCTGGCAGGCTGATGACGAACTTGTCCTGTAACTTTTGCCGACCCACGATGCGCATGCGCGGGCCGGCTGTGAGCGTAATCTCGCGTCTCGCGAGATGACACGTAGATGCGTGACTCTGCCTGAGACTGCCGCCTCTGGAACGCGATCCTGCGTTAGGCGGTCCGGAGGCGGTTAATATGCCCGAATACAAACGTAGCTTGCATGTGCCGACCATATCCCATACCTGGCCTCTATTACTGCGCACCGTGATCCGCCGCAATTAACCCCTGAGGACCTGAGGGGTTAATTGCGGCAGATCACGCTGTGCAGTAATAGAGGCCGGGTGTGGGATATGGCCGGCACATGCAGGCTACGTTTGTATTCAGTCTCTCCCCTCCTCCTCCTCTCTGTTCTCATTGATGGCACAGTGGCCACAGTCCCTCCCCTCCTCCTCCTAGTCTGTTCTCATTGGCGGTCAGCGGCAGCCGCACATAGTGGGGAGGGAAGGACTCCCTCCTTCTCCACTGTGCTGACTAAGGAGAACATGGTGAGTGCCGAGAGCGGCGCATGCCATGTTCTACTGCGATATGGCGATATAAACAAAATCTCTATCGTTGGCCAGATTTATAACGTTTATACCGCATATCGTCCATATCGCCCACCCCTAGGACCAAGTCACTTTGATGTCTAGGATCATTAGACATCCTCCTGATGAGAAGTGTAGTGGTTGCCACACCCTTGGCAGAACACCTGCTGTTTGTATATAGAATGATAAATTGTAGATGCCATATCTCAGGAACAAGGAGGATAATTAACATTTAAAAAAGGGGAAAAGCGAGATTTTAGTAAGTTAGACTTCATTTATGAAGCTGGTAACAGATCCTCTTTAAGACTTCTCAGATAATGCTGGATTTACATAGAGGTATAGGTATAACTTAATTGGACATAAATATAATTTAAGCCACGGTCTTTTAAGTATTATAATACAATTTTCATTTAAGAATTGACATACAAATTAGGAAATCATAGCATGTGAATACATTATATACTGTGGGGTTTCGCTCTGGTAGATAGGGTAAGCGGACGCAGTACAGAGGCAAAATACAAGTTCTTAACTCAAACTTTAGTGTATATTCACACTTGCATCAGTTGCACAAAACAAGTTTAATTTTCACAGAACAACGTGTCATTTTGCAGTTTTTGGTGTGAATTCACACACAATGGAAAGTTCATATTGCACAAGTCACCTTGTTGGTAGTTCTGCCTCCAGTAGTCGACGGCAGGCTTTAGGGGGCCTGTCCCCCCTTCACATGGGTCTCAGGCCTCCAGTCCGGCACTAAACCTCAGATCCCAACAGAGACTCAGCTGCTGAGCCCAAAACCCGGACCGGCACTTAAACTCCGGTCCGGTATTTGACCTCACCTGGCTGGAAACCAGCCCAGCCACACATGTTGGGAGGAAAATACCTACCTTCCCAGACAAAACCCCTTGCTGTGTCACATAATCCCCCTTTGTTCAACCCTGAGGAGGTGAACACATGCCAGACAGTGTACACGGGACAGGGCATCCGCTTTTCCCTGTAACCGGCCTTCCCTGTGTTCCACCAAAAACGTAAAATTTTGTAAGGACAGAAACCATCGGGTGACCCGGGCATTTTTGTCCTTGGCCTGGCTCATCCATTTGAGGGAAGTGGTCAGTCATCAGGCGGAACTTTCTCCCCAACAAATAATAGCGGAGAGACTCGAGTGCCCACTTGATGGCCAGGCACTCTCTCTTCACTATACTATACTTGGTCTCGGCTGGGGAGAGCTTACAGCTGAGGAAGACAATGGGATGCTCCTCCCCATTGACTTCCTGAGACAGTACAGCACCGAGGCCTACTTCGGAGGCATCGGTCTGTACTATAAACTCCCTTTTGAAGTCAGGCGTCGCCAAAACCAGGGACCCACACAGGGCCGACTTCAAAGCGGAGAAAGCCTCTTCTGCCCGATCATCCCAGTGAACCATCACTGACTTGTGTCCCTTCAAGAGCCCTGTCACTGGTGCGACCACCGTAGCAAAGTGGGGAACAAACCTCATGTAATAGCCCACTATTCCCAGGAACGACTTTACTTGCCTAGTGTTTGACAGGTCAGGGCCAATTTCTTATCACCTCTATTTTGTTTATTTGGGGTTTGATGACTCCACGCCCAATTTTTCGGGTTAGCGGTTAGTCCAGCCTTACGAAGGTAGTCCACTGCAGCCTGCACTTTGGGTAGGTGACTTTCCCAGTCGGTACTGTGGATAACAATATCGTCCAGGTAAGCCGAAGCATACCGACGATGTAAACGAAGCACAATGTCCATAATTCGCTGAAAAGTAGGGGGAGCGCCATGCAGACCAAAGGGTAACACCTTATAGTGAAACAGACCCTCAGGTGTGACAAAGGCAGTTTTCTCTTTGGCAGCCTCCGTTAAGGGCACCTGCCAGTACCCTTTCGTGAGGTCCAAAACAGAAAAGTACCGTGCTTGTCCTAACCTCTCGACTAGTTCATCCACCCGGGCATGGGATACGCGTCGAAATATAGTTAAGTTTACGAAAGTCGTTACAAAACCGCAACCTCCCGTCCGTCTGGGGTATCAATACTATAGGACTGGCCCACTCGCTTTTTGACTCCTCAATGACGTCTAGCTGCAACATTAGCTGCACCTCCTCCGAGATGGCTTATCACCAAGCTTCAGGTACTCGGTATGGTTTTAACCGGACTTTTGCCTGAGGCTCAGTGACAATGTCATGCTGGATTATGGAATTGCGTCGGAGGTCCGAGAACACATCCATGTTCCGACTAATGAACTCCCTGGCCTCCTGAGTCTGTTTAGAGGAGAGGCTGTCAGCAATTTTTAATGTGGCAGCCGCTTCTCTTGTATCAGACAGAGGGGCCGGAACCTGTTCTCCTAGAAAACCCGGCTGCGGGCTGTCTTCAGTACAGGTTTCCCTATCTTTCCACGGTTTGAGTAAATTCACATGGTAAACCTGCTCTGGCTTTCGACGCCCTGGCTGGTGTACCTTGTAGTTTACATCTCCAATTTTCTCGAGTACCTCGTAGGGCCCCTGCCACCTAGCCAGGAACTTTCTGTCCATGGTCGGCACCAGAACCAAAACCCAATCACCTGGGTTAAAGTTCCGGACCCGAGCCTGCAGATTATAGACCCGACTCTGGGCTTGCTGAGCTGCCTCCATATGCTCCCTAACAAGAGGCAACACTGTCTCTATCCTATCTTGCATCTCGGTAACATACTCAATGACACTTTTATGTGGAGTGGGTTGTTGTTCCCACATCCAAAGGACCGCGAGGGTGTCTGCCATATAGCAGTTCGAAGGGTGAGAAGCCAGTAGAGGCCTGGGGTACCTCTCGCACTGCGAACATTAGATAGGGCAGAAGGAGGTCCTTGTTTTATGTGCAGCAACTTACAGAATTCCCTCATCACCTTGGACATAAAAGGGGTCCCCTGATCGGTCAGAACCTCTTTAGGTAGTCCTACTCGGGAAAACATCTCTATTAACTCCTTAGCTATGAGTTTGGCCGAGGTATTTTGCAGTGGCACCGCCTCTGGGTACCGAGTGGCGTAGTCAAGGATGACTAAGATGTGTTGATGCCCTCTGGCGGACTTCGTTACTGGGTCTATGAGATCCATAGCTATTCGGACAAATGGTACCTCGATAATCGGGAGAGGTACTAGGGGACTACGGAAATGTGGCTGGGGGCTAGTTATCTGGCAGGTCGGGCAAGACTCACAAAACTCTTCCACCTCTCTGAAAATGCTGGGCCAGTAAAACCGCTGTAGAATGCGATCCTGAGTTTACTGCAACCCCAGGTGACCCCCGAGAACGTGTTGGTGGATCTAACACGAGTTTGCGATAAGCCTTGGGGACCACCAACTGTTCAATAGGCTCACCCCGTAGTTGGTTTACCCGATACAACATATCCTGATGAACCACAAAATGGGGAAACACTGACTCTGCCCCAGGTTGTTGTGGTTCACCATCTACTATTAACACATTTTCCCAGGCTCGGGATAGGGTTGGGTCCCGAAGTTGGGCGGTACCAAAATTATCCCCGGAGACATTGAGGTCTGCCAATTCTGGACCCAACGGCAAGTCCTCCATGTCTCCCACCATTACACTTAGCGGGGTTGTCTCCCCTTCTTCCACCGAAGTGGCGGTCACCCCTACCGCTGGCCCTTTGGTCTCGGGTTCCCAGGGTTATGGTCTCCCCCTGAGCAGGGCCACTCTGAAAGGGTTCCCCCTGTCTCATGGGTATCGGTAATTCTCGTAGCAGGCCACACTGCCGGGAAGTCTCTCCCTATTATTAGTTCATAGTGTAGATTGGTGGGGACGGCCACCTCGTGGGTCCACCTGCCAGCAACCATGGATAGAGACACCATAGCGGTAGGGTAGTCTTTTAAGTCTCCATGAATACACATTGCCCTGACTTTCCGGCCAGTATACTCAGCGGGCCGTACTAGTATAGCCCTTACCAGGGGCACCAGACTTCCTGAGTCCAGCAATGCCACCGCCAGAGTGTTTCTTACTTTCACCTGCCACAAGTGGTTGTTGTCTATAGTCTCTGGGGTACAGGAGGCACACAGCTTGCTGGCATATGAGTGGCGGTAGCCATAGTTAGTGTCCATGGGCCCACCCTGACGGGGAAAGTCAGCCCTTACGTGGCCAGGCTCCTGCCACCACCATCAGACTATAGAGCCGGGTCCATAGGGGTACATCTCGAGCCGGTTTTGTTGGCACGAGTCGCTGGGCCTGGGGTGGAGATTTCTGGGGTTTGACTGCCCCCCTCCTAAAAGAACCCCCCTGTAGATTCCTGGTAGCCTCATAGCGTTCCACCAGGTCCACCATCTCAAGGGCATTACCAAGAGATTCCTGGCCGATCAAGTGCTCGAGATGGTATGGAAAAGCCCTCCAGAATACATCAGCCAACAGACGGTCCAGCATAGCAGTGGAACTCAGCACGTCAGACTGCAGCCACTTTTGCAACAGGTGTAATAGATCATAATACTGAGGTCTCGCAGGTTCAGCCGGGTTAAAGTCCCACTGATGCAGCCGCTGGGCGCGGACCAACACATTCACCCCCAGTCTTGCCAGAATCTCACCCTTTACTGCCTGGTAATCGGCCGATTGATCGTCCGGTAAGTCAAAATACACCTGCTGGGGCCCGGATGCCAGAAACGGACCTCACCCCATTGATCTCGGGGTAGCTTCTCCCTCACGGCCACCTTTTCGAACACCGCCAGATAGGTTTCGACGTCATCTTGGGGATCGCCACATGGACCCCTTTCCGAGCATCGTGGATGCTCTGTGAAGCTCCTGCCGCCTGTAAAGCCATTACATGTTGTAACAGCAGCTGGTTTGTTTCTTGCTGCTGCTTAATAGCCTCCCGCTGCTGCAGGTTAACCTCCACGAGGCCTTTCACGACAGCTTCCATTTTGTCGAGGGACACGGGTTGTAATCTCGCCGGTTTAATGTAAGACATATAACCGTGCCTGGTAAAAAATTCAATATTTCGGCTTTCACGCCAGCCTCACTGCGCTTGCCCGCATTCTCCACCAATTGTGGGGTTTCGCTCTGGTAGATAGGGTAAGTGGACACAGTACAGAGGCAAAATACAAGTTCTTAACTCAAACTTTGCAGTCTTTGGTGTTAATTCACACACAATGGAAAGTTCATATTGCACAAGTCACCTTGTTGGTCTCCACTCTCTAGGACATACTGTTCTTGAGATGGTCCCAAAAAATGTATTGGCCAATAGGAGCTTGCAGGTTCTTCATTCATATCCTGACATACACACGGACACATGACCCTATTTAGCCAATAAAAACTTGCAGGTTCTTCAGTCTTGACATACACACAGTTTTAGACCAGGTTTCCATTTTTCTTCACTGTTATAGCTTATTGTTAACCCTAAAATGTTCTTCAATTATATAAATGTTAAAAAGTATAAATCTGAAGGTGTCGGCCCTTTAAAAAGTAATGAGGGGGGAGTCGCAAAGAGCGATGAGGAGAAAGCAAAGCTGTTAAATATTTTTTTTCTCCAATGTATTCACTGAGGAAAATAAACTGTCAGATGAAATGCTGAATGTAAAAATTAATTCCCCATTAAAAGTATCCTTGGGGGAGGGGGGAAGGAAAGATGTTGAGGGATTATTATATGTGTATTTTCTTATGTATGTAAAATGGATATTACTTCAACACATGTGTATTGTTGACCAATGAGCTTGTCAATATTATCCTTATGCATTTGGATACTTTCAACTGAAAAATTTAATAAAATGTTGAATAAAAAAAAGTGTCCTGTCTGACCCAGGAAGAAGTACCACAGCGACTTAAAAAGATTAAAATAGACAAATCGCCAGGACCGGATGGCATACACCCCCATATCCTAAGGAAATTAAGTAATGTCATAGCCAGACCCTTATTTCTAATATTTGCGGACTCTATACTGACAGGGAATGTCCCACAGGATTGGCGCATAGCAAATGTGGTGCCAATATTATTTAAAAAGGGTCCAAAAACAGAGCCTGGAAACTATAGGCCGGTAAGTTTAACATCTGTTGTGGGTAAACTGTTTGAAGGTTTTCTAAGAGATGCTATCTTAGAGCATCTCAATGAAAATAAGGAAATACCGCCATATCAGCATGGCTTCAAGAGGGATCGGTCATACCAAACTAATTTAATTAGTTTCTATGAGGAGGTAAGTTCTAGACTTGACAGCGGCGAATGAATGGATGTCGTATATCTGGACTTCTCCAAAGCATTTGACACTGTACCACATAAAAGGTTAGTATATAAAATGAGAATGCTCGGACTGGAAGAAAATGTCTGTATGTGGGTATGTAACTGGCTCAGTGATAGAAAACAGAGGGTGGTTATTAATGGTACACACTCAGATTGGGTCACCGTCACTAGTGGGGTACCTCAGGGGTCAGTATTGGACCCTATTTTCTTCAATATATTTATTGATGATCTTGTAGAAGGCTTGCATAGTAAAATATCAATTTTCTCAGATGACACTAAACTGTGTAAAATAATTAACACTGAAGAGGACAGTATACTACTACAGAGGGATCTGGATAGATTGGAGGCTTGGGCAGATAAGTGGCAGATGAGGTTTAACACTGACAAATGTAGGGTTATGCACATGGGAAGGAATAATGCAAGTCACCCGTACATACTAAATGGTAAAACACTCGGTATCATTGACATGGAAAAGGATCTAGGAATTTTAATAAACAGCAAACTAAGCTGCAAAAAAACAGTGTCAGGCAGCTGCTGCCAAGGCCAATAAGATAATGGGTTGCATCAAAAGGGGCATAGATGCCCGTGATAAGAACATAGTCCTACCACTTTACAAATCGCTAGTCAGACACATGGAGTACTGTGTACAGTTCTGGGCTCCTGTGAACAAGGCAGACATAGCAGAGCTGGAGAGGGTCCAGATGAGGGCACTAAAGTAATAACTGGAATGGGGCAACTACAGTACCCTGAAAGATTATCAAAATTAGGGTTATTCACTTAAAAAAAAAAGACGACTGAGGGGAGATCAAATTACTATTTATAAAAAAATATCAGGGGTCAGTACAGAGATCTATCTCATCATCTATTTATCCCCAGGACTGTGACTGTGACGAGGGCACATCCTCTGCGTCTGGAGGAAAGAAGGTTTGTACACAAACATAGAAGAGGATTCTTTACGGTAAGAGCAGTGAAACTATGGAACTCTCTGCCTGAGGAGGTGGTGATGGTGAGTACAATAAAGGATTTCAAGAGGGGCCTGGATGTATTTCTGGAGTGTAATAATATTACAGGCTATAGCTACTAGAGAGGGGTCGTTCATCCACAACACCCCGCACCCCTAAAAGTGACCTCCACAGCATTTCACCCCCTTAACAGTGATCTCTACAGCACCCTGCCCCCTTAACATTGACCTCCATAGTGGCCTACGCCCTTTACCAAGACCTCTACATTTCCCCGCCCCCTTAAAATATGACCTCCACAGCACCCCACCCCCTTAACAGTGACCTTGATAGCATCACACCCCCTTAACAGTGGGTGTCACCGCCCCCTTAACACCACCTTGCCCCCTTAACAGTGACCTTCACGGCATACTGACCCCTGATATATTTTTATAAATAATAATTTGATCTCCCCTCAGTCGTCTTTTTTTTAAAGTGAATAACCCTAATTTTGATAATCTTTCAGGGTACTGTAGTTGCCCCATTCCAGTTATTACTTTAGTTGCCCTCATCTGGACCCTCTCCAGCTCTGCTATGTCTGCCTTGTTAACAGGAGCCCAGAACTGTACACAGTACTCCATGTGTGGTCTGACTAGCGATTTTAAAGCGGTGGGACACTGTGGAGATCACTGTTAAGGGGTTGGATAACTGTGCAGATCACTGTTAAGGGGTGGGGAACTGTGGATGTCACTGTTAAGGGGGCGTACTGCTGTGGAGGTCACTGCTAAGGAAGCGGGGCACTGTGGGAGGTCATTGTTAAGGGGCAGGCCACAGTGGAGGTCACTGTCAGGCGGGGCACTGTGGAGGTCAATGTCAATGGGACAGGGTGCTGTGGAGGTCACCATTAAGGAGGAGGAATGCTATGGGGGTCATAGTAAGGGGGGGTGGCACAGTTGAGTTCACTGTTAAGGGAGCGGGGTGCTGTGGAGGCCACTGTTAAGGGGGTGGGGGGCTATAGGGGGGGTCACTGTTAAGAAGGTTGGCTGCCCTGAGGTCATATTTTAAGGGGGCAGGGAGCTATGGAGATCACTGTAAAGGGGACAGGCCACTTTGGAGGTCATTGTTAAGGGGATGGGCCACTATAGAGGTCACTATTAAGTAGACAGGGCACTGTGGAAGTCACTGTTAAGGGGGTGGGCTGTTGTGGAAGTCACTGTTATGGGGGACACTCTCTATATCTTTTAACCACACACACAAACAATAAATGAAATAGTCGAAATATACCTGTGCAGATTCGGGTCATTCTGCTAGTTATTACACATATGGCAATGTTATCAAGTTACTGTTTCTCACTCTTGCTTACAAATAATGTTCATACAATTGTTAAATACTTAGTGTACTTAGTGTATTCTTTAAATTTAATCAGTTGTACTAATAATGTTCTGTAGAAGACAGCCAGACCATTTACTAGATTTGCAGCAATGTAAGTATATCATTTTCTAAGCCTAATAGTTCTCCATGATTTTATATTTATTATGAAACCGGAAATGGAAACATTTAATATCCTAAAGGGTATTCTGACTAAACTCGTTGATCTCCTATCTACTTTTTTCCAGCTTTTTTGTTGAGAAAAAAAGCACTCTGTACATACTATTGAGGCTAGAATCACACATGCAGCCTTTGAGCAAAATCCATAAGTGGATTGAAAAGAAATAGGAAATTTAAAGGAAGGATTTACAGTATACTTTTTCCTGTCAAATCTACTTCTGGCTTTGGCTCAAATAACTGCATTAAAAATTGTACCAACCTGCATTAGAAACTTCATGTGTTCTTCCAGCCTAATGTGTATTTTCACTGTTGTAGAGGTGAAGCACCGCACACCGTTGTTGCTGGTGCCAGCAAGGACTTGTAAGTCGTAGTTAAAAAGTAGTACTTTTTAATGTGTATTTCCAAACTTTGAAACGAAAATGAATTAACCCTTTCACGACCAAGCCATTTTTCACCTTAAGGACCAGGCCATTTTTATGTGGTAATAACTTTAAAACGTTTTTACTTATCCAGGGCATTCTGAGATTGTTTTCTCATCACATACTGTACTTCATGACAGTGGTAAAATTGAGTCAAAAAATTACATTTTTATTTATTAAAAAATAACAAATTTACCTAAAATTTAGAAAAATTAGCAAATTTCCAAATTTCTATTTCTCTACTTTTATAATAGATAGTAATAACTCCAAAAATAGTTATTACTTTACATTCACCATATGTCTACCTTATGTTTTGATCATTTTGTGAATGTCATTTTATTTATTTTTTTGAGACGTTAGAAGGCTTAGAAGTTTAGAAGCAAATCCGACTTTTTAAGGACCAGTTCAGTTATGAAGTCACTTTGTGAGGCTTACATTATAGAAACCACCCAACAAAGACCCCATTTTAGAAACTACACCTCTCAAGGTATTCAAAACCGCTTTTACAAACTTCGTTAGCCCTTTAGGTGTTCCACAAAAATTAATGGAAAATGGAGGTGAAATTTCAGAATTTCACTTTTTTGGCAGATGTTCCATTTTAATCACAAGGGTTAACAGCCAAACAAAACTCAATATTTGAACTAGAGTGTAAGGGGTATATGGTGGCTCACCTTTTGTGGCAAATGGTACTGGTGCTCTGTTAAAAAAGTTTCACTGAGAACCCAGTGGAATAAAATGTAAATGGTATTGAAACATAGGCAACTCAACCATCTAAAACTGCACCGATATGAGACATAACAAGATATGGTAAAAGTGCGTATAACTGTGACCAAGTGTTACAATCACTTATTGATTATATCAAATAATATGTAAATCCATATATAAAATAAAAAATTATAAGATTTTATTAAGATATTGTATGATATAAATATATAAAAAGAAAAGAGTATATAAAATATAAAAAGTATATACAAAATACTGTAAATTAATTACTGGATATTCCTATTGTAATTGATTTAGTTCATTGTGTCTATTTAGGAAATAAATATATCCAAAACTGCGTTGATCCAAAAAGGAGAAAAGAGGAAAAAAGAGAGAAAATTGTTCCAGTGGTTGGTGAAGAATAAAGAAGTTAAAAAGAAAAAAGAAAAAACTGTCGACTGTCTGGGCGACTGTCTTATGTAGGGGATAATCTTTTTCAGTATGAGATGATGGTTTGATTGGTACTATTTTAGGGTGCATATGACTTTTTGATTGCTTGGTATTACACTTCTTGTGATGTAAGGTGAAAAAAAATGCCTTTTTTTGCCACTTTATTTTTTTTTTTTTACGGGGTTCACATGAGGGGTTAGGTCATGTGGTATTTTTATAGAGCAGTTTGTTACTGACGCGGTGATACTTAATATGTCTACTTTTTTCTTTTCTTTACATTTAACACAATAAAAGCATTTTTAAACCCCAAAAAAATCATGTTTTAGTGTCTCCATAGTCTGAGCCATAGTTTTTTTTATTTTTTGGGTGATTGTCTTAGGTAGGGGCTCATGTTTTCCGGGATGAGGTGATGATTAGATTAGTACTATTTTGGGGGGCATACCCCTTTTTGATCGCTTGTAGTGTTGATCGAGCACCAAAGTGCTTGGGTGCTCTGGCCGAACACATCGGGATGCTCGGGTGCTCTGCCGAGCACCTGAGTATAATGGAAGTCAATGGGAGAACCCGAGCATTAAACCAGGCACCCCCTGCTCTGAAGAGGGGAGGGTGCCTGGTTCATAGGAAAAGGTCAGAAATTGATGGAAACACCACCGAAATGGTTCGGGAACAGCAAGGGGAGGATGTCTGGATGCATCTTGGACTCCCAGGTCGCTGCTGGGAACGATGTTGTCCGAGTAGTACGCCACTTTTACTGTATATTTACTTGTATATAAAGTGCAAGTGCTGCCAAAAATTACAAGGAAGAGGCACTCCGATATATACAACCTGTATATCACATAAAGGAGGGCCTCATTCACATTGTGGTACAATTGTTCAGGTACTGGAACTCCTACACTCATAAAGCCTATGCACTAAGTGAAAGGGCTGCCAAAAATCACAAGGAACCGGCACTCCAATACACCCTTTGTTACACATAAAGAAGGGCATCCATACACAGCCTTGAAAAATTATGATTGATAGCCTGCTGGTGACTCTCAAAAACATTTGGAGCAAGGACCTGCTGGTCTGACCATCTAAAACATTATGGGTGAGGGCCTGCTGCCGCTTTGGTGATTCTAGTTAACCTGGGGCTGATCGCACGTCCCTGTGATGGCGACAATCCATTCGGATGTCTGGCCTATCAACTTTTGATGTTATTGTGGGCGCAAACCATGATGACTACGAGTAACTGGGAATCAGGGTTCGATTCCGGAGAGGGAGACTGAGAAACTGCTACGGCTACCACATCCAAGCAAGGCATCATGCGCGCAAATTACCTATTAGGTATAATTAGGTGAGGGCCTGTAGGTGAGCTGACCCTGTAAAAGATTTTAGGTGTGGGCTAGCTGGTGAGCTGACCCTGTAAAAGATTTTAGGTGTGGGCCTGCTGGTGATCTGACTCTCTTTAAAAAATTATATGCGAGGGCCTGCTGGTGAGCTGATCCTGTAAAACATTATATGCAAGGGTCTGCTGGTGAGCTGACCCTCTAATAAATTATATGCAAGGGCCTGCTGGTGAGCTGACCCTGTAAAACATTGTAGGTGAGGGCCTGCTGGTGAGCTGACCCTGTGAAACATTATATGCGAGGGCCTGCTGGTGAGCTGACCCTCTAAAAAATTATATGCAAGGGCCTTCGGGTGAGCTGACCCTGTAAAAGATTGTAGGTGAAGGCCAGCTGGTGAGCTGACCCTGTAAAAAATTATATGCTAGCGCCTGCTGGTGAGCTGACCTTGTAAAACATTATATGTGAGCGCCTGCTGGCGAGCTGACCCTCTAAAAAATTATATGCGAGGGCCTGCTGGTGAGCTGACCCTGTAAAACATTGTAGTTGAGGGCCTGCTGGTGAGCTGACCCTCTAAAAAATTATATACAAGGGCCTCCAGCTGAGCTGACCCTGTAAAACATTATATGCGAAGGGCATATATGCGAGGGCATTATCTGCGACGAATAATCATGTTTATATGATGGAACAGGAGGAGGATGAGAAAAGGAAAATGCAATCATATATCCTTGTTTGTGGTGGAAGGGGTGCATGGGAATACAGTGTATTCAGTAGATTATAAACAACACATTTAAAGTGCCTTTATGTTCATCAGCTTTCCTCTGGTAGAGTTTAGAAGTCATGATCAATCCATGATCAATTTAGAAGTCATGATCAACCTGTCAGCATTTTCAGTTGACAGGCAGATGCGCTCATCTGTTATAATGCCACCAGCAGCACTAAATCAGACAAAACAATGGCGGCAGAGCAGGCCAGCACCTCCAAGGCGTAGAGCGCCAGTTCGTGCCACATGTCCAGCTTGGACACCCAGTAGTTGTAAGACACTGAGGGATCATTGAGGATGCTGACACAGTCTGCTATGCACTCCTTCACCTTCTTACAATATTTTTCCCTCCTTGTTACACTAGGCCATGCATCAGGGTGAGGGTGCTGGCGGGGTGTCATGAAACTGTCCCAGGCTTTGGAGAGTGTTGGCCTGCCTCTGTTAGAACTGCTATGTGTTCCCCTTGTCTCGTCTCCTCGGTTGGCCAAGGAACTACGGACTCTGCCGCCAGCGTTGTCAGATGGAAATTTTTGTAGCAATTTTTCAACAAGGATCTTCTGTTATTGCACCGTTTTGCTCGTCCTCTCCACTACAGGAATGAGAGATGAGAAGTTCTCTTTGTAGCGGGGGTCGAGAATCAGTGTTGTCTAAAATGCGTATAACACGCGTGTCGCGGGAAAGGCAGCCTAACATGAAGTCAGCTATGTGTGCCAAAGTACCAATAGGCAAGACTTTGCTGTCGTCATCAGGAGGATCACTCTCAATCTCCTCATCCTCATCCTTCTCTTCTGCCCACCCCTGCTGAACAGATTGAATTAAACTTCCATGGGTACTACCCTCTGTAGCGGAGGCAACCGTCTCGTGCTCCTCCTCCTCCTCTTCATCGTCCAATTTGCGCTGAGAAGACAAACTGAGGGTGGTCTGGCTATCACCCTGTGTAATGTCTTCCCCCATTTCCACCTCTTTCACATGCAAAGCGTCGTCCTTAATTGTGAGCAGCGAGCGTTTGAGTAGACGCAGAAGTGGGATGGTGATGCTGATAATAGCGTTATCGCCGCTCACCATCTGTGTTGATTCCTTAAAGTTTCTTAAAACCTCACAGAGGTCAGACATCCATGCCCACTCCTCGCTTGTGAAGAGCGTAAGCTGACTGGAAATGCGAGGCCCATGTTTCAGCTGGTATTCCACTACTGCCCTCTGCTGCTCACAATGCCTGGCCAACATCTGGAACGTCGAGTTCCAGCGTGTGCTCACGTCGCACAACAGTTGGTGAGCTGACAATTTCAAGCGCTGCTGCAGAATTGCTGCAGAAAGCTGAAGCTGTCGATGACTTGCAGAAATGTGCACACACGCACCTTCACCAGTAGCTCAGGCAAATTGGGGTAGGTTTTAAGAAACGTGGGCTAGGCATGGAATGTGTCAGAGCTTGCCGAGCTCCAAAGCCGCCACCAAGTTACGGCCATTATCAGACTCAACCATGCCTTGTTTTAGGTTGAGTGGCGAAAGCCACAGCTCAGTCTGGTCTCTTATCCCCTGCCACAGCTCTGCAGCAGTGTGCTGTTTGTCCCCTAAGCATATCATCTACAGAACGGCCTGTTGCCGCTTCCCCACTGCAGTGCTACACTGCTTCCAGCTACTGACTGATGACTGACTGGTGCTGTACGCGGATAATTTAGAGGTGGAAGTGGAGGAGGAGGGGGAGAAGGATAAGTGGGGGTTGTAGCCACTAACGTAGGTGCTGGCGAAAACCCTGATCGACATAGGGCCCACAATCCTTGGCGTCTGTAGCACCTGTGTCATCCCAGGGTACGACTCGCTCTCGGCCTCCACAACATTCACCCATTGTACCGTCAGGGAAATGTAGCGTCCCTGGCTGAATGCACTTTTCCATGTGTTCGTGGTTAAGTGAACCTTCCCAGTAACTGCATTGGTCAGGGCACGTGTGATGTTTCGGGACACATGTTGGTGTGAGGCAGGCACGGCGCACCTTGAAAAATAGTGGCGGCTGGGGACTGCTGTTTGTCCCCTAAGCATATCAGCTTCAGAACGGCCTGTTGCCGCTTCCCCACTGCAGTGCTACACTGCTTCCAGCTACCGACTGATGACTGACTGGTGCTGCACGCGGATAATTCAGAGGTGGAAGTGGAGGAGGAGGAGGAGAAGTAGGGGTTGGAGCCACTAACGTAGGTGCTGGTGGAAACCCTGATCGACATAGGGCCCGCAATCCTTGGCGTCTGTAGCACCTGTGCCATCCCAGGGTACATCTCGCTCCCAGCCTCCACAACATTCACCCATTGTGCCATCAGGGAAATGTAGCGTCCCTGGCCGAATGCACTTGTCCATGTGTTCGTGGTTAAGTGGACATTTCCAGTAACTGCGTTGGTCAGGGCACGTGTGATGTTTCGGGACACATGTTGGTGTAAGGCGGGCACGGCACACCTTGAAAAATAGTGGCGGCTGGGGACTGCGTAACACGGGACGGCCGCCGACATCAGGCTGCGAAGGCCTCAGTATCCACAAGCCTAAATGGCAACATTTCCAGGGCCAGTGATTTGGAAAGCTGCCTATTTAGTGCTATGGCCTGTGGGTGGGTGGCTGGGTATTTGCGCTTGCATTCAAATGCCTGGGGTATGGACATTTGTACGCTGCTCTGGGACACGGAAGTGGATGTGGTCGCTGATGGTCCTTGCAAAGGTCCAGGTGCAGGGTGGGAGGCATCCGGGCCTGCGCCTTCGATAGGAGATTGGCCAGCACGTAACACAGGGGAAGACAAAGCAGTGGTGTGACCAGCAGACACAGATTGTGGACCCAGGCGTTTGGCCCACCTATTACAGTGCTTTGATGCCATGTGGCGGATCATGCTGGTGGTGGTGAGGTTGCTAGTGTTCACACCCCTACTCATTTTGTATGCCACAGGTTTCAAATTACAATTCTTCGTCCGCACTTTACTCAAAAAAGCGCCAGACTGTGGAACACCTACCCCTTGGCAAGGGAGATTGCCGCAAGGGGAAACAGTCGTTGGCCTGTTTGGTGTGGCCCACCTTCTCCCTTTTGCCACCCCACTGCCTCTTCCAGCCTGTTGCGGTGCTGCGCATCCCTCCCCCTCTGTACTGCTGTCCTCGCTCGCTTTCCACCTTCCCAGGTTGGGTCAGTGACTTCATCGTCCACCACCTCCTCTTCCACTTTCTCACTCTGCTCATCCTCCTGATTTGTTCACCTAACCACTAGATACAGGGTGACAAATGTCGTCGTGTAGACGTAGCCTAACACTGTCCCTGACAGAACAAGCAGACCATATGCAGTCTGATAATGATCTGCATACACACTCATGCACTTGTCCTGAACCCCGAAGAGAAAGCAGAGAGAAAAGAACAGGAAAGTGCATATGCAAAGTGCGACAAAAGTGAAGCGCCACAGCATCTGAGGCCGGAGTGGAAAAGAAGTGAGAAAATAGGAATTATTAGAATGGAACAATAAATTACTAATAAAGTAATGTCATCAATCTTGCCTGCTGAACTACACAGGCTCTAATCCTTAAAGGGCTTCTGTCACCCCCCAAAAGTCATTTTTCATTTTTGGGCTAATTAAAATCCTTATAGTGCGATTATTCAATATACAGGGTGGGCCATTTATATGGATAGACTAAAATGGGAATGGTTGGGGATATTAACTTCCTGTTTGTGGCACATTAGTATATGTGAGGGGGGAAACTTTTCAAGATGGGTGGTGACCATGGTGGCCATTTTGAAGTCGGCCATTTTGACTCTAACTTTTGTTTTTTCAATAGGAAGAGGGTCATGTGACACATCAAACTTATTGGGAATTTCACAAGAAAAACAATGGTGTGCTTTATTCTTTCATGAGTTATTTACAAGTTTCTGATCACTTATAAAATGTGTTTAATGTGCTGCCCATTGTGTTGGATTGTCAATGCAACCCTCTTCTCCCACTCTTCACACACTGATAGCAACACCGCAGGAGAAATGCTAGCACAGGCTTCCAGTATCCGTAGTTTCAGGTGCTGCACATCTCGTATCTTTACAGCATAGACAATTGCCTTCAGATGACCCCAAAGATAAAAGTCTAAGGGGGTCAGATCGGGAGACCTTGGGAGCCATTCAACTGGCCCACGGCGACCAATCCACTTTCCAGGATACTGTTCATCTAGGAATGCTCGGACCTGACACCCATAATGTGGTGGTGCACCATCTTGCTGGAAAAACACAGGGAACGTGCCAGCTTCAGTGCATAAAGAGGGAAACACATCATCATGTAGCAATTTCGCATATCCAGTGGCCTTGAGGTTTCCATTGATGAAGAATGGCCCCGATTATCTTTGTACCCCATATACCACACCATACCATCAATTTTTTTGTTCCAACAGTCTTGGAGGGATCTATCCAATGTGGGTTAGTGTCAGACCAATAGCGGTGGTTTTGTTTGTTAACTTCACCATTCACATAAAAGTTTGCCTCATCACTGAACAAAATATTCTGCGTAAACTGAGGGTCCTGTTCCAATTTTTGTTTTGCCCATTCTGCAAATTCAGTGCGCCGATCTGGGTAATCCTCATTGAGATGCTGCAGTAGCTGGAGTTTGTAAGGGTGCCATTTGTGAGTAGCTAATATCCGCCAAAGGGATGCTTGACTAATGCCACTCTCCAGTGACATGCGGCGAGTGCTACGCTGTGGGCTCTTGCTGAATGAAACTAGGACAGCCACTGATGTTTCTTCATTAGAGACAGATTTCATGCGTCCACATTTTGGCAAATCCAACACTGAACCAGTTTCACGAAACTTAGCAAGCAGTTTGCTAACTGTAGCATGGGAGATGGGTGGTCTCGTAGGGTGTCTTGCATTGAAATCTGCTGCAATGACCCAGTTACTGCGTTCACCAGACATCAACACAATTTCTATCCATTCCTGACGTGTTAACCTCGGCGACATGTCAATGGCTGTAACTCATGAAAGAATAAAGTTACATTAAAACCATTGTTTTTCGTGTGAAATTCCCAATAAGTTTGATGTGTCACATGACCCTCTTCCTATTGAAAAAACAAAAGTTGGATTCAAAATGGCCGACTTCAAAATGGCCGCCATGGTCACCACCCTTCTTGAAAAGTTTCTCCCCTCACATATACTAATGTGACACAAACAGGAAGTTAATATCCCCAACCATTCCCATTTTATTAAGGTGTATCCATATAAATGGCCCACCCTGTATAGTGATCTTACCTTTTTCGGTTGTTTAGTTTCTTTAAAAACCGCACTTTTATAATATGTTAATTACCTTGCTACCAGCAAGTAGGGCGGTTACTTGCTGGTAGCCGTCGCATCCTCCTTTAAAAAAAACGCCCCCTCCTCCTGTTGATTGACAGGGCCAGCGAGCGCTCTCCTCCTCCGGCTGGCCCTGTCTGCAATTCAAATCCCACGCCTTACGTGTCTTCATTCGGCGCAGGCGCTCTGAGAGAAGGACGCTCGCTTCCTCAGCACTCCTTCAGTGCGCCTGCCCCGATGACATCACCTCTAAACCCGAAAGAGAAGACCTCATCGGTGCAGGCGCACTGAGGGAGTGCTGAGGAAGCGAGCGTCCTCCTCTCAGAGCGCCTGCGCCGAATGAAGACACGTAAGGCGCAGGCGCGGGATTTGAATTGCAGACAGGGCCAGCCGGAGGAGGAGAGCGCTCGCTGGCCCTGTCAATCAACAGAAGGAGGGGGCGTTTTTTTGAAAGGAGGATGCGGCGGCTACCAGCAAGTAACCGCCCTACTTGCTGGTAGCAAGGTAATTAACATATTATAAAAGTGCGGTTTTTAAAGAAACTAAACAACAGAATAAGGTAAGAGCACTATATATTGAATAATCGCACTATAAGGATTTTAATTAGGCCAAAATTGAAAAATGACTTTTGGGGGGTGACAGAAGCCCTTTAAGGTTTGTATTCAGCAGGTCACTCTGCTTAAGGACTGTGGCTGCCGTCACTAAAACTCTTTCAATTAAATGTTTCATATTTTAGCTGTCCTTTTTTTTGCCTCAAATTCATTACAGACGACTGAGCAGGTGAGTTGTTGTGAGCCGTTTTTATTCATGAATACATCTTCTTTGCAGAAATATAATATATATGTTCTTTTGAGTAGATTTTCACTTTAAGTATACATTTTAGGATGTGTATAAAACATTATGTATCACAGATATTCAAAATTTGCAGGATTTGATACACAAAGTAATATTCCAGAACACAAGGTCACATATGTAAATAGTGGTGCAAAAACAGTGAGATGTCTGTCAATATTAGGGCGTTTTTTTTTCAGTTTCTGTTGTGTTTTTTTACAGGTCTGTATGCGGAACCATTCACTTGAATGGGTCTGCAAAAAAACTGAAATGACTCCGTGTGCTTTGCGTTTCTGTATGTCCGCATGTCCGTTCCGCAAAAAAATAGTACATGTCCTATTCTTGTCCGTTTTGCTCACAAGGAGATGCATTGTTACAATAGATCCACAAAAAAACGGATGCAATACGGATGTCACACGGATGTCATCCGTTTTTTTGGGCGGATCCATGTTTTGCGGACCGGTCATGTGCATAAGCCCTTAAACAGATAAATGTATAAACTTCTCTCCTGCCTCTACAATTAATTCATGAAAGGAGTATGAGGAGAAAACACAAAAGGATTTTGTTTTGTTCTGAACTTTTTCTAATTCTAATCTTTACAAAAGCAAAACATATTATAACCAGTAATCAGATATCAACCATTTTTTACAGCCAAGACCCACCGCTGCGTGAATGACAGCCAAGACCCACTGCAGACAGAAGAAACACGGAGCATTAACATGACTGATAATGCTCCGTGCCTCTCTGTGACCGTTTTACTACAAGATTACAGTGAGATAAAGTTGTCACCGTGATTTTGTAGTAAAAAGATCACAGAGAGGCACGGAGCATTATCAATCATGTTAATGCTCCGTGCTTCTGCTGTCCACAGCGGGTCTTGGCTGTCATTCACGCAGCGGATGTCACGCACGGCATCCGCTCGTGTGAAACAGCCCTAAAAGCCTAGTACAGGCTCTGGCTTATTACTTTAATGCAGGCATGCTCAACCTGCAGCCCACCAGCTGTTGCAAAACTACAACTCCCAGCATGCCCGAAAAGCCTACAGCTATCATCCTACAGCAGGGCATGGTGGGAGTTGTAGTTTTACAACAGCTGGAGGGCCGCAGGTTGAGCATGCCTGCTTTAATGGAACACCTGCCCTGACCTCAGCCAGGGAAAGGCATTCCTGCATGGGAAGTGTTCACTTCTGGGTTTTTCTTGCCTTAGATGCAGTGGTCACATTTGACATTAGCCCTGGGTGTCTACTGTGTGAAACAGCAGCCACCCGATAGCTATGGCCTCGCTCCACTCCGGAGGGGATACCATCTTTAAAGACCCAACATCCGCCATACTATTACAGTGGATGTCTTGTAGGGGTTAGAAATGTCACTGTGCAGTATATATACAGTAGATACATAAATTCTGCCATAATGTATACTTAACCAGTGTACATTAACCAGTCTGACCCCGGAAGAAGTACAGCGGCATCTTAAAAAGATAAAAATAGACAAATTGCCAGGACCTGATGGCATGCATAGTGTTGGCCACAAATATTCTAATAGCGAATATTAATGGCGAATATCGCCACTTTGAGAATTTTCGACTATTTAGAATAAAGTGATATATATTCATAATTTCGAATATTCTAGATTTTCTTTTTCATCAGTAACCTCCCTTCTTGCTTGTGGGCCAATGAGATGGCTGCAATGTCTTTGTCTGAGCTTACATCCCTAGAAACCAATAGGAAAGTTGCCTACCCCTTACTATATAAGAACTTCCCCAGCAGCCTTTGTATGCAGTATTTTGCAGATCTGAGAGCGACAGCAGTGTTATTGCTCCGCTCTCTGCTTTCCTGTGTCATTACATTAGATAGTTAGTTAGTTAGTTAGTTAGTTAGTTAGCTTATATATATAATACAGATAGTTAGTGGGAGATAGTGTAGGTTAGATAGTGATATAGTGTAGCTGGTTCTGTTGTCCATACATACATGCTAAATACATAGTGCTGTGATGTCCCAAGTTCACAACAATACTTAGTGCACCAATCACTAATAAGTAGTCAGACCTGTTAAAATGTGAAGTTGCACGTATTGTGGCAAAATATTCGCATCATTAGTGCCGATTTTGCAATAGCGAATATATTGGAGCACTCTATCTGCATATAAAGCTACTGCAATGTTCTGCCGTGCCAACCATTTTCTCCAGTCTCAGGAAACTTCTAGCAGCTTGAAAAATGTAGCTATGGTGACCCACGCCTGTATTTCGCGCACATTATGCAAATAATAGAATTGCCGTTTTTTCGTGATCAATAAAATAATCTTGAATTCGCGAATATGTGACGAATATTCTGCCAAATATTCACGAAATATCGCAAATTCGAATATTGCCCCTGCCGCTCATCACTAACAGAAATAATTAATGCCATGCCAGACCCTTATTTCTGATATTAAAGAGGACCTTTCACTAGATTAAAAAATCTAAACTAAGTATACAGACATGTAGAGCGGCGCCTAAGGATCTCCCTGCACCTACTATTATCCCTGGGCGCCGCTCCGTTCGCCCGGTATAGGCTCCGGTATCTTCATATGTTCGGCTCCACCCAGTGGAGCCTGCCGGCGTCTCCTTCTCCCCGGCTGTAGCGCTGGCCAATCGCAGCGCTCAGCTCATAGCCTATGAGAGAAAAAAAACTCTCAGGCTATGAGCTGAGCGCTGCAATTGGCCAACGCTACAGCATGGGAGAAGGAGACGCCGGCAGGCTCAACTGGGTGGAGCTGAACATATAAAGATACCGGAGGCTATACCAGGCGAACGGAGCGGCGCCCAGGGATAATAGTAAGTGCAGGGGGATCCCTGGGCGCCGCTCTACATGTCTGTATACTTAGTTTCGATTTGTTAATCTAGTGAAAGGTCCTCTTTAAGGACTCTATACTGACAGGGAGCATTCCACAGGATTCGCGCAATGGAAAAAATATGGTGGCAATATTCAAAAAGAGTCCAAAAACAGAGCCCGGCAACCAGGGGCATACATTGAAATCTCTGGGCCCCATAGCACACCCCTGGCCCATCCGACCTCCTGTCCTGGCTCCTCCCCTGCCACAGAGAATGAAGGGCACAGGTCAGTTTTGCGGCAAAGGGAATGCAGTAGGAACAAAACCCTGTGGTATCTGAATCTTTGGGACTCCCGTGGATATTCTATAAAAGTTTTATCTGCAGTCCTATGTAACATTACAAATAACACAGTGATAACTCTCTGAGTACAGATAATGTAGTAGATGTCACCTGTAGTCCTATGTAACACCACAAATAACACAGTGATAGCTCTCTGAATACACATAGCACAGTGATGGCTCTCTGATTACTGAAAATGTAGTAGTGTTACCTGCAGTCCTATGTAAAACGACAGATAACACTAGTGCCGATAATGTAGTAGTGTTACTTGCAGTCCTATGTAAAACCACAGATAATACTAGTGTAGATCATGTGGTAGTGTTACCTGTGTTCTTAGTGTGCCTCCCTGTGAGTCTCCCACGGACTCCATGCTGGCGTCTCTGCATCCTCTTCCTTCTTCTTTCTCTTGCCTCGCACAGAATTTCCTGATGCAGCTGCATCAAGACATAGGGACACTGTGGGCATGGTGATGGTGACACAAACACAGGGACAGACACTACACATATATACAATAAATATGATCATATCACACATCACTGCTCCTGCCTGTCTGTTTTGGTAAAGCCCGGCATAGATGGGCTATGTCAGGTTTTAGCAGAGTGGGCACAGGACAGTGGACACAGGGCGCAATATATATGCGAGCACAGCTAAACGAGTGCAGGGCAGGAGCCCGCATACACATCACTCCTCCTGCCTGTGTCCACTGTGCTAAAGACAGACGTAGGCCATCCCCCACATCTTAACTCCTTTGCTACCAGCGCCATTATGTAATCACTTCTCTTGCCCCAAATGGTTGCAGTACGCCACTGCCCAAACCCCTTTAACTCCTTGCTGCTGATGCTGAGTGTGCACATAACCACCAATCATATCCCCCCCCCCCCTAAAGGTGACTGATGTGTTGGCGGGGTGGGGGGTTTGGGGGAATATGATTGGTGGCTATGTGCACACTCAGCATCAGCAGCAAGGAGTTAGAGAGGTTATCCAACCCCCAATGCCCCCCAAATGCCCAGGGGGGGGAGTAGGAGGAAAGCACACTGTCCTCTATGAGCCTCTATAAGTCCCTCCAACCCCTAATACCCCCAAAATGCTCAGGACAGTGTGCTTTCCTCCTACTCCTCCCCTCCCCTGGGCATTTTGGGGGGGGCATTAGGGGTTGGGGGGCTCATAGAAGACTAGGGGGAGGCTCATAGAGGACTGCGTGCTTTCCTCCTACTCCTCCCTCCCCCTGGGCATTTTGGGGGGCATTAGTGGTTGGGGGCTCATAGAGGACTCGGGGGGGGGGGGGGGCATAGAGGACAGTGTGCTTTCCTCCTACTCCCCCCTGGTCATTTTGTGGGGCATCAGGGGTTGGGGGGGGACTGACTCATAGAGGCCTATAGAGGACTCAGGGGGGAGGCTTATAGAGGACAGAGTAAGAGGAAAGCACACTGTCCTCTATGAGCACCCCCATTCCTATGAGTTCTCTTGTTGCATCATGAACTAACTAGACAATGCCCGGTCAGAAGCGGTCCTTCAGTCTGGGCCAGGGGCTGCACTCACTGCCACTGCACTTGCTGTTGGCTGATGACTTCAGCCAGGTGGGCGGCGAGGAAGGATGCCAGGGCCCGAGCCTGGTGCAGGGTGCAGCACACATCGCCTAGCTCTGTATGTAATTGAGCGGCTGTGGCGCCCGCTCCTGCTGGCTGCACCAGCAATACACTGGCCAATCAGCAGCTGCCTCTTTGCGCTGATTTGTGCTGATTGGCCAGTGTAAAATGCAACACGCCTACAGGCGCAGCCCGGTCGGATCATTCAGGTCAGACTCCAGACTCAAACGGGGTGGATGGGGGACGGACGAACACAAGTGCCGCTGCGCAGCATATTAACTATTGTCTGTGTCTGTGCACAGTAAACAGAGGGGGCGGGGCCTTCCTTGCCCTCCGGGCCCCCCTGTGCCATGGGCCCCATAACAACACTGTGGTCTGTCCATATTGGCGGAACGCCACTGCCGGAAACTATAGACCGGTAAGTTTAACATCTGTTGTGGGTAAACTGTTTGAAGGTTTTCTAAGAGATGCTCTCTTGCAGTACGTCAATGAAAATAAGCAAATAGCGGCATATCAGCATGGCTTCATGAGGGATCGGTTATGTCAAACTAATTTAATCAGTTTCTATGAGGAGGTAAGTTCTAGACTTGACCGTGGCAAATCAATGGATGTTGTATATCTGGACTTCTCCAAAGCATTTGACACTGTACCGCATAATAGTTTAGTATATAAAATGAGAATGCTTGGACTGAGAGAAAATGTCTTTATCTGGGTAAGTAACTGGCTCTGTGATAGAAAACAGAGGGTGGTAATAATGGTACACACTCAGATTGGGTCACTGTCACTAGTGGGGTACCTCAGGGGTCAGTATTGGGCCCTATTCTCTTCAATATATTTATTAATGATCTTGTAGAAGGCTTGCCCAGTAAAATAAAAAATTTTGCAGATGACACTAAACTGTGTAAAGTAATTGACACGAAAGAGGACAGGATACTGCTACAGATGGATCTGGATAGATTGGAGGCTTGGGCAGAGAAGTGGCAGATGAGGTTTAACACTGACAAATGTAAGGTTATGCACATAGTAAGGAATAATGCAAGTCACCCGTACATACTAAATGGTAAAACACGAACAATGACATGGAAAAGGACCTAGAAATTTTGGTGAACAGCAAACTAAGCAGTGTCAGGCAGCTGCTGCCAAGGCCAATAAGATAATGGGTTGCATCAAAAGGAGCATAAATGTCCGTGATGAGAACATAGTCCTACCACTTTACAAATCACTAGTCAGACCACACATGGATTACTGTGTACAGTTCTGGGCTCCTGTGAACAAGGCAGACATAGCAGAGCTGGAGAGGGATCAGAGGAGGGCAACTAAAGTAATAACTGGAATGGATGGACTACAGTACCCTGAAAGATTATCAAAATTAGGGTTCACTTTAGAAAAAAGATGACTGAGGGGAAATCTAATAACTATGTATAAATATACAGTCGTGGCCAAAAGTTTTGAGAATCACACAAATATTAGTTTTCACAAAGTTTGCTGCTAAACTGCTTTTAGATCTTTGTTTCAGTTGTTTCTGTGATGTAGTGAAATATGTTTATAACTACTGTATAGTAAATTAAAGACTAATTTACTGTATAGTAAATTAAAGACTAATAAAATTCTACAGAAGTGAACTTTATAAGCATGCCAAAATGTGTTTATAGCACATGTGCAGTTTTCACAAATATACAGTATCTACTGTATATTAAAATAACATATAGAGTTACTAAAATAAATATTACATTTGCAGCTACATTTAGCCTTCGGTTAGCTAGAATGCCCACCAGGATGTGGACAATGTGCTTTAATAATTTTTATGTTTTATCATTACCTCTTATGGTGGGAGTTTTTCTTTTCCATATAAAACAGTGCTCCCATCAACAGTAAAATCATAGCCGTTATATTTCCCCAAACACAATAGTGCTAGCAGGGTGTCTCCATATATAATGCTGTCAGCCAAGCATTGTGGTATTATCAGTGGTGTTTTTAGAAAATAAAGGGGTTAATGGCTTCACCCTTGATGCATTTAGCATTGCTAAAATTTAGTTTTATCTTTTTAAATAGATCCAAAATTTATATTAATATATTCCTTTCTGATCTTATATTTCTCTGCTTTATGCAGCAATAGAGTAATATACACTGAGCAAAAATATAAACGCAACACTTTTGGTTTTGCTCCCATTTTGCATGAGCTGAACTCAAAGATCTGAATCATTTTCTACATGCACAAAAGACCCATTACTCTCAAATATTGTTCACAAATCTGTCTAAATCGGTGTTAGTAAGCACTTCTACTTTGCCGAGATAATCCATCCCACCTCATAGGTGTGGCATATCAAGGTGCTGATTAGACAGCATGAATATTGCACAGGTGTGCCTTAGACTGCCCACAATAAAAGGCCACTCTGAAATGTGCAGTTTGATCAAACAGCACAATGCCACAGATGTCGCAACATTTGATGGAGTGTACAATTGGCATGCTGTCTGCAGGAATGTCTACCAGAGCTGTTGGCAGTACATCCAACCGGTCTCACAACCGCATACCACGTGTAACCACACCAGCCCAGGACCTCCACATCCAGCATGTTCACCTTCATGATCATCTGAGACCAGCCATCCGGACAGCTGCAGCAACAATCGGAGGGCAGACAGTGTGTGTGGCGTCGTGTGGGGGAGCGGTTTGCTGACGTCAACGTTGTGGATCGAGTGGTCTATGGTGGCGGTGGGGTTATGGTATGGGCACGCGTATGTTATGGACAACAAACACAGGTGCATTTTATTGATGGCATTGTGAATGCACAGAGATACCGTGACGAGATCCTGAGGCCCATTGTTGTGCCATTCATCCACAGCCATCACCTCATGTTGCAGCATGATAATGCACGACCCCATATTGCAAGGATCTGTACACAATTCTTGGAAGCTGAAAACATCCCAGTTCTTGCATGGCCAGCATACTCACCGGACATGTCACCCACTGACCATGTTTGGGATGCTCTGCATCGGCGTATACGACAGCATGTTACAGTTCCTGCCAACATTCTGCAACTTCGCACAGCTATTGAAGAGGAGTGGACCAATATTCCACAGGCCACAATCATCAACTCTATGCGACGGAGATGTGTTTTACTGCGTGAGGCAAATGGTGGCTACACCAGATACTGACTGGTTTTCTGAACCCCGCAGTAAGGCAAAACTGTGCACATTTCAGAGTGGTCTTTTATTGTGGGCAGTTTAAGGCACACTGTGCAATATTCATGCTGTCTAATCAGCACCTTGATATGCCACACCTGTGAGGTGGGATGAATTGTCTCGGCAAAGGAGAAGTGCTCACTAACACAGATTTAGACAGATTTGTGACCAATATTTGAGAGTAATGGGTCTTTTGTGCATGTAGAAAATGTTTCAGATCTTTGAGTTCAGCTCATGCAAAATGGGAGCAAAACCGAAAGTGTTATGTTTATAATTTTGCTCAGTGTATTATAATTCAAGTTGCCTACAGCCACCACAAGGGGGAACTCACTGCATACAGGTGTATATATCATTACATATCTGGTAAGAGTGCCCTGTTGGTGGGAAAAAGGGCTTAAATTGATTTTGGGCCAAAATGGGATGTAGTGGACACCTGTGATGAAGAATTTGTGTGGGTCTATCCAATGAATGCTTTATTAATTGTGATATTTAGTTGATTAAATATTATGCCCTATATGTTGAACTTGATGGACCTGTGTCTTTTTTCAGCTTATGTAACAATGTAACTATGAATTCATAACAATGTAACTACGAATAGATAACACTGGACTACATTTGAAAATGTGTTTTCTTGTGCTGACCTATTTGTACTGATCTTACACAATTTGAAGGAGCAGATATCAAATTTTAAGTCAGAAATTATAATGATCAATATTTTTTACTACTACGAAATGTTTGTTTACATGTTGTTTAGTTCGATTTGAGGTAATACTGAACTTTGTGAAGAACATAATAACACCTAATATTGGTGTAGTGTTGTACAAAAAGATTAATTTGTAAATCAACCAAAAGCTCAACAGTTCTGTAAATAAGTAATTGGTGCACATTTTCTCTTTTTGGATTCTCTTGGATAGTTATGATTAGGGTTGTCATGTTGCAAAATTCAACAGTAGTCTGCCATCATGTTTATTTTTCACCTGCCTTGATATCTGTTTTCCATGGTCTATATTAATGATTCAGCCTTTAGATTTTAGCTCATTTGTCTCATATATCATACATGCTGATATGTCATACATGTTAAATTGGCGCATGATGAACTGTCCAGTTATTGGAAAAAAAACAGCAATTTGTGGGAAAACTGTACATGACTTACAAACATCAGCAACATTTATGTAGACCGGTGTAATATATGAATACTTCATGTGCAAATATACCAATTCCAGTTGTATATTAAACAGCATATTAATAGTTTTCCTGTGATTATCCTTCTATTTTCAGCCCTTTAATGCTTTCTATTACTAATCTATTTAGAAAATGACAACTATTAAGCTGTTCATTGAAATATCACAGGCTTCTGCATTGTGAAAGGTCAATCCTGCAGTGTCAGTGGATGACATTTCTCAACCAACCTCAAGAAAGGGCACTTAAAAGCTATGTAATTAACATACACTGACTTCCTGGTGAGTTTTTGCGTATACACAGCAGACTGCATCCAGAGCTGCAGTATAAAGTATGAGGGAGTGACAGAGCAACAGCCTGAGCCACTGATGACACAGGAACACAATAAACTGGAAAGGAATGCATCCTGGTCCACTCCGTTCCGTTTTGTTCAGTTTTGTGCTGTAGAGGATCTCAAAACTGGACAGCATAACGCAGATGTGAAAGTAGCCTTAGTCAGGCAACAGTCCACGTTCGGTAACAGATAAGCACGACAGTTAGTAGGAAGCTCAGGAGCAGTAGTTAGACTTAGAGGCTGAAAGCACAATAATCTGGCGAGGAGTAGGTGGCAAGACCTGGCTTAACTAGGAGGTCCAAGGATGGAAAGGAGCTGTCTAGAATCACCACTAGCTTGCCTAGGATGCAGGAGTTTCTGCGCTTAAACAGATAAGGGTTATTAGATGACCGGCACAAAGTGAAAGTAAAAAGTACGATTCTCACAGCTAGACAGTTAACCCTTTGTGACAGAACGAATCAATATTTTTAATAAAGACCAATTAAAAAAATGATGTTTAGCTCAAAATGTGTACAATGCAATAATTAAAAAAAAATGCCCCCAGAGTTGTACATAGCCTTTAAAGTTTTGTTAACACGGTTTTCATTTCCATTGTATTTGTGACACAGGTAAAATTTCTGGACCGTTAATTAAACATTTTCTATTGAAGACAGGTCACGGAAGGTGGGCCATTTTTTTCTTGTGCTTCCCTGCTAGTAAATGTGGCTTAAAACCCAGAGCTTTCCAAAGTATCGTCTTCAGTGCTACCGATCAGCAGGTAAATGATTTAATAAATGAGACATAAATGACTAACCTTTTAGCGTAGTTAATTTTTTCATGTGCATTTTAATTTTTTTTTCTGACAAACATAATTACCAAGAGAGAAGCGTACAGATGGCAACGTGCCATATGGATCATTTTCTAACATGCTAAATTTAAACCATCACTTCTTCCACACATTCCCGTCCTTCACTAAAGCAGTTGAGTGTTCCAGACTAGACAAAGCCTTAAGAAACAAAGGACAGTACCTTCTATGCTTGGCATTTTATTCCAAATATGAAATAGCAAGATGTGGCACCAGGAAAATAGAATCAATATAGGTCCATCAAATCAGGAGGTCTAGATCCACATGGGAACGGGAACCAGCTTTTCTATGTATGTACTGCTATTGTCATTGATTGATGTTATCACATGTGGCTAGGTTTTACCCCATCCTTGCAATGGTCGTATTCACTGTGGGTTCCCTATTGTAAATAACGAGACCAGATAAACTATATGGAATTATTCCAGTATTATATAACATGTATCACAAGCATTGCTCAGGAGCAGTAATTACATGTTTCCTTCCATTTACTTTTTATTTATTCATTTACTTATTTATTTTACCAAAAGCAGAATTTGGTCCTAGAAAAGGTAGAAAGAACGATAATACAAGGGACATTGAAGCATAAGTAATGAACTGTTAAATGTTAGTTATTAAGTAGCTTTCAGCATCAAGTAGGGAAATAATCTATAGCATGCGGTAGCATTAAAATACCTGAATATATGCTATGTAAATAAAGCTACACGTCTAGTAACTAAATTGCTTAGCTATCTAGATTCGTATCCCCTGTGTGCATTTCAGCAGGTCCTTGCTAATGTGCTGTACAACTCCCTTGCCAGACAGATCTTTGTCAGATACTAAAAGAATAGGTTAAAAATGTGCACAGATGGTTAGCTTGTTTATAAAATTTCCCACCGACCCCCTCATTGTGACAGTCTTCTAATATTGCACAGCTCCCTAACATTCTGAGGAGAGTAGATTGCATACATATGGCATTAGTTCCTCCATTAAGCCATGGCACTATATTTAGAAATAGGCAAATGTTTCATTCCATTAATGCACAGGTGATATGTAATGCCAAGCATGTAATTACCAATGTTGTTGCTAAATGTCCTGAGCCTAGACATGACTCCTTCATCATTCAAGACTCTACTGTTACCTAGTATTTGGAGGGATGACATTCTTCAACTGATTTGCTTTTGTGGAAAAAATATGTTAATGCTATGCAGAAGTATGTATGCAAAGGGCATAAGTTATCGAATGGAAAGAGTTAAACTCCTGATTTTGGAAAGACTTCAAACTCCTGCTAATGAACATCTGGGAAGATGGGTTATGTGTGGCTGCCTGTTCCATTTATATGGATGGTGTTGAATTCTGCAGCAGAGCCAGCAAGTGTCTTCATGGCAAACTGAAGAGATGCTCTACTAATGTAACAGATTTTTATTTTCTAATTTAGAGCTGATTTCATTTGTTCACATCAAGTGATTAGTGATACAACAGAGCTGACAATCTATTTGTGGCATGCTTAATGCACAACTAGTGTCAACATGACAAACAGATGTAACTTCACTGTACACTGAGTAGTTGACAGCCTTTTGGCTAATTAACCAGCGCTGTATGTCTGTTACCTGCACAGTATTAGCAGTAAGTTGCTATACTCCTTATAACTTTACCATGTATCCTAACAGTGCTTGAACTAGTTCTTTTTCCCAGTATTTACCTACTGCTATATAAATCCTAGATAAGTCTACATATTGATAATTTGCCATCACTTGTAAAATAAATTCCCTATTAGTTCTTATTTGTAGCATTAGTTTCTTTTCTATAAGCATGATTACACAAAGGAACCCATGAAAAAATTAAAGGGGTTGTGCAGTGGGTAAATACTGATGACCCCCACCAATCAGCTGTTTCAAGAGGAGGCGGTTATTACAAGATTACCTGTGCGTCGTCCCGCTTCAACTAAATAGGATGAGCAGTTGTAATTACACTGCACCGCCACTGCAAGTGAGAGGAAGAGGAAGCAACACTTGAACTAGCGCTGCCTCTTCTTCAAACAGATGATCGTGGGGGTGCTGGGTGTCAGACCCCCGCCAATTTGATATTGATGACCTATCCTGAGGATAGGTCATCATTATTCACCCACTGCAAAACCCCTTTAAGTTCTGCATGAACATAACTGTTTTCACCAGTATTTGCAAACAAGCATGATCTATTGAATCAGTCTTCTGCATCCGTTGATGTTAGACCTCACTGTATGTGGACTTATTCTAAATCAGTTCCATATACACAGTAACTGTAAAATGATGTTTACATGTGAATATATGAACTTTTCTGTCTCTTTTTAAAATTCTGAAAGATTTTCAGATTAAAGTTATTTGTTAAATTTGATTAAAAGTTATTTTAATTGCTGCAGGATTCAAATAAAGCACGTAACCTGATTTTTAAAGATGAGCTATGAGCTTCCTCTCATTATAATCACGAAGGCAGTAGTTCATTTCATGCTCAAACTTAATATTTTGAAATGGGGGATTCTAAATTTATTTTGCTGAGGTGGCAAACGCCCCACTATAATGATATTACCACCTTTAAGCACAATTTTACATTGACTGGTTTAGGCATACTTTTGATAGTATTCCTAGCAAGATATACTTAGTCATCTACAGTATTTTAGGGATTAATTGCTCTTGTCATAAAGAGGTGAATGGTAATTTCCATGGTAGTCTAGGGTGGCTAAAGGTTAGGGAAAGTCTCAGTAATATGAAACCCATGTTAAAATTGGGCAAGAGGATGTTTACTAATGAATGATAAATGAACATCACATCACAGACCAGAAGTAATATTTTGATCCCAGTCTTATATACCATCCTGGATTAGTATAGTAATATACAGTAGTATTTATATCATAACTTCACAAAATTGATGGGGAGAGACATCTATTATGAATATATTCCAGAAACATATGGAAGTGAAGCTCAACAAACATTCAATTAGATTGTCCTACAATCCTACAATATTGCTTGCTGCAGAGTCTGTCAGTATTCAATGCTATATGAAAATGAATTATACTTCATTTAAAGAACCTCTCAAATAGAGATATTGATGTTCAAGATGATGGAAAAGACTTCAGCTGTTGGTTAATGTGTTAGATATTTATGGTGAGGTAAATTACACTGTGGGACCATGGAACGTACCCTAGTACAGTGTGGGATTCTATTATTAAGTAACATGTGAGCTTGCAGCATCCTGACCCTCAACCTTCAGCTAGCTGCAAATACAGTGAAGGAGTTTAAGCATGCATGGGATAGGCATAAGGCCATCCTTCATATAAGATAGGGCCAGGGGCTATCCATAGTATTCAGTATATTGGGCAGACTAGATGGGCCAAATGGTTCTTATCTGCTGACACATTCTATGTTTCTATGTTTCTATCTCCAAATTAAGATCTTAACTCATTTCTGATTTTTGTGCATGAAATGAAACTTGATGGCATCTATGGTGAAAAGTATTTGTGAAGAAAAGTAAAATGTTACCTACTACCATTAGAACTGAACCAGCAAGTTCTGATGCTGCTTTACAGGGTTAGGTCATGGATGGATCACAATCATTGCGAAAATTTTATATTTTAAAATCTACCGTCTGAATGTGAAGTTATCCACCCTTGTGGACTCTCTGATACATCTGAATGTTATCCACAGGACATAAAAAGTATCCCTATGGCAAATGTGTTGACGTTTCAAAGTGCTTTGAATGTTCTTCAAAAACGACAGAAAGCCAAGTATAAGTGAGCGGCTCGATGCTGTTTTACTGCATTGGTTTTATCACATATCTTTTGATGTATTCGCAGGTGAACGAGGAATGAGAAAAAGAATTACCAAAGGGATCACTGGTTTCACTGATTCCCAAGTAAATATGCAGGTAAACCCTGCAAAGACAATAATCTTATTTGTGATACATGTAGAATGTTTCAGTTACAACCTGGAGCTTTTTTCTTGTGGGTGAAAAATAATCATTAATTGTGGCAGGTCTAATTCTTGCCTATGTGAAAATGACAGAAGTTTCAAACCTTCCTTTACTAACATTGGTTAGAAAAATCTTCAAATCTGACCAGGGGCGGATTGGCCATAGACCTTACAGGGAAATGGCCTGAGCTCTCCTCACGGCCAGCCAGTGAAAGTTTTTGGTGATGTAATTTGTGCTGCTGGCAGTATTTTGTGATTGACTGTGGTATTTGGCTCTGTTTCGGTGGTATAATGTGCCACAATATGGTATTACTGGCCCCTCCTACTTGTGCGGGCCCTGCCTTCCATAAATTTGGAGCCAACTACAAAAAGGGGCCACTTTTAGTATTTTTTCCAGAGCCACTATAAGCTCCCAGTCCGCGCCTGAATCTGACAATTTTTGTGCATTTAAAAATGGTTTGAAAAAAGCCTGAAAAGCCAGTAAAACACAGCTTGAAACACACCAACTCTGTGTATGAATTCAACCTTAACCCACCATGATGTACCCGTATGTAATGAAGGTTGAGGGTCAGTATGGTGCAAGCTCACATGTGGCTGCTGACTGTAAAGTACACCAATACACCGATTCCAGTCATTTAACCCCTCAGATGCCTCTGTCAATAGCAACCATGGCATCTGTGGGGTTTGACAGAAGGAGGGGGCACCCTCTGTTCTCCATTTGGAGCCACCATATCAGTTGTCATGACAGCCTAGAGCATTGAAAAGGTTCCCAGGCCTGTCATGGCTAGCTGCCAACGAAGCTGTGTCTGAGGCACAGCTCAGCAGGCAGCCTGTCAGAATCTCATAGACTGCAGTAACATTATACTGCAGTCTATGGGACAGGTGATCAGAAGATCGCATGTTCAACTATCTAATTGAACTAAAACTTACAGTGGAAAAAAAAAAATTAAAATCAACCCCTTTTTCCAATTTCCATTTTACATACAAATATAAATGAACAATGAGGAATAGACATCACAACATCCAAAAATGTCCAAACTATTAAAATAAATAAAAATATTTTTTCTATGCAGTAAACGCTATGAAGAAAAAAAACATATTTTTTCAAAGAAGTAAATCATATAAAAAATTATGCAAATTTGCGTTTGCCGTATTCGTGCCAATCCACAGATTAAGGAGGTGTTTTTTTTTTTTTTTTTAATGTCACTTAGAATTTGTTTCCTATTTTGCAATACAAAACATGGTAAATGAAATTATGCTATTAAAAATACAACTTAAATAATTAAAATAAGCCCTTATATGGCTATGTGAATGGAAAGTTAAAAAAAGTTATGGCTCTTGAAATTGGCCCAGTCCTTAAGGGGTTACGGCCCCCTTACACAGTAGGTTGGTAAAATATACACTGTTCTGGATGATTATAGCCAATTTAGATTCATGGGGCCCCAAATGGACACATTTTCTGGATCAAAGAAAAATAATTTTCTTGTTTTATTAGTAACAACTTGTCAGTGCATTAATCTAGAAAGAAATGTTAAAGGGGTTGTAGAGCTCCATGCAACTATATAGCGGCCACACCATTAGTTTCTCTTCTTTTATGCCCATAGCTGGAGTATATGGGAGCTTTCTTAGCTGATTCAAAAAATTATGACCACATCTCTATCAGTCCCCACTTGGACCTCATTCTTTGCCTAATGAAAACATAGCACATCGGTCCCAGTGCTCCGACACCCTCTTCACCAGCTTCCATGACAACCTACCCTGGACTTGAGCAAGGGGAAGTCAGATGTCTGTCCCTATGGTTGATGATCTCCAGGTGGTGTCGTAAGCAGGGGGGGCTAACAGAACGAAATTGACCTTGTCTCCCATCCTCATGGAGGTCTCTCATGATCATCTCCGGGGTAGTCCCTTTTATGACTTTGAACAAAAGCCTCCTAATGCAGGGGATGACAAAAAAAACTATTAACGCAAAACAGCAGAATTAAAGATAAATTCAGGAATAGGAAGTAAGCCCTTTTAGGGCATTCATGACCTAGCCATTGATTATTGTGAACATAAGAACTATTAATACTGAGAATCTTTTGGCAATACTATCAATGGCTCACTGGGCTAGAAGTATCGGACTGTAACAACTTTGTTCTTCCTTTTGCACAACTTTTCCCCAACCCAGAAACCCATTTTTATTATCTTAATTAGAATACATATTATTTTAGTCAAGATCAGAAGTCACATAAGGGGGAACAAGAAACATCCTTTTAAGTCTCCCAAGTCAACACTTTCTTGAAATGACTCGAATTAGGCTTTCCTTCGAGCTTCACTGATGTGCTTATGGTCAACAATACTTGGAATGGGCCATCAAACCAGGATTTCAGGACTTTTCTAAAGTGTCTTTTTACTACCACCCAATCTCCAGACACAAGTGGGTGGGTTTCTGATACTTTACCAAGATCTGGAAGTGAAGCAAAAACTTGAGAATGTACTTTAGTCAAATGCTTGTGCAAACTAATCACATAATCTTTCAGACAACCATTCATCTGGAGCTGCTGTTGGAAATACAATCCTGTCCTAGGGGCTGACCCAAAAAGGACCTTATAGGTACTAAAGCCTGTCTTACGGTTAGGGGTATACATTACTGAAAAGAGGGCTACCAGCAGACACTCCATTCATGGCTTACCAGTCTCTGCCATGGCTTCTTTAATCTTTATCTTTAGTGTACCGTTCAGTTCCTTTTTTCCCTACCCTACCACTGCTTTGTGGATGGTACGAAGCATGTAAGGCCTGTTCTACACCCAAAATCTTCATTATCTTCTGCATCACTTCACCTGTGAAGTGAACTCCTGTGTCACTTTCAATGGTATCAGGTGCCCCATACCTGCATACAACTTTGGCCATAATCTTCTACCCGGTATGCTTCTGGCCATCCTGAAAACAAGTCATCACACACAAATACATACTCATACACGCCCACCTTGGGTAGTTGAATGTAGTCTGAAAGCATTGAAATAGATACAAAGGGCAAGAAGTGTATTTCTGGGGTTCCTTAACCACCTTGCCCACGTTGTTCTGGGCACAAATCATACATACTTGAGTATATCGGGCTGCTACAGTGCTGAACCCTGGGGCGTACCATGTACTAAATCACACAAAACAGTTTTTTGACCTGTGCATCACCCCTTGGGTTACCTGTGCCATCGTGGATTAGAGGGACCTGGGAAGGCAGAGTTTCCCTTGGAACTGTTTTAGGCCTTCCTCATTTGCAGTCCCCCCTTTTTCATGCACTAGTCCCTTTCCTCCTTCCCCACCTGGGGAGTTATTTCAGGGACCTGAGCTGTGTCCACTAAGGAAGGGGTCTACCTAGGCAATTTGGCAGCCATTGTTGCCGCCTGATCTGCCGTGTCTTTTCCCTTTGCCTCTTCTGAGTCTGTTTTACAGTAACCTTAACTTTTATCACCACCACTCAAGTTGGCGACATGAGTGCTTCCATAAGAGACCTCACTGCTTCCCCATTTTGATAGGTTTACCTAAAACGGTCAGGAAGTCTCTGTCTTTCAAATGGGTCCATAGTCATGGGCTATACCTGTAATCAGCGTAAATGTTGGCTGCTTTTCCATCTGCATATATGCAAGCCCTCTTCAGAGCCCTTAGCTCTGCTTCTTGGGCAGACGTGTTGTGGTAAGGTAATTACAATATGGTGGCTCACTTCAAGCGGATTATGGAATCAGGTGCTACTAACCCAAATTGGAGGGACACCCACCCTCTGGTCAGGTATAGCTAATAAATAAGAAAATAATGGGTGAGCACTCTGGCACTTGGACTTAATAAAATTTATTAAATCAATTTATTGATACATGTATAATCGTAAAATCAATTAAGATGAATAAAACATGGAATGCTGTTGCCAATGAGAAAACAATGTACTGGAATCTCACACTTCACATATACACAATCCTTGCAATGTCCAAACAATGTAGGCTATCAAGATGAAGGTGTTTAGACGCAAATCCACTGCTAGAGTGTCGAATCTCTGGTATGGATATAAGTCCTTATCCCATATATATAAATCCGCGTCAAACGCAGGTGGATATCCAAGACATAGTTAGGATGATAGTGATTGTCTCTTCCACAGAGTTTTCAATGCAATAAGACTCTGACGTTGTCTCAAGCTTAATAACCGTAGGTATTGTTCATAACCTCATGAGTAAATCAATGCTTTGAGAAGGAATAGTTCTTACCTTCCTTCCTATCCAAACGAGTGTCGAGCGGTGCGGGTTAGTACCGGCGTCACGCTTCCAACTACTCACGCCGGCTGTCCCGAACTATCGCGGGAGTTGGGGCGGGACTTGGTTAGTCCGTGCGTGTTGATTTTCCGGCTGGAACAAAGAAACTGCCTCTTCGGTCTGTGTTTACTTGTTCCAATAATGATTACTGCAACTGTGTTATGGTAAGGACTATGCTTTTTAGTGTCATGTTTAGTCACCACTGCCCAACCTATGTAGTAACTGCCATCCTGACCATACCTCGATCCATACACAAATAGCACATGATCTGGATTATCTAATAGCTGATTTACCAAATCTTGCTGTCCCTTGTGACATCATCTGCAAACAGTCATGAGCCTCTTCCTCTGGATCTGGAAGTCTGGAAGAAAGTTTAAGTGCCCTAACTCTTCCCACCCCACTTGCTCCAGAGGCAAGATGTGTGGCTGAATCCAAAATATTACATCCTTGGACATTTCAGGCATCATACAAATACCCTTTGTCAACGAAAACACATTACATTAATTAAATAAAGTAGATGATCATACATCAATACAATATTATACCTGATAGGCACAATATTTTGATGAACAGGTTGATGGAAATAGTTACAATAGCTGGAGAAACAATTCTATAAAGATAATATCTAGAACGGTCCCATATATTAGTAGTTAGGACAAATAATCAACACGATGAATCCATGATAGTACTTTAAACATTTGATCTATTAGCTTCAGGAAATAAGTTTGTGATATGTCATGATCATCTTTAACAGTGTCAATTGTGATAAGCCAAGAAAGGTAATACAATCTAAATGTAATAATCTGATAAGCCCGGTGCGGGGGGAAGGTCACAAAATTGCCAGGTTTAGGCATAAAAGGCATCTACCACCTCATCTATAAGGTGGAAGGGACTTAAAGACAAACAATCATAAAGAAAACTGCATCAAATTTGTGTATCCACAGTCTGCAATAAGAAACAGGACCTAAAAATTATGTCCTCAGTGCATTCATGTTTCTGGGCAAAGGGATGTCCTCCACAGCCTTCTTACATTCAGGGATGAGATGTTTCAACCCAGGAGGGCAACAGTAATGCAACAAAACTGAATTATTAACTACAAGCTGTCAGCCGTGGAGGAGTAAAACTACCCGCCTACCTGTGTTAGGACGTCATCGGCCCGAAGGTGCATCAGATATCGAGACATGCCTGCTGGTCAGCGTGTGATGTGAACAAGAAAATTTTAATCGAAGGGTAGAATCGTGGACACGTAAGTGTATTTGTCATTATACAACACCAGTGTCTGAAGACTTTCGGCTTTATACGGCATACTATATTCCTTTAAATTTTCTCACTGTGTGTAGCAGAGGTAACGCAGTGAAAGCGGATAAATTTCTGCAGCACCCAAATACACTATTTGAGTAGTATATTCTTGGATAACAACCCACTTCAATATGTTGCTTTGTGGGACACTGGTCTATCACAACAGTTATAATACTTTTTTATAATTGCGTTTGTCACTCTTTGTAGTTGTAGTATCTCTGCAGAACCGATCACAAGTCACAATGCTGCACTATACAAATCCACTATAATATGCTTTCTATATTAGAAAGTATATTATAAGTGTATTACACCCCTCTGTACTGCACACCAATCAATAGCACACCTATACCAGTCCTTAAAAGGACTTTTGTGGACCTATTAGCTAGTGATTTGTGTCACTATTAACACTCTAACCTCCTGTCCCTGCTCCACACAGCAACCTCTCACTACACTGACAAAAGACAGAATGGAAAATGGCAGCCAGATCAGGTCTATTTATCAGTGATACAGTCCTAACCTCAGTATCTGAGGAAAGGGATTTAGGGATCATTATTTCAGAAGACTTAAAGGTAGGCAGACAATGTCACAGAGCAGCAAGAAATGCTAGCAGAATGCTTGGGTGTATAGCAAGAGGAATTACCAGTAGAAAGAGGGAGGTGCTCATGCCGCTCTACAGAGCACTAGTGAGACCTCATTTAGAGTACTGTGCTCAGTACTGGGGACCATATTTCCAGAAGGATATTGATACTTTGGAGAGAGTTCAGAGAAGAGCTACTAAACTGGTACATGGATTGCAGAATAAAACTTACCAGGAAAGATTAAAGGACCTTAACATGTATAGCTTGGAAGAAAGACGAGACAGAGGGGATATGATAGAAACTTTTAAATACATAAAGGGAATCAACAAGGTAAAAGAGGAAAGAATATTTAAAAGAAGAAAAACTGCTACAAGAGGACATAGTTTTAAATTAGAGGGGCAAAGGTTTAAAAGTAATATCAGGAAGTATTACTTTACTGAGAGAGTAGTGGATGCATGGAATAGCCTTCCTGCAGAAGTGGCAGCTGCAAATACAGTGGAGGAGTTTAAGCATGCATGGGATAGGCATAAGGCCATCCTTCATATAAGATAAAGCCAGGGGCTATCCATAGTATTTAGTATATTGGGCAGACTAGATGGGCCAAATGGTTCTTATCTGCCGACACATTCTAGGTTTCTAGGTTTCTAGGTTTCTAGGTTATAAGGTAGGTGTATGTCCATGTGCTGAAACGTCTTAATTAGCTGTCCTGTACCCCCTGATGGATCTGTCATGGGTCAAAGTTCTCACAATGTAAAAAAATATGGCGTCGGCGAATATCGCCATATTTTTGCATGTTCGGCGAACCGAGAATGAGTAAAGTTCGCAGTGAAACGACCGCCGGGCGAACCGCAAGGCCATCTCTAATGGAGTCTTCATTAACAGCAGAAAAGCATATATGATGTAGCAAGGAGGCGTGTTCTCTTGGGTAGGATGGAACCTTCGTGCTTTGGAGAAGATAAGGTGTTGTCTGAGAGCTGGAGTATATGGGAGCTTTCTTAGCTGATTCAAAGAATGATGGCCACATCTCTATCACTACTAATGCTCAGCTTCTGCTTCAAAGCCTTTAGGACACCATAAAACTGGTGACAGATTCCCTGTAATGACCTATCCTGAGAATAGTTCATCGATATTGTAGCACTGCACAACCCCTTTAAGACAATGCCAGTTGTGTTGCTTAATGCTTCTTAAAAGCTTTTCTTTTTAAGCCATTATTTTGTTTAGCCCATTTGCTAGCATAACTGGTAAATCATAGGTCATAGGTAACCTATACACACTATGGGCAAGGGTACATTAAAGGGGTTGTCTCACAATGGATATTTCCCTTACGTCCTAACGAGTAGCATAATAATGGGGTATTTCTGCCCCTATGTACTAATAGGACAGATGGAATTTTCAATAATTAAAGTAATCACTAAGTAGAGCATCATGAGCCTATATAAGGACATCTAACCCCTCCCATTTAGTTTTTTTCTGTCCTGTTTTGTCTAGAACAGTTGGTTTGTCTTACCTACTGTGGATAGAGTTTAAAGTGATTCTGTCACCAGTTGACCTCCCTATCCAACTGTTTCCATAGACACATTGCTGTAGCTCACTGACTAATCTCTTCTACCCTAGGAGAGTTTTCACCTTCCTGCCCAGGCCTGTTTTTTTAAATCTTATGTGTCACTTTATGTGGTAATAACTTTGGAATGGTTTTACTTATCTAACCGATTCTAAGATTGTTTTCTGGTGACACATTGTACTTCAAGTTAGCGGCAAATTTGGGTCAATATTTTTTTCCTTCACTTTACCTGGAAAAATTAGCAATTTTCTAAATTAGAATTTTTCTACTTTTAAGACAAATAGTAATACTTCATAAAATAGTTATCAATCAACATTCCCCATATATCTACTTTATGTTGGTATCATTTTGTAAAGCATAGTAAGCCACTCACCGCGTCAAGGCTGTCTCATGAGTGGTCCCTAACTCTTGTTCCTACCTGTTCATGGGCCATGACAGCCACATAAAATCCAGGGAATGCAGGTCAGCATGCAAGCCAAGTACACTTTGCTTGTAACCCCGTCCGGTGCCATTACAGCTTTCATCGGATCCAGGGATGCAAGTACCAACATGCATGCTGAACCTACCATATACTTCTCCTGGAGCCAGATGGCTAATGGTAGGTTCTATACAAGCAGACTCAGTTTTATACTGACTTTAAAACCAGCCTCAAGGACAGATTAACTGGTCAGGTGTGCAATGACTCCAAGGAGATCGCCACGCCTCCAATATATACTACAAAGAAAAAAATATAAGGGGTTGGGTCAGCACAACCTGCTGCAGGTGCACATCACTATGGCGAAATACATATACAAACGGAAAATGCAAATGTGATCGCACACTACATCCAGCACTCTGCCCTCCATGCTGGATGAGACATTGGTTTATATTTTGGCCAAAGCATAGTAAGCCACTCACCGCGTCAAGGCTGTCTCATGAGTGGTCCCTAACTCTTGTTCCTACCTGTTCATGGGCCATGACAGCCACATAAAATCCAGGGAATGCAGGTCAGCATGCAAGCCAAGTACACTTTGCTTGTAACCCCGTCCGGTGCCATTACAGCTTTCATCGGATCCAGGGATGCAAGTACCAACATGCATGCTGAACCTACCATATACTTCTCCTGGAGCCAGATGGCTAATGGTAGGTTCTATACAAGCAGACTCAGTTTTATACTGACTTTAAAACCAGCCTCAAGGACAGATTAACTGGTCAGGTGTGCAATGACTCCAAGGAGATCGCCACGCCTCCAATATATACTACAAAGAAAAAAATATAAGGGGTTGGGTCAGCACAACCTGCTGCAGGTGCACATCACTATGGCGAAATACATATACAAACGGAAAATGCAAATGTGATCGCACACTACATCCAGCACTCTGCCCTCCATGCTGGATGAGACATTGGTTTATATTTTGGCCAAAGCATAGTAAGCCACTCACCGCGTCAAGGCTGTCTCATGAGTGGTCCCTAACTCTTGTTCCTACCTGTTCATGGGCCATGACAGCCACATAAAATCCAGGGAATGCAGGTCAGCATGCAAGCCAAGTACACTTTGCTTGTAACCCCGTCCGGTGCCATTACAGCTTTCATCGGATCCAGGGATGCAAGTACCAACATGCATGCTGAACCTACCATATACTTCTCCTGGAGCCAGATGGCTAATGGTAGGTTCTATACAAGCAGACTCAGTTTTATACTGACTTTAAAACCAGCCTCAAGGACAGATTAACTGGTCAGGTGTGCAATGACTCCAAGGAGATCGCCACGCCTCCAATATATACTACAAAGAAAAAAATATAAGGGGTTGGGTCAGCACTGTTTATGTGGCTGTCATGGCCCATGAACAGGTAGGAACAAGAGTTAGGGACCACTCATGAGACAGCCTTGACGCGGTGAGTGGCTTACTATGCTTTGGCCAAAATATAAACCAATGTCTCATCCAGCATGGAGGGCAGAGTGCTGGATGTAGTGTGCGATCACATTTGCATTTTCCGTTTGTATATGTATTTCGCCATAGTGATGTGCACCTGCAGCAGGTTGTGCTGACCCAACCCCTTATATCATTTTGTAAATGTCAATTGTTTTTTTAGGACGTTAGAAATCTTAGAATTTCAGAAGCAATTTTTCAAATTTTCAAGAAAATTTTCAAAACCATTTTTTAAGTGGTTATAAAGTGATTTTGAGGGGCTTACATAGTAGAAACCACCCATAAATAACCATTTTAGAAACTGCACTCCTCAAATTATTCAGAAATTCAAACTTTGCTAGCTCTTGATTGTTCCACAAGAGTTAAAGGAAAATGAAGGTGAAATTTCAAATCCATTTTTTTTGCAGGTTTTTTCTGTTAATCCATTTTTGCCTTCAACATAGCAAGGGTTAACAGCAAAAGAAACCTCAATATTTATTTCCCTGATTCTGCAGTTACTGAAACACCCCATATGTATTTGTAAACTGCTTTATGGGCACATGGCAGTGGTCAGTAGGGAAGGAGTACCATATGGTTTTTGCAGGTCAGATTTTGCTGAAATGGTTATTGGGCGCCATGTTGTATTTGAAGTGACCCTGATGTACCCCTACAGTGGAAAACCCCAAAAAGTGACCCCATTTTGTAAACCACACCCCTCAAGGAATTTAGTAAGGGGTGTACTGAGCACTTTAACCCAACAGACGTTTTACGGAATTTAGAAACAAAAAATTTCATTTCTTCCAAAAATAATGATTGTTCTGGCACTGTTTTTATTTATTTGTTTGTACAACTTTCACCTGATGGGGTAAATCATGTGATATTTTTATTGAGCAGGTTTTTACAGATGCGGCGATACCTAGTATGTATATTTTTTTCTTTTTGTTAAGTTTTACACAGTAAAAGCATTTTTGAAAAGAAAAATCTTCTTTTTGTGTTGACATTTTCTGAAAGCCATTTTTGTTCTCCTGGATTATTGTCTTATGTAGGGGCTCCATTTTTGCAGGATAAGATGATGGTTTGGTACCATTTTGGGGTACATATTTTTAGTGAGGCACCATTTTAGTTTTTTTATGGCATTCAATTGACAGGTAGATCATGTAATATTTTTATAGAGCCAGTCGTTACGGATGCAGCAATACCTAACGTATCTATTTTTTTTTTATCATATTTTTTTTAACAATTTTATATGACTTAATTAAGGGAAAGGGGTGCTTTTTATGTGAAACATTTATTTTATTATGTATTGTTTTTTACTTTTTTTTACTTTTTATTTTTGTCTTACTATGGGACTTCAACTTTTTGAGGTCTGATCCCTCTACAATGCATTACAATACATAATTTATTGTAATGCATTGCCTGTCAGTGTATTACACTGACAGAGTGCCTATGAGACCCTACCTGGGGGCTGGATCTCATAGCCACGAAAGATATGAGGCTCCCTCTGCTCCCTCTTCTGGCACCCTGCAAAGAGCAGATGTGACAGCAACACCATCACCACCACCACTACCAGTCTCACCAAGCATCTCCACAATGTCCCATGGAAGAGTTCAGCTGTCCATCCCCCAAACACTGGATAGAAAGTAGAAGTACCCCCCTATCCACCCGCGAGCCCTGGCCCTGAATGCAAGCATTTCAAAATTCCTGGCCTTTGAAATGCTGCCATTCCGTCTGGTGGAGACGGACAGTTTTAAAAACGTAATGATGGTGGCAGTCCAACAGTACATAGTTCCCAGCCGCCACTACATTTCCAGGTGGGCCATCCCTGCCCTGCACGAACAACTGGTGGACAAACTCAGGTGCTGCCATTCCAGTCATCGGGAAGCTGTCACCACAGCGTGGGGACCCGATGGGGTCAGGGAGTGAGCCCCCTCCCTCCGCAAACTCCATACATGCCACAGTCAGCGTTGACCACAACATAGAACAGCCGAGCCCCTGCTGCCGTTCGAGCAGGCACAGCTCCTGCACCCGTCTGATCAGAGCGCCGTACATGTTCAGTGCTGGGCTGTAAGTCACATTCCAATGCACCATACATGTACAGCGCTGGTTGAGAAGAGGTTAAAATTCTGGTTTTCTTTTGTTGGTCTGAGGCTCTGTTATGATATTTTTATGATACTTTTTCTTAATACACAAATTATGCCTTTGGTGCAATGAAGGCATCACCATTGCTCTTGTTGCATCCATGCTCCTCTCATTTCTGTGGCCAGCCTCTCCCTGGCTGCTTTAATTGATGGGGCCAGGCAGTGGCAAAGCAGGAAGGGAAGAGCTGGCAGAAATGAGTAGAGCTTGGGTGTAACAAGAGCAATGTAACACTCTACTAGCACACACAAAAAACAGATGCACAGATTAATTCAAAGCAGTTAGGTTTCTCAGCCCTCATAACTGCTCTGTCTGTCATGAATTACGATCTTACATGTGTGTAATAATGGATTGAAGTGGAAGTACAGAGGAGGACGGGTGGAGGACGTGACTAATGAGCAGCAGCCCTTGTATGCAGTCTTCTACATTACCACAGCCCACAGAAGTCTGTCTTGTCCATCCTCTCTGCATTTTAACTTCTTTAACTTCCTAAACACAGCTGATATCTTATCAACTCTATGTAAGATCATAATGCCATGACAGGGAGAGTAGTGAGGAGGGCTGAGACAGTTCTTTAGCTAACTGCTTTGAAGTAACCCATCCAGCTGTGTTATTAGGACACTAGGACATGTTCTATTTCCCCTGATAATTGCCCCCTACAGAAAACAAGCCATTATAAATAATAAAAGCTATGTGTAATAAAGTATTATTTAGGTATATTCAGTAATTTTATTAATTCCCAGAGAACTACTTTAAATAACGTCCTTTAAACATGCATCTTATGCATGTAAATCTCTTACACATTTTGACTGACTTTAGCAGTCTTGACTAAGATGGCTACAGTTGGTTGAAGCGCATAGCGGATTACATGCAAAAGATGTATTTTTAATGGATGTTATTTAATAAAGGATCATGCTTTTATGTATCACACTGGATCCCTCTTGGCCCCTATTCGGAATGAACTGGGACCCTCATTCTAGTGATTAGTGGGGTTCCCAGTGGTGGACCAGGTATTTATCACCCCTCCTGCGGATAAGAAAAAAAATGTCCTTTTTAACATGAGAGTAGTGTTTTCTATGCAGTATTAATATGACAACTTCAGTTTGTAAAAGTCAGGCAGTATAACTACAGATGAAAGAATACAGTTTATTTATTTTGTTAGACTTTTTATAGCATGACAAAATTTTTGTGTGAGATCATACAGTTTACAATGTCATATTTTGCATATATATTATAGGACAAAAGTTGACAGAAAACAACACTGTATCAGATTTTTAGTCTTGTTTTGGGTGATATGATCCTCCTCTAATCATATAGAAACCTACCTAATACAATAGGAAGCATAGCCTGTTATTCCCGGTAGGATTGTTTTGTAAAGTTGTGTGAGGCAGAAAGCTAGCCCAGGACAAGCAAGGCACGATTATCAATCTACGCAGTGGGTCATATATTCTCACAGCAGACCAGCTCTGATGGAAAGGCACCCATATCAAATCTGTCTCGTAATTGCGTTGGGTTTCCTTATGTGACTGGAAATTAGGTTTCGGAGGGTAGGATCATGCTGACCTAATGCCTTCACAAAGAAATCAGATAAGTAAGGCATGTACTCTAAGAAGAAATAGTCAGGAGAGTCCACTGCATAATTTAACTCTTTCAGCATTTCCCAACTTTGCATTTGAACAAAGAAACATGAGAGCACAGCATTTTATATTTCACACCCCTGCTTTTTGCACGCTGCTCTTGCTGTGCTCTTGAGTCTTGAATGTAATTTTGCCCATTCTGTCCCAGTTTGTTGCCTAAGGCCACTGGCATTGTGAGTGTTTGTCATTCACACCAACTGGGCTCCTTGATGAGAATCTGACCCAGCCACTCATCTGTCAGCACTGTCTCATTCCTTTTATTTACATCTGTCTTTAGCATTATAATTATCTACTTTATTACTTTAGCCTCGAGGAATACCGTAAAAAACAACTGATATGAGGAGGATCCTACTAACAATAAAACTGCCTAAAATCCCCACTGCATATTATCCACAGCACTTGAGAATATTTGTGCTGCCAGATGACCTCAATATGTCCTTAAATTGATCCTGTTATAATTTCACCTATTTTCTAGAATCAACTTTATAGACTATGTAAATCACTGGCTTTAATGTAGAATTTTAACATATTCATATACTACAATAATATACTACCCATGCACATCATTACCTCTTAGTGCAAGGTATGCTACTGTCTTTCAATTTTTTTCTAAACCACTATTCAGCAAAAATGCTACAATGTGAATTTTGGTCTGTGTGATATTCTGTGGTCAGATGTCATGATTCCTGGGAATGCTTTTTAGAGTCTTAGAATTTTTTAATAAAATTATCACTGCCTACATTTTCTGCTTAGTATTATTATAATGTAAGTTTATACTATACGGTACTGAATATTTAGCTATATTTCAGTGGCCTATGTACTGTATATAAATCTGCCTGTAAACAGTTATCTTTACTTGCCCGTAATTTCTTTTTTTTTCTTTTTTTGTAGGACAAGGCCCAGAGGTGCGGCTAGCAGTGTCCACCTACAGCAGCCAATGGCTGCATGATTTTGCAGTAAAATGGGCGTGGCTTGGCCACATGCAGCCAGCTGCAACACTGGGCTGAACTTGTACAGTATATTTTATATTTAGCATTTCAAAATTGATTAATAATATTAATTATTTATTCCAGTTCAAATGTATGTGTAAATACCTCTTTTTATTTTGGGAGTTTATTTAGGCAAACATTAGCAGCAGTAGCAGGGTCATCATAAACAGCTGCCTTCAATTTGGTGGATTCATAGGACCCACCCTTCCAACGTCAAGCTTCATAGTGGAACATCAGTAATCAACCTCATTAAAGGGGTTGTCCTATGAAAAATATTCTACATTTTTCAAACCAATACTTTGTAATTACATATAATTAAAAAATGTCGTCTAGCCACTGAGTTTTTCAATAAAATCTATCTGTATAGCGCCACCTGCTGTTTGCTCTTTTTCTAGTTTCTCTGTCCATCTCACTTAGGTAGATGCTCAGTTCCATCCTTCAACTGCCACCAGCTGCCACAGACAGGACATGCCCTCTGAGAAAGGGTATTCCCCCTGAGCTGCCAGCATGAAATAAATCTAGTAGACTAATTGGAGCAATGAATAGAGAGAGCACTGGATCCATGTGTGGTACAGGGCTGGTTCTAGCTTTGTTAGAAAGAGGTTGTCATGTCATCTTCATTTTTTTTACACTAATCATGGCATAACCCATGGGCATCTGTCAGCAGATTTGTGCCTATGAAACTGGTAGAACTGTGACATGTTCACCTGGAAGCTGAAGGCATCTGTTTTGCTCCCAAGTTCATATGTGCTCACATTGCTGAGATGTTTTCATATATGTAAATGAGCTTCTAAGAGCAATGGGCTCAACTATCTCTGCAATGGCAACACCCCCATTGCCCTTAGACACTCATTTGCATATATGAAAACATCTCAGCAATGTAGGCACATATGAACATGGGACCAACACAGATGCCTTCAGCTGCCAAGTGCACATGTAACAGGTCAGCCAGTGTCATAGGTACAGATCTGCTGACAGATGTCCCTTTATGCAAATCCCTACAACCATGTTTCAAAATCTAGTGAAAACCTTCCAAGAAGAGTCAAGACTGCAGATACAAACTCATATCAGTGGCGTCGCTACAGGGGGGAAAGGGGGGGCAATTGATTCGCTGCTGCGCCCGGCCGCCGGCACTAGTGATGTCCGGTTCATGAACGAATCGTTCTTTTGAATCGATTCAGTTCACTGAACCGGAGGAGTCGATTCCTCTGACTTAGCTGATCCGTGTGAAGCCGCTTAGTCAGATAGCAGAGCAGAGAGAGCTGGCAGCAGGGAGGAGCGTAATCTGATCCTAGAGTGGAAGCCAGCCCCTCCCCTCTCCGCCCACCCCGGCCTGCAACCAATCAGAGCTCAGGCAAGAAGCTCTGAGTCACACACTGTACAGGAGGGAGTCTAAGAATGGAACAAGTCACAGGTTAAAAGAATCTAAAGATCCGACTTAGTTAGAGACTCATTCGATTCTTTGAGTTAAAAGAACCGTGAGTCACTAGAACAGTTTACACTGAGGCTGATGCTTTTGTTGTAGCAGTGATAAGGTTAAGGGACAGACAGCAGTCAGCAGAGAGATAAGAGAAGTGACATGACACAGAGTTTAGATTACAGGTTGAATTAACCCTTTAGGATCTAATTAGCTTCTCAAGGAGATATATATGTTAAAGGCATCCCTTCTTCTGAAACTTCTGTCTCATTCAGTAGCTATATAACTAAGGGTGTGTTCACATAAGTTATTTTCCTGTGTGATGTCTGTGCGGACTGTGGACTATTTCATTATCAGCCAGTGTTACTGTTATCAACTCAGCATATACAGTTTTCCCTGTGCATTCACTTCACTTGGTTTTACTGTCAGACTGTCACTGTGGGTGACAATGCATTGCACAACAATGCACACCAGGGCTCCTGAGTCCTGTCCGCTTCCCTTCCCTTCCTCACTCAGTCAGAGCTCAGACCAAGTGCCAAGAGCCATCTCAGCGAGTCAGCGAGTGAACCGAAGATTCGATTCATGAATCGGTTCATGTGAAAGATCCGAACTTCCCATCTCTAGCCCGCACTACTGAGTGAGTGATTCACAAATCACAACACAGACAACATACACAGACAGACATGACAGATGGGGGTGGGGGCGGCGTTTGGACCCAGCGGAGGCAGAGCATGCAGGGCGGGCGCAGGCTGGGAGTGCGGCAGCCGCAGAGTTGACGTCACCACGTAAAGCTGTGTGCCTGCCCGCCCGCGTGAACGCTTGTTTCTGTTCTGCAGCTCTGCTACTGCGACTGCTAGTGTCAGTGAGCCTGTCTGTGCCCAGACCAGGCCCCAGCTTCGGACAGCAGAGGTCCAGAGGAGGACTGTGTGTGGCAACTTCCCAAGAACTCTGCCTGGCCCTGCCCTGGCCGGCCCCTAGGCAAGCTAAGAAGAAAACAAAGTAAGAATAAAAAGTTTTTAAAAAAAGTATGTACCCCCACTACCTCGCCTCATGGCCTGCCTGCTTGCACCCAGCCCCTCCTCAACCCTGATAACTTAGGGGTATCAGGGTACATTATACAGGGGTAATATAACTAAGGACCCCTGTATAATGTCCCCTGATAGCACTGAGTCCTCTTCAGTTATATTAACCTTGTATAATGTACCCTGATACCCCTTAGTTATAATATTACCCATAATGTCCCCTAATACCCCTCAGTTATATAACTGAGGGTAATCAGGGTACATTATACAGGGGGTAATATAACCAAGGGGTATCAGGGTACATTATACAGGGGGTAATATAACTTATATTACCACCGTATAATGCCTGATAGGCCTCCTGAGTAACTTATATTACCCTTGTATAATTATGTACCCGGATACCCCTTAGTTATATGATCCTGGCGGGGTCATATAACTAAGGGGTATCAGGGTACATTATTATACAAGGGTAATATAACTCAGGAGGCCTATCAGGCATTATACGGCGGTAATATAGCTTACATTACCCCTGTATAATGTCCTATGATTGCCCTCCTCAGTTATATTACCCTTGTATAATGTACCCTGATACCCCTCAGTTATATTACCCCTGTGTAATGTACCCTGATATCCCTTAGTTATATGATATAACTAAGGGGTATCAGGGTGCATTATACAGGGGTAACATAACTAAGGAGTTCTATCCTATCAGGGACGTAATACAGGGGTAATGTAAGCTATATTACCCCTTTATGATGTCTGATAGCCCTCCTCAGTTATATTACACCCAATGTACCCTGATACCCCTTAATTATATTACCCCGGCGCCAGGGGCGTAGCTGCAGGGGAAGCGGCTGCTTTAGTATTTTTCAGTAGTATGATTAGCTGGTGAAAATTATTAGTGCCCCCCCATTTTTGACTGTGTATATTCTGTGCCCCCCCTATATATTGATCCTAGAGTCGCCACTGCCTCATATCAACCAAACATAATACTTAACAAATACATAAAAAGGTGATATTTTAGCATCCATATTATTGATGTGTGAAAATTTGTTTCAGTTCTGATTCTATTGATTTGGTTTTTAAGGGTCACTGTGCTTTCAGAAAACATCGGACTCACGTGATCCGTGACCGTTTTTTCGTCCGTGGGTCTTCCTTGATTTTTGGAGGATCCACGGACATGAAAAAAAAGTCATTTTGGTGTCCGCCTGGCCGTGCGGAGCCAAACGGATCCGTCCGGAATTACAATGCAAGTCAATTGGGACGGATCCGTTTGACGTTGACACAATATGGTGCAATTTCAAACGGATCCGTCCCCCATTGACTTTCAATGTAAAGTCAGGAGTTAATATACCATCGGATCAGAGTTTTCTCCAATCCGATGGTATATTTTAACTTGAAGCGTCCCCATCACCATGGGAACGCCTCTATGTTAGAATATACCTTCGGATTTGAGTTACATCGTGAAACTCAGATCCGACAGTATATTCTAACACAGAGGCGTTCCCATGGTGATGGGGACGCTTCAGGTTAGAATATACTAACAGAACTGTGTACATGACTGCCCCCTGCTGCCTGGAATAGTTTGAATTGATAGTTTTGAATACCTTGAGGGGTGTAGTTTCTAGAATGGGTGCAAATGACTCTAGAATTGGGTGGTTTCTATTATGTAAGCCTCGCAAAGTGACTTCAGACCTGAACTGGTCCCTAAAAATTGGTTTTCTGAAAATTTAGGAAAAATTTCAAGATTTGCTTCTAAACTTCTAAGCCTTGTAACATCCCCAAAAAATAAAATATCATTCCCAAAATGATCCAAACATGAAGTAGACATATGGGGAATGTAAAGTAATAACTATTTTTGGTGGTATTACTATGTATTATAGAAGTAGAGAAATTGAAACTTGGAAATTTGCAATTTTTTACAAATTTTTGGTAAATTTGGTATTCTTTTGTAAAGAAAAATGAATTTTTTTTACTTCATTTTACCAGTGTCATGAAGTACAATATGTGACGAAAAAACTACCTCAGAATGGCCTGGATAAGTCAAAGCGTTTTAAAGTTATCAGCACTTAAAGTGACACTGGTCGGATTTGCAAAAAATAGCCTGGTCCTTAAGGTGAAATAGGGCTGAGTCCTTAAGGGGTTAAAGGGGTTATCCAACCCCTATAATGCCTCCTCTAATGCCCTGGCCCCTCACACAGGTTGTAAGGCCGCCGCTGCCTCTCCCTGTCGCGAGTATCAAAGCATTTCGCAGGTGGAGCAGCCAATAGCAGGACGCGACGGGGACAATCCTTCCTTGGGGGGATTATAGGATTTGGATAACCCCTTTAAAAAATAGATGAAACCATAATACTGTCCACCAGGAGCATGCTAATTGTTGATGGTTTCCAGTAGCCGCATTTTCTCACACATCAACATAATAGAATTGAATAGACAAATACATATTTTAGAGATAACTGATCAATGGGCCACAGTTACCTTTTTATACTTTTATAGGATTATGGTTTGCAGTTGGTATTGATTTTAAAAGTTTGATTTAATGAAATATATATGAAAAATAAATTTCTTTTATGTGAATAGTTTGCTTGCTACAGATAGAAGAAGCTCTGTGTGTTTTGTATAAAGATGACTGGAAATATGTATGCAGGGTAAAGGGTAAAGTGAATAAATCCAGAGTTCGAACCTGAAAAGCCTATGTGGTGAGCGGCATCCTCTTCTTCCCGGTGACTTGTCCACTGAAGGCGATGAATACTTGCTCTTCCAAACTCATCTAAATTACATCAATAACAGCGCACAGTCTTTAATGAGCTCTCAACTTTAAAGACTTGAAGGATATTAACAAGCCGCTTGACAAATGGTGCTTAGAAGCACATTAAAGACGCTGCTAATGGAGCGCATAATGACGGCTAATTTTCCATCAGATATAAATTAGAGCCCCAACAGTTATTTGCCTTAAGGACTTTATGTAAATGATTCTGTTCTGTATAAACTGGGAGGCGAGGATTGCCATGCCATGTTGGCAATGCTTTGGGATATGATTAATAGATCTGCGGCACAAACGGACACACAACGAAAGGCACATCCATTTCGCACAGACATGCACACAGCTCATGGTGCATGCCACTCCGAGAGGTCCACAAGACTGTCACTGTGTGTAGGTGATCGAAACCTCAAAATTTTCTATAGATCATCATGGGGCCACATGTAGCCCATCCTCCAATGGATGAATATTATACCTGGGCACAGCCTTTTGATGTCTATGGATGTCCTCATGATGACTTGGCACTCATACAATTCTAATGCTACATGTTGCTGTGTCCCCTGGGATCTTTGTGTTTAGGATTTTCTCCTCTGACAGATGGATGAGTAAACAGCATTGTGCTGAGGAACATTCAGGGTACATGCCAATTTAATCTAATTGAACCTACACAAGGCTTGAAGAGTGAATGAGGAAGATAGATGGGTTCATGACAATGCAGTGAACACTTCTTCCCAATGAACTGTCAATAGGTTTTAATTGAGTTACAGTAAATGAGAATGTAGGAGGAGAGCTAACCATCATGTAACATGTGCAAGATCTACTAAAACCCATTTAAAGGGGTATTCCAACAATATAAGGTTTAGAATGTCTCTCAGATACAGGTGGACCAGTACCTATCTTCATCAGGCACCATTCATGGAACTATAACGTTACTTGAACTGCACTTCCTTGCAATCCTGCATACTTTCAGGTCAGCCATGGACCGATGGGGTTATAGACAGCTGAATACTTACAATTACATAGCTACAAATTATTTGTGCCCTGGAGAAGTGCTTAAAGGGGTGATGCCACGATTGATGTAAAAAATGAAAATCAGACATCATACAGTCCATGACAATACCTTTCTAGAACCAGCCCTGTACCTCACATGGACCCAGAGATCTCCCTATTCATTGCTCCAATTGCTCAGCTAGATTATCTTCATCCTGGCAACTCAGGGGGCATGTCCTTTCTGCTGTGCCCTGTAACTGCCCCAGCTTCTAACAGAACATATGGCTGTACCCAATGTATTAGCACATTTGATGAAAGTTTTTTGTTTTGTTTTTGCCGTTCTGTCAGGCAGTGATGCATTTATTTGCTTCCTTAACATTGTGTATGGTTAATGTAATATCTACACAAACTGATGTGTTGTACATCATCCATTTGTAATGCGCACAATGCTGTCGATCTTCATATATAACATTACGCATTACCTTGTGCCCTCTACATGTCATGCATTAAAATCTGACTTGCACCGGATAGATGGTTTCCATCATCTTTATGAAGCCATTTGTATTACTATGGCATGAAACGGCTCTCTTCATGCTTAGCTTGCATGAGTGTAAATAACATGTTGAAGACTTATTATGCTGCACTTTCAAAAGATGTTCCCATAGGCAGCTAATAGGAAAGCCATTTTAGGCTTTTTTAGTCCTTTGGAGAACACGTTGTCCATACGAGGCGGTATTATTCCTAGTACATTTCTGACAAAAACAAGGATTGATAACCATTGCTGAATGGAGAGCAGAGCCAGAATTGTATTAGAACGTCATGTATCCATGTTATGTGAGGCTTCATATAAAATATCTGCCAAGCAGTCAATTGGCCAGTATAGCTGTACAGTGCTCCATCTGATCCAGGACACTTCATTTCCTGTGTACGGGAGAGAAAATATTATAAATCATTTCCTTATTTCATACAAGAATAGAGGGATGTGGGGATTGGAATTGAGTTTTGTCCACATAGTTTCATATTCTAGAAAATATGTGAGTTCACTTGTATATTCTGCTAGGAATAATGAATACCCAGGATGATTAAGTGAGTTCAAGGAATACTAAGCAGCTGCTGTGTCCAAATGTATCATGGTACAGACATCAATAACCACAGGAAACCTAACATCAGTCTACATAAAATGGAGTCATTTGCACTAAATGTACTAATAGGAGCATACCTCTTAATAAATTTGCAGCAGAAACTCAAATCTACGCTATAAGCAGACATAGGTTTTGCACCAAAATTTGCACTATTTTCAGGATTTTACAAAACTATGCCTTTTTGCAGACCTTGCCCACTTGTAATTTTTTTTCAAATTTGTCACACATCATTACTTGTGACTACTTTTGGCATAGTTTACAGCAGAAACTGGCATAAATGTGGGCTATAGTCAGGGGTGCACTGCCAATGAGGTGAGGTGAGGTGATTGCCTCAGGCAGCACCAGGTAGGGGCAAGAGGGGGGCAGCAAAAGGGGGAATTATCTGTTTCTGCAGTATAGTATTGAGAAGCACAGTATGTGGCACTGTATTACCCTGTATGTTCTGTAGTAATGTATGTCATTTTTCCAAGTATGTCTTTAACAGTAGGGCTGGAAGGAAGGGGTTTAATTAAGAAATTGGCATTGGGGGGTTGGGGCGGCGTTATAGTTTTCGCCTCAGGCAGCAGAAAGGCTAGGTGCACCCCTGGCTATAGTGTGGTCATGATACCATACTGCTAACTGCAAGGCTCCAAAATAGATTGTTAATAGATTGCTATTGTGTCACAATCAAGGCGTCATACAAGTGCAGCTGCAAAATTCCATGTGTTGCTGGTTGTATGCACAGGAGACGCTCCTGTTGGTACCGGTAATGTCTATCCCACCCATTCGGTAGGTAAAGCTGTATTTCTTCAATGTAGTGCTTTGTGGGAGATTGCAATAGAGATGGCCATGATGAGATATGAGATACCATGAGATAGATATGCACAAAATTGCACTAGAGAAGGGCTCAAATCAGCTGTACATCGCTTTAGGCATCAAACAATTTGAGAATTTTCTGAAATTCTATTGTTGTCAATTGTGTAGCCACAAAGTGAAAATTATTTTAAAATGTTGCACATTTGATTTTCCTAAAACAGACCGACCAATCATTTACAAGCAGGTGGGAAACTAGTCATATTAAGTAGCTTGTTCAAAGTAAAGACCCCTTCTAACATTTCTGGAAGCCCCCGTAAGAGGGGAGGCTGAGTGTAATTACTTGAAACATGTGGGTGCCATCTCTGAAACTGATGGGTGTCCATTGATTTCTTTAGTCAATGGTTTATCAGGCAGTGATCCAATTTTAGACACAAGCTGTGGAGGAAGAGGGAAAACTCTTAGGCCATGTGAACAACCAGGCAGCCACCTTGAATGGCGCTATCTTGGATTCAACTTCACTTGTTCAAGTAGAAAGGTAGGTGTGTGACAACACTTATAGAGAATTTCACCTGAAAAAACTGTGGTGGGCTACATGTTAACATTACTTTATTCGTTCTCATGTTAAAACAGTGACTTTTCTTCTGTACAGGCAATGTAAAGGATGGCGTTATCCCAGACAGAATGTGTTTGAGATCTTCCTCGTGAACAAAGCACACATGTCATTTCAGAAGATTTCAACTACACCCAAACAGACTTTCCATTACCTACAGTGCAGAAGCCAAACCTTCACTGGAAATGAGGACGGGTTCACCATGTTCTATTTGGGATAATGTAATCCTTCACTATAATCTACATATACTGTACATATTGTTGCCAAGCTTTTATTTGTGATCAACCTGTTAAATTATAGAAAAGAATAAGAAATGAAAAGTCCTAGTGTGTTAGCTGTAAGTTATTCAACATAGACTAGCTCCTGTTAGTGTCCAAATACCACAAACGAATGCTTAACCAATTGCTGGCCACCCATAGATTTTAAATGACAAGGTGCTCAGCATATAACTAAAAAAGGACCTTTTTGAATGTCCTAGCAAAGGTAGCAGCTGCACTCTACTCATGCAGCTATGGGATCGCCAAGCCCATTTTGTCAGTGAGTAAAAAAAACATCCCTGCCTTCTTCATTGCTATATACACAGATCAGAAAGTAGCATGCCACTTCTTGCTCCAATCCCAGTGATTATGTGATTGTTAAGGGCCGGGTAACTGCACAAGCTTCTAGGTCTTAGCAAACCCAGAGCAGCTCTTTAGTAAGGCTCTCAGCAGCTTTGTTAAAGCCTGTAGGGGCTGTAATTCCACTATAATACAAATACTGTATATCAGCCCCAAGTACAGGAGAAACCAGCAATAAAAAAATGTAATGTTAAATGACCCCTAAAGGATTTGTACGAGTTTATGGGGGTACAAAGTGTAAAAAAATTTTTATAAATAAAAAAATGTTAAAAATAAAAAAATGCCACCAAATGCCACACCGCAGCTTCTAGGTCTGCTCCCAGTGACCATACCCTATACATGGCCTATTTCAAAACAACCATTACAGAAATTAAAAATGAAGAGATGTAGAAGTCTCTTTTCCCGTTTTTTTTTTTTACCTTTTTCCCAGGCATGAAAAAAAGAGAGAAAAAATACTACAAATAAAAATGAGATTAAAAAAATCTCCCATCTATCACTGAATAAAGGCACAAAATTATTTAAAAAATTGAATGAAAAAGGTTATGGCTTTCAAAGATGTATGTACTAAAAAAAACTTCAAATGTGACTTGTGAGGAAGGGGGTCTTAAACTGTTTAATAAGTAAATAGTATAAATGAGTGGTTAATATGCTCAGTATGTATTTACATATTACTGAGATGAATTGCATAAAATATAAAGGTGTTAATGTGAAACTAATCTCTGTTAATTGTTAGTCTCAAAACAGTACCTTCATATAGTTCCAAGATAAGAGTACAGTATAATGCTTGCTTAAAAGCACCAGTGTCCACATGATAGTGCAATACTGTTGCTTACACGCCCTGGAAGAGTGAAGCAGAGGATGGAAGTGATAGTGGCTCTGGCTACAACAGTTGTTCACAGTGGCACACCGATGCTCCCTAGGACCAGAGCAGCCATAGGAGGCACTTCCTGATGTTGGGGCTCCTGTATGATGGTAGTTGGGGTGCCCTTGGTGTTATGAATGTTGTATGGTTGAAACGCAGGAGATGTGGGTGTTGTGGCCAGCGAATGTTACTGGAGTCAGTAACCAGGCCAGTTGAAAAATAGAAAGATCTTTTCAACTAAAGTGTAAAATGGGAGCTGTAGTAAATCCAACGGTAACACAGTCAAACACAGTTCCAAATAATTCACAGTGCAAATCTTCCCAAATAGTGAAGAATGTGTTGTAGTACTCCTTTCCACTATCTCTCCAAAGTCTCTCTCTCCATTCAGATATGGCTGGCTAGGAACGTTTTGAAGTGTAGAAGGGTGTATTGGCAATGTCCCTCAATGCAGTAAAGTCTCTACCAGCCTTAAACAGCGGATACCTTACTGACTGACTCCAATGCTCAGCCATGCAGATTTTGGACCTCCTAGTTCTTTCTTTCTCTCTCTCTCTCTTTCTGGAGTACTATAAAGTAGAGATGGCTTTTTTTTTACAAAATTCCAAGGAGTGAGCACATGTAGCTCCTCTCACTAACTCTCACCTAACACACACTATGCTACAGAATTAGGGGCGGACCTAATTTTACCGACGGACCTAAGCTTTCTACAGGGGAAGAGTCAGGATTGTTAACCCTGACTGATCCATACAGAGCTATGCAGCTTACAATACATCAGAACATTATACAAGAAACAATTCTGGGTACTGCACAGTGGCCAATGATTTTACCATTTGGTGCCCAAGTGCCCCTGTTATACAGGGGATATATAATATGTCACATAGTACAGACATAATGATCACATTGTACCTCCATGCAGTACCCAAATTGTATATAGGATAAAGCAATGCAGTGCTGACATAATCACTGGACTGACATTAAACACCATACTGCTAGAGTGAACACACGAAAATTGCCATACACAGTTATTATAATCATACCAAAACCAAAATTAAATAATAACATATTACAAAAAAAACTACATAATAACCTAATACAGTGTCCAGTGTCTTATCAAGCCAAAATATAGTGCTCAAACAATACTATGATATACTTGCGCATCTCAATAAATCAGAATATCATCAAAAAGCTACCATTAGGGATGAGTGGACCCGTGGATGTTCGGGTTCGCCGGGTTCGGACGAACTTCTGGTCAAAGTTTGGGTTCGGGACCCGAACTTGACCTGAATTCGAATCCGAACCCCATTGAAGTCAATTGGGACCTGGACTTTGGTGCACTAAAATGGCTGTAAAATAGTCGTAGTAAGGGCTACAGGCCTGCAAAAGGAAGCAAAATGAAGGTAAGAGCAGAAAAGTTGCCTTGCAAACAAATGTGGATAGGAAAATGACTTAAAATAACATAGAATAGAAAAAATATATAATCTTGAACAAGGAGGCGGAGGTCAAAGTGGAGTAGGAGGTTGAGGCGGTGGGCGTGGCTGTGTAGATGGAAGCGGCGGTGAAGGAGAAGGAGGTAGCCAACACTGTTTTTTTTTTCCTTTATTTATTTATTTATTTTACAGACCCCAAACATTGGGGAAAAAAGAATGCAAAGAGAAAGTGCGCTGGAGTATAACAATGGCTGGGTGCGGCCAGTATACTTGTCTACTCAGCACAAGGTACGGACAAGTCCTGTGGGATCCATGCCTGGTTCATTTTAATGAACGTGAGCTTGTCCACTTTGGCTATGGACAGGCAGCTGCACTTGTCTGTGATCACCCCCCCCCCCCCCTCGCCTTGCTAAACACACGTTCGGACAATACACTTGCTGCAGTCCAGGCAAACACCTCCAAGGCGTAAAGGGCAAGCTGAAGCCATGTGCCCAATTTGGAGACCCAGAAGTTGAATGGGGCAGACCCATCAGTCAGTACGTGTAGGCGTGTGCACACGTGCTGTTCCACCATGTTGCTGAAATGCTGCCTCCTGCTAAGACGTTCCATATCAGCTAGTGGTGCTGGTTGTTGTGGCGTGCTGACAAAGGTTTTCCATGCTAACCCTCCCTTCTGAGGTGCTGGCGGTGTCCCAGCTGCGTTGGTAACTTCTGTGCCATCGCCTTGTGCTTCCACTGAGCCCCCGGTGTCAGGTGGGAATGCCATCAGCAGTGTGTCTACCAGCATTCGCATGTACTCGCGCATCTTCCGATCACACTCCTGTGATGGAATTAAGGATGGCACATTGTCCTTGTAGCGGGGATCCAGCAGGGTGGCCACCCAGTAATCAGCACTGGTTAGAATGTGGGAAACTCGGCGGTCGTTACGCAGGCACTGCAGGATGTAGTCGCTCATGTGTGCCAGGCTTCCCAGAGACAACGACAAGCTGTCCTCTGTGGGAGGTGTATCGTCTGTGTCCTCTGTATACCCCCAGCCACGCTCCATTGATGCCCATAAGCTGCTTTGGGTGCCACCCTGCTGTGAACATGGTTCCTCCTCCTCATCATCCTCCTCCTCCTCATCCTGCAGAACAGTGCCCTGGCTGGACAGTTGTGTACCTGGCCTCTGTTGGTGCAGTAACCCACCCTCCGAGCCACTTGTGAATGACTGGCCTGATAACCGTGGAAATTATCCCTCTTCTGCCTCCTCCTCTTCCACCTGTACCACATCCTCTTCCTCATCTCCCAAAGTGTTTTTTCAAGGAGACATAGAAGTAGGATAGAAATGATGAGGACTGCGTCATCGGCACTGGCCATGTTGGTGCAGTACTCGAAACAGCGCAACACGGCACCACGTCCCTCATGGAGGCCCACTCGGTGGTGAAGTGGTGCTGTTCCGCAGAGCCACTCACCCGTGCGTGCTGCAGCTGAAACTCCACTATCGCCAGCTGCTGCTCGCACAGTCTCTCCAGCATGTGCAAGGTGGAGTTCCACCTTGTGGGTACGTCGCATATGAGGCGGTGAGCGGGTAGGCCAAAGTTACGCTGCAGCGCAGACAGGCGAGCAGCAGCAGGGTGAGAAAGCCGAAAGCACGCACAGAGGGCCCGCACTTTCTGCAGCAGCTCTGACATATCGGGGTGATTTTTCAGGAACCTCTGCACCACCAAATTCTGCACATTTGCCAGGAAAGGAATGTGCGTCCCCAGAGCTGCTGCGAGATTTCGCCCATTGTCGTACACCACCAGGCCAGGCTTGAGGCTCAGCGGCACCAAACACTCATCGGTCTGTTGTTCCATACCCGTCCACAGCTCCTGTGTGGCGTGGGTTTTTCCCCCCAAACAGATGAGTTTCAAAACAGCCTGCTGTCGTTTCCCCCTGGCTGTGCTGAAGTTGGTGGTGAAGGTGTTACGCTGACCGGATGAGGAGGCAGTAGAAGAGGAAGCGGAGTAGGAGGAGGAGGCAACAGGAGGCAACGAGAAATGTCCTGCAATCCTCGGTGGTGGTAGGACATGCGCCAAACTGCTATCCACCTCAGGCCCAGCTGCCACTGCATTTAGCCAGTGTGCAGTTAGGGGGAGATATAACGTCCCTGCCCGTGCTTACTGGTCCACGTATTGGCAGTTATGTGGACCTTGCCACAGATGGCGTTGCGCAGGGCACACCTGATTTTGTCCGCCATTTGGTTGTGCAGGGCAGGGATGGCTCACCTGGAAAAGTAGTGGTGGCTGGGAACCACGTACTGTGGGACAGCCACCGCCATATGGTTTTTAAAAGTCTGTCTCCACCAGACGAAATGCCAGCTGTCACGACCATGCTTATGCTCGTGACTCTTGTGGTCGCATGCGGTTGTAAGCGGTTTGGTCTGGTTGTCAATCACAGGTGAGGGCTGTAGTATTTGCCTCACCTGTGGTTGCCGTTGGCAACATTATTTATGTGGCAGAATAGCAGCCTGAGCTGTATCGTGGCAGCTAGCTATGTTGTGCATGCGGTTGCACCTGGCAACCTCTCTTTATAGGTGTGCCTTTTATCGGTGTGCACGGGTTGTTATATGTGTTGTGTGCACTTCCCCTTTAAGTTGAACTCTTCCCTTCTCTAGTGTTGGAAGGGTTAACTTCCTTCCTAGTGTGTGTGTGCACTAGGTGTGTCTGACTGTGGGTGTGGCTACTTGGCCCTATATAGCCTCAGTGAATATCTCTAGTCTGGGGGGTACTTCAGCCATGTGTGTATTTCATCTGCCAGTGGGGGCCACCCTTGTGGTCATAAGTTTATGTATGGTGTTTAGTAGATGTTTGGTCTTTGTTTACTGCAGAATATGGTTTCCTGGGTTCCCCTGTGATGTCTGTGTGTGTGGTGTCCTTTGTGTTGTTTGTGGACAGCAGCACTTGCACGTGGGTTCCAGGTGGCGTGTCTGTGGCAGGTAAGTGTGGTAATAGTCTCACTTACCTGTCACTGCCATATGTCTGTTCATGTACCCCTTTCTATGTAGCTTGGCCACTTTTAGACTCCTGTTCCTCCGTGTCCAGGAGGAACGGGCTGTCTACCCAGCTCCTAGTCCAGGGCCACCCTGAGGGCGAGCAGGAATATCAGGTTCCAGTGTATGAGCCCTCCCACCATCAGGGTCGGCTTATATGGCTAGGAAACAGGGTCAGAATTAGGGATGTGTAGGAGGTGACCTTCTCCCTTATTCCTGTCCTGGCCATGTCATGACCATCCATCTTCTAATACCGCACGGCTGAGGGTTTTCCCCATCCTCAGCCGTGACACCAGCATTCCAAAGGCCAAGAATTTTGAAATGCTGGCATTCAGGGTCAGGGATCGCAGGTGGGTAGGGGGATACTTCCTCTTTCTCTCCAGTGTTTGGGGGATGGACAGCTGAAAGCTTCCATGGGACAGTGTGGACATGCTGGGTAACGGTGTTGGAGGTGTTGGTGTTGCGGGGTCGCAGGTGCCACTGTCACTCCAGAGGGGGAGGAAGAGGCCGAGACCGCAGCAGAAGACAGAGCAAGAGGAGCCTGAGATCTTTTGTGGTTTTTCAGGGGTGTACTTCACTGCAGCTCGTGCTTCGCATTCAGATGCCTAGTCATGCAGGTGGTGCTCAGGTTTAAAACATTTATGGCTCACTTCAGGCTCTGATTGCACAGTGTGCAAACCACTCACATCTTGTCGTCAGCACATTGTCTGAAGAACTGCCACGCCAGGGAACTCCTTGGAGCTGGCTTTGGTGTGCTCAATCCCTGAGTGCGGTGGGCAGTAGCAGGCGTACTGACTAGGGGATGGCCACTCTTCTTTTGCACCCTGTACCTCTTTTGCTGTGTGACTGGCACTGTGTGATGTCGCTTGCACACAGAAAATTAAAAGTAACTGATAGAAAGCTACATGCTAGATTTCAGATTTGCTGTCTGTAGGGCTCATGTTAATCAAAGCCAAAGTAACACAAGTAGCATAAGTGCCATCCTTGTGGCAGCCTCAAGGAAAATGCTCTTGTTTGCTGTAATTTGTATGTGTGTATCTTCTTCCTCCACATATAATAAATTACAGTACTTTATAACCTAAGAAAGGAGACAGAATCATAAGAAGTATCCGTGAATGTGTGAGCTCTCCCAAAGCAGTATTATATATTTCATTTAAAGCAGATCTGTCACCAAACTATGGTTTCCTATTTAATGGCAGCATAATATGGGCAGCATAATATATTTTGTCATTTGGAAATAGGAGTGATCAGAATATTATGGACTCATAGTTATGAGTCGGGTGTATTCATGAGGAAAATGTTCCCCTCGCCTACCCTACCCTCCTCACAGTGATTGATGGGCTGCACGCATAAATAACAAATAGCTAAAAATCAAACAAATGAGTCAAAAATATTAGACTAAGGCCTCATGCACACGGTCGTTGTTTTGGCGGCTCGGATGCGGACCCATTCACTTCAATGCATCTTTTGCTGCCCCATTGAAGTGAATGGGTCCACACCTGAGCCGCAAAAACTGCGGCTCGGATGTGGACCCGAAAAACAATTGTGTGCATGAGGCCTTAGTCATTTACTTATTGAGGAAAGTGTTCCAATATCACATGTCTCTAAATGGCAAAAGTATGTGAACCTTTTTTGTGTTCAGTTGCATTCAGTATCTGGTGCGACCCTCTTGTACAGCAATAACTGCTATAAAAAGTTTGTGGTAATTGTTAATTTGTCCTTCACATCGGCTTGGAGGAATTTTAGCTAATTTCTTCATACAAAAGAGCTTTAACTCTGTTATGTTGGTGGGTTTCTTCCCATGAAATGCTTGCTTCAGGTCCTTCTACAACAGTTCTGCTGGATTAAGGTCAGGACTTTGACATGGCCATTCCAAAATGTTAACTTTATTCTCCTTTATTCTCCCTTCTATATCTCTACAATACATGTATGGAGGAAGTCTGACATTTAAACATTGCGTCCACTCCGAAGCTGAGCCAAAGTCTGTGATTGACCATAATGCCAATCACAGACATTTAACTCAACTCCCCAGATGCCACAGTCAATTGTGACCACAGCATTCCCCCAGGAGCACTCCGCTGCCGTGGCCCGAACAACTCCTTTGCACTGAGATCAGAGAAGCTGTCCATTGCTTGTGGTAGCCTTGAGCAATACATTTCTATGGAGCGCAGCCCATGGCAGGGCTTCATGAGATCATCATAAGACAGTCTATGGGAGCAACGTCGCATGTTCGTCTAGGGAGACTTTAATAAAGTATAAAAAAAAAAGTTAAAAAGCTTTTCGAAATATAACAAATAAAATAAAAAATTCAAATCAGCCCCCTTTCCCCTTTTAAAAATAAAATTTTATAAACAATAAAAAATAAGGATCATAGGTATGGCCATGTCCCATAACACTCATAAAAATGAAATATAAACGCATTTATCCTGTACTGCCGTAACAAAAAAAAATAATCAAAGTGGCTGATTTGCCATTTTTTGTCACTTCACCTCCCCCCCAAAAAATGGTGCCATTTGAAAGTACAACTTGTCCAGCAAAAAACAAGCCCTGATGTGGCTATGTGAACAGAAAAATGTAAATAGTTATGGCTCCTGGAAAGCTGGGAGCAAAAAACGGAAAAAAAAAATATTTGAAAATAAAAAAGTTCGATTTTGTTTTTATTTGTACACAAAACAAAAGCCTTCTGACTTGTCCAGGTAATCTTTAGCAAACTGGAAATGGGCAGCTGTTCTTTTTGGAGAGCAGCAGCTTTGTGTGAAAATCTCAACTTTTAGGTTGAAATATAGAAAATTCTGAACTTTCAAGCACCTCTGTATATGTTTTACAGGCATATTGGGAGATGGACTAGCTCCTCATCAACTCTCCTTACATAACAACACCTTTCTATCTTTTTATTTTCTTTTAAAAGAACACAGAAATTTCAATATATCTATGAAGTATCCGACTTCCAGCAGTATCACATATTTCAGAGAATGTTGCCCACCTACTGTGAGTCATAATAAACTGACAAATGAAAAATGGCAGCAGCTTAAAAATTATGCCCACCTTTGCAGCAATTTAATGACTTGTCTCTTTCCATGGTAACAGGTTATACACAAAGTATAGTCTCATCCTGCTGGCCTCAGAGCAGTATTTTGTATGTTAATAGTTATCCTTGTTTCCCTGCTGTAAATCCGCAAACTTGCCCTGGAATGCATTGAGAGCACTTCTCCTGTAGTCCTCTCCTTTATATGTGCGTGCTTAGGAGTCCTCTTAATGCATTCAATGGCTGGTTTGCAGGTGAACAGTGGTGGGGACGATCAACATACAAATTACTGATCCAGAGTCACAGGCAGATATTTGATATATGTATAAGTGTTAGTGCTGATCGAGCATGCTCGGTCGAACACCAGTCGGCTCGAGCATCTCGATGCTTGGCACATGACGGTATTCGGCCAAATACCGCATGTGCTCGAGCGCAATGCTCGAGTCTCCTCCCGCACGTTTTTTGCCTGCTACGCAGCCAATAAACGTGCAGGTAAGTACTGGCCTTCACTGTAATGCCATAGCCATGTTGGTTACTGGCATTACAGTGATTGGCTGGCCGGAACGCGTCATCGGGTGCTATATAGCACCCGATGACACGTGTTCGGCTCAGTGTTAGTCATAGAGAGCTGTGCTGAAGAAGAGAAAGATAGTGTAGGGAGTGAAATTTTCTTTTTTAAGTTGAAAAACTTGTCAGAGACCCTAGTGTGTGGCAGCAGCAATATATATTTTTAGCACAACCTGCGCTAAATTGTTAAAACTTTACAAACTCAAAAGTCCTTTTAAGGACTACTGTGTGTGGCAGCAATATCTATTTTTAGCGCATCCTGCGCTAAATAGCGTGCAATAGTTAGGCCACTGCAGAGAGCGACATTATCTGCGCTACATCTCCTGTGTAACGTGTGCGCATCCCAAAAATATCTGTGACATCCAGTGCACTTTTTCCGTAGACGGTGTCCACTGTGGACAGTGACATTACCTGGGGTACATCTCCTGTGTAACGTTTTCACGTCCCAAATACCTGTGACATTCCCTGTATTTTTTTATTAGCTGCTGGTGACATCAGTGACATTATCTGCGGTAACTCCTGTGTAATGTTTCCACATCCCAAATACCTGTGACATTCCCTGTAATTTTATATTAGCCGCTGCTGACATCAGCAACATTATCTGCGGTATTTCTCCTGTGTCAATCAAAACAACACGAGTGAGTCAATGTCCTAATAGGCAAATCAATTTTTATCAATCATGATTAAAAACTATGTCAAAATACAGCATAATGGTAAGGAATCCAAATATGAAGCCAGATCCATAAACAATACCTAACACTGGTATGGAATAAGTAAATAAATATCCGTGCAATAGCCTAAAAATTCATATACTAAGTGGACAGGACTGTAAATACTGGAGGAAGGAATGCATAAATCGGGCAAACTGAATACGCCTCTAACTAGCAGGAAATCCTACATCAATAAAACAGCCTTATAATGTTACCACTAGAAAGATAGATGGTAATGCCAAAATGCAGAGCCCAATGTGTGCTGAATGGGCAGCGCAAAAAGACCAACGTGTAAGAAACAATCCTGTATCAAAAGGCAGTACAACTATGTGAAAAATCAGGGCAGCAGTCGATAATAAAGTGCACAAGTGCCATGCTAAAGTGCGGACATGTAAACAGATGAACCTACCAGGAGGTGAATGGTGAGGCAGCCGCTATCCCCAAAATACCTGTGACATTCCCTGTAATTGTATAATAGCCACTGCTAACATCAGCGACATTATCTGTGGTATTTCTCCTGTGTAACTTTTCCACATCCAAAATACCTGTGACATTCCCTGTAATTTTATATTAGCTGCTGATGACATCAGCGACATTATCTGCGGTATTTCTCCTGTGTAACGTTTCCACATCCCAAATACCTGTGACATTCCTTGTAATTTTATATTAGCCGCTGCTGACATCAGCGACATTATCTGCAGTATTTCTCCTATGTAACGTGTGCGCATCCCAAAAATATCTGTGACATCCAGTGTACTTTTTGCCAGACAGTGTCCACTGCGGACAGTGACAATAGCTGCGCTACATCTCCTGTGTAACGTGTGCGCATCCAAAAAATATCAGTGACATCCAGTGTCCTTTTTTCATAGACGGTGTCCGCTGCGGACAGTGACATTACCTGGGGTACATCTCCTATGTAACATTTCCACATCCCAAATACCTGTGACATTCCTTGTAATTATTTATTAGCCGCTGGTGACATCAGCGACATTATCAGCAGTACATCTCCTGTGTGACTTTTCCACATCCCAAATCACCTTTTTAAATTTTTTTGCGCATACACTTACAAATCTTATGCTACTGTACGTGTGACATACTTTCAAGAATATATAACAGAAGTGTCACGGGGCACCGACGATGCGCTCACTCCCCACAGGGCCGACGACGTCCCGCCTCTGTGCAGATGCGAAGACGCGTGCAGCGTCCTTGTCTCCTAGGAGATAGGGGGCGGCACGGACCCGGCCGCGCACGTCTCCTCAGTGCGGCCGGCGTCCTCGGTTCGTCCAGTAACCAGAGTAAGTCTGAGCACCGAGCTGGGCACTCGGTGCTCAGCTGTATGCAGCAGGGTGAGTCATGTGATGCTGGCCAGGTCACATGACCCCTGCTAGTAAGTATTTAACAGGCAGCCTGCTGGCCATAGGTTACCTGTTGTTTTGGTTCCACCTGCAATTGTGTCTGACCTGGCGTACTTACCTCCTGCTGATATCCGACGATCCTCTGCCTGCTCCTTGTGTACTTTTGCTGCTCTCCTGGTATTCTGACCCCGGCTTCCTTCTGACGATCCTCTGCTGACTCCTTTGGTACTTCACGACTCTCCTGGTATTTCTGACCCCGGCTTCTCCTGACTATTCTCTGCTTGCTCCATTTGTACTTCTTTGCTCTCCTGGTATTTGACTCGGTCAGCTCACGTTCTGTTGTATGTCTGGTCGTCCAGTAACCAGAGTAAGTCTGAGCACCGAGCTGGGCACTCGGTGCTCAGCTGTATGCAGCAGGATGAGTCATGTGACGCTGGCCAGGTCACATGACCCCTGCTAGTAAGTATTTAACAGGCAGCCTGCTGGCCATAGGTTGCCTGTTATTTTGGTTCCACCTGCAATTGTGTCTGACCTGGCGTACTTACCTCCTGCTGATATCCGACGATCCTCTGCCTGCTCCTTGTGTACTTTTGCTGCTCTCCTGGTATTCTGACCCCGGCTTCCTTCTGACGATCCTCTGCTGACTCCTTTGGTACTTCACGACTCTCCTGGTATTTCTGACCCCGGCTTCTCCTGACTATTCTCTGCTTGCTCCATTTGTACTTCTTTGCTCTCCTGGTATTTGACTCGGTCAGCTCACGTTCTGTTGTATGTCTGGTCGTCCAGTAACCAGAGTAAGTCTGAGCACCGAGCTGGGCACTCGGTGCTCAGCTGTATGCAGCAGGGTGAGTCATGTGACGCTGGCCAGGTCACATGACCCCTGCTAGTAAGTATTTAACAGGCAGCCTGCTGGCCATAGGTTGCCTGTTATTTTGGTTCCACCTGCAATTGTGTCTGACCTGGCGTACTTACCTCCTGCTGATATCCGACGATCCTCTGCCTGCTCCTTGTGTACTTTTGCTGCTCTCCTGGTATTCTGACCCCGGCTTCCTTCTGACGATCCTCTGCTGACTCCTTTGGTACTTCGCGACTCTCCTGGTATTTCTGACCCCGGCTTCTCCTGACTATTCTCGGCTTGCTCCATTTGTACTTCGTTGCTCTCCTGGTATTTGACTCGGTCCGCTCACGTTCTGTTGTATGTCTGGTCTGTCCTCCCTGCACTTATTCCAAGTTAGGGACTGCCGTCCAGTTGTCCCCTGTCATTAGGACTTGCGAGGCAAGTAGGCAGGGTCAGGGGTGAGGGTAGAGCACAGAGGTCACTTCCCTTCCCCCTGTGTGTGTGTGTGTTTACGCGACCGTTACAAGAATAAGGCGAGCAGTAAGGGACAGGGAAGTGGCCGTGATGCTGATGGTGCACTCAGAGGCCGTGGTACTGGGCGCGTTGAAACTGTACCTGCTGCCAAAGCACAAGAAAAAAATCATCCACGATACCTAGCTTCATGTCACGGTTTGCAGGGCGGCACAGGACAACGCTCTCGAAGTCAGACCAGTGCGACCAGGTGGTCGGTTGGATTGCAGCAGATAATGCTTCCAGTCGGTTAAGAACCACCTTGTCTTCCACCAAGTCCAGTCTCAGCAGCCAAGAGTCTGGTCAACACAATCCTCACCCTGATCCTCCTTACTCCCACCATGGAGAGTCTTGCCAAACAAGTGATCCCACACTCGGAGGAGCTTTTTTCAGCGCCATTCCTTCATTTGGGCCTCTCGACAAGCCCGCTTGAAGAGGGACATGAGATCTTGTGCCCTGATTCCCAAACTCTTGAGCATCCACAGTCTCAAGAAGATGACTGTGGGAAACGGCAATTAGTGTTTCACGAGGTGGATGACAAGGATGAGACACAGTTGTCAATAACTGAGGTTGTTGTTAGGTCAACAAGTCAGGAGGATGAGCAGAGTGAGGAAGTGGAAGAGGATGTGGTGGACGATGAAGTCACTGACCCAACCTGGGAAGGTGGAAATCTGAGTGAGGACAGCAGTACAGAGGGGGAGGGATCCGCAGCACCGCAACAGGCTGGAAGAGGCAGTGGGGTGGCAAAAGGGAGAAAGCGGGCCACACCAAACAGGCCTATGACTGTTTCCCGGAGCACCCCCTTGCGGAAATCTCCCTTGTGTTCTGCAGCCTGGCGCTTTTTTGAGTAAAGTGCGGACGACAAAAGAATTGTAATTTGCAACCTGTGCCAAACAAAATGAGCAGAGGCGTGAACACTAGTAACCTCACCACCACCAGCATGATCTGCCACATGGCATCAAAACACCGTAATAGGTGGACCAAACGCCTGGGTCCACAATCTGTGTCTGCGGGTCACACCACTGCTTCCTCTTCCCCTGTGTTACGTGCTAGCCAATTCCTTGTCGAAGGCACAGGCCCAGATGCCTCCTGCCCTGCACCTTGACCTTCGCAAGCACCATCAGTGACCACATCCACTTCCGTGTCCCAGCGCAGCGTAAAAATGTCCATACCCCAGGCATTTGAACGCAAGCGCAAATACCCAGCAACCCACCCACAGGCCATAGCACTAAATGCACAACTTTCCAAATTACTGGCCCTGGAAATTTTGCCATTTAGGCTTGTGGACACTGGGTCCTTCCGCAGCCTGATGACGGCGGCCGTCCCTCGTTACTCAGTCCCCAGCCGTCACTATTTTTCACTGTGTGCCGTGCTCGCCTTACACCAGCATGTGTCCCGTAACATCACTCGTGCCCTGACCAAAGCAGTTACTGGTAAGGTCCACTTAACCTTTGAAACATGGACAAGTGCTTTCGGCCAGGAACGCTATATTTCTCTGACGGCACACTGGGTGAACTTTGTGGAGGCCGGGAGCGAGTCGTACCCTGGGATGGCACAGGTGCTACCGATGCCAAGGATTGTGGTCCCTAATTCCATCAGGGTTTACGCCACCACCTACGTTATTGTCTCCAACCCCCACTTCTCCTTGTCAGCCTCCTCCTCCACTTCCACCTCAGAATTATCTTCTTGCAGCACCAGTCAGCCATCAGTTGGTAGCTGGAAGCAGTGTAGCACTGCAGTGGGGAAGCGTCAACAGGCCGTACTTAAGCTGATCTGCTTAGGTAACAAATAGCACACCGCCACAGAGCTGTGGCAGGGGAAAAGAGAACAGACTGAGCTGTGGCTCTCGCCACTCAACCTAGAACCAGGCATGGTTGTGTCTGATAATGGCCATAACTTGGTCCCGGCTTTGGAGCCCTGGAAGCTCACACACATCCCATGCCTAGCCCACTTCTTCAACTTAGTGGTTCAGCGGTTTCTCAAAACCTACCCCAATTTGCCTGAGCTACTGGTGAAGGTGCGCTGCATGTGTCCCCTTTTCCGCAAGTCATCGACTGCTTCTGCCGGTCTGTCAATTCTGCATCAGCGATTACAATTGCCAGCTCACCGACTGTTGTGCGAAGTGAGCACGCACTGGAACTCGACATTCCACAAGTTGGCAAGGCTTTGTGAGCAGCAGAGGGCAGTAGTGGAATACCAGCTGCAACATGGTCGTCGCCTTTCCAGTCAGCTCCCGCTCTTGACAAGCGAGGAGTGGGCATGGATGTCTGACCTCTGTGAAGTTTTAAGAAACTTTGAGGAATCAACACAGATGGTAAGCGGTGATAACACTATTATCAGCGTCACCATCCCACTTCTGTGTCTACTCAAATGTTCGCTTCTCACAATTAAGGCCGACGCTTTGCATGTGGAATAGGTGGAAATGGGGTAAGACATAACACAGGGTGATAGCCAGACCACCCTCAGTTCGTCTTCTCAGCGCAAAATGGATGATGATTATAAGGAGGAGGAGCAGGAGATGGCTGTCTCTGCTACAGAGAGTAGTACCCATGGAAGTTTAATTCCATCTGTTCAGCGTGGATGGGCAGAAGAGAAGGAAGAGGATGAGGAGACTGAGAGTCATCCTCCTGATGACGACAGCGAAGTCTTGCCTGTTCGGACTCTGGCACAGATGGCTGAATTTATGTTAGGCTGCCTTTCCTGTGACCCACGCGTTATACGCATTTTGGACAACACTGATTACTGGTTGTTCACCCTTCTCGACCCCCGATACAAAGAGAACTTCTCATCTCTCATTCCTGTGGTGGAGAGGACGAGCAAAATGGTGCAATACCTGAAGGTCCCTGTGGAAAAATTGCTCCAAAAATTTCCAGCTGACAACGCTGGCGGCAGAGTACGTAGTTCCTTGGACATCAGAGGAAGAGAGACGAGGGGAACACACAGCAGTTCCAAGAGAGGCAGGGCAACACTCTCCGAAGCCTGGGACAGTTTCATGACACCCTTTCCCAGCACACTCACCCTGATGCACAGACTAGTGTCACAGAGAGAGAAAAATTTTGGAAGATGGTGAAGGAGTATGTAGCAGACCGTGTCAGTGTCCTCAATGATCCCTCTGTGCCTTACAACTACTGGTTGTCCAAGCTGGACATGTGGCACGAACTGGTGCTCTACGCCTTGGAGGTGCTGGCCTGCCCTGCTGCTAGCGTTTTGTCAGAGCGGGTATTTAGTGCTGCTGGGGGCATAATAACTGATAAGCGCATCCGCCTGTCAACTGAAAATGCTGACAGGTTGACTCTAAATGTGTTTTTTATAATGTACTGAATACACTGTATTCCCATGCACCCCTTCCACCACAAAAAAGGGTATATGGTTCAATCTTCTTTTTCTCGTCCTCCTCTTCCATCATATCAACATGCTTATTAGAGGGTCAGCTCACCTGCAGGCCCTCGCATATAATGTTTTAGAGGGTCAGCTCACCAGCAGGCCCTCACCTACAATCTTTAAGAGGGTCAGCTCACCTGCAGGCCCTCACATATAATGTTTTAGAGGGTCAGCTCACCAGCAGGCCCAAACCACAATTTTTTAGAGGGTCAGCTCACCAGCAAGACCTCACCTACAATCTTTTAGAGGGTCAGCTCACCAGCAGGCCCTCGCATATAATGTTTTTGAGGGTCAGATCACCTGCAGGCCCTCAACCATAATGTTTTACAGGGTCAGCTCACCAGCAGGCCCTCACCTACAATCTTTTAGAGGGTCAGCTCACCTGCAGCCCCTCACATATAATGTTTTAGAGGGTCAGCTCACCAGCAGACCCTCAACCATAATGTTTTACAGGGTCAGCTCACCAGCAGGCCCTCACCTACAATCTTTAAGAGGGTTAGCTCACCTGCAGGCAGGGGCGGACTGAGCGGTCGGGCACTTCGGACGTGGTCCGAGGGCCCGGAAGGGAAGGGGGCCTGCGGCCGCCGGCCGCAAAAAAAGAAATGCCTTTTTTTTTTTTTTCACCTGTGAGTGTGACCTGTGATGACCTGTCACTGTCACCTACTTGAACCCGCCACCCTCCGGCGCTCATCGTAGACGTCACGTCACTTAGTCAGGACAACAGTCAGGGCTACCTTCCGCCCGCCCCCCCAGCCTGCGTGTGCGTCTGAGGCAGAGTCTGTCTGAGATTCATTCATTGGCGCTCAGCGCGCCGCTCAGGCTGCCTCTGCACAGGGGGCGTGACTCGGGAGTCGTGAGTAGACACACACAGCCAGCAGCCGCGGCCCGCGCCCGAATTAATTGAATCAGAATTATCAGATTAGATCAGATGATTCATTAAGTCAGTGACTTAATGAATCATCTGATCTAATCTGATAATTCTGATTCAATTAAATGGCGGGCGCCCCCCCCCAAACACCCCAGTATAAGAATCATAATTGGTGGCTCAGTGCGCCCCCCCCTAGTATAAGAAACGTTGGTGGCACAGTGCGCCCCCCCCAGTATAAGAAACATTGGTGGCTCAGTGGGAAGTGCCAATGAGGGTTAAAAAATAATTTAAAAAAATTAACTCACCTCCTCCAGTTGATCGCGTAGCTGCCGGTCTTTCTTCAGGACCTGTGGTGACGTCACTGAGCTCATCACATGACCCATTACCATGGTGATGGATCATGTGATATATCATGTGATGAGCCCAGTGATGTCACCACAGGTCCTTTGACAGGTCATGAAGAAAGAACAGAAGACGATCAATTGGAGGAGGTGAGTTAATTATTTTTTTATTTTTTAACCCTCATTGGCACTGCCCACTGCGCCACCAATGTTTATTATATTGAGGGGGGGCGCACTGCGCCACCAATGTTTATTATATTGAGGGGGGGCGCACTGCGCCACCAATGTTTATTATATTGAGGGGGGAGCGCACTGCGCCACCAATGTTTATTATATTGAGGGGGGGCGCACTGCGCCACCAATGTTTATTATATTGAGGGGGGGCGCACTGCGCCACCAATGTTTATTATATTGAGGGGGGGCGCACTGCGCCACCAATGTTTATTATACTGGGGTGTTGGGGGGGGCGCACTGCGCCACCAATGTTTATTATACTGGGGTGTTGGGGGGGGCGCGCTGTGCCACCAATGTTTATTATACTGGGGTGTTGGGGGGGCGCACTGCGCCACCAATGTTTATTATACTGGGGTGTTGGGGGGGCGCACTGTGCCACCAATGTTTATTATATTGGGGGGGCGCACTGCGCACAACGATGGGTTAGGGAAATTTCACAGCAGAGTGCGCATGCGCTGGGAGCCTCGCCGGCGGTTAGGGTAGGGAAAAATTATGGGCCAGTGCACAGGTGCGGTGATCGGATGGATGTTCTCAGCAGGACACCGGCCGACACTGCGCATGCGCTGGGAGCCTCACCAGCGGTTAGGGTAGGGAAAAAGCACTGGCCCGTACGTAATTTTTCCCTTCCCTAACCGCTGGTGAGGCTCCCGGTGCATGCGCAGTGTCGGCCGGTGTTCAGCTGAGAACATCCATCCGATCACTGCGCCTGCGCACTGGCCCATAGTTTTTCCCTACCCTAACCGCCGGCGAGGCTCCTGGCGCATGCGCACTCTGCTGTGAAACTTTCCTAACCTGACGTTGTGCGCCTGCGCGGCGCTGCACACCTCCTCACGTCATGTCCGGTGCGACCGGAAGTGACGAGGGTAGGGAAATCTCACGAAGTAGGGAAGTATAACATTACACCGGCCTTTGGGGTGTGCGGGCTGGTAACTACTTGGTTGGATAGTCAGCCAGCCTATGCCATGATGCCAGCAACAAGCAGTGTTTGTTAGTTTTTTTTGGGGGGGGGGGGGCGCCACAAGGTTAGCTCGCACAGGGCGCCTGGACACCTAAGGCCGGCCCTGGCGGGTGCGGGCCGCGGCTGCTGGCTGTGTGAGAATTATCAGATTAGATCAGAATCAGACCTGATCCATTCAGTAGTCAGTCATATAAATTCAGCAGAGTTAGACCATCTGACAGGTGACAGACGCACACCGTCACTGGCACTCTGGCAGAGACGGCAGCCAGCAGCATCAGCAGCAGCTCAGGAGACAACAGCACTCGGCAGACTTGGTCAGGACTTGTTACTTAGGGTAGGTCCCAATAGAATTTTTAAATGTTATTTTATAATAATTAATATGATCATTTTAATGATTTAAAATTAATTCTAAATGATGAGATGAGCGCCCAGGGGCCATCTGAGCGCAAAGCGCTAGGCTAGCTAGCCTATCGCACACACTGACTAGCGCCAGAGCATAGGCGCTCAGGATTAGCACTGCACAGCATCAATGATGTGTTTACATTTTTTTATGGGGGGTGTGATGCCGTGCTATTGCTAATCCTGAGCGCCTCTGCTCTGGCGCTAGTTTGTGTGACCATGACACTGACATGATGGAGCCTGGAGGGAGGGCCGGGGGGACAATGTAAATATCTGTACTCTAAGGCTACTTTCACACCTGCGTTCGGGTGTCCCCTCGTGAGCTCCGTTTGAAGGGTCTCACAAGCGGCCCCGAACGCAGCCGTCCAGCCCTAATGCATTCTGAGTGGACGCGGATCCGCTCAGAATGCATCAGTCTGGCAGCGTTCAGCCTCCGCTCCGCTCAGCGAGCGGACACCTGAACGCTGCTTGCAGCGTTCGGGTGTCCGCCTGGCCGTGCGGAGGCGAGCGGATCCGTCCAGACTTACAATGTAAGTCAATGGGGATGGATCCGTTTGAAGATGACACTATATGGCTCAATCTTCAAACGGATCCGCCCCCATTGACTTTCAATGTGAAGACCCACTAGACCAAGTTCCATTCTGGCACAAGCTACTGCAGGCAGGCAGCGTAAATTGCTTAAAAGAAAAACAAAGTTAATGTTGGTTATGGGCCAACCTAGGTCATTGGAGGGGCTTTTTGCTGGGGACAGAGGTCAGTAGGGAGACCATGACTGGTCTGTGGGCTATACAGCCCCATACAGCAAGTCATGATGTCTTATTGCCTTGTGATGTGTTCTTCTTAGGCCACGGCCACCTAAGAACACACAAGGCATCATGACTTGCTGTAGATGGGGCTATATAGCCCACAGACCGGTCATGGTCTCCCTGCTGACCTCTGTGAGTGAAGACCCTAGACCAAGTTCCATTTTTTTTGTTCTATTTTAATAGTATGGGCATTTTCAGTCGGGGTGATACCCATGATGTTTATATTTTATTGTTATTTAGGTATTTATATTTTTAATTATAGCCAGCCCCAGAGCCAGTCAGCTCCAGAGCCAGCCAGGCCTCAGGCCCAGTCAGAGCCAGCCAGGCCCAGAGCCAGCCAGCCACAGGTCTCCAGCCAGCAAGCCCACAGCCTGCCAACCAGCGAGCCCACAGCCAGCAAGCCCAGAGCCTACCAATCAGGAAGCCACAGCCTGCCATCCACCAACCGTAATTAAGGTAGAAGCCAACTTGGCCTAGGTAGCAGTGAGCTATGTTGTGTTGTTATATTGTGAATAGGAACCATAGTGTTGGATAGACCCCCCTCCAGGACCCATTAGACGCCATTGTAGTCTCTAATGTGACCTGGGGAGGACTCTTTCTAAAACACTCTCTGAGATGTCCTCTGCCAGAAAGGCCGCCCTTGATGGCCCATTAGAAAGAGTCCCCTCCGTTGTAGTCTCTAATGGGGGCTGGAGGGGATTCTTTCTAATGGACACTGAGATGGCCTCTGTTAGAAATACCCCCATCCAAGTCTATTAGACTGACTCCATTGTAATGGGGCCTGGAGGGGATTCTTTCTAACACACTCTCTAAAGGACACTGAGATAGCCTCTGCCAGAAAGGCCGCCCTCGATGGCCCACGATCGTTGCCTCTGCCTCGTACCCCCCTCCCTGTTAAATAAAGACCCATTATTTATTTAACTGATCCCTGCACCAATATCCCTCAGCACTGGGTTGATGCTTCGCACCCTCCGACGTCCCACAACGAGCAGGTGCTAATGCTTGCCAAATGACATGCACGCATTAGATCTCCCAATAGGAAACCAGTGTAGTGCGTGGCTGGAGGCGGGATAGGGGCATGACTGGAGGTGGGGAATGGGCGTGGCTGAAGGTGGAACATGGGTGGGGCCTGGAAGGGGGCCCTTGATTTATTTTGCCCGGGGGCCCTGAGGGTTCTCAGTCCGCCCCTGCCTGCAGGTCCTCGCATATAATGTTTTAGATGGTCAGCTCACCAGCAGGCCCTCACCTACAATCTTTTAGAGGGTCAGCTCACCTGCGGGCCCTCACATATAATGTTTTAGAGGGTCAGCTCACCAGCAGACCCTCAACCATAATGTTTTACAGGGTCAGCTCACCAGCAGGCCCTCACCTACAATCTTTAAGAGGGTCAGCTCACCTGCAGGTCCTCGCATATAATGTTTTAGATGGTCAGCTCACCAGCAGGCCCTCACCTACAATCTTTTAGAGGGTCAGATCACCTGCAGGCCCTCGCATATAATATTTTAGAGGGAAAGCTCACCAGCAGGCCCTCAACCATAATGTTTTACAGGGTCAGCTCACCAGCATGCCCTCGCCCATAATTTTTTCAATGGTCAGCTCAGAAGCAGACACTCGCCCATAATTTTTTCGATGCTCAGATCAATGATTCCCTCCTTTATGTGTAATAAAGGGTGTATTGGAGTGCCGGTTCCTTGTAATTTTTGGAAGCCCTTTCACTTAGTGCGTAGGCTTTATGAGTGTAGGAGTCTCACTACCTGAACAATTGTACCACAATGTGAATGAGGCCCTCCATTATGTGATATACAGGTTGTATCGGAGTGCCTCTTCCTTGTAATTTTTGGCAGCAGCACATGCACTTTATATACAAGTAAATATACAGGAAATAATGTTTCCTAACAATTTTTCTTCTAAAATCGATTTTATCTTTGGTTTTGTGTGTATTAGTGTCAGTCTGTAAAAGTGGCGTATTACTCGGATAACATCGTGACCAGCAGCGACCTGGGAGTCCAAGATGCATCCAGACATCCTCCCCATACTGTTCCCGAACCATTTTGGTGGTGTTTCCATCAATTTTTGACCTTTTCCTATGAACCAGACACCCGGGTTCTCCCATTGACTTCAATTGTCAGCATCCCGAGGTGTTCGACCTGAGCACCCGAACACCTGAGCACTTTGGTGCTCGATCAACACTAATAAGTGTACTTAATAACTCTTGTCAGAGATGATAGATTCCCTTTAAAGTGAATCTGTCACTTCTGAAACACCCCCCAAACTAGAATAAGTCGTGTATTGTGTTAATGACTCTAAGTCCGGTTATGTAATTTGTGTCTTCATACTCGATTGCATTACATATGCTCTGACAAACCAGCAGTAAAATGCATTGAGAGGACTCCTGTGCTCATGCACACAATGGAGAGGACTCAAAAAGGAGTCCTCTCACTGCATTTTACTGTTGGTTTGTGGTAGCACAGCATCGGAATGCAAGTGAGTATGAAAATAAAAATTATACAATTTGATTTAGCATTACTTATGCTATACACAGATTATTTTAGTTGGGGTGGAGTTTGGAGCTGACAGATTTCCTATAAGGGAATATAGAAATATTTTCTCAGGATTTGAATAGGATCAAACCTTTTTATAATATTCATTTTCTTCAAAAAATGTTTGCTTATTGTTCCCCATGTGTGATTATATTGTGAACAGTCATGTTACTAGGAATATGAGTGTAAACAAGCATGCAGCTGTCCATCATCCTCCTCCTTTCATCATACTGACATAGATCTTCATGGATTAACTAATAATCAGAGGAACATGATTAGGTAAACATTGCACAGGCTCCTGTTTACCTCTGCATACAGGTTCTTGGCACAGATGCTGTCCTGCACTGACTTTATGCCAACTCCTTGGTGCAGAGATGGGGTTTTTTCGGTTTACTCTCAGGCATCCTTCAAAGTACATTATATGTCAGTAAAGTATATACTATAACGTTATGCTGGTCATAGATGTTTTATGCAGTATGTCCAATGAAGAACTCTGGTGATTATAATCATTGGGTTAGATTTACTAATCCAGTCCAATTTAGGATAGACAGTCTAAAGATGCACCAAATTATCAAATTGGCTTGGTGCATCTTTATTCGCCTTGCTCTAACCTTACATAACGTATTGGTTGGCTTACTTTGTGCCAAAATTTTGACCCATGTTGCTGCATCGTTTGTTAGACCCCTTTCTCTCAAGCCATGCTCTCTCCCACTAAACCACAAACCCTGTGTAGAGAAAGGTGCAAAAAGTGTAAAAAAAACACATAATGTAAAGGTAAAGGATGTACACCTTTTTTTGGCGCACATTAAGCCAGAATTCTGGCACATTTAACGTAGTAAATTTCCTCCAGTGTGTTTATTCTGCCATAGCTGTATAAAAGTCATTTAAATCCTATGAATCATATGGAAAAATGTTTCTTATATACTGGTCCAGTGCATTTTACCAGTTAACATAGTGTGACATTTGGTTCACTTGCAACTACTGTTCTCAAAAATATAAAATTATGAAAAATTATTTTATTTGTGGCTGGCTGTAAGCAAAGTTTGATCCACTCTGGACTATGGAAGGTTGCGTTCATATTTTATAAGAGTTGTTCTTAGCAAGAATCTATTTTTACTGCTGATATTCGCTTATTGACCAACTTAGAAAGAACTGTGTATTTTAAATGTATTATAAATATGAGTTTAAAAAAGCATGTTTATTTCACAACGAAAAATCAGTTAATATCAAAATTTTAACAAAAATGCTTACATCTCATGCAAAATAATTGCATATAATTAGCCACACAAAGTTTCTAGCATCTTTGTATCTATGTACTGACAGCACAGTGATAGAACGGATAAAAGGATGCAGACAATAGGGAGGGCCTACACCACTTGGACACCTACTAGCACAAACACGACCAGAACCATGAGATAATTTAAATGGCTTTATTGGTAACCTCGGTGACAACGTGTTTTGGAGTATTGATACTCCTTTTTCAAGTCTTGGGGTTATGCACGCGGTTTTCGGGTGCAAGAAAAAATAAATCCTCCTCGCGGAGCATGTGAAGCATTGACGATCAATACTCCGAAATGCGTTGTCACCAAGGTTACCAATTGACTGCTTTTTCCTGAATCCATCACCATGCTGCCTGTAAGCTAGTGTATACAGTTCAGTTTCATTGTTGTTATCTGCAGTTCCAGTATTAGAGACTACCCAGACTGCCTCTGCAAATGTGGTGTGACTTCCCTGTGTCTCTGCCATCCGGCCAATTTTCCTAAGTCAAGTACTTCCAAAAACCTCTCAATCAGTATAAGTAACCATTTTTGCATTTTAGTTACATTTTTGGTGCATTTTCTGTGCCTATCCCAAGAGGTAGTGGTCTGTTTGCTTCCCTACAGCAAAGTCAAGATTCCTGTACAGGGGTTAAAGGATGAATACCAGGGGAGTGTCAGAATAATGCCCTTAGGGTTTAGCCCAAAGCCAAACCAGTTAGTTGGCACAGTCGGTTCACAGTCACTGATCAGCGACAGCTAATCATTAGTGTTGAGTGTGAATTTTTATTGCGAATATCGGCACTTCGAGAATTCACGAATATTTAGAATATAGCGCTATATATTCGTAATCTCGAATATTTGTTGTTGTACACATGATCCCTCCCTGCTTCTAGCTTGTGGGCCAATGAGAAGGCTGCAGTATCTTTGTCAGAGCTTAGCAACATCCCTAGCAACCAATAGGAAAGATGCCTACCCCTTACTATATAAGAACGTCCCCAGCAGCCATTTTGTGCTATTTCATGCAGTTGTGAGAGAGAGAGGAGTGTGATTTCTGTACTTTGCTGAATTGCTGTGTCATATTACATTTGATACCTCATATATATAATCCAGATAGTTAGTGGTAGATAGTGTAGGTTAGTTAGTGAATAGTGTAGCTGATAGGTTCCAGTGCAGGGTGTAGTGTAGGTTAGATAGAGATATAATATAGTGTAGCCTTTTGCTGTCTGTTTAGTCTGTGACAAAAAAAAAAGTCTTTTGCTGTGTTTTAGGGTTTCGTGTGTTAGGATTATTGTCAGTGTCTTTTGTCTGTGAGAAAAAACAAAAAAAAGTATTTTGCTGTGTTTTAGTGTTACTGTTTCAGGGCTTCGTGTGCTAGGGAGGAATTATTGTCAGCGTCTTTTGTCTGTGAAAAAAAAAAAAGAAGGCTTTTCCTGTCTGTTTTTGTGACAATGGCTTAGGGTTTAGTGTCTACTTTATTTCATTTTTGCCCCACTGTCCCCAACCAAATGAAGTTTGCCCAAAATCCCTAATTATTTTCTTTCTAGATTTTTTTTCTGGTGTTTAAAAACATTGTGGTCAAATCATGAGTGGATGTGGTCGTGCCGGCAGCCGTGGTCGTGGTAAGGGAGTTGGTTCCAGTGCTGAACTGCTGCCAGCACGTGGCTGCTCCTCTACCCACGAAGGGGCGGGCGCAGGTGGCAGGGGAGTCTACCTCATCCGTGATTTTTTTGGGTGTGGCAGCCGCACCATTTCATCTCAGGACGCCAAGGCAGTTGTGTCATTCGTGACACAAGCCAGTGGCACGGAGTCCTCTGCCCCGGCTATGAGCAGCAGTAGCTCTCCGCCTCCTGCAGGACCAGCCCCCAAGACTCGTCCCTGATGCTGTTTGACAGCGACAGCGAGAGGGACATCTTGGGGGAGGTAATGCAGGAGAGTGAACTAGAGCTTGGTCCGGATGCTCAGGACCTTTTGGAAGGGATGGAGGAAGAGGAGGGAGTTCTGTCCGTCAGTACCCCAGTGACATCCCTATCAACTGGTGCGGGTGGTTTCAGCCACAGAACCCCTGCACCTAGTCAGACTCAGGCATCAGCGAGGGGACAGCGGAGCCAGGTCAGGGGCTCCACGTTGGCTGTTCCCCTCCAGTCAACCACTGGTCGACCTTGGGTCTGACATTACAGGGGATAAGGAGGAGGGTGACCTAGAATGGGTGCCACCTCCCTGGTCAGGTGACAGCAGCACTGAGGAGGAAGGTAGGGACCCAAGGCAAATGGTGCGCCAGGTCACCAGGGAGCCCAGTGGCAGGGGCTCCACTGGTAATGGCAGCAGGAGGAGGCAGCAGTAGGAGGAGGCGGCAGCTGGTGCCGGCTCCACCTGTGCGCACCAAGCACGAACAGGCGCAAGCAAGCACCACCCCATCTGACAGGAGGTCAGTGTGTAAGTCGCCTGTTTGCGCTTACTTCACCCTGGCAGCAGACGATCAGACAATTGCCATCTGTCAGCTGTGCCATGCCAGGGTGAGGAAAGGGAGGTCTGTTGCTCAGCTGGTTACCACTGCCCTTACCTAGCACCTGAGAGTCAACCACTGGCGGGAGTGGGACCAGATGCAGGGTGGTCGCAGCAGCACCAGTGCGTAGGGGACAGCAGCTCCTGCCACTGTCCTCGAGCCACCCCACCCCCTTCCAACAATGCATTCCCACTCCCCCACTCCCTCTTCTAGAGGTACTCCTACCGGCAGCCAGACCTATGCCTCCCCTGCACCCTCCTCTATCGCCTCCACTGCCGTCTGGCGCCAGCCGTCGGTCGCCTATGCATTTGAACGCACCACGGCCTACGATCCTGGGGACCGACGGGTGCATTCACACAATGGGCTCCTGGCAAGGGTTATCACCCAACATTTGCTGCCCTTCAATATTGTGAACTGCAATCCATTCCGGCAGATGTTGGAGCAGTCCCAACCCAGATGACGTGTCCCCAGCTGCCATTTCTTTGCCAGGATCAGCGTCCCTGCCCTACACCAGCACATTGTGCAGAATGTATCACTGTCGCTGGATCACGCTGTCAGCGACAGGGTGCATCTGACAATGGATGCCTGGACCAGCAGACACGGGCAGGGGTGATAAATCAGCTTTACAGCCCATTGGGTGTCCCTCCGAGGTGCCGGGGAGGGATCATCAGATGTGACGGCATCTCAGTTTGTGGTGCCGCCCCCGGGTGTCCAGGGGAGAACTGCTGCTCTCCCTCAAGCTACTGTCTCCACCGCTGCTGAGCCCCCCAGCAAGCATCCCCGTAGCTACACAAGTGTGGGGCACGTCCGCTGCCAGGCCATGCTCCAGCTTGTGAGCTTAGGGGAATTGAGACACACAATGTTCTGGCCACCCTCCAGGTATAGGTCCACAAGTGTCTGACACCCCGAAGGCTCTAGGCAGGTATGGTTATCTGTGACAGCAGCAACCTCCTCGCCGCCCTCCATGCTGGCAGTCTAACACACGTGCCCTGCATGGCACATGTCACCCAGCAGGTTGCTGGCCCAAGCAGCTCTAGTTGAGTAGGTGATTTTATGGGTGAGATGAGGCTGTTCTACCAGTCTGCGCAATACAGTAGCAGCAGCAGTCACCACCAGCAACTGGCCCGCATGGTGGAAGACTACATGGGGTCCATCTGTGCATCCGACAGCATGAGCACCGACGACCGCATAGAGTACTGGGTTGCCAGGCTGGACACCTGCCGTGAGCTCGCTCAGTATGCGCTGGAAGTACTGTCTTGCCCCACCTCCAGTGTACTGTCTGAGCGGACATTCAGCACGGCAGGTTGGGTGGGATGACTTTATTTATATATTTCTGTATTCATTAATTTACTTATGTATTTATTGATGAATTTATGTAATTATTTATTGATGACTTTATATATTTCTTTATTGTGTTATTTCTTTATGTATTTATTTGGCAAATAATAAAAAAAAAAATATTATCAATTTATGAGTTTATTAATCTTTTTTTCCATTAATTTATTAAACCTCTTATTTATTTATTCATTCAATTAACTAATTATTGAAATATATATATATAACACATTAAGCCCATTAGAATAACAGGTGTTAGAACCGTAAACACTAAACACTAGTAGGAACAGTCTAACACTAAACACTAGTAGGAACAGTCTATAGTGCATAAACACTAGTAGGAACAGTCTATCTTAAATGGCAAGGGAACTTGACCACATTGGCTTTTTGTCTCAAAATATTTGATTCAATTGATTAAGCATTTCAGCCCTAGTATAGTGTAACCCATAGTCCTCTGTGTGATCTCTGGACACTGCCCTCCATACATAAACCATACTGGAAAATAGACCTCTTAGATACCAATTGGCACACAGCGCTCCACATGCTGCCCGCAGCGGTCTGCTCTCAGTTTCCATATAGGGCACATCGAGTCTAGAAGACACTGCGGTAATGCAGCCTGCCGCGCCGTGTACTGATTCCTCCAAACAAGAGGGCAACAGGACTGGCGGGGTTTGGCAGCGGCTCTCTCATCCTCCTTTTGTCTGTGAGGAGGCATGGTTACCGCCTCTCGCACGACCCATACATGATCAGCGTCACACACATGCTGGGCTCTGACCATCGGCAGCACCCAGCCGTCCTCTGTCTGAGCACAGAAGCTAGTGAGATGCCAGCTTGCCTCGGCCTGGGTCTGGAAGTATCCCCGGATCTGCCGCTAGGATCAGTTCCCCTCCCCTCGGTGATGACTCAGTCACGGTCCGTGGCTGCTGGCGAGGTCCTCAGCGGCTGCCTCGAGTGTGCAGCCCAGATCATCGATCGCAGGTCAGGCTGCTGAATAAGCCTTTAGCTGCGAGGCTTGGCTACATACAGGGGGTAGTGTCACACAGTCTGAGCCAGACTTCACCAGGAAGGGGCTGACAGGCACCGGGGAGCACCTACACTGTCATCCAGCAGAGCAAAGTTTGTAGTCTGTTTTGAAGGCACCATGTGTTCTCGAGTTACATAGAACAGCCGGTAAACTTACCCCACAAAATGAATGCAGCTGTGCTTCATCTTTGTTGACTTGACATAGAAAATCTGATTCTGTAAGTTCTAGAAAAACGTACAGTAATCCGGTCCTATACAATGCAGATGTCTTGAGGGGGAGATGGGGTAGATAGATAAATTATAGCATGATGGACCACATGTATATATCTATCTACCCTATCTCTCCCTGGAAACCCTGCATTCTTCCCCCCTCCAGACATCTGCATTGTATAGGACCGGATTACTGCACGTTTTTCATGAACCTAAAGGATATGAATTTCTATGTAAAGTCCACAAAGATGAAGCATAGCTACATTCGTTGCCTCTTCACAGACAAAAGGAGGATGAGAGAGCCACTGCTAAATCCCGCCAGTCCTGCTGCCCTCAGGCTTGGAGGAATCAGCACATGTGCCTGATATGGAAACTGAGAGCAGACCGGTGCGGGCAGCGTGTGGAGCTAATGTTGTACTAATTTATTGTGGGCTTTACAAACTTAAAATACATTTGAAAAACAATTTTGTCAAAGGAAAATATAGCATTTTGTATGCATGGGAGCACATTCCTGCTCTAGACAAATAACCTGCTGCTGTCAGAGGTGTCTAAGTTTATTTTTGGTATTGCCCCGGTCTGGTGGGAGCCCATTCCTGGGAACACATTCTTGCTACAAAAAAAGAACCTGCTGCTGTCAGAGATGTCTAAGTTTATTTTTGGTGTTGCCCCGGTCTGGTGGGGGCCCATTCCTGGGAACACATTCCTGCTGCAAACAAAGAACCTGCTGCTGTCTGTTCCTGCTGAGATAGGCCCAGCTACGTGTATGCCTTATACTACAGCGTTACCATTTCCCTGGTGATGTCTGTTTTATTCCTGCAGAGTTAGACCCAGCTATGTGTATGCCTTTTACTACAGCATTACCATTTCCCTGGTGCTGTCTGTTCTGTTCCTGTGGAGTTAGGCACAGCTATGTGTATGCCTTATACTACAGCGTTACCATTTCCTTGGTGGTGTCTGTTCTTTTCCTGCAGAATTAGGCCCAGCTATGTGTATGCCTTTTACTACAGCGTTACCATTTGCCTGGTGCTGCTGTCTGTCCTGATATTGCTGAGGACAACCAGCATGTACCACTTTTTTGCCCTTGGACTTTATCAACTATCGAGTATTAGAATTCTCTTAAACTGGTGCGCATGCTTCATTTTTGCACATGTGCTCTGTTCATCATATATTGTCAATAGATATATATATATATATATACATATATATATATATATATATATATATATATATAAAGATTTGTTTGAATAAAATACAATCATGCGATGCTATGCTTCATTCACCAAAAAAAAAAACATTTTTTACTTTATTTTATTTTATGTTTTATGTATTATAATTTTGCTTTACTTGGGTTTAAGGCTGCCCTGTTGTGGTTCTTACTAAAACTAGGTGGGGACCACATGTGGACTTCCCTTGCCAAAAGGTATTTTGCAGTTAACATTGTACAGGACTAATTGAGGAACCTAATTACATTTTATTATTTTATTGTTTGTTTTAATCAGGATTTTGGTTTGAACATTGTGTTGTCTGTCGTTCTGAACAGGATGCCTGACTTCCATGTTGACCTCTCCACATGGTAGGGTGTGACTGACGTTATACTCATCCGTGTGGTAAACCGGTTTTGGGAATGGAGCGTTATTGCTACATGTATATATCTATATATACATTTACATTTTATGTGACTTCTTGACAACTATGTAATGATAATTTTCACATGCGATTTTTATATAATCACAGCTTTTCACTTTGCAATATAAACTGTGGTATATATAATATTCTTGAAGCCATGTCACCATTTTGGGAGTTATTCTTCTCATTTCCATGGGTGCTATCATGTGACAGCATAGACAGGATGCGTTTGTGGCTCAGCTTGCATTCAATTTCAGGTGTGAATAAGTGATCTGTTATCATGTGAACGCCCTGTCTATGGACACTCGTGGGCTGTGTGTGTTCCTCCTTCGATGCAATCATGTGATTGCATCACATGTTTCTTAATGTAATGCGGAAGCAATGCGTCGACATGCGCAGTTAACCAAACGGGACGCTATATCGGATCTATGCTGGTTAGTTCTTGGCCCCCTCCATTATGTTTTTAATCGGCACATCTGATATTGTAATGACACAATTGGTTTTGGACATAATTTTATTTTTTATGTAATTTTGATGAATTAAGCACATATTATGAATTCACATTGTTTAATTGAAGTTATTAATCTCTTCACAGTATAGATACTTGTGTATTATGTAAAAAAAAAATTAACAGGATTTTTTTATTTTAGACACAACACTAATCAAACAAATTAATTGTAATTCAATTATCAATAGTTTTCTTTAAGCAATCACCTGAGTATTTGTATTTGTACTTGGCACCATTTACTTTTGTCACTGCTAGAGAAAGGTCCCATTGTGTGGACCGAAACATCGCTTTGGGGTGAATAAATGCACATTTTCTGGAGACTGTGCCATGGCATGTGTTTATATATATATATATATATATATATATATATATTTATATATATACAGTTGCAAGAAAAAGTATGTGAACCCTTTGGAATGATATGGATTTCTGCACAAATTGGTCATAAAATGTGATCTGATCTTCATCTAAGTCACAACAATAGACAATCACAGTCTGCTTAACCCCTTAAGGACCGGGTTCATTTTCACCTTCAGGACCAGGCCATTTTTTACAAATCTGACCAGTATCACTTTATGTGGTGATAACTTTAAAACGCTTTGACTTATCCAGGCCATTCTGAGATTGTTTTTTTCGTCACATATTGTACTTCATGACACTGGTAAAATGGAGTAAAAAAAAATCATTTTTATTTATAAAAAAATACCAAATTTGCCAAAAATTTGGAAAAATTTGCAAATTTCCAAGTTTCAATTTCTCTACTTCTATAATACATATTAATACCTGCAAAAATAGTTATTACTTTACATTTCCCATATGTCTACTTCATGTTAGGATCATTTTGGGAATGACATTTTATTTTTGTGGGACGTTACAAGGCTTAGAAGTTTAGAAGTAAATCTTGAAATTTCTCAGAAATTTTCAAAAACCAACTTTTTAAGGACCAGTTCAGGTCTGAAACTACACCGCTCAAGGTATTCAAAATTGATTTTACAAACATCATTAACCCTTTAGGTGTTCCACAAGAATTAATGGAAAATAGAGATACAATTTCAAAATTTCACTTTTATGGCAGAGTTTCCATTTTAATATTTTTTTTCCAGTTACAAAGCAAGGGTTAACAGCCAAACAAAACTCATTTTTTATGGCCCTGATTCTGTAGTTTACAGAAACACCCCATATGTGGTCGTAAACTGCTGTACGGGCACACGGCTGGGCGCAGAAGGAATGGAATGCCATACGGTTTTTGGAAGGCAGATTTTGCTGGACTGTTTTTTTTGACACCATGTCCCATTTGAAGCCCCCCTGATGCACCCCTAAAGTAGAAACTCCAGAAAAGTGACCCCATCTAAGAAACTACACCCCTCAAGGTATTCAAAACTGATTTTACAAACGTCGTTAACCCTTTAGGTGTTCCACAAGAATTAATGGAAAATAGAGATACAATTTCAAAATTTCACTTTTTTGGCAGATTTTCCATTTTAATATTTTTTTTTTCAGTTACAAAGCAAGGGTTAACAGCTAAACTAAACTCAATATTTATGGCCCTGATTCTGTAGTTTACAGAAACATCCCATATGTGGTCGTAAACTGCTGTACGGGCACACGACAGGGCGCAGAAGGAAAGGAATGCCATACGGTTTTTGGAAGGCAGATTTTGCTGGACTGTTTTTTTTGACACCATGTCCCATTTGAAGCCCCCCTGATGCACCCCTAGAGTAGAAACTCCAAAAAAGTGACCCCATTTTAGAAACTACGGGATAGGGTGGAAGTTTTGTTGGTACTAGTTTAGGGTACATATGATTTTTGGTTGCTCTATATTACACTTTTTGTGAGGCAAGGTAACAAGAAATAGTTGTTTTGGCACCGTTTTTTTTTTGTTATTTAAAACATTCATCTGACAGGTTAGATCATGTGGTATTTTTATAGAGCAGGTTGTCACAGACGCAGTGATACCTAATATGTATGCAATTTTTTTATTTATGTAAGTTTTACACAATGATTTAATTTTTTAAACAAAAAAAATCCATAGTGTCTCCATAGTCTGAGAGCCATAGTTTTTTCAGTTTTTGGGCGATTATCTTAGGTAGGGCCTCATTTTTTGCGGGATAAAATGTCGGTTTGATTGGCACTATTTTGGGGTGCTTTTTGATCGCTTGCTATTACACTTTTTGTGATGTAAGGTGAAAACAAATGGTCTATTTAGTACAGTTTTTATTTTTTATTTTTTACGGTTTTCACCTAAGGGAGCTTTTTAAAACAAAAAAAATGATGTTTTAGTGTCTCCATATTCTGAGCCATAGTTTTTTTTTTTTGTTGGGCGATTGTCTCAGGTAGGGGCTCATTTTTTACGGGATGAGGTGTCGGTTAGATTGGTACTATTTTGGTGGGCGTACGCCTTTTTGATCGCTTGCATTTGTACTTTTTGTGATGTAAGGTGACAAAAAAATTGTTTATTTAGCACAGTTTTTATTTTTTACGGTGTTCATCTGAGGGGTTAGGTCATGTGATATGTTTATAGAGCTGGTCGATACGGACGCTAAGATACCTAATATGTCTATATGTCTTTTCCCTATTTTTTTACTATTTTTTTTACTTTATTTTTGGAAAAGGACGCTTTTTTTTTTTACTTGAAACTTTTTACTTTTTTTTGTAAAACTTACATTTTATTAACTTTTTTTTTCTTCACTTTATTATTTGTCCCACTCTGGGACTTCAACATTACAGGGTCTGATCCCTGTTTCAATGCAGCACGATACATCTGTATTCTGCTGTATTGAACTGTTAGTGTCTTACACTGTAAGATGCTAACAGTTGCCTAGGAGACCCAGCCATGCATACAAATTGCAATATATTCTTTTGACAATATTTTTTTCAAAGGATTTTTTAGATTGTAAAGAAAAAAATATATATATACACTGCGTGCAGAATTATTAGGCAAATGAGTATTTTGACCACATCATCCTCTTTATGCATGTTGTCTTACTCCAAGCTGTATAGGCTCGAAAGCCTACTACCAATTAAGCATATTAGGTGATGTGCATCTCTGTAATGAGAAGGGGTGTGGTCTAATGACATCACACCCTATATTAGGTGTGCATAATTATTAGGCAACTTCCTTTCCTTTGGCAAAATGGGTCAAAAGAAGGACTTGACAGGCTCAGAAAAGTCAAAAATAGTGAGATATCTTGCAGAGGGATGCAGCACTCTTAAAATTGCAAAGCTTCTGAAGCGTGATCATCGAACAATCAAGTGTTTCATTCAAAATAGTCAACAGGGTCGCAAGAAGCGTGTGGAAAAACCAAGGCACAAAATAACTGCCCATGAACTGAGAAAAGTCAAGCGTGCAGCTGCCAAGATGCCACTTGCCACCAGTTTGGCCATATTTCAGAGCTGCAACATCACTGGAGTGCCCAAAAGCACAAGGTGTGCAATACTCAGAGACATGGCCAAGGTAAGAAAGGCTGAAAGACGACCACCACTGAACAAGACACACAAGCTGAAACGTCAAGACTGGGCCAAGAAATATCTCAAGACTGATTTTTCTAAGGTTTTATGGACTGATGAAATGAGAGTGAGTCTTGATGGGCCAGATGGATGGGCCCGTGGCTGGATTGGTAAAGGGCAGAGAGCTCCAGTCCGACTCAGACGCCAGCAAGGTGGAGGTGGAGTACTGGTTTGGGCTGGTATCATCAAAGATGAGCTTGTGGGGCCTTTTCGGGTTGAGGATGGAGTCAAGCTCAACTCCCAGTCCTACTGCCAGTTTCTGGAAGACACCTTCTTCAAGCAGTGGTACAGGAAGAAGTCTGCATCCTTCAAGAAAAACATGATTTTCATGCAGGACAATGCTCCATCACACGCGTCCAAGTACTCCACAGCGTGGCTGGCAAGAAAGGGTATAAAAGAAGAAAATCTAATGACATGGCCTCCTTGTTCACCTGATCTGAACCCCATTGAGAACCTGTGGTCCATCATCAAATGTGAGATTTACAAGGAGGGAAAACAGTACACCTCTCTGAACAGTGTCTGGGAGGCTGTGGTTGCTGCTGCACACAATGTTGATGGTGAACAGATCAAAACACAGACAGAATCCATGGATGGCAGGCTTTTGAGTGTCCTTGCAAAGAAAGGTGGCTATATTGGTCACTGATTTGTTTTTGTTTTGTTTTTGAATGTCAGAAATGTATATTTGTGAATGTTGAGATGTTATATTGGTTTCACTGGTAAAAATAAATAATTGAAATGGGTATATATTTGTTTTTTGTTAAGTTGCCTAATAATTATGCACAGTAATAGTCACCTGCACACACAGATATCCCCCTAAAATAGCTAAAACTAAAAACAAACTAAAAACTACTTCCAAAAATATTCAGCTTTGATATTAATGAGTTTTTTGGGTTCATTGAGAACATGGTTGTTGTTCAATAATAAAATTAATCCTCAAAAATACAACTTGCCTAATAATTCTGCACTCCCTGTATACAGGGTGGGCCATTTATATGGATACACCTTAATAAAATGGGAATGGTTGGTGATATTAACTTCCTGTTTGTGGCACATTAGTATATGTGAGGGGGGAAACTTTTCAAGATGGGTGGTGACCATGGCGGTCATTTTGAAGTCGGCCATTTTGAATCCAACTTTTGTTTTTTCAATAGGAAGAGGGTCATGTGAGACATCAAACTTATTGGGAATTTCACAAGAAAAACAATGGTGTGCTTGGTTTTAACGTAACTTTATTCTTTCATGAGTTATTTACAAGTTTCTGACCACTTATAAAATGTGTTCAATGTGCTGCCCATTGTGTTGGATTGTCAATGCAACCCTCTTCTCCCACTCTTCACACACTGATAGCAACACCGCAGGAGAAATGATAGCACAGGCTTCCAGTATCCGTAGTTTCAGGTGCTGCACATCTCGTATCTTCACAGCATAGACGATTGCCTTCAGATGATACGAGATGTGCAGCACCTGAAACTACGGATACTGGAAGCCTGTGCTAGCATTTCTCCTGCGGTGTTGCTATCTGCATATAAAGCGATTGACATTATTCTGACATGCATGTAAAATGTAATCAAATACACTGCTGTAATGTCAAATTGCTTACAGTGATCAGGAGTTCTTCCTCGCTGTTGCAAAAATTGCTGCCAACCATGTTTTCCAATCTCCTCAAACTTCGGGTAGTTTGAAAACAGTTGGTAAACTACGCTATGCCCCTTTTTCGCATGCGCAGTAAGCAAATTTTACATTGCAATTTCTGCATTGAAAAAAAATTATGAACGGAGATAGCGAATTCGCGAATATATGATGAATATTCGCCAAAATATTCGTGAAATATTGCAAATTCGAATATAGCCCCTGCCGCTCATCACTACTAATCATTAGAAAAATTGTATATCAAGCGAAAGCAGCCAATTATCGAGTAGTGTAAAACTCTACAACAATCTAATGAGAAACAATATTGGTTCTCTTGTTGTTGAGCATATCTTTTATGTTGACATAAGAATCATTGCTCGTTGGAATGAATTCTACATGAGTACAAGTATTATGCTCTCTCTCCCTGCACTGCAGGAGATGAGCTTGAAGGGGTTGTCTCACTTCAACAAGTGGTATTTATTATGAAGATAAAGTTGATGCAAGGCACTTACTAATGTATTGTGATTGTCCATATTGCCTCCTTTGCTGGCTTGATTCATTTTCCCATCACATTATACACCGCTCGTTTCCAGAGGTTATGGCCACCAGTACAATTCAGCTGGCCTCTTTGGTTGCCGGGACCATTGGAGAATGCATAAGCACACATGAGCAGCAGCTCCCATCCCAGCCACCTCATTTCTGCGTTGCGGTGATGGCTCTAACCCTGGAAACGAGCAGTGTATAATGTGATGGAAAAATGAAAGAAGCTGGCAAAGGAGACAATATGGACAATCACAATACATTAGTAAGTGCCTTGCATTAACTTTCTCTACATAATAAATGCCTTTTGCTGAAGTGATTTAATTTAATAGCAGTCTGTCAGCACAACTCGATTCCACCCTCTGCAGTGAGTAGAGAGAGAGCGATATGTGGACACTTCTCTCTCCTCATTCTAGCAATCAGTGTGGGTCTCAACACTCAGATTCCCACCGATCACAACTTTTAATATGTCGTTATGATATATCAAATGTTTTACCAAAACTCAGTGACCTTTCAAGCAATTAGATGAGAACATACATGATCTTTCATGTATATAAACGTTTGGCTTTTTAGCATCCATGACTCACTCAAGTATTTTCTTATGATATGCTTGCATGAATTATCCACAAGTTTTAAGGGGCCTTCAGTGAAACAACATGAGGGGCAGAGGGGAGAGGGAACACGACAGATTAGAAACCTCATTGTCTGAGGGCACACAGCACAATTCCTACATCACACCAGAAAAATTCCACCCACTCAGCAAGCATGGAGATGGAAAATTAAATTTAGTTTGCAACCTCCGAAATCAATTTCAGAGGAAGAATAACACCATGTAGGGAAGATGCCCGAAACGCATGTGTGGCCATATCCTAATAATATCATGTCAGTATCCGGCCATAAATATCAATGCTACATGGCAATACTAAGGATATGTTTAACTCCTTCCCCACCACCGCTGTACATGTAATTCTTGCCGCGGATACTTAACGCTTCAGATGCTGTGGTCAAATGTGACCGTAGCATCTGTATGCACTAAAACATGGAAGCGCGTGCTTCCAGGTGTGCCCCAGTTCCCCCCAGTGGGGATCGGGGAAGCCGGAGTATGTGTCCAGCAGCCTCTGTCCTCCTGTGTGACAGGAGGCTGCTGCACATTATTTCCTAAGGACACATTGCCTGTGGCAGGGCTCCATAGGAACACAGTATAATTCCGATAGACACTAATGCTAATGCATTGGAGTCTATGAAAGAAGCAATCTAATGATTTCCAGTTATAGTTCCCTATAGAGACTATAAAAAAGTGTGTGGGGGGGGGATGTTTTTACAAACAATTAGGACAGATGTTTTCTTTGGTGTATTCCTGTGATGGCTAACCTCCGGCACTCCAGCTATGGTAAAACTACAACTCCCAAGATGCACACTTGCTTGGCTGTTCTCAGAACTCCATAGAAATGAATGGAGCATGCTGGGAGTTGTAGTTTCACCACAGCTGGAGTGCTGGAGGTTAGCCATCACTGGCGTATCCTGTTCATTTCATAGAGACAAAACTCTGTCCATAGTCTTCAAAAGACAGAGTGCAAAAACATTTTAGTGTGAAATAGCCTTATGGCCTCAGATTGTGCAAGATTATTCATCTTAGCTTTTATTGCCCTTTAGATATATTTTTATCCATTTTAAATATTTTTTATCCTTTTTTTCTTCCGTTATATCACTAGCAAATAGGCAAGAAAATCTCTAATGAGTTACACTAAATGCTGTACTCAATAATAAGAATTCAGCAAGCTATGCTTCGTAGTCTGAATAATCCCAGCAGTCAGCATCTCCAGGAATACAAGTGCTAGCCCGGCACATGGAATTTAATGGTGATCACTCTGCAGGGAAAGGCCCTGGGTCTGGTTAATAGCTTTGACTTCATAAATGTTATTATAAGTTACTTGAGAAAGCCATAAGTTTTTGATTACTTTTTACTGCTGAAGGTGTCGCTAGAGGTGGAAGTCTCTCCCCTCACTAAGTGTGGCCATTATTACAGCAAGTGAAATCTAGCAATTATTCCCCTACACATAAGAGGTACACATGTACATTTTATGCACAGCTTTAATAAGGAATAGAGGAGGTGTCAATAAGCCGTAGACATCTGGAATGTATGCAGCTAAAGGGTTAGTCATGAGCTGATCAGCAACCCCCTACTGAGTCATCTTATTATTCTAATGCTGGCTCTTTCCCTGCACAATTTCACGTCATGTTAGGTGATAAATGGTAGTGCTCCCCTGGTGATAACACCCGTTTCGGCATCAAAATAGTAAATATATGAAGGGCAATTGTGTGATGGTACTTAAAGAGGACCTTTCACCACGCCTGACATGCCTGTTTTAATAGCTTTATGCATTCCCCATGTAATAACAATTCTGGAGCCTTTATTCTTATGGCTCTATGTTGTGCCAATCCTTTATTATTTCTACTAGAAGTTATGAGTGAATTTCTAGCAGTCTGCAGTAAGGGTACAGAGGGGAGGTAACCAGTTGGGGGTATGTACTTGCACTGTCTGTAAATGGTAGCACTGATTGGATAGAGTCAGACTGTGCAGGTCCACACCCCAACTTGTTACCTCCCCTCTGTACCCTTACTGCAGACAGCTAGCAATTTCTATTAGAAATAATACAGGAATTGCACAACATAGAGCCATAAGAATAGATGCTCCAGAATTGCTATTACATGGGGAGTGCATAAAGCTATTAAAACAGGCCTGTCAGGAGTGGGGCAGGTCCTCTTTGATACAATAAATGCACAGGTTTATGCAAGAGGGAGAATGTAAAGGAGACATCATGGCAGGTTTGATCTAGACCAACACTAGTGAAGGCAATAGAATCTTCCAATTGGTATCCCCTGGGACAAGAAGATGAGGATGTCCAAAATGGTGTAAGGTGAGTACTGTTTGCAATTCACAGTTGTTACCTAATGAGACCATGCTTCAGGGATATTCTTGAAACAGTCTGGCATGGAAATTATTTTTTCCACAAGTTCTGCCTTCAAATACTGGTCATGTCCCTATAATGACAGTCAGATTGTCCCTATTAAGAGTGCCAGAGTATCCCATAAACATTCTCCCTCTTGTATAGACCAAGAATGCTCTCATGTACAAGGTGCCCCAGAAAATGGTCTAAGTTGTCAAATTAAATATTAATTTACAATGTAAGATCAGCTAAAATGTAAAAAGTTTGCATTGGATTTTACAAAAATGTTCCTGTATCTAGATATTGGTGTTATATGCTTATCATAGCACCCTCTGGTGTTCTTTTTATTCCTGTTAGAACGTCCACCTAATGTGGTATAGTGGTGGTTCCAGTGAAACAATTAATTATTATTTTTTTTAATCCAATAAATATTTTATTTTCTTCAATGATAATAACATAGCATTTAAACAAAGCCAGAAAAAGAGAAAAAAAAAAGAAAAGCAAAGAGGAAAAAAGGAAAAAAAGAAAAAAAATGTACACACAAAGTATGTTTATACGCATAAAGAAGATATTACTATCATTTTAACATCATCTCAACCATAAGAATAAATCCGGCTCTGTAAAGTCAAGCCTAATATCTTTAATCCCGAATATTCCCCCCCCCCCCTTCCCTTGGCTGCTGTCGCTGAAAGACCGGACCCGATACTCCCCCCCCGTACCCGCCCACGTACACCACCCAGCATAGCGCAGTAATCAGTCCACCTCGCTGGCACAGATAAAGGGGTATCACGTACCTTACCTTCTCTGCTTCTCAATCTCCTCATACAGCTTTATTTGGGACATAATCCTTCTCCACTCCTCAAATACAGGGGATATGGGGGATCCCCATCTCTTAACTCTTAACCTTTGCTATCAAGCAGCCCTTCAACCAGATCAAATAGTATACAGAAGAATTTGGCTTTTCTGGTATATAAGTGCCCAAAATCACAGAGATCATATCCGGTACACAAGATAGGGGGAAATCCCCCTGGAGTGCTGTAAATACCTGCTCCCAAAACCGCTTTATCACACAACATTCCCATAAAAGATGGATATATCCGACGTTAGGGCTGCCACACTTTCGACAGAAAAATTCACGACCTCTGTCATTAGCAAAATTAGCCTGCATTTGTGGTGTATAATACAACCTATGCAAAATTTTAAACTGGATCAATCTACAGGGTGGGCCATTTATATTTATACACCTTAATAAAATGGGAATGGTTGGTGATATTAACTTCCTGTTTGTGGCACATTAGTATATGTGAGGGGGGAAACTTTTCAAGATGGGTGGTGACCATGGCGGCCATTTTGAAGTCGGCCATTTTGAATCCAACTTTAGTTTTTTCAATAGGAAGAGGGTCATGTGATACATCAAACTAATTGGGAATTTCACAAGAAAAACAATGGTGTGCTTGGTTTTAACGTAACTTTATTCTTTCATGAGTTATTTACAAGTTTCTGACCACTTATAAAATGTGTTCAATGTGCTGCCCATTGTGTTGGATTGTCAATGCAACCCTCTTCTCCCACTCTTCACACACTAATAGCAACACCGCAGGAGAAATGTTAGCACAGGCTTCCAGTATCTGTAGTTTCAGGTGCTGCACATCTCGTATCTTCACAGCATAGACAATTGCCTTCAGATGACCCCAAAGAAAAAAGTCTAAGGGGGTCAGTTCGGGAGACCTTGGGGGCCATTCAACTGGCCCACGACGACCAATCCACTTTCCAGGAAACTGTTCATCTAGGAATGCTCAGACCTGACACCCATAATGTGGTGGTGGGTGCACCATCTTGCTGGAAAAACTCAGGGAACGTGCCGGCTTCAGTGCATAAAGAGGGAAACACATCATCATGTAGCAATTTTGCATATCCAGTGACCCCCTTAGACTTTTATCTTTGGGGTCATCTGAAGGCAATTGTCTATGCTGTGAAGATACGAGATGTGGAGCACCTGAAACTACGGATACTGGAAGCCTGTGCTAGCATTTCTCCTGCGGTGTTGCTATTAGTGTGTGAACAGTGGAAGAAGAGAGTTGCATTGAAAATCCAACACAATGGGCAGCACATTGAACACATTTTATAAGTGGTCAGAAACTTGTAAATAATTCCTGAAAGAATAAAGTTATGTTAAAACCAAGCACACCATTGTTTTTCTTGTGAAATTCCCAATAAGTTTGATGTGTCACATGACCCTCTTCCTACTGGAAAAAAAAAAAGTTGGATTCAAAATGGCCGACTTCAAAATGGCCGCCATGGTCATCACCCATCTTGAAAAGTTTCCCCCCTCACATATACTAATGTGCCACAAACAGGAAGTTAATATCATCAACCATTCCCATTTTATTAAGGTGTATCCATATAAATGGCCCACCCTGTATAACTGGTTGCAGATATTACCTTTTTCATATTTTTAAAAGTCTGTGGCCAGGGGAGAGGGGAGATTCCCAACTCCCGTTCCCATTTAGGCATACTTTTACTTCAAATTGTTTTTTATTGTTTCATAGCAATATGAAAAATACACTGAAAGTCAATAAAAGATTCGCATTGACAAATTCTTGGTAATATCAGCATGCTTAAATAACAGCCATTACAATAGGAATACAGATATTGATAGCATCGTTATATCGCATTATCAGGTAAAACACAACATAACCTGAGGAAAACATTATCAAAGGGTAAGTAGAGAAGGGGTTAAGAGATGAGGGGGGGGGGAGTCAGAGGGGAAGAGGGTAAAGGTATAATTAGTCTTAGTATCACAATCATCTTGTCATCCAAGACTATTACCAGAAGACAACGCCGTATTCTCTGGGTGGGGGGGGGGGTGCTATCTTAGTCAGCAAACCCTCTAAATTTTTTCCATGGACTCCAAATTTCCGAATTGGCTAATTGTTCCAATCTATAAATTTGGTCACACTCCAGATACCAATGTTGTAGCGGTGGGGGCTCGGATTTCCGCCAATATACCGCCACAAGAATACGGGCAGCAGCCAATAGTGTTTTACATAAGATGTGAATCACTTTTGATTTTGTACCAGCTATTTCTCCCATTAAACTAAAAAGACATAATTTGGGTGACGCCCTGACTGTTATTCTGCTTATACTGGATAAAACTCTACACACCTCTTGCCAATAAGTTTGTATTTTAGAACACGACCACCAGATATGACTCTGAGTCCCTATAGCAAGGTCACATCTTCAGCAAATAGAACTGACTTCTGGGAACATAGTATGTAAACGTTGTGGTGTATAATACCAATGTGTAAGAACCTTATAGCTATTTTTTTGCAGTTTTACACATCTAGAGACTTTTCCTGAAGCTGATAATACCTTTGGTAATTCCCATTTATCAAACTTTATAGCCAGTTCCTCCTCCCATTTATCGATTAATCTGCATCTATTTGTATTAGCGAAGGAATTTATTGAGGTATATAACTGGGAAATCTTCTTTTTAGGTTCCAGTTTTTGCAATGCCATTTTCTCAAATTTTGTGTGTTCCGTGCCCCAAATTGAAGCTCTAGTCAGTCTTTTGAAGATGTGATAACAGTGTGCTATTTGGAATATAGTACAATTTTTCAAGGCAGGATGTGACTTCAATTCTGACAATGATGGTAAGTCAGCATCTGGACACAAGGACATTATCGGTGTCACATTATTTTTATCCTTTTCCTTAACCGTATTCCAAAAACATAAACTGGACTGACACATAACGTCCCTTACTTGCATAAGTAAAGCATAGTAAGGCATCAGTTTCTGTAACATATTCATATTACACCACCGTGCTATTGTGTGCTTAGTCATCGAGCTATATGTTTTTAATAATTTGTTAACCTTCTTCAAATCTAGGAAGAGTAAGGATCGTAACGGGAGGTTCGACATCGCCTCCTCCACCCTAATGTCTAGTCGACCTGGAGTAGGACGGAGCCAATCCAGGCTTCTAGTACAAAGAATGGCCTTATAATAAGTGTGAACATCTGGTACTCCCATACCTCCTCTTGTGGGATGCCGTATTACATACGCCCAGGGCATTCTCGCTTTCTTTCCTCCCCATAAAAACTTAAGGAAAATCTTCTGAACTTTTTTAAAGAAAACTAAGGGGATAGGGATTGGTAGGGCTTGCAAATAATATAGCACTTTTGGAAGGAGCATTGATTTTATCAGGGATTTGCGGCCAAACCAAGAGACAAATGGGATATCCCAGCTACTAATTAATTCTTCTAGTTGTTGAGGAATAGGTAGAAAGTTTTCACTATACAGTCTATCAAACTCAGGGGTAAGTTCTATTCCTAGAAAAGTTATCGCCTTCGACGTCCATTGGAAGGACGTGGTGGGTTGCAGAATAGACTGTTCACTAGTTGGCAAGGATACGTTTAAAACTGTTGACTTCGAAAAGTTAACAGAGAAGTTTGAAACTTCATGAAATGTATCCAGGACAGACATAATCACTAGGAAAGCATCCTTTGGGTTTGTGACTATAAGTAGGACGTCATCTGCGAATGCAGCGGTTGAATGAACTGTCTTCCCTACGGACATCCCATGTATCTCTGTGTTCTGTCGGAAAGCCTGTAGCAATGTTTCTATTGTCAGTATGAACAATAGAGGAGACGAGGGGCAACCTTGCCGAGTACCATTTGTTATTTTGAAGGCAGGGGAGAGAGTGCCGTTCACCAGGACCTTTGCTGTTGGATGTCTATACATCGCCATAACACTACCATTTAGGCATACTTTTAAAGGAAGTCACCGTGGACAGTGAAACTCGCAATTTCGCATAAATCTGTGCCATTTTTATCTTTTTCCCTAAGTGGAAAAAACAATAGTCAAAAAGTAAGTGTTGTTGGGTGATCATATATGTTTTATTAAATGTAGCTTTGTATGCATGCTTTAAGCGTGCATACATAAACTGGTCTAAAAACGAAATGTTTGTGAAATTGAAGTCCCCTAATACCTTAAAACGGTCTGCAACAAACAAATGTGCCACTCTAGTGATACCCCTACGACTCCAATAAGTGTGATCAGTTATTTTCAAAAATTCTGGTAAGTTCTGATTCTCCCACAACGGGGTAAAATGAAGCACATGTGACACCTGCAGAGTCGTTTTCAATGTATCCCAGACCCTCTGGAGAGCCCTCGGGATCAAACAACTAGTGTCCAAACCTCTAAACTGTGCTGTTTCTAAGTGTGAAAAAATATTATCAAGTGGCCTACCAGTTACCCTAGTTAAATATTGCCCAAGTGCATTCTCTCTAAGGTTACAGCATCTTTGTAGTTGCACAGAAAAGAAATACCCTTTAAAGAAAGGAAGTGCCAATCCCCCCTCTGACTCGGCCAGCCACAAGTACCTCTGCTTCATACGAACCCTCTTCCTCCCCCAAATTAGGTAATTAATTAAAGCTTCTAGTCTATAAAAGAAGGAATCCTCTATCCAGATGGGGGAGGCACAGATCGGATACAAAACCAGCGGTAATATAATCATTTTAACTAATGCCAGTCGATCGGATTGCGATATTATCAATTTTTGCCAGGCTCTGATTTTCCCCTTTACTTTATCTATTACCGGGGAAAGATTTAGGTCGTAAAATCTACTTATAGGGACACCTATCTTTATCCCCAGATAGTGCAGAGAGTCATCCAAAGACAACATCCGAACCCGCGAACCCCCCTCGGGGGCATTTCGATTTAGCGGGAGGAGTGAGGACTTAGCCCAATTGATTAAATAACCTGAGAGTAGACTAAACTCCTCTATCACCTGCATAACATGAGGGACGGCTTTCCAGCCCTGATCCAGAAAGAGGATAACATCGTCTGCATAGAGCCTAATTTTATCACTCTCTCCGGCTACCCCGAAGCCCCCGAATCTGATCATTCCAACGGATCCTACAAGCCAACGGCTCCATAAATAGCGCAAATAAGAGGGGCGAGAGCGGGCAACCCTGTCTCGTACCGCGTTGAAGCTCAATAATAGAGGTGTTAACCCCATCAATGTTAACTCGAGCTATTGGTTGGGTGTATAGCAGTTTAGTCATTGCGATAAAAGTGGTCCCTAATCGGAAATGTGGCATAGTTCGCCACAGGAAGGACCACTCCACCCTGTCGAACGCTTTAGCAGCATCCAATGACAAGATGGAGTGGTCCGGAACCCCCCCCCCCCCTCCCTCCCCTACCAACAGGTTCAGATACACCCCGTAGAGATTCGCCTGAATCTGTCTCCCGGGAATAAATCCTGTTTGATTAGAATGAACCAGGGTTGCAATTACTCGTTTAAGAGTACAACAATTGCAGAATGGAAAAATTTATGTGAGTGGGTGCAGAGATATGATCAGGCTTGTAGGTTAAAATGAAATAGGGAATGCTAATTTAACAAGGGGAAATGGGGGTAATAAGGAGTGCAGAATATTAAATAAATGAATAAAGGACGATTGCACCCCACGAAAAGTGATCAAGGTAGTAAATTGTCCTGCTGAAACTCCCAAGACAACCGAAGGGGAGGGTGGGAGAGCGGGGGGGATGGTGGGGCATACTGTTCTTTTTCTGCTGTTTTGTATTTTTCTTTTGTGAAATGAAATGTAACAAGATAAGGATAGAAATTTGATGTTATTAGTAAGTATACAACATACGTACGTACACATTTGGGTGTTTTGCAATGCCTATCCTTTTGAGTTCTTGTGGGGGGGTTTTTCTTGTCATATATGAAGAAAATGAAAATAAAAAATATTTATATATAAGAGTACAACAATTCTTAATAAACAATAGCAGGAATCTGTACATGAGGATCCAACAGGTGGGCAAATCTACTGAGCAATGTGTGACCCCTGGCAGCGCTGGACACATTACATAAATGTTCTGAGGGGGATCAAAAGAACACCAAGGGGGCACCATAACAATAGCAATGTATAATTCATTATTGATTCCGATTAAAACATTGTTGCATTCTGCTTGATGTAGCAGAGTATATTAATATTTGTTCATGGGACAGCCCTTTTAGCACTGTCAGCCAGATAATATATTTAAGATACCTAGTAGAGTTGAGAATCAATGAATAGCTAAAAACAGCCATATCTTTGAGAGTTTGTTTATCCCATAGTACACAGCTGCTCATGTGAAGGACTGGAGGAACCATTCCCACAGTTTTCCGCCGTATTCCATATTTTGACCTTGGCTAAATGTTTTCCACTTTTATACATTTTGAGTTGTGATTTTACTCACATAAGAGTTAACAGACAGTGGTATGATTTGCACTTCTACCAAGGGACCAGTGGGCCACTTCCACGCTAATGTATTTTGGTCAGTAATCTGACCGGACAGTTTTTTGATCAGTATATGCAAAAAGGTGTCTCCCAGGGAATTGATCAGTATATTTAAGTCAAAACCAGGAGAGGTTCGAGAACATGGCAGAGCTGCAGATCTTCACACAGAACAGTTATTCAGGAAAAAAAAAACATGCCGAAGAAATCTACACATGAGACTAGTGTAGCAAGATATTTCTCAGAAATGAGATGTTTTTTCGAAATTAAAATGGAGAGTATTGGAGGAAGTGGAAGGAGTAGATGAACAGTAAATTAAGGTGAGGTTACTTCAGAGAGAAGTGTTTTGGATACACTCTTTGGACAGTCTGAACCCGAAAGGATTAAATGAAGCTTGTAATTGGAATTATTGGTGTTTGTTTATTTGTAAAAAGCAATTTGTTTTATTATGTATTTTGTGATCAGTGGTTCTGACTATTTAAACCTCCAGGACAAATACAGCGCATGTCTGAGGAAGGGATGGATTATCTTGGACTGTATTGAGATGCTGCATTTTTTTCAATTGCTATGGATAATGGATATGAATTTGTGCTATGAAACTGTGATGATGCACTTTATCTGAAGAACTTTAAATAAAGTTGTTGTGTCCTGTATAAAGAATGGACTTGTGAGGATTGGGAGTATAATCTGACACACTTAAGCAACTACCTGTCCTCTTGGATTTTGTTTATTAGAGCTGCAGATCTTTCCCTTATACTTTTCTCTGTTTATGTTCCACGCCTGGTTTTGGCTTCTACATGTTGATGCTATGCAAAAAGGTATCTCCCAAACAAAGAGAATCACTTCGCTAGTGCCTATTCTCTATCTAGGTAGATACTTCTTTGCATATTATTTTCCCATGGAACATTGCCACTAAGTCTCCATACATAGCTGGTCTCCTTAAAGGGGTATTCTGGTATAATAAGCTATCAATAGGGGATGACCACCTTACTGATCATGAGAATGGGTTACCAGATCCCGAAATGAATGAAATGAATGGAACAGCTGGTGAAGCATGAGCACTGTCTCTGCCAGTCAATAGAGAATGAATTTAGCAGAACACTTCATGATACAGGTCCCCCATTGTCGTGATCGATTGGGGTCCCATCGGTCAGACCCCTACCAGTCAAATAGTTATTTCCTATCCTGTGAATATAGGATAACTTGCAATAACTGGAAACCTCCAGAGCCATCCACAATGGATACAGCTTTAACTTACTGCAGGCATCACATCATACCTACTTTGGGAGAGATTTAACAATATCTTTATCAAAGGATGCATGTATTTAAAAAATAGGGTAAAATATATCAAAATTGCCAATAAAGTATCGTTTTTTACCCTCCATGTGTCATCTGTAATCCACGGATGCTGCTCAGCTGAAAATTAATTTCCAGAGCATCTCCTAACAGTGTTCAGTAAAAAATTTATGCAACACGCCATCCATGTTGTGTTTGTGATTTTCATGGACCTATAGACTTTAATGGGCATGTTTGGTCTGCATCACAGTAAACAAAAAACTGATGTGCGAACAGACACATTCAAATCAATGGGTCTATGTATAATGCGGGCAGCACACGTCATTGAAAAAAACACATCCTTATTTGTAGGCATGTTTCAAAATTGTCAATGCAGGTGTAAAATGTGTCTAAAATATACTAAATTCTGGCCTCATTTGCTTACAAATTCTTTTATTTTGCATGTTGCAATGCTATATGAAATTACGTTTGTGCCATGTCTACTCATATACCAAGAAACATCACTTAGCCCAGATCTTAATAGTGTTCACAGTCCTTACTTTACATATATCAGCTATACCAGAGAGGGAAATTGCCTTCACATATTTCCTCTTGCCACATATCTGTATTCAATCTACCTTTTCATTGCTGTTTGGCATTAAAGGGGAGCTCAGTAAAAAAAAAATTGTATTCACTGTCAGTAAGGATTTCATTGTCATATACCTGTTATTCCACAAAGGTTCTGAACAATTCACAGAGACTGCATTCTGTTGGTAGAGGAGCAGCTACAGTCATGAAAGTGTCTCTGGGAACATTATGGACATTTTATAACTATGTTTCAAAAGATTTGTGTAAAAACAAATACATGTGTTATATGTGATCTAAATGCTTGTCAGTTGACTCTTTTAATTACTCTCTTGAGTAAAGTTCGTTGACTATATTAGATGTAAATCTGGGTTAACAACAGCAGGTGACAACACAAGTTACTCATCTGGGTAATAGGATGGGTAAATATTTGATACTGATGTGAAGGAGTAACAGGATGGAGTAATAAAGAGCCATTTCCAGATGAGTAAGAGGGTGGAGGAATATAAGTTCTACATCTGGATCAGTTAGGTCTAATGCACACAACCATATATATTTTGTGGTCCACAAAACACAGATCCACACAAACAATGGATGAAATCTGTGTGGCATCCATTTCTTGGTGGTTCAATTGTAACAATGCCTGTCCTTTTCCACAAAATGGACAAGAGTAGGACATTATTTTTTTTGCGGACATACGGATATGGAATGCACACAGTGTCATTTCTGGGGGGTTTTGTGGCCCCATTGAAATGAATGGTTCTGCATTCGTGCCGCAAAAAAAAATATGAAACAGAGACGGACAAAAAATATATTCATGTGCATGGGCCCTAAAACTGATGCACTGGATCAATCTCATTGAAAACGATCAGATTCCCTCGGCTGAACCACACCAGAAGAATTCTACAACAGATGTTATATATATATATATATATATATATATATATATATATATATATATATATATATATATATGAACCCAGCCTAATAAGTCCAGACAGGGCAACTGATATTTTTGTTGTGTACTTTAGTGCACACGTCTGGCATCCCTGGCCAACCACTGATTGCAGTGTTTTTGTGTCAAAACTGATGCACTGGATGCCATGAACAATCCAATAGAAAACTATGGGTTTCTTTTTTTCTGCATTATGCCAGACTGCAACGGATGTCCAGGTATATGTGAACCTGGTCTTAGATACACATCAGGATGGATCCGTTAGAGGATGGAGTAAGAGTGGGTGCACATACATCAGTTGTGTTCAGCTCTGGCATAAAATAACTGGTCGGACACAAGGTCCACTGTCCATTACTTAAATGTAACTACGACACTTACCACAAACTGTCACATCTATGGGAACCTACCCTACATAAAGCTGGCCATACACATTCAATAGCTGTCCGCCGAACGATTGTTCAGCTGACAGCTATCCCGTCTCCAAATACACATTTGGCTCTAGAGAATAAGAGGATCGGGTGAAAATATTCATTTCGCCTCATCCTTGTCTCCCCTGACAGAGGATTGACCAAACTACATATGGCCAGCTTCCGACCTACATTTGTATCATTAACAGGATGAAGTAATATTAGATATAGGATCCACATCTGGATCACTAAGAATGGAGAAATAATATCAGATCCACATCTAGATCAGCAAATGGAAGAACAAATATTAGACCCAATAAAGTAATATTAGATACACATCTGGATCAATAACTGCAAGGCATAATATTAGATCCACACCTAGGTTAGTAAAAGGACAGAATAATATTAGACACCTATCAGTATCAGTGACAGGACAAGGTAACAGGAAAGAGTACAATTATATTCACGCCTGGATCGGTATGAATTGAGTCATTTAGGTGCACACCATCAGTAACACAACATTGTGTAATTGGATACACATCTGGATAAGAACCAGGAAGGGATAATATTAGATCCAAACCTAGGTAAATAAAAGGACAGAATAATATTAGACATCAGGATCAGTGATAGGACAAGAATATATATATATATACTGTACAGGTGAAACTCGAAGAATTAAAATATTATGCAAAGTTCATTTATTTCAGTAATCCAACTTAAAAGGTGACACTAACATATGAGATAGACTCATTACATGCAAAGCGAGATATTTCAAGCCTTTATTTGTTATAATTTGGATGATTATGGCTTACAGCTTATAAAACCCCAAAGTCACCATTTTGAGGTACCCTTTGCTCAGGGGTATGGATTAATTAGCTGACTAGAGGGTGACACTTTGAGCCTAGAATATTGAACCTTTTCACAAAATTCGAATTTTAAGCTGCATTAATGCAATTCCTTTTAATTTGCATTACTGAAATAAATGGACTTTTGCACGATATTCAAATTTTTCGAGTTTCACCTGTGTATATATGGAACAGTAGCAGGAAGGAGTACAATTTGATTCACATCTGGATCAGTATAAATGGAGTAATATTAGGTGCACATCATAAGTAACAAGTAATTGTGAAATTAGATACACACCTGGAACAGTAACAGGATGGAGTAATATTAGATCCTCCCATAAATGGGTAAGGCTTAGTGCAGACTTCAGTTATTTGATCAGTTATTTCCATCAGTTTTTTGTAAATCAAAACTAGGTGCAGGTCAAAAACATAGAACAGGTAGAAATCAAATCATTAACCTGATCTCTGTGGAGGCTTCACTACTGGTTTTGGCTCACAATAACTGATGGAAATAACTGACCAAATACCTGGAGTATGAACTTAGCCTAAGAAGATCAAGTAATATTAGATCCTCTCATAGTTAAGTAAGAGGATGGAGTAATATTAGATACACATCTTGATCAGTAACAGAATGGAGTAATATTAGATACACATTTGGATCAGTAGCAGGCTGAAATAATATTAGAAACACATCTGGATCACTAACAGTATGGAGTAATATTAGATACTCAACTAGATGCGTAAGAGGATGGAGTAATATTAGATGCCCACCTGGATCAGTAACATAGAGTACGTTTTCGGAGCACACCAACAGTAACAGGACAGGGTAATATTAGGTCCATATCTGGATAAAATAATCTGGATAATATGAGAAGATGAAGTTATAATAATCTGCATTAGTAGCAGGGCTGGGCACATCTGGATCAGTAATGGGACATGACAATATTTGATACACATCTTGATAAGGGCTCGTTCACACGACCGCTGCCCCTCCGTGCCTGTGCTGTGCAAATTGCGGTCCGCAATGTACGGCACCGACCGTGGGACAGCCTCATGCGGGTCGCGGACCCATTCACTTGAGGCTCCATTCACACGTCCGTGGTGTGTTGCGGACCCGCAAATTGCGGATCCGCAACACACCCGCCCGGCACCCCTATAGAAATGCCTATTCTTGTCTGCAAGCTGCGGACAAGAATAGGACATGTTCTATCTTTTGTGGAGCTGCGGACCTGAAGATCGGGGCCGCGCTCCGCAAATGCGGATGCTGACAGCACACTGTGTGCTGTCCGCATCCATTCCGTCCCCATAGAAAATGAATGGGTCTGCACCCGTTCCGCAAAATTGCGGAACGGATGGGGACCCATTTGCGGACATGTGAATGGAGCCTTAATGGGTCCGCGATCCGTCTGTTCCGCAAAAAGATAGAGCAATCCAGATCTCCGGATTTGCAGACCCATTCAAGTGAATGGATCCGCACCTGTGATGTGGAATGCACACGGCCGGTGCCCTATGTTCTGCGGACCGGCTGTATGCGGGCCGCAATACGGCAACGGAGGGGCAATGGTCGTGTGAACAAGCCCTTACTAGGAGAGGAAAATAATAGAAGGTTTATCTGTGGATCATGATCATGATGGGAGGAGAACTTTAGACTGGATCCAGGTGTTCATCAGTAAGAAAACAAGGGGTTATTTAATATACATCTGGATCAGTAAATGGAGAGGACAGCAGTAGCACGGTGGGTTAATAGTAGTAGTAATAGTTGAACACCAGCAGAGGTGCTGTTACTATTAGCAATAAGAATACAATACAGGTAATCTGTGTGTAATTACATACAGGTCAGTGGCACAGATTATATCATGTAGTTACAATGAGCTTTAGAACATCTCCTCCATAACGTTGTTATTAACCCTTGAATTTTCTCTAAACCAGGAAATATTTTAAGTGTTAAACCAAGGAATTCTCAGTCACCCAGCTTCCTCCACCCATTTTAGATTTTTAAGAATAATTCATGCGCAGCCTTCCCACAGAGAGGACACTGAAGCCTTACTGGAATTTCCATAGACCCGATCATATGAAATACACTCGCCTGGAAATGCTGTAATAGGTTGGAATATTGTGAATTCCAGAACTATACAGCCACATTCTTCACTGTATCGCGACATTGGGAAAAGGCCATGTTATGTTGCTTTTTTTTTTTTTTATTGTCAATCTGCTAAAACGAAATCTTAATGTTATGTTTATCAGAAACAAACAATATTATAAGTTAGTAACAAAAATAATATGACTCTATTCATTCTTATTAATAGTTATAATAAATATAAATATATAGATGTAAATACATTTATATATATATATATATATATATATATATATTCATTCTTATTAGTTGTAAGAATATAAGAATATATATATATATATATATATATATATATATATATATATATACTAAACTTTTATTTTGCTTCCTTTTCCTATTACTTTTCTATGGCCCTTCACCCCCTCACACATGCACAGAAGTACAGCCCAGGACTTACCTACACCTCTGCAGCCTGTACCACATCCAAGCATCATCGATTATTTGGTGGAAAACAGCTCATTTTATAAGCATATGAGCAATTAATATTACATTAGCCCTTAGGAGGCTGCAGGATCAGTGAGCAGAGCCCCCTTGTATGCCGACCGTTACCTGCAGCCTCTCAAGTGTCCTTTTATTGCTGTGCTTTTCTAATTCCAGATTAAAAGTAAAGCCTGTCCTTCACTGGGTGTAAATGCACAGTTCAAAATCTTCCATCCCGGGCTCCCCAGACGATGCTCAGCCAACCCCAAGCTTCATGAATGTTTTATCAGCATCCTAGGCTGAGAGTGGGGGAGAGGGGGACACCAGGCACTCTTCCTTATTGCAGAGGAAAACAGCGGATTTTACAGCTGTATGTATGTATGTATATATATATATATATATATATATATATATATATAGTGCTGTATGCCTGGGTGCACCCAGGGCCCTGGCAGCATGGAGGAGTCGTCTCGTCATTAGCATATGTCACTTGATAGTTAAATAGGAGCCGGCCCCACCAGGGAGCTGCCATGTGCCTCCAGACTGCAGGTCTCAAGCAGAGCAACTCACTCTGCAAAGTTAATTTCAATTCCCGATGAGGATCTCACACGGCGCCTGATTGTGACCCGCACTAATTAGTAGAGATAACTAATGATTACTTACTTATTCTCTGTAATTAGCTGCATTTTATCATTCACCGTGTAATTTATGAATTGGATGGTAAAAAGTGATGGAGCAATGCTAGGTCTGCAGGGAATGGCATCATCCACATACCAGGGGCCGCAGCTGTATCCCCCGTCCTGTGACGTCACCGAGTGATGAATATTATTTCATGGATTACAGTCATCATACTCATGTGACTTGATTTAAGTCAAAACCAGAAACTTTGCAGCAAGGAGAAAATGTTATTGTCTGATTATTTTACAAGGAACTGGATCAAAGCAAATAGGGCTCAATGCATTACATTGTTTCTATGTTCTCAAGTACAAATCACATTCACCTTGTGACCAAGTGTCTAGTCACTAGCCTCTAATTAACATAAAAGTCCACCCCTCGTGTGCTGCCATTACCTGAAGGCATGTGCTGATGTTTTCATGGGTGAAGATAGATGGATATGATAGACACATTGATAGATAGATAGACACATTGATAGATAGATAGACACATTGATAGATAGATAGATAGATAGATAGATAGATAGATAGATAGATAGATAGATAGATAGATAGATAATAGATAAATAGTAGATTAATAGATAGATAAATTGATACATAGATAGATAACAAATAGATATATAGATAATAGATTAATAGATAGATAATAAATAGATAGATTAATAGATAGATAAATGAATAGATAGATAGCGTAATAGATAAATAAATATATAAATTAATAGATAGATAGATAGTAGACAGAGCAATAGATACATATATTTAGATATAGAAACAAAGATCATTTTATCACGGTGCAATAAAATAATTGATGATATAATAATAATAACATAAAATAAAATAAATTATATATATATATATATATTACACGCATATAGGCATCATACATACACACTATGATTTTTATTTTTTTTACCCTTTTTTCAAAGAAAGACTTCTGTGTGCTGGTAAATAAAGAAATGTATTATATTATGTTATGAAGATATATAATACACCCAGAGAAGCGCATTTTCTGCCCAGAACAGCTCTGGTGATTTGGTGGGATGCTGTGATATCAGAGCCTATAGGACAAAGGCCTGGTGCCTGCATGGAGCACAGACATCACCCAGCACAGTGGGAGGTGCAGGAGCTGTCCCCGGTGCTGAACTCTCCAGCTCCCTGTCAGTCCTACAGGACTCTGGTGTTAGATTTATAGCTCCTTTAGTCAAATATAAAATATGAGGTTTCTCACTCCCAGGACCCTCACTGTATGACTGCCCCCCACATGCCTGGTGTAAGTGTAGTACATGATAGCATGAGCTGTAGGGTAACCCAGGCATACTTGTAGTTGTGGAGCAGGTATTTTGTATACAGTATACATCTATCTGCACACTTGCCTGCAGGCTGTAGGTAGATGAGAAGTATGGGTGCTACAGACAGCTCAATAATCTGGTGATAAACGCATGACGAGCCTCCAGGGACGGACACACCAGGCACAGCTCATTATAGCAGAAATGCTTTTTATTTGGTAAAAATTCCCTTATAACGAATCCATGAGAAAGACACTGAGTTCCGGAACCAGAGCTCCGATATGTACATCCTTTTATTACCACTGATAGAGTCGGCTGGAAGTGTCACACAAGTCCAGACAAACTTTCTTAAAATAAAATTTCTTTACAAACAAAAATTGTCGTTTTTTTTCTCGCGTTTTTTTTTTTTTTTTTTGATAAAAGACGAATCAACATTAGGAATAATTTAAGACATTACCATATTAAAGAAGAGCGTCTATAGCAAAAAAAAAACAATCCAATAGAGTTTTTATACGGGACAGAAAACCTGGAATCGATACAGCAAAATATATTTATATTGTGTGTTGTGTGTGTTCAACAAAACGCACTATTTACACTAGTCAGTGTGTACACTGGGCCCCAATGATGAGTGTCTACCTGATGGATTGGATGGGTGCAGGCTGTTCAGACTATGCGCTCCCAAAATTCATTGCCGGCAATTAGCTGGAAGTTGTGTCTAGCAATGTGGGGACCCCCATTAAATATGTAAGGAATTAAAGCAGCAGTCCAAGAGGGCAGGGGCTGCCTGCCGCCTATGTGTATGGAAATCTACAGATGAATTGCACTGGAACTGGATGTATTGGTTTGTATTGAAAACCTGCGTCTTTTGTGCGTTAACTGATGTGAAACAGATAGAAAAGCAGCAAATCAACTTCTGTAAACGGCACATCCCCAAATCCTGCTAACAATTGATTGTAAACGAAATAATAATTATTAATAATAATAGTAACAATAAAAATAGTGGCACATACATCGGGGTGATGTTATCTAGAGCAGAGTCACAACAGGGGACAAATATACTCATCATCATCATCATCACATTAAAAATAGATGTACTGTATATTCATATATATATATATTTATCTGATATATTACTCCTTTTGCGGTCACCGGGTCCCAGGCTTCAGTCTTTTTTCCCGGGATCCGTATTGTTGTTTACAAATAGTAATCGGGAAAATAAGAAAAACGCGTCTTACTTGTGCAGTCCTGGTCCATTAATACTGACTGGAGATCTGGGGTCAGCAAGACACTAGTGACCTACAGAAGAATGCTCTCAGGAGGGTGATCCTGGTGATGGAGATATGTACAGAGATATCTAGAAAGAATAAAAGCTCTCGTGTCCATTAGAAAATCCCCAAGCTTTAGTCTAAATCCCGGCAGAGTATTTCATCCGTTTCTGTTTCTGCCTCTGGTTGCAGAACCAGACCCGGACCACGTTCTTTTTCAGGTCTAGTTTTTCGGCGATGGCCGCGATCTTTTCTGAGGAGGGTCTGGGCTGGATGGCGAAGTAGGCTTCCAGGGACCTCTTCTCTGGGGCAGCTATGGACGTGCGTTTCCTCTTCTTTTCGGCCCCATTAAAGAGTTCAGGCTTGGTGAGCTTCTCCCGATGCGACTTCTCGGCCTCCTCCAGCCAGGCTTGCAGGATGGGCTTGAGGGCGATCATGTTGTTGTGGGACAGGGTGAGGGACTCGAACCTGCAGATGGTGCTCTGGCTGAGAGAGCCCACCCCGGGGATCTTCAAGTTGGCAAGAGCAGACCCCACATCTGCCTGGGTAACCCCAAGTTTGATCCTCCTCTGCTTGAACCTCTCAGCAAAGGCTTCCAAGTCCCTTGGATCGGCGTCGACATCGCTCATGCATCCCATGTGGGATGGTAGCCCGTGGGCATGTGCCATGCTGAGTGCAGCCTGGTGCATGGGATTCATGCCTGACATATGAGGGTGAGCTGGAGTGGACACCACGGAGCCATCTGGTCCTGTTATGGCCCCCAATGTTAGCCCTGGGGTAATGTGGTCCAGAAGTTCTCCTTCCAGGGGCTGGTGGTGGTGATGGTGGTGGTGGTGATGGTGGTGGCCACCCACTCCAGAAGGATGGGAGATGGGCACTGAGGAAGACGAGGAGGCAGACGTGCATGGGATAGTGTTCATGTTGTGGTAGGTGGCGTCCGGCTTGAAGGGACTGTGGTGAGGAGTGTGGTGGTGGTGGTGGTGGTGTTGGCTCTTGCACTGAGACGCTATATCCACAGCAGCCAGAGCTTCAGCACGGGCCAGCAAACTCTCATCCAGACCTCCGAATATATTGCTCTGCAATGTCAAATAGAAAGCACACATTACTGTCTGCTGGGAATTCAGCGATTAAAACTTTTCCAGAATGTTAAAAAATCCTGGTACAGAGAGAAGAGAGGGGAGAACACACAGCACCAGATCCATGCAACATCCCAGGTCATAAAAATTAATATGAAAGGCAAGACCGGCTGCATACATAAGTGGAGGCAAAAGACAGAAGGAGAAGGAGAGGGGGGAAACACTGGATGTGTCGGGTGATTTGCTGTGCAGACATGAAAAAAACATCAAGCAGATGAAGGGGCTGTCAGGATGTGCCTTAGAGCGGTGATCATGCTCACTACTTACCGGTGGGGTTGGGAGACAGGCTCTTCTCATCGCCTCCGAGCTGCTGCTGCCTCCACCTCCCCCGGAGCTGGTCCTCACGCTGGTGATACTGGGGGAGCTGGTGGCCGAGGAGGATGAGTGTGGGGAGGAGTGCAGGGTAGAGTACTTGGGCTCATCCTGGAGGCTGCTGCTATGGCCCATGCTGAAGGACTGCTTGCTGTTCAGAGACATCATCATCATGGTGAACTGTGGTGGAGGGGCGCAGGCACCCCCAGAACTGGAGAAGGCAGCCTCAGCCCGAGATGCTGGTGGCTCCTGAAAGCCCAGGCTTCCTCCTGTCCTCTCACTTCCTACTTTGAGAATGTCCCTGTGAGGAACGTGGCTTTCTCTTTCCTCCTCCTCCCCCTGAGAGTAAATACAAGATCTCCTTATATTTTCCTTTCTCTGTTGCCACTATCACTCCTCCCATCCAGGGTCTCCCTCTCTCCTGCTATTAATGTTTCATATTCCTGGCTACTAATAAGCAGCTCAGCCTCTTCCTAGTGACCGCTCTCCAAGCCCTTGGCATGTAGAGAGGAACCAGGTACCAACAGGACTGCATCCATGTGTCCCAGGCCAGTGGTGCTCTGCTCCCTTACCCTGACCTTACTAAGATACCATGCCATGTACCCCTTGTCTTCATCATCCAGCAGAAGTCCTCCTGTGTCACTGCTTATTGTGTCTGTCTCTCCCTGTGGGGAACCCCTCTGCTTTCTCTTAAGGATGCTGTCCTGAAGATGATGCTGGTGCTCCTGCTGTACACCTTGGCCTGTCAGGTAGTCTAGGAGAAGAGGAGGTATCAATGTGGATTGGATGCTGGGCACATCCTGCCTCTTCTCTTCCAAGGGTTTATAGCTCATCTGTGATTGGACAGCCGTGTGTGTGTGTTTTGGAGACACTGTGGACCTTCTGTGCTTGACAATAGATGTTTGTTCATTCCATATTTTATTTCCCTATTTTATCTTAAATGAATAATTACCCCACAATATCGGGCACATTATTACTGCCTGTAGTATTGTATTCCATTGACATTAGTGAACTTGTTGTGTGTTTAGTGCCCTGACATCATGGGAAGAAATGTCATGTATGTGTACTGACATAGGAAGAAATGTTATGTATGTGTAAGATTTCAGTAGGAAATGTTATGTATACGGATGATGTCAGATGTGTACAGACATGGGGTAAAATGTTATGTATGATGTCAGATGTGTACAGACATGGGGTGAAATGTTATGTATGATGTCAGATGTGTACAGACATGGGGTGACATTTTATGTATTATTTCTGGTGGGCATTGACATCAAAAGAAGAAATGTTATGTATATGGATGATGTCAGATGTAGAGACATTGGATGAAATGTTATGTATGATGTCATATGTGTACAGACATGGGGTGGAATGTTATGTATGATGTCAGATGTGTACAAACACTGGGTGACATTTTATGTATTATTTCTGGTGGGCATTGACATCAAAAGAAGAAATGTTATGTATATGGATGATGTCAGATGTAGAGACATTGGATGAAATGTTATGTATATGGATGATGTCAGATGTGTACAGACATGGGAGAAATGTTATGTATGATGTCAGATGTAGAGACATGGGATGAAATGTTATGTATGATGTCAGATGTGTATAGAGATGGGGTGAAATGTTATGTATTATTTCTGGTGGGCATTGATATCAAAAGAAGAAATGTTATGTATATGTATGATGTCAGATGTAGAGACATGGGATGAAATGTTATGTATGTGCATGATTTCAGTAGGAACTGTTATGTATGATGTCATATGTGTACAGACATGGGGTGAAATGTTATGTATGATGTCAGATGTGTACAGACATGGGGTGAAATGTTATGTATGATGTCATATGTGTACAGACATGGGGTGAAATGTTATGTATGATGTCAGATGTGTACAGACATGGGGTAAAATGTTATGTATGATGTCAGATGTGTACAGACATGAGATTAAATGTTATGTATGATGTCAGATGTGTGCAGGCATGAGATGAAATGTTATGTATGATGTCAGATGTGTACAGACATGGAGTGACATTTTATGTATTATTTCTGGTGGGCATTGACATCAAAAGAAGAAATGTTATGTATATGGATGATGTCAGATGTAGAGACATTGGATGAAATGTTATGTATGATGTCAGATGTGCACAAACATTAGGTGAAATGTTATGTATGATGTCATATGTGTACAGACATGGGGTGAAATGTTATGCATGATGTCAGATGTGTACAAACACTGGGTAACATTTTATGTATTATTTCTGGTGGGCATTGACATCAAAAGAAGAAATGTTATGTATATGGATGATGTCAGATGTAGAGATATGGGATGAAATGTTATGTATGTGTATGATTTCAGTAGGAACTGTTATGGATGATGTCAGATGTGTACAGACATGGGGTGAAATGTTATGTATGATGTCAGATGTGTACAGACATGGGGTGAAATGTTATGTATGATGTCAGATGTGTACAGACATGGGGTGAAATGTTATGTATGATGTCAGATGTGTACAGACATGGGGTGAAATGTTATGTATGATGTCAGATGTGTACAGACATGGGGTGAAATGTTATGTATGATGTCAGATGTGTACAGACATGGGGTGAAATGTTATGTATGATTTCTGGTGGGCATTGATGGATTGAATGATTTCATTCCCACTGCAAGTAATGGCATTTGTACTTGCATTTCTTGGCATTCTGGTTTCCCTTTTTCCATATTGTAGAATTGATAATTGACTAATATCAGCTCTACACAGACGGCTAGGACACAGTTCCCATTCTATGGAACTTCCCTCAAAGCCTAGCAGGCGGATTAACCCTTCCCCGTCCGCACAGCATGCCTTCCTCCTGGGCTGTGTGAGCAGGGACTGGTATTGTCTTAGGAAGGAAACCCCGGAATTACATTGTACTGCTCCGACTGTCGCCATCCAGGAGAAATGAAATAAATCAAAGTTAAGAGCTTGAGAATCATTTAATTATGGTGTGAACAGCGCCGTGCACCACGTCCGACAACATCTCTAAGCAAATTATGGGCGGCCCAGGAAGGAATGATTAGATTGGAATTTCATTTACACAGCACTTCAATATGTAATCCGCTCTGCTCATCTGATTTGTAGGCTTAATTCGCCTTGACGAATTTATTAGTTTTCATAATAGTGCGGAAAATGAGCGGCTCCATAGTCTATAATACACTGCGCCATTAATCGTGTGCCTGCTGTTATTAGTGGCGGCACGGCAAGGGTTAACGGCTCCACCTTGTAACGAGCTTCTAATTAACAAGCTCTTCAAGGGGCAGTCCGTAGTATACAAGGCAGAGCAAGGGGGGACATCACAGCACACAAGTCACCTGGAGGAGCAGCAGTATGCAGATGGTTAAGGCGTCTGTTGTGTCAGTGTTCCTGAGGTGTGGGACTGTAGATGCAGACAGTCTCTGTTACATCTAGATGGACAGTAGGTAGAATGGTAATATGACACAGGTAGGTCACTCTGCCTATAGAGACTTACTATGGAAGTAATGGTCGGGTGTAAGCAGTATGGTGATGGGACAAGAAAGTTTCAGAATTGGTTGGGGCTGCAGATCTCTGCTAGTTTAGTATCAATATTCAACTATTTCAGCCTGCAAGGAAGAGGTGTGATACAGAAGATAACACCCGAGAAGAGATAGATAAATAGATAGATAATTGATGGATGTCTGATAGACAAACAGACAATAGATAATAGACAGACAGATAGATAATAGGTAGTTAGATACTTAATAAAAAAAAGTGATTATTACATAGATAGACATATATAGATAATAGACAGTCAGATAATACATAGATAATAGACAGTCAGATAGATAACAGATAATAGATAGATATTAGATAGATGATGGATACATGCAAAGATAGATAAATTACACAGATCTTCCTAATATGTCATTTTAGTCAGACATTATCCTACGTGTGACAGGAGGAATGCCGATGTTGTAGTTCTCAGTAATAAGTCGCACCCAGCAGCCCTGTAGAATAAGTCGCAGTGCAGTTTTCAGGAGTTAATTACTGGCAGAGATGCGTTAATGTATTCTGTGACACAGGAGGATTGTGAAACGCTTATCGTCAATTTGCATTAATCTTGATCTTAATAGCAAGTGACAATAGATCTCCAAAACGCTGCGCCCTTGTCACCATTGTGTGCGGTAAATACTGCGCTGGAAAAAGTCAGGAAACTCTGCGGAAATAACGCACTGCACTTTACTGCTGTTCAGATGACCTGGGAGGTAAAAGGATACATTGTGAATGGGATGCTGACAGAGGTCTGCTGGGGAGCAGTCAGTACACACATATCACACCAGTGTCATACACCAGTGTCAGGCGTCTGTGTGACGTCATACACCAGTGTCAGGCTTCTGTGTGATGTCATACACCAGTGTCAGGCTTCTGTGTGATTTCATACACCAGTATCAGGCGTCTGTGTGACCAGTGTCAGGCGTCTGTGTGATGTCATACAACAGTGTCAGGCGTCTGTGTGATGTCATGCACCAGTGTCAGGCGTCTGTGTGATGTCATACACCAGTGTCAGGTGTCTGTGTGACCAGTGTCAGGCGTCTGTGTGATGTCATACACCAGTGTCAGGCGTCTGTGTGATGTCATACACCAGTGTTAGGCGTCTGTGTGACCAGTGTCAGGCGCCTGTGTGATGTCATACACCAGTGTCAGGCTTCTGTGTGATGTCATACACCAGTGTCAGGCGTCTGTGTGATGTCATACACCAGTGTCAGGCGTCTGTGTGATGTCATGCACCAGTGTCAGGCGTCTGTGTGATGTCATACACCAGTGTCAGGCGTCTGTGTGATGTCATGCACCAGTGTCAGGCGTCTGTGTGATGTCATACACCAGTGTTAGGCATCTGTGTGATGTCATAAACAACTTGTCTGAGCACACACTGAGCCCTGAACGGTAGGATCACTGATTCTGAGGTGTAGTACCCTGAGCCTGGAAAAGAATGAGTGCAGGACCTGACAGGGTTAAATCCTTGCTGCCAGGTTGATATGGTGACCAATGGTCACTGACCATGTACAGCATGGCTCTTACTGCTCATCCTGTGACATCCTGGTGCATGGAATGTAGCAGCCACACAGTCTAGAACCACTCTAGAACACACTGGAGAGTCTGAGCATTACTAGAATAGGGGGTAGTGATCTTGAATGGACAATACTAGCATTAGGGCTTGTTCACACGACCGTGCCGTGTTTTGCGGTCTGCAAATTGCGGATCCGCAAAACACAGATGCCGCCCGTGTGCGTTCCGCAATTTGCAGAACGGAACGGATGGCCCTTTATAGAAATGCCTATTCTTCTAAATGGACAAGAATAGGACATGACTTATAATTTTTGCGGGGCCACGGAACGGAGCAACGGATGCATCTTTTGCGGCCCCAATGAAGTAAATGGGTCCGCACCCGAGCTGCAAAAAATGCGGCTCGGATGCGGAACCAAACCACGGTCGTTTAATGAGCCCTTAAGGTAGGAGAGAAGATTTGTGCTCCTATCAGATCCCAATTAACTCTTTAGTGTCAGGAAGGTTTTCTTCTTCATGACCTGATCACTTTTCACACTGTATCAACCAGAGCATAGCGAGCCTTGTACAGGTGTGAGCAGGAGTCCTGGAGTCTGGAGACCTGGCCTTGGCTGATGTGCAGAGGGACCAAGCACATGAGACTTACAGGATGGAAGGGACACTATCACCCGCTTCACATATATCAGCTGTGCCCGGCCTGTGGTTTTATGCGGGGAGCTGGACACAACGGATATAGTAAACAGCGCTCCAGTGCACAGATCCGACGTCTATCCACCGATGCCAGACAGAAAAAGTGATCATGCATCACTTTTCTGTCCGGAGCTATTTGGCATCCAGCATCACAACTGATGCTCCGGATGTATGAGAATGATACCATAGAAAACTATAGGATTAGTTCTGGCTTCAGTTCCCCTCCAGCGTTTGTGAAGGGGGCCTAATATCTCTCTGATATCTATCTATCTATCTATCTATCTATCTATCTATCTATCTATCTGTCTGTCTGTCTGTCTATCTATCTATCTATCTATCTATCTATCTATCTATCTATCTATCTATCTATCTATCTATCTATCATCTTCCTTTCTACCTACTTAGCTAGCTCATATCCATCTATCTACTCCAGCTAAGACTCACATTTTCAGTTAGAGAATTAGGGGTGTATTAGACAAGTAGAATTCGCTGATGATGATCGAATAGTTAGCACCTCGTTACCCTTCGAAAGTGCTCACATGACCCAGAGCAATGATCGCTGTAGTAATCAGTGATTTGATTGTTATAAACTCGCTAATCGTTCATTAATTGCATATATTACACACAAAGAAAGCGGGTGATGACTTATTACATGCTCAGATGTCCGCGCGATGAACAAGAATTTTTCAAGCGTAAAGATCATGATCAGTGAGAATCAAACGATTTTGTGATTGCTGGAAACTCTGACACAGTGCAAAGATCGCTCTTTTGTGAACAATTATTTGTTCGATTGTCACAACATCTAATACAGGCTTTACTTTAGTTTTCTCCAGTACTAGCATTTTGATGAGGTTTTAGATAAGGATTAGTTTGTTCTACCTACAGGTATAATAGGTAAACTCTTTAGGAAAGGATATTGACTTCTTAGGGCAGGTTCGAATTGCGTTAGGGTATTCAGTTATAGGTTCCATTTATAACAGAATATAACGGGATTCGTAAGATGGAATGGAAAAACGGCAGCCTAAGAGGCATTCCATTTTGATCTGTCATAATAGAAGTCTATGGGCAAGCATAACGGATCCGTCTGGTTTCTTTATTGCAGGACTGAAAACAAAGTCTGTGTATTATGATGGATCAAAACGGAATGCCTCTTAAAGTCTTACAAATTCCGTTGTATTCCGTTATAAACGGAACCTATAACGGAATACCCTAACGGCAGTTTTTTTTTGCCTTTATGTTTTTTACATATGTTCAGTCTGGAATGTGTGAAAAAGAGGTTCATTTGACAGATCATATTCATTTTTATGGGATGCAAACAGATGCCAAAAAAAACTAAAAACATTTCCTTGCCAGGTTGTATCAGTCCAGTAAGAATGTATTTTTGCCAGGATCCATGTTAGGCTGTGTTCACATCCCCGTTAGGAGATCCGGCAAGCTGTTCCGGCACAGAGCAGCCTGCCAGATGTCGCAGGATCTACTTCACCGCCGAATCCCCATTTATAGCAATGAGGTCCGGCATGATCCAGCTGATTTTTGCCAGAAATGCTGGGTTTTGGCAGGACAAAAACCATTGCATGCAACATTTTTTGTCTGTCCAACAGCCGGCATTTGTGCAGAATCAGGCTGCTGGATTTCCAAAACGGAGATGTGAACGAAGCCTTAGAAAAATTGATGCAACTTGTATTGTGTAAATATACAGTCGTGGCCAAAAGTTTTGAGAATTACATAAATATTGGAAATTGGGAAAGTTGCTGCTTAAGTTTTTATAATAGCAATTTGCATATACTCCAGAATGTTATGAAGAGTGATCAGATGAATTGCATAGTCCTTCTTTGCCATGAAAATTAACTTAATCCCAAAAAAAAACTTTCCACTGCATTTCATTGCTGTCATTAAAGGACCTGCTGAGATCATTTCAGTAATCGTCTTGTTAACTCAGGTGAGAATGTTGATGAGCATAAGGCTGGAGATCATTATGTCAGGCTGATTGGGTTAAAATGGCAGACTTGACATGTTAAAAGGAGGGTGATGCTTGAAATCATTGTTCTTCCATTGTTAACCATGGTGACCTGCAAAGAAACGCGAGCAGCCATCATTGCGTTGCATAAAAATGGCTTCACAGGCAAGGATATTGTGGCTACTAAGTTTGCACCTCAATCAACAATTTATAGGATCATCAAGAACTTCAAGGAAAGAGGTTCAATTCTTGTTAAGAAGGCTTCAGGGCGTCCAAGAAAGTCCAGCAAGCGCCAGGATCGTCTCCTAAAGAGGATTCAGCTGCGGGATCGGAGTGCCACCAGTGCAGAGCTTGCTCAGGAATGGCAGCAGGCAGGTGTGAGCGCATCTGCACGCACAGTGAGGCGAAGACTTTTGGAAGATGTCCTGGTGTCAAAAAGGCCAGCAAAGAAGCCACTTCTCTCCAAAAAAACATCAGGGACAGATTGATCTTCTGCAGAAAGTATGGTGAATGGACTGCTGAGGACTGGGGCAAAGTCATATTCTCCGATGAAGCCTCTTTCCGATTGTTTGGGGCATCTGGAAAAAGGCTTGTCCAGAGAAGAAAAGGTGAGCGCTACCATCAGTCCTGTGTCATGCCAACAGTAAAGCATCCTGAGACCATTCATGTGTGGGGTTGCTTCTCATCCAAGGGAGTGGGCTCACTCACAATTTTGCCCAAAAACACAGCCATGAATAAAGAATGGTACCAAAACACCCTCCAACAGCAACTTCTTCCAACAATCCAACAACAGTTTGGTGAAGAACAATGCATTTTCCAGCACGATGGAGCACTGTGCCATAAGGCAAAAGTGATAACTAAGTGGCTCGGGGACCAAAAGGTTGACATTTTGGGTCCATGGCCTGGAAACTCCCCAGATCTTAATCCCATTGAGAACTTGTGGTCAATCCTCAAGAGGCGGGTGGACAAACAAAAACCCACTAATTCTGACAAACTCCAAGAAGTGATTATGAAACAATGGGTTGCTATCAGTCAGGAATTGGCCCAGAAGTTGATTGAGAGCATGCCCAGTCGAATTGCAGAGGTCCTGAAAAAGAAGGGCCAACACTGCAAATACTGACTCTTTGCATAAATGTCATGTAATTGTCGATAAAAGCCTTTGAAACGTATGAAGTGCGTGTAATTATATTTCACTACATCACAGAAACAACTGAAACAAAGATCTAAAACAAGTTTAGCAGCAAAATTTGTGAAAACTAATATTTGTGTCATTCTCAAAACTTTTGGCCACGACTGTACATTGACCAATTAATTTAAGTAAGTGGCACAAAAATTAAATCTTACAGCAAAATGCCACTATTGTAAACACATAATTCTGATGTAAATGTATTATATACTGTAAGTAACACTGTATACAGAAATTGAATATAAATTTGATATCATTCGAGTTCATGCATCAACAGAGCCGTATTTAGAGTTCATGCTGCCCTGTCCCCCTTCCCCATTGACATCCATAAGATTTAGATAGCTGAAGGCCAGATATTTCCTAGGCTATAAGACATCCCTTCCAAATCCCCCATAAGCATGCACGCTTAACTGAATGCCACAATGCAAAAAATTGTACAAAACACCACGGGGCAGATTATACTAAGGCTAGCTTTTTCTACGCCAGTGAAACTAAGAAGTCCACTGAAGTTAGGTGCACCTAATTTATTAAGAAAAGTGCACCTCTTAATAAATTAGGCGCCTCTTTCAGCAGTCCATGCAACTAAATGAAAAACAATACCAGCTAACAGCTATGCCAAATTGTGTTCTGCTAAGGGCAGGTTCACATCTGCGTTCTGGATTCCGTTATGGCTTTCCGCTATAACATTGTTATAACGGAAAATAACGGAATCCATAAGACGGAAGTCAGAACGAAAGCCTTTAAGAGGCATTCCGTTTTGATCCGTCTTCATAGAAGTCTATGGGAATCATAACTGATCCGTCTGGTTCCCGTTATGCAAGACGGAAAACAAAGTCCTGTCGACAGGACTTTTTTCTCCGTTCTGCATAACGGAAACGGGATGGAACTGTTATGATTCCCATAGACTTCTATGAAGACAGAATGCCTTTTAAAGGCTTCCGTTTTGCATTCCGTCATAATACAAGTCTATGGGCAGAAGAACGGATCCGTCCTTCCGTCTTATGGATTCCGTTATTTTCCGTTATAACCATGTTATAACGGAAAGCCATAACGGAATCCATAACGCAGATGTGAACCCACCCTAACAAGGTTAATGTCAGAGATGAGACTAGAAATTCTCTCTCCTACTCACACCAGAATCATACAAGTCTCTATTAGGGCTCATGCACACTAGCGTTTTTTGCGTTCAGTATACTGGCCGTTTTTTTAGTTCAGTATGCGTTACTTATACTGAACCATTCATTTCAATGGGTCAGCAAAAAAAACCTGAAGTATCTCCGTGTGCATTCCGTTTCTGTATTTCTGTTTTTCCGTTCAGTTGAAAGATAGAACATATCCTATTATTTCCCGCAAATCACGTTCCGTGGCTGCATTCAAGTCAATGGGTCCGCAAAAAAAAAACAGAACACATACGGAATGTACTCTGTATGTCTTCCGTATCCGTTCCGTTTTTGCGGAACCATCTATTGAAAATATTATGCCCAGCCCAATTTTTCCTATGTAATTAATGTATACTGTATATGCCATATGGAAAAACGGAACGGAAAAACAGAACTGAACCGGAAACACTACTGAAACAAAAAACGGAAAAACGGATCAATTAAAAACGCTCCGCAAAACACTGAAAAAGCCATATGGTCGTGTGCATGAGCCCTTAGGCTACTTGCACAAAGTGCAGATCTGTAAGCAGAAAATAAGCATGAAAACTGCATCAAACTGCATAAAAAAACGCACATAAATTGACACTATTTATGGTGGTTTTGGTGCATTTTTTGTATAGTTTTTTGTTGCAGATTTTGTGTTTATTTTAACAACCCTATAGAAGTCTATGGGGAAAAACACTACATATAAAATGTGGAATCAAAAAATATTGACATACTGCAAATTTTAAAAATGTCAAAATCCTCACAACAGGTAAATTTCCGTCCGCAAAAAATACACAGTGTACATTAGATTTGTCAAATCTCATTCATTTTTCTGATACTGTATTATGCTTTTGGAAAAATCAACTTGGAAAAAACTGTGCGTAATCCACATTGTGTGCAGTAACATACAGTAATAAAAATCTGTCATTTATGTAAGTTTCCAACCCAACTGACCACCAGTAAGTAATAAAGTGAATGTCATACACACCCAAGAAGCTGAGATTCTGATGTTAATGATCTATTATCATAATGGGTCATCAATATCAGCTCTACGATGATCAGCTGTTGCATAGCGGCTGTGCTTGGTATAGCAACTCAGCTCCATTTACTTGAATGTGGCTGAGTTGCGGCTAGGCTGCGTGACTGAATCAATCTGATATTGATTACTTATCCTGAAGATAGGTCATCAATATGAAAATTTCAGAAAACTCCTTTAACAAGTAGTGCACTGCTATAAATAGGGGATTCGATCTGCTACATACACTGCTCTTGTACTCTTCCCCATCTCCGTGGTCCTTAGAGCGACCCTACACGTGCTTTCATGTATCATTCTTTGTTCTTTTTTCTGTACTATTGAAAATATGTACATTTGTACTAATAAAAATCTACAGTTTAAAAAAAAAAAACAAGTAGTGCACTGCTACCCATGATATTTTGTAATAAATCCAGACAATTAATGATTAACTATGGTGATTATATACCTAAGATATCATTAGAAAACACTTGTGCGGTAAGCCAGACCTGCAGGGTATTGCGATTGTGAGGTCACGGTTAATGGCAAGCGAGGGTCACTCACAGTTTTATCAGGAAACCCTGGGCAAGCATACTGCAGTGAAGGAGAGGCTGGCACAAAAGTCCTCTGGGGCACACTCTGTGTTTAGGGACCAGGCCTGGTGGTGGTTGAGGTGCCCTGGGTGTTGCAGGTGTTTTATGTGCCTGGGGCAAGGTCCCTTTGATGTACGTGACGCCAGTGCCAATTTAGACGGTGGCACACCGTGTAGTGTCAGGTTGAATAAATTGAGGATTCAGTGGGTAAACCAAAACGTTCCTTTACTTGGTTGATACAGTCCCAACTTTATACAGGTAGTTACAGTTGACAAAATGATTGAAATGCAGTCCCTCAGACAATCCTTCACCAACAGGTAGATTTCAGATGACAGCAGGAAATAAACAGGCAAGGTACTTGGAGGAACCTAGTGACGACTGCTTTACAGTGAAACACTGCTCTATCCCCTTCAGCTATTCTAGCTGGCTGGATGCCAAGGCCCGGATGCCTAAATACTGGCTTTTATCCTTGGTAAATCGGTTCTTTTTCCAATATCGGCACTTGCTGCATTCTATATAACCTCTGTCCATCAAGGTACTTATCTGACCCAGTATTGTCCTGACTTGACTGGAGGGTAACCGCTGATCTCTCCCAGGAGGTGCACCTGCAACTGGGGCATCTTCAGAGCTAACTAAGGCTCTCTTGATTCACAGGTAGGCTAGGATCCCTCTACTAGCCCCCTGGTAACAGCTAACAGCCTGGGCTGTCCAGCTGCATGTCAGGAGAAGGTACTGACTTGAGCCTTCTGGCTTGTCTCAGCAGACTCCTGACCCTGGATGCAACAACCCTCTCTCCCTGTCTGGGCCTGAACCTTTATACTAGGGGTTCCCTAGCTCCCTCTAGTGTCTAGGATGACCAATTACAGGGGGAAGGCCTGTTAATGTGTATACAGGGAAACATGGCATAAATACAATACATTGCAAATTACATAAAATGCACAGTTAGAGATACCATCCCTGTCCCGAGTGAGGGGAAGTCACGCACACCCCAATTGAACCTCGTGTAGTGCCCACGCTTAGTCCGTGAGGCCACTACATACCCCCACGCTTTAACGTTGCCCGACCTCGGCGCAACAAGGAGGGGCCCTGCCCAGCTGGATACTGCACCTGAAAAAGAAACCGAGAAGTAAAGCAGGAAAACACATCTACATTTGCGGAAGTACATGACATGCATGATTCAGGCAGTTCCAACTGGCTTAGGAACAAGTTCGGTGAAAAGGGGCGTCGCTCTCTTCTCTCAGGATCGTATGAGGGAACAGGGGCGCTGACCTGGCACAGCGTAGCATTACTACCAGGATAGTCCATATGTGCAAACAGGCAGAAAAACAATTTAAAAGTTCTAGGAGGCTCAAAGAACAAATATGAGTCCGTACCCAGGTTCCTTTCTTATGAATCACAGAGGCTCTCGTGCAGTGGAGTCCATCTCTGGGCACATTTCTTTTAACCCCTTAAGGACATAGGACGTACCGGTACGCCCTATTTCCCGAGTCCTTAAGGACCAAGGACGTACCGGTACGTCCTAACTTTTAAATCGGGATTCCGGCGCCCGAGGGGTTAAACGGAACGGGATTTCGGCTGAAATCCTTCAGCCGGCATCCTGTGACAACGCCAGGGGGGGTGATGTGACCCCCCCGTGTCGGCGATCGCAGCAAACCGCAGGTCAATTCAGACCTGCGGTTTGCTGCGCTTTTTGCAGTTTCTGATGCCCGCGGTCCCTGACCGCGGGGATCAGAAACTTTAGAGTGGCTAAAATCTATATTTTGGACCCCCCCCTGCACCCCTGCATGATTTGATGCCGGCGGGTGGTGCGGGGGGGGTGTCGCATGCGGTGGGGGCGTTGCGGGAGGCGGGCGGTGCGGCAGGCGGGATCGCGATCCACCGCCCGCCTCCCATGAATGATCGTTGGCTTCTAGTGGTTATACCAGGGTGCCAGCACATTGCTGGCACCCTGGTATAAACGGCTGACATCTGTGCAGATGTCAGCCGTTTAACCCTTTCCATACCGCGGTCCGTACGGACCGCTGTATGGAAAAAGTTAACTGTCATCGGTCAGGGAGCTCCCTCCCTCTCCATCGGGGGGCTGCTGTGCCTTTGCAGCCCCCCGATAGAGAGGGAGAGAGCCCCCAGAGAGCCCCCCTCAGCCCCGTGCTTACCCTTCCCCGTCTGCGAAGTTCTGAGCAGACGGGGAGGGTTCCCATGGCAACAGGACGCCTGCTCAGGCGTCCTGCTGTCCATGGTGCTGAACAGATCTATGCTGAAAGCATAGATCTGTTCAGTGTAAGTAAAATACAGTACAGAACAATATATATTGTACTGTACTGTATTATACAGACATCAGACCCACTGGATCTTCAAGAACCAAGCGGGTCTGGGTCAAAAAAATGTAAAAAAAAAAGTGAAAAAAGTTAAGATAAAAAAAACACATTTATCACTGAATAAAAATTTAAAAAAATAAAATAAACTACACATATTAGGTATCGCCGCGTCCGTAACGACCTGATCTATAAAATGGTCATGTTACTTTCCCCGCACGGTGAACGTCATAAAAATAAAAAAATAAAAACTATGAGAAAATTGAAATTTTGCCCACCTTACTTCCCAAAAAAGGTAATAAAAGTGATCAAAAAAGTCGCATGTACACCAAAATAGTACCAATCAAACCGTCATCTCATCCCGCAAAAAATGAGACCCTACTCAAGATAATCGCCCAAAAGCTGAAAAAACTATGGCTCTTAGACTATGGAAACACTAAAACATGATTTTTTTTTGTTTCAAAAATGAAATCATTGTGTAAAACTTACATAAATAAAAAAAAAGTATACATATTAGGTATCGCCGCGTCCGTATCGACCGGCTCTATAAAAATATCACATGACCTAACCCCTCAGATGACCACCGTAAAAAAATAAAAATAAAAACAGTGTAAGAAAAGCAATTTTTTGCCATTTTACGTCACAAAAAGTGTAATAGCAAGCGATCAAAAAGTCATATGCACCCCAAAATAGTGCCAATCAAACCGTCATCTCATCCCGCAAAAAATGAGACCCTACTCAAGATAATCGCCCAAAAACTGAAAAAACTATGGCTCTTAGACTATGGAGACACTAAAACATTTTTTTGGTTTTAAAAATGAAGTTATTGTATAAAACTTACATAAATAAAAAAAAATGTATACATATTAGGTATCGCCGCGTCCGTGACAACCTGCTCTATAAAATTACCCCATGATCTAACCTGTCAGATGAATGTTGTAAATAACAAAAAAAAAAAACGTGCCAAAAAAGCTATTTCTTGTTACCTTGCTGCACAAAAAGTGTAATATAGAGCAACCAAAAATCATATGTACCCTAAACTAGTACCAACAAAACTGCCACCCTATCCTGTAGTTTCTAAAATGGAGTCACTTTTTTGGAGTTTCCACTCTAGGGGTGCATCAGGGGGGCTTCAAATGGGACATGGTGTCAAAAAAACCAGTCCAGCAAAATCTGCCTTCCAAAAACCGTATGGCATTCCTTTCCTTCTGCGCCCTGCCGTCTGCCTGTACAGCTGTTTACGACCACATATGGGGTGTTTCTGTAAACTACAGAATCAGGGCCATAAATAATGAGTTTTGTTTGGCTGTTAACCCTTGCTTTGTAACTGGAAAAAAAATATTAAAATGGAAAATCTGCCAAAAATTTGAAATTTTGAAATTGTGTCTCTATTTTCCATTAAATCTTGTGCAACACCTAAAGGGTTAACAACGTTTGTAAAATCAGTTTTGAATACCTTGAAGGGTGTAGTTTCTTAGATGGGGTCACTTTTATGGAGTTTCTACTCTAGGGGTGCATCAGGGGGGCTTCAAATGGGACATGGTGTCAAAAAAACAGTCCAGCAAAATCAGCCTTCCAAAAACCAAACGGCGCACCTTTCACTCTACGCCCCGTTGTGTGGCCGTACAGTAGTTTACGGCCACATATGGGGTGTTTCTGTAAACAGCAGAGTCAGGGCAATAAAGATACAGTCTTGTTTGGCTGTTAACCCTTGCTTTGTTAGTGGAAAAAATGGGTTAAAATTGAAAATTAGGCAAAAAAATGAAATTCTCAAATTTCATCCCCATTTGCCAATAACTCTTGTGCAACACCTAAAGGGTTAACGACGTATGTAAAATCAGTTTTGAATACCTTGAGGGGTGTAGTTTCTTAGATGGGGTCACTTTTAGGGAGTTTCTCCTCTAGGGGTGCATCAGGGGGCTTCAAATGGGACATGGTGTCAAAAAACCAGTCCATAAAAATCAGCCTTCCAAAAACCATACGGCGCACCTTTCACTCTACGCCCCGCTGTGTGCCCGTACAGTAGTTTACGGCCACATATTGGGTGTTTCTGTAAACGACAGAGTCAGGGCAATAAAGATACAATCTTGTTTGGCTGTTAACCCTTGCTTTGTTAGTGGAAAAAATGGGTTAAAATGAAAAATTAGACAAAAAAATTAAATTCTCAAATTTCCTCCCCATTTGCCAATAACTCTTGTGCAACACCTAAAGGGTTAATAATGTATGCAAAATCAGTTTTGAATACCTTGAGGGGTGTAGTTTCTTAGATGGGGTCACTTTTAGGGAGTTTCTCCTCTAGGGGTGCATCAGGGGGCTTCAAATGGGACATGGTGTCAAAAAACCAGTCCATAAAAATCAGCCTTCCAAAAACCATACGGCGCACCTTTCACTCTACGCCCCGCTGTGTGCCCGTACAGTAGTTTACGGCCACATATTGGGTGTTTCTGTAAACGACAGAGTCAGGGCAATAAAGATACAATCTTGTTTGGCTGTTAACCCTTGCTTTGTTAGTGGAAAAAATGGGTTAAAATGAAAAATTAGACAAAAAAATTAAATTCTCAAATTTCCTCCCCATTTGCCAATAACTCTTGTGCAACACCTAAAGGGTTAATAATGTATGCAAAATCAGTTTTGAATACCTTGAGGGGTGTAGTTTCTTAGATGGGGTCATTTTTGGGTGGTTTCTATTATGTAAGCCTCGCAAATCGACTTCAGACCTGAACTGGTCCCTAAAAATTTAGTTTTTGTAAATTTCTGAAAAATTTCAAGATTTGCTTCTAAACTTCTAAGCCTTATAACATCCCCAAAAAATAAAATATCATTCCCAAAACAATTCACACATGAAGTAGACATATGGGGAATGTAAAGTCATCACAATTTTTTGGGGTATTACTATGTATTACAGAAGTAGAGAAACTGAAACTTTGAAATTTGCAAATTTTTCAAAATTTTTGGTAAATTAAGTATTTTTTTTGTGCAAAAAAAATAATTTTTTTGACTTCATTTTACCAGTGTCATGAAGTACAATATGTGACGAAAAAACAATCTCAGAATGGCCTGGATAAGTCAAAGCGTTTTAAAGTTATTAGCACTTAAAGTGACACTGGTCAGATTTCCAAAAAATGGCCTGGTCCTTAAGGTGAAAATGAGCCCGGTCCTTAAGGGGTTAAAAGAGTAAAAATCTCAGAGGCTCAGGTACTTTTGAGTCTATCACTGGGCACGGTTCCTTAGAATGCTGTAATACCCCTAATCAACCTGAAAAGGGGGTTAAGGGTTAAAGGTGCAACAAAGGAACAGGCACAACTTGGTGTGGAATAGTAGAAACAGGCAGGAGGTCCTGGAAACACGATGGCTTTGTTGACATATTCATTTCAGTGGGTGACCACTACCACTGAGCCGTGGGTAACTGGCAGCAGCAACAAAGGACCAAAACAAAGGACTCCTGTCCTGGAAGGGTTAAATTCTCGGAAGTAATCCTTAGGCAAAACAAATCAAAGGCCTAGCATGCTGATTCACAAGGGCCTATCATAATCACCCGTCTCTGCTGGCAAATAAGGTCTGTAGTAGTCCTCTACAGGTGGATGTGCCCACATTGCAGTGTTAGGGGGCAGCTGCAACGTGAAGGGACCCCTAATAGGTATTGGCCCCATAGGCCTAGGGGTAAGGACAGTTGTGGACCGAACCGGTCCAGGCATAATTATAGTAGGCTGTGCTGGATTAGATACCGCCGCCGCAAGCGGTCCGGTGGGCTGTGGAATCGCTGACTCTGCGCAGCAAGTCACAGGGTTAGAGGGCTGTCTTAGGGGCACCGACAGAGTGGAGGTAGTAGAAGGTGGCCTATGGGTGGTGACAGGCACCCTTACCTCGTCCTTCTTAGGCGGTGTCTGGATCCTGGCGGTGGCAATCTTGCGCAGCTCCCGCAACGTCTCTTCCAGACGGACGATCTGGTCACCTATGCTTTCAGTCTCCGAATCGCTGTCCTCTGCTGTCGCCGCCGGCGCAGGTACAGTAAACGATGCGTCGGACGCGGCCGCTGCAGGCTTCGGTGGCGCATCAGGTCTCCTACCCTTCCGGATATTCTCCAGGGTAACGCAGAGTCCTTTGAGATTCTCCATGTCTTGGATCGTTTTCTCCCGGCGAGGCAGCTCGGGGGACGGATAGGGGCTCACCCATTTTTCCAACACGGTTGGCTGCCAAAACACGTTAGGGCCAATGAAAGAGCCCCGCTCTTGGAATGCGTGATGGGCCGGTTCTGGAGAGCACTCAGGTTTCCGCTCGCAGCCAGAATAGTCCTCTTCTGCCTCCCAGTCCTCCGGTTCTCTCTTGGGACGGGTAACGGCAGTTGCATATGGGCCTCGCAGGCTCTCGGCAGGGGTGAATTCTACCTCCTCTCCCTCGCGGAGGTTATGCAGATGCTCAGGGAGGTAACCTCTCTTGACAGACCTCCGGTTGACGTATAAGTCTCTGCCAGTAACATAGTCCTGTATGAACCCGTAGCCACGGGTCTTATCGAAGGACAAAACCAACCCCTTTCTCCTTTCCAGGCGGGGTTGGGTATTGGTGTGGCGCTCGTGAATAGACTTGGTCAGTTCTTCATAGTAGATTTTTGTTTTCGTATTCCTCTTTATAACGGCCTCCCGGACCTCTGCCATTAATGCTGACCACTTGAAAGAGGGCTGAAAGAAGTCTCTCCAGGAGCCGTAGTAGTTCTATGGTTCTTTCCCCGGTGGCGGGCAGGCGGGTCTCTCCGGTCCCGGAGAGTAGGCCGGTGGAGCCTCTTCTGGCTCTACACCAATATCATCCATGTGTAATAGATCAGGCGCAGACATCTCAGCAGAGCAGTCTTCACTCTGCAACATGCTCGATCCTTCTCTGGAGAGCGACAGGGTGGCGCCAATAAGTTCAGCCAGATCCTCCCATTGCACTGGGAGGCCGCCCCCCAGGTACTCCAGTATGGGGAAGGCGGAGTCCATGCTGGCAGATTTGCAAATGTCCAGACAGGCGGTGACGCCTCACCTTGAACCTTTTCCCGCTTTTTCAGCAAAAAGGCGCCAATTTTTACCGCCAATTCAGGATGAAGATGACGCAGTAGTAATTTCAAGCAAGCTCAGCGGCCATCTTTAGCAAAACGCTGTCTATTCACTGACAGCAAGCGGTGGTTTAAGCAAGCAGCAAACAGTCCATAAAACACTATTTTCACACCGCTACTTAGGACAGTTCTTTGGCCCAGCAATTTTGAATAAAACAATTAGAGCTTGGTCACTTTAAGATGATTTTCAGCACACAGTTTGGTAATCCAACAATGGCGCACGAATGTCCGTAAATCCTGTTCGTCATGCCAATTTATGCGGTACGCCAGACCTGCAGGGTATTGCGATTGTGAGGTCACGGTTAATGGCAAGCGAGGGTCACTCACAGTTTTATCAGGAAACCCTGGGCAAGCATACTGCAGTGAAGGAGAGGCTGGCACAAAAGTCCTCTGGGGCACACTCTGTGTTTAGGGACCAGGCCTGGTGGTGGTTGAGGTGCCCTGGGTGTTGCAGGTGTTTTATGTGCCTGGGGCAAGGTCCCTTTGATGTACGTGACGCCAGTGCCAATTTAGACGGTGGCACACCGTGTAGTGTCAGGTTGAATAAATTGAGGATTCAGTGGGTAAACCAAAACGTTCCTTTACTTGGTTGATACAGTCCCAACTTTATACAGGTAGTTACAGTTGACAAAATGATTGAAATGCAGTCCCTCAGACAATCCTTCACCAACAGGTAGATTTCAGATGACAGCAGGAAATAAACAGGCAAGGTACTTGGAGGAACCTAGTGACGACTGCTTTACAGTGAAACACTGCTCTATCCCCTTCAGCTATTCTAGCTGGCTGGATGCCAAGGCCCGGATGCCTAAATACTGGCTTTTATCCTTGGTAAATCGGTTCTTTTTCCAATATCGGCACTTGCTGCATTCTATATAACCTCTGTCCATCAAGGTACTTATCTGACCCGGTATTGTCCTGACTTGACTGGAGGGTAACCGCTGATCTCTCCCAGGAGGTGCACCTGCAACTGGGGCATCTTCAGAGCTAACTAAGGCTCTCTTGATTCACAGGTAGGCTAGGATCCCTCTACTAGCCCCCTGGTAACAGCTAACAGCCTGGGCTGTCCAGCTGCATGTCAGGAGAAGGTACTGACTTGAGCCTTCTGGCTTGTCTCAGCAGACTCCTGACCCTGGATGCAACAACCCTCTCTCCCTGTCTGGGCCTGAACCTTTATACTAGGGGTTCCCTAGCTCCCTCTAGTGTCTAGGATGACCAATTACAGGGGGAAGGCCTGTTAATGTGTATACAGGGAAACATGGCATAAATACAATACATTGCAAATTACATAAAATGCACAGTTAGAGATACCATCCCTGTCCCGAGTGAGGGGAAGTCACGCACACCCCAATTGACCCTCGTGTAGTGCCCATGCTTAGTCCGTGAGGCCACTACACTTGTAATTTGCATATCATCTGTATAATTTATACCCTGCAACTGCAGACCTCTTGGCACACATGGCAAATTAGCTCCTGCCCGGGGAGACTTACCGCAGGCCTGAGTCAGACTCAGGGCCTCAGAGCTGACAATCTAATAACCCAAACCATATGTAGTCATCTCCATCTGTATTTTATGACCTCAGTCTGTATTTTATGTCCTTAGTCCGTATATAATTACCTCAGTCCGTGTATAATGATCTTAGTCCGAGTATAATCACATCAGTCTGTATATTATCACTTCAGTTCATCTATAATTACCTCAGTCCGTATATTATCAAACCAGTCTACATATAATCGCTTCAGTTCATATATTATCACCTAAATCCATATAAAATCACCTGTCTTTATATAATCACCTCAGTCCGTATATTATCACCTCAGTCTGTATATTATCACCTCAGTCTGTATATTATCACCTCAGTCTGTATATTATCACCTCAGTCCGTATATATAATAACCTCAGTCCGTATATTATCACCTCAGTCTGTATATTATCACCTCAGTCTGTATATTATCACCTCAGTCCGTATATATCACCTCAGTCTGTATATTATCACCTCAGTCCGTATATATCACCTCAGTCTGTATATTATCACCTCAGTCTGTATATTATCACCTCAGTCCGTATATATAATAACCTCAGTCTGTATATTATCACCTCAGTCCGTATATAATTACCTCAGTCTGTATATTATCACTTCAGTCTGTATATTATCACCTCAGTCCGTATATATAATAACCTCAGTCCGTATATTATCACCTCAGTCTGTATATTATCACCTCAGTCTGTATATTATCACCTCAGTCCGTATATATAATAACCTCAGTCCGTATATTATCACCTCAGTCTGTATATTATCACCTCAGTCTGTATATTATCACCTCAGTCCGTATATATAATAACCTCAGTCCGTATATTATCACCTCAGTCTGTATATTATCACCTCAGTCCGTATATATCACCTCAGTCTGTATATTATCACCTCAGTCCGTATATATCACCTCAGTCTGTATATTATCACCTCAGTCCGTATATATAATAACCTCAGTCTGTATATTATCACCTCAGTCCGTATATAATTACCTCAGTCTGTATATTATCACCTCAGTCTGTATATTATCACCTCAGTCCGTATATATAATAACCTCAGTCCGTATATTATCACCTCAGTCTGTATATTATCACCTCAGTCCGTATATATAATAACCTCAGTCTGTATATTATCACCTCAGCCCGTATATAATTACCTCAGTCTGTATATTATCACCTCAGTCTGTATATTATCACCTCAGTCTGTATATTATCACCTCAGTCCGTATATATAATAACCTCAGTCTGTATATTATCACCTCAGTCCGTATATAATTACCTCAGTCTGTATATTATCACCTCAGTCTGTATATTATCACCTCAGTCGTATATATAATAACCTCAGTCCGTATATTATCACCTCAGTCTGTATATTATCACCTCAGTCCGTATATATAATAACCTCAGTCCGTATATTATCACCTCAGTCTGTATATTATCACCTCAGTCTGTATATTATCACCTCAGTCCGTATATATAATAACCTCAGTCTGTATATTATCACCTCAGTCCGTATATAATTACCTCAGTCTGTATATTATCACTTCAGTCTGTATATTATCACCTCAGTCCGTATATATAATAACCTCAGTCCGTATATTATCACCTCAGTCTGTATATTATCACCTCAGTCTGTATATTATCACCTCAGTCCGTATATACAGTGCTCCAGCCTAAAAAAAATACCTAGTAGCCATTGGCTCCTGAACTGAAAAATTTAGGAGCCAAATCAAATTTTTAGTCGCCAAATCGAAATTGAATCAAAATTTTGGTATCGTGACAACGCTATGCCGATCAGATCGGCGTAGGGTTGTTTTGAAACCAAAATTTTGATTCGCTTTCGTCACCATAAAAAAGTATTGCGATACTCAATAGCGCGCAAAAAAAAAAAAAAAAAAAAAAAAAGCCGCGTGCATTTCGCATTTTATGAAACATTCGGCCCATAATAGAACCGTCCTATCTTATTTTTTGGGGTGACAAGTTGACTAAAAAATGGCGAATGCTCACCACATAGGAGATATTTTATAATAATTTAATAGTTTGGACAGCGCTATGTAATATGTTTATTTATTTATTGTTTATATATTTTATATGTAAAATTGGGAAAGGGGGGATTTAAACTTAATATTTTAGGGTACTTTCACACTAGCGTTTTTCTTTTCCGGCATAGAGTTCCCTCCTAGGGGCTCTATACCGGAAAAGAACTGATCAGTGTTATCCCCATGCATTCTGAATGGAGAGTAATCCGTTCAGGATGCATCAGGATGTCTTCAGTTCAGTCATTTTGACTGATCAGGCAAAAGATAAAACCGCAGCATGCTACGGTTTTATCTCCGGCGAAAAAAAAATTAAGATTTGCCTGAATGCCGGATCCAGCATTTTTCCCCATAGGAATGTATTAGTGCCAGATCCGGCATTCAAAATACCGGAATGCACCCGCACTAAATCCGGACCCATTCACTTCTATGGGGCTGTGCACATGAGCGGTGATTTTCACACATCACTTGTGCATTGCGTGAAAATTGCAGCATGCTCTGTTGTGCGTTTTTCACGCAATGCAGGCCCCATAGAAGTTAATGGGGCTGTGTGAAAATCGCAAGCAAGTGCGGATGCGGCGCGATTTTCACGCATGGTTCCTAGGATGAAAGTCTATTCACTGTATTATTTTCCCTTTATAACATGGTTATAAGGGAAAATAATAGCATTCTGAATACAGACTGCATAGTAGAAGGTCAATATAATAAACATTGGTGGCGCAGTGCGCCCCCCATCACCCCAGTATAATAAACATTGGTGGCGCAGTGCGCCCCTCCAACACTCCAGTATAATAAACATTGGTGGCGCAGTGCGCCCCCCCTCAAAATAATAAACATTGGTGGCGCAGTGTGCCCCCCCCAATATAATAAACATTGGTGGCGCAGTGGGCAGTGCCAATGAGGGTTAAAAAAGAAAAAAATAATTTACTCAACCCTAACCCGCCTCCTGTATTTGTATAAGAAACGTTGGTGGCACAGTGCGCCCCCCCCCCCCCCCAAGTATAATAAACATTGGTGGCTCAGTGGGAAGTGCCAATGAGGGTTAAAAATAATAAAAGAAAATTAACTCACCTTCTCCAGTTGATCGCATAGCTGCCGGTCTCCTGTACTTACTTCTTTCTTCAGGACCTGTGGTGACGTCACTGAGCTCATCACCATGGTAATGGATCATGTGATGAGCACAGTGACGTCACCACAGGTCCTGAAGAAAGAAGTAAGTACAGGAGACCGGCAGCTATGCGATCAACTGGAGGAGGTGAGTTAATTTTCTTTTATTATTTTTAACCCTCATTGGCACTTCCCACTGAGCCACCAATGTTTATTATACTGGGGGGGGGGGGGGGGCCGCACCAACGTTTCTTATACAAATACAGGAGGCGGGTGCCGGAATCAAATAGCCGGCACCCGACCTTTGTGACAGGGGGCTGCGATCAGCTACAATTAACCCCTCAGGTACCGCACCTGAAGGGTTAACTCAACTGCAGCTGATCGCAGCTCCCTGTCACAAAGGTCGGGTGCCGGCTATTTGATTCCGGCACCCGCCTCCTGTATTTGTATGACAGGTCAGTTTTCTTCATTGGTGGCGCAGTGGCCACAGCCCCTCCTCCTCCTCCCGTTTCTTCTTATTGGCAGAGGCGGCGGCAGCAGCAGCACAGGGGGGAGGGAGAGACTCCTCCTGCGCTGCTGAGAACTATCAGCTCCTGTGCCCGCCGCTGTATTGAGCAGAGCTGCGGCGGCGGGTCTAGTCGCAAATGGCGACAAGACTAAAAAGTCTTGTCGCCATTTGTAAATTCTAAGTCGCATTGGCGACCATTTTGGTCGCCATCTGGAGCCCTGATATATAATAACCTCAGTCTGTATATTATCACCTCAGCCCGTGAATAATTACCTCAGTCTGTATATTATCACCTCAGTCTGTATATTATCACCTCAGTCTGTATATTATCACCTCAGTCCGTATATATAATAACCTCAGTCTGTATATTATCACCTCAGTCCGTATATAATTACCTCAGTCTGTATATTATCACCTCAGTCTGTATATTATCACCTCAGTCCGTATATATAATAACCTCAGTCCGTATATTATCACCTCAGTCTGTATATTATCACCTCAGTCCGTATATATAATAACCTCAGTCCGTATATTATCACCTCAGTCTGTATATTATCACCTCAGTCTGTATATTATCACCTCAGTCCGTATATAATTACCTCAGTCTGTATATTATCACCTCAGTCTGTATATTATCACCTCAGTCCGTATATAATAACCTCAGTCTGTATATTATCACCTCAGTCCGTATATAATTACCTCAGTACGTATATATTATCACCTCAGTTCTTATATTATCACTAGAGATGAGCGAACCGAAGCTGACGAAGTCGAATTCGTTCAGAATTTCAGGAAAAATTTGATTCTGAATGAATGCGTAATAAGGAATCGCAATTTTTCCTAACATGCGGCTACAATGGCGGCTACACGTGTGTGGACATGGGGCAAGGAACTCTGGGAAGGCGGGATGACCCATAATGCCATGCATGCAGTCAATCAGCAGCCAGCCAGCCCAGTAATGTCACAGCCCTATAAATACGGCGGCCATCTTAGATTCTGCTATTCAGCATCGTACTTTGTTCAGGGACAGACGTTTATGCAGGCGCTAGGGAGAGTGAAAGAAAACCTCATTGTGAAAAAAAAAAAGTGTTTTATAAGTGCACGATAAGGATAGGGAGGAATCATTTCACAGCATCTTAGTGCAGGGACAGACGTTGCTGGGGCTAGGGAGAGTCATACAGAAAACATCATTGGGAAGAAAATACGATTTACAAGTGCAGGGAAAGATTATTTGGGGATCCAATTAGCCATTATACAGCTCTGTCATTCCAGCAATTTGTTGTAGGGGTGCAAGTATTATGTAGAAAAGCCTTTAGTGGCTTATATCTGTGGAAAAAGAGAAATATATACTCTGTTCACTTCTGCAGCTATATATGGTGAAAGCATTTAGTGCCCTATTATAGTACAGTACGAGAAAAATAGACGCTGTTCACATTTGGTGTTATTTGTGCTAAAAGCGTTTCTTGCTATATTTCCATAGAAAAAGAGAAAAATACACGCCGTTCACATTTGGTGTTATTTGCGTTAAAACCATTTATTGTCATATTTCTAGAGAAAAAGATATAGACATCTATGTGGAATCAGCTGACGAGGGTATAAAAGGAGTTTGATTCTTCTTTACACTAACATCGACGTGTAAGGCTGAGTTAATACTTGAGTTATTTGGTCAGTTTTGGCCCGTAACTGCCCAAATAAGTGAAGTGTGCAGTGATCCTAAGAGCGACGCCTGTCATGTGCGTGTCATACTGACTCACAGTATTGTTTCACTACCCCAGCACACTCCCTATGCGTGTTACTGCAAGGCACAGTGTTCTACACCCATATAAAGGCTCTATGCAGCCCGGAAATAGCCGTTTTTTTTTATGTGATTCGTCGCGAATTAATTCAAATCGAAGCAAATTTTTCCGGAAAATTCGGCGAACCGGCCGAATGGAATTTTTTTGAAATTCGCTCATCTCTAATTATCACCTCAATCTGTATGTAATTTCTTCAGTCCGTATATTAGCACCTGAGTCTGTAAGTTATCACCTCAGTATAGTATATAATCACCTCATATAGCACCTCATATTATCATCTCAGTTCATATATAATCAGCTCAGTCCATATATAATTACTTTAGTCTGTATATAATCAGCTCAGTCCATATATAATTACTTTAGTCTGTATATAATTACCTCAGTCCATATATTATCACCTCAATTCTTATATTATCACCTCCTTCTGAATATAATTACCTCAGTCCGTATATTGGCACCTCAGACTGTATATTATCACCTCACTCCAGTCAGGTCTCCCCTTCAGCCTTCAGGGGGATGTGTGGCTGCTGAAGTCAGTGCTCCCTGCTCAGGCTTCAGTTGTAGGCTAGCCAGGGCCCAGGGGCAGGTGGTGGCAGTGGCGCTCACTGGTGGGTGGTCCAGTAATCACGACGTTCCTGCTTCCTCCTTGGTGGTGCTGATGGTGCCCGTCACCGAGCAGATTGGAGGAGCAGCAGTTCATGCTATTCACCAATCAGCTTAACACTTAGCACTGCAGTTAGGGTGGAAACTTTCATAACCCCCAAAATAAGGACATGAAACCCGGGACAGTGGGGCACGATACTACAACACACAGAATGGATACCATAATCTATATAACAGCGTCAGCCAAATTACACTAGAAATCTACAACATAAATCATTGCTTTACTCACCAAACTTGACACCTACTTGTGATATCCTGTTCAATATTCACATTACAAGGAGAAGGTATAAGATGAGAGAACTACAACTCCCAGAATGTCCAGGTTGTTATTATATGATGTCTGAGGACATTGCAGGGAGGAAGTATAACAGAAAACAACAACACCCAACATGTCTAAGTTGTTATATGTTATATCAGAGGCAGGGCTTTTTTTCTCAGAGAAAAGGTGGTGGAACTCACCCCCCCTCCCCTGGCCACACCCCTACCCACCCCTAGGACCGCCCCCTAAAACCACCCCTTTAGAGAACAGGGATGCAAGTAAAATTGCCAGTGACGGTTGTGACAGCCAGGCTGCCAGTGCCCGCGGCAGTGGCGACTCTAGGAACAATATATAGGGGGGGCACAAAGATACCGCAGTCAAAAATGGGGGGGCAAAAACAAAATAAGTATATATAAATAAGATTACAAAATACGAGAGAATTGCGGTATGCAGGGATACATTTATAATAAAACTATTTACTTACAAAAGAAGCTATTCTGTCGTCTGCTGTGCCGTCCTCTGCTTGCTTCCGCGGATTCTTTCCCCTTCTTTCTGTCTCTCATCAGTGCGCAGGCGTACTGTTATGGTGGATCTGTGGAAGACACTGTTATGGGGGCATCTGTGGATGACACTTATGCCTCTCATTAGCCCTCATTATGCCTCTCATCACTCCCATATCAGCCCCCATGCCTCTCATTAGCCCCCATATCAGCCCTTATGCCTCATTAGCCCCCATTATAAGCCCTTATGCCTTATTAGCCCCCATTATTCCTCTTATTAGCCCCCATTATAAGCCATTATGCCTCATTAGCCCACATTATGCCTCTTATTAGCCCCCATATGCCTAATTAGCCCCCATTATGTCTCTAATTAGCCCCCATTATACCTCATTAGCCCCCATATGCCTCATTAGCCCCCATATGCCTCTAATAGTCTAATTAGCCCCCATTGTCTCTAATTAGCCCCCATGATGCCTCTCATTAGCCCCCATTATGCATCATTAGCCCCCATATGCCTCATTAGCTCCCATATGCCTCCAATTAGCCCCCATATGCCTCCAATTAGCCCCCATATGCCTCCAATTAGCCCCATAGCCCCCATATGCCTCCAATTAGCCCCCATATGCCTCCAATTAGCCCCATAGCCCCCATATGCCTCCAATTAGCCCCATATGCCTCCAATTAGCCCCCATAGCCCCCATATGCCTCCAATTAGCCCCCATATGCCTCCAATTAGCCCCATAGCCCCCATATGCCTCCAATTAGCCCCATTATGCCCCCAGCAGCCCCCATTATGCCCCCAGCAGCGGCTCCTGGATGGACGCCGCCTGCAATTTTCTTTCTCCTCAGTCGACTGTGCTCTGAACTGGCGCGCACAGCGTGAGGTCACAGAGCGCCCTCACGCTGTGCGCAGCCCTGCACAGCCGACAGCCGAGGACCAGGAAGTGGTAAGTACAGAGCGTTCACCACTTCCTGGTCCTTCGGTACACTAATGAGCACTTCTATAATGGAAGCGCTCATTAGTATTCACCTGGGAGAATCAGCGGGGTGGCATCGGGGGGGGGGGGGGGCACTAAAGGGGGGCGGGGCGAGTCGGCAAAAATAGGTGGCACTCAACTACCTGTGATGACATCACTATCATGTGATCAGTGCAAGAGAGGGCAGAGTTCTGCAATGGAGAAGAGTAATATTGTTGAAGGACCTGTGATGACATCATGTGACATCAACTGGCTAGCTTTGTATGGAATAGAAGAAAGTGAAGTGATGGATTCAGTGTGAGCCAGAAAAATTTTGGGAGTTGTAGTTCTCTCCTCTTATACCTCTTCCATGTAATGTCCTCTGATAGTACATAATAACAGCCTGGATATGTTGAAAGTTGTATTTCTTTTTTCCTATACCTCCTCCTTGTAATGTCCGTCACATGATCCATTACCATGGTAAAAGATCATGTGATGGACCATGTGATGAGCGCAGTGACATCATCAAAGGTCCTATTCCTCAAAGAAGAAGACAGAAGAGAAGCCGGGCTGCGCGAACAAGTGGATTAAGGTGAGTTAAATTATTATTTTTTTTAACCCCTCCAGCCCTATGCATTCTGTATTAAGAATGCTATTATTTTCCCTTATAACCATGAAGACAGAAGAAAAGCCGGGCTGCGCGAACAAGTGGATTAAGGTGAGTTATATATATATTTTTTTTAACCCCTCCAGCCCTATTGTACTATGCATTCTGTATTAAGAATGCTATTATTTTACCTTATAACCATGTTATAAGGGAAAATAATACAATCTACACAATAGCATTCTTAATAAAGAATGCATAGTACAATAGGGCTGGAGGGGTTAAAAAAAAACTAGAAAATAATTTAACTCACCTTAATCCACTTGTTCGCGCAGCCCGGCTTCTCTTCTGTCTTCATCTTTGCTGTGCACAGGAAAAGGACCTGTGGTGACGTCACTACGCTCATCACATGGTCCGTCACATTATCCATTGCCATGGTAAAAGATCATGTGATGGACCATGTGATGAGCGCAGTGACGTCATCAAAGGTCCTATTCCTCAAAGAAGAAGACAGAAGAGAAGCCGGGCTGCGCGAACAAGTGGATTAAGGTGAGTTAAATTTTTTATTTAATTTTTTAACCCCTCCAGCCCTATGCATTCTGTATTAAGAATGCTATTATTTTCCCTTATAACCATGTTATAAGGGAAAATAATACAATCTACACAACACCGAACCCAAACCCGAACTTCTGTGAAGAAGTTCGGGTTTGGGTACCAAAAATGCTGATTTTTCTCACGAGCGTGCAAAACGCATTACAATGTTTTGTACTCGCGCGGAAAAATCGCACATTTTCCCGTGACGCACTCGCATCTTATCCGGGCCAAAAACATGACGCCCGTGTGAAAGAGGCCTTACTGTGCTGCGTTTTTTTTCTGCAGGTTAAAGGGGATGTATGCAGCCCCTGTAAATGTGGTAAATTAACAAAACAATTAAAATTCAGTAGAGTTCGCTGAACTGTTGTTTTAGACACATGTCTAAAAGCCCCTTAGTTCATTTTGGTGGTTCGCTTCTCTACTGTAGTGTGTCAGTCCACCATCGCCCACCTTCGTAGCCAACGTTCACCTCTCACATCAATGGCATGTGGTGCTTCATGTTTTTCACGTTGCTTATTCACAATGGTGCCATTTGTCCACTCACAATACACTGTCTCACCACAGCAGCACATGAACAGTTTACAAACTGCACAATTTCAGAAATACTGCCACTCTTATCCTGAAAGCCAATAATTATCATTTTTTTGTAACTCTAATAAATTTCTCCTTTTACCCAGCAATGAGGGATATGTGTGCAGATAGCCTATCACACAGCTTATATACCCACCAAGCCAGCTTATGGCACGTGACTTTATTCATGAGCTACTTGCTGCCTTTGTTGAAAGTAGGAAGTGGTCATAATAATGTGAGAAACACAGAATATATATTTTGGAAGGCACTCAGTTATCTGGTGTTGCATAGAATCCTCGAATACGTGATCCTGTGTAAATCATTTATTTCCAATTTAACACTTTAAAAATACAATAAAGATAAAAATAAAAATCTAGATACTAAATAACATGAATATAAAATATATGCACTCTTACCCCAAAAGCCCATGATTTACAGCCTCATAGTTATAATATAGTAGTTGGTCTGGTAACTTAGTTTTCTTTGAGGGTGCAAATCTGCATACATATCATACAAATCGCATATGCATAATTGTATAATCCAAGGATAAAAAATATATATGCAAAATAAAGGATAAAATATATATAGACCAATTACTCATATAATGGTGCAAATGGACATACAATCAACATAACCCAGTACTGGATATCAGTCCAGTCGCTAAATAGTAGTAATGAGCCGACATCCAATATAGCTGGCCTATATAAAATTTAAAGGTCTGCTGGCACCCATATACTGTATTAGAGAATGCAAGTATATTGGTTCTATATTTTGTATTAGAAAAAACTAAATATAGTGGTATTGAAGGTAGTAGAAAAACTCTTCTATATAAGCATAGTATTCATCATATGGCCAGCAACTATTCATTAAAGAGGACCTTTCACTTGTATACAAACTAAAAACTAACTATATCAGTGGGCAGAGCGGTCCCCCTGCACTTACTAGTATGTCTGGGCGCCGCTCCGTTCGCCCGGTATAGGCTCCGGTGTCTGCGCTCACTGGACTGATTTTTTGTATGAGGCGTGTCCCTTGCTGCAGCGCTGGCCAATCGCAGCGCACAGCTCATAGCCTGGCTTAGAATCTATGTGCGATAAGCTCCGCCCCCTGTACACTCATGCACAGTAGGATGCATGCTGCCTGCGATTCATCCTAAATGAGAAGGAAATGCTCCACACCAGTGCTAATTCATGGCAAGTTTTTTGTAATCAGCACTCCTGGTCACAGTAAAGGCTGTTTCCACACGATCTGACTTTCATAAAATTGCAGCACAAAACACAGCATTTTGCCACGATTTTATGTAAATTAAATCATGTGGAAACCGCCTTACTCTGACCAGGAGTGCTGATTGGTCTAAAACCTGTCAATCAATAGCACTGACAGCCTCTCCTCCAATGAGGCAGCTGTGCTAGAAGGACTGCTGCCTGTGTGATCAGTCTGGAGTCCTGCTGCTGCGAGGGGGAGGAGCCTGGCTCAGGACCTGGCGACACAACTAGCAACACAGAGGAAGGAAGGAGTACATGTATGTATGACAGTGTGTGTATGTAAGAATACATGCATGTCTGACAGTGTATGTATGTAAGAATACATGCATGTATGACAGTGTGTGTATGTAAGAATACATGGATGTATGACAGTGTGTGTATGTAAGAATACATGCATGTATGACAGTGTGTGTATGTAAGAATACATGGATGTATGACAGTGTGTGTATGTAAGAATACATGCATGTATGACAGTGTGTGTATGTAAGAATACATGCATGTATGACAGTGTGTGTATGTAAGAATACATGCATGTATGACAGTGTGTGTATGTAAGAATACATGCATGTATGACAGTGTGTGTATGTAAGAATACATGGATGTATGACAGTGTGTGTATGTAAGAATACATGCATGTATGACAGTGTGTGTATGTAAGAGTGCCTGCATGTATGACAGTGTATGTATGTAAGAATACATGCATGTATGACAGTGTGTGTATGTAAGAATACATGGATGTATGACAGTGTGTGTATGTAAGAATACATGGATGTATGACAGTGTGTGTATGTAAGAATACATGCATGTATGACAGTGTGTGTATGTAAGAGTGCCTGCATGTATGACAGTGTATGTATGTAAGAATACATGGATGTATGACAGTGTGTGTATGTAAGAGTGCCTGCATGTATGACAGTGTGTGTATGTAAGAATACATGCATGTATGACAGTGTGTGTATGTAAGAATACATGGATGTATGACAGTGTGTGTATGTAAGAATACATGCATGTATGACAGTGTGTGTATGTAAGAGTGCCTGCATGTATGACAGTGTATGTATGTAAGAATACATGCATGTATGACAGTGTGTGTATGTAAGAATACATGGATGTATGACAGTGTGTGTATGTAAGAATACATGCATGTATGACAGTGTGTGTATGTAAGAATACATGGATGTATGACAGTGTGTGTATGTAAGAATACATGCATGTATGACAGTGTGTGTATGTAAGAGTGCCTGCATGTATGACAGTGTATGTATGTAAGAATACATGCATGTATGACAGTGTGTGTATGTAAGAATACATGCATGTATGACAGTGTGTGTATGTAAGAATACATACATGTATGACAGTGTGTGTATGTAAGAATACATGCATGTATGACAGTGTGTGTATGTAAGAATACATGCATGTATGACAGTGTGTGTATGTAAGAATACATGCATGTATGACAGTGTGTGTATGTAAGAATACATGCATGTATGACAGTGTGTGTATGTAAGAATACATGCATGTATGACAGTGTGCGTTTATAAGATTACAGGCATGTTTTGAAGTGTGTGTATGTAAGTGTACATACATAAAGTACAGTATATGTGTTGAACTGGTAGTACAAGGTGGCTGCAACACACGTTGTGCAACCAAAGACTGCAGCAACACTACACTACATCGCAACCAGTAAAAGGAAATGGGGTCCTGCACAGTCTAACAAAATTCAATATACCGGATTTCTTGTGACTTTCGGATTGTGATTGTATGACACCTTTCATTTTAACTCACTACAATGTACCAGTGTGCTGCTGTGATCCTTGGTTGCACGGCACATTGCGGGCCAAAATCATGGTGCAGCCTTAAAGGGGTTATCTGATATTTTATTATTTCATGTTCCAACCTTGATTAGAGTAACAACTTTTTTATTGGCACTTATTAAATATTGCTTACTGGGCCAGCGCTCCTTGGTCTTCTGGGATCATGTGCTGTACACTGTACATGTGATCTTAGCCTAGTTACAACCCACAGAGCAAGTGAAAGATTGTGCATACAACAAAACAGATACAGCCGAGTGCAGAAGGCCTAAAAGAGTACCAACATACAGTATGTAGAAGTCTGCGTTTAAAAGAGTGTCAGTATGTGTAGAAGTATGTGTGTAAAAGAGTGTCAGTATTTGTGGAACTGTACGTGTAAAAGAGTGTCACTATGTGTACGTGTAAAAGAGTGTCAGTATATGTGTAAAAGAGTGTCAGTATTTGTGGAAGTGTACGTGTAAAAGAGTGTCGGCATGTGTAGAAGTGTGCGTGTTAGGCCCCTTTCACACGAGCGTGACGGATTGGCTCCGGATGCGTTCAGGGTGCGTTCAGTGAAACTCACACTATTTTGCAAGCAAGTTCAGTCAGTTTTGTCTGCGATTGCGTTCAGTTGTTCAGTTATTTCCGCGCGGGTGCAATGCATTTTGATGCGTTTTTCACGAGCGTGATAAAAAACTGAAGGTTTACAAACAACATCTCTTAGCAACCATTAGTGAAAAACGCATCGCACCCGCACTTGCTTGCGGATGCAATGCGTTTTTCACGCAGCCCCATTCACTTCTACACAGCCAGGGCTGCATGAAAAACAGACTATAGAACATGCTGCGATTTTCACGCAACGCAGAACTGATGCGTGAAAAACAATGCTCATGTACACAGACCCATTGAAATGAATGGGTCTGGATTCAGTGCGGGTGCTATGCGTTAAACTCGCTCGTGTGAAAGGGGCCTAAAAGAGTGTCAGTATGTGTAGAAGTATGTGTGTAAAAGAATGTCAGTATTTGTGGAACTGTGCGTGTAAAAGAGTGCCAGCATGTGTAGAAGTATGCATGTAAAAGAGTGTCAGTATGTGTAGAAGTATGCGTGTAAAAGAGTGTCAGTATTTGTGGAAGTGTACGTGTAAAAGCGTGTCGGCATGTGTAGAAGTGTGCGTGTAAAAGAGTGCCGGCATGTGTAGAAGTGTGCGTGTAAAAGAGTGCCGGCGTGTGTAGAAGCTGCGTATAAAAGAGTGGCGGCATTTGTAGAAGTGCATGTATCTATACACACAGCTTGGTTCTGTTTCTGTATCTATGGACACAGCTCGGTTTTGTTACTGTATCTATGCACGCAGCTTGGTTCTGTAACCGGATCTATACACACAGCTCGGTTCTGTTACTGTATCTATACATACAGTTTGGTTCTGTTACTTTATCAATACACACAGCTCGGTTCTGTTACTGTATCTATACACACAGCTCGGTTCTGTTACTCTATCTATACACACAGCTTGGTTCTGTTACTGTATCTATGCACGCAGCTTGATTCTGTTACTGTATCTATACACACAGCTCGGTTCTGTTACTGTAGCTATGCACGCAGCTTGGTTCTGTTACTGTATCTATGCACACAGCTTGGTTCTGTTACTGTATCTATTTTTCATAGACCCATTTGGACCCAGGATTTTTTAAATCATATAGTTCAAATAGCCTTAGGCTACAAAGCTCCTGTTTCTGGTCTGATAAAACGTAACATTTATTTCGATCAATAAAACTAATACAGAACAGGAGAAAAAGAAAAGAAAAAACACTTAATTTTAAAATTCAGAGGTGCTGTGATGATGCTCGCGGCAGTAAGTCGGGAAATGATTCCCATATATATGTCCTAAATTGCTTTGGGAGAATTCCCTCTTATCGCTACTTGAGGTATAACTGCTGCCACATGCAATATCCAAGGGTATCCTCATGTATATAGCTTGGAATGATTCCCTATTTTTGCTACTATTGATGCAGCTGCTACCGCTATTGTATCCAAGTGTAGTGAGTCTGCAGTTCTCACCACTCGGACAATACATCTATCACACACCAATTTTAAAAGATCAAACTAGAGCTCCCCCAACATGTTTCGCCACTAGATGTGGCTTCATCAGGGGATGGAGCTACTGTCAACACGAGTGCTTGATACGTAAAGGTTTATAGCTGCTAGGGGAGGGACGTTAGTGCTCTTCTGTCCAATCCCTGCTCAGAACTCGTGTGACGGCATGATCGTCCAATCCGGTACCTTCAAACTTCTGTTCCGTCCTATGTTCGCGTCGCCTCTTCCAGTGCGCATGCGTCAGAACTTAGAAGATTTTTCCTCCGTCATGTTTTCGCGTCACCCCTTCCAATGCGCATGCGTGAGAACTTAGAAGATTTCCTTTTCTTTAGTTCGTCCATATACCCTTTTGCGCATGCCTGAGTACTTCTATTCGCGTCCCATTCGGCAATGACTATTGCGCATGCTCCCATACTCCAGAGTTTTTGCTTTATTCTCCGGTGCAGGTCCAGGATGTCTACTGGATATGCGCATGCGTCAATACTTCTTATTCGCATCTTGTTCGAAAGCAGGTAATACGCATGTCCCCATACTTAGAGATTTTTCTCTTGCTCTCTAAGACTTTTTCAGCTGTATATTGGGCATGCGTAAAAACTTTACCTGCGATACTATTTCTTCAATCTCTGCTGCGCATATCTTGGGACTAATGCCCTCTCTATAGTATAAGGTTATGAATACTCTCTGTTAGTCTTCTATTTTTCAGTCGTTCTGCGCATGCGCCAACTCTTTGAAATTTATATCTTTTTTATATACATATTGGCTGCAAGACTTTGCCTGGCAGTTTCAGTTTATTCAATCCTATTCGTCTTCATATTTCCCTATCTATTTTCCAAAGGTGCACAGTCATAGTATAATAAGGACTCTATATGCATCCTATTTCTGATGTTCTTCATATATAGCTATACATCTGTGGTGTAGGTTATTAATAACAGATCGATTCTACATCGTTTTAAGAGCTGGATTAGGTAACAGTTCACTAGTACAGCTATGTATGCTCTAGAGGCCTATATTAATGTCTGGCTATATCTAATAGTGCCTTGATAGGAACACGATATTATGGCTTGTCTGCTGACCATATATATATGGGGGCTTGGTTATAACATATATATTTAATTGTAAAGTTTCATGTCTTTTTATTCTTCCTTTTCTCCTCATTTTTTAGAGGGGGAGGTAGACCTTTTTTGTAAGATACCGGAAAGAATTAATTTTCTCCTTCATTTTCTCCAGGTAAGTTAACCTTATAGTATAATTTTTCGTATTATTTAGATAAATACATCTGTATTGATACAACTATTTCTATATTCAAGAAATAAATTGGCCCTGTAGTTTCATTTGGCTGATACCATTATTAAATTTACTACGGCATTATTGTGAGGTCTTTTGTTAGTATATTTTTTCCCTTCTTCCTTTTCCTCTTTTTTCCTTTTCTCAGAGGAAGAAACATCTATTTTCTATTACTTAGATGAAAGCCGTGAAGGAAAACCCTTCATTTAGTCCTTGTGGACTCATTGTATCCAATCTATGTATCCATCTAGCCTCATTCTGCAACAGTTTTTTATCGAGGTTACCTCCTCTTGGTCCTAGGAATATTTTCTCTATACCCCAGAAGCGTAGTACTGTACTCTTGTTGTTATGAAAGTACCTAATGTGTCTGGCTATTGCTGTATCTTTACCTGTTTCTATAGTACTGAGGTGGCCCGATATCCGACGTCGCAGCTCCTGTGTGGTCTTACCCACATAAAGTTTTGGACAGGGGCAGGAGGCTAGATAGATCACTCCTTGTGTTTTACAGGTGATCAATTGCCTAATCTCATATTCCTTTTTGTTCACAGGATTAACGTATTTTTTAATACGTGGAACATACCTGCAGAAAGAACAGTCACCGCATGGGGCTGATCCACGGTATTTCTCAACTCTTCTGCCAGGATTGGCTCCATCTTCCATAAGGTGGCTATGAACCAGTTGGTCCTTAAGATTGGGACCTCGTCTGTATGTAACTGACGGATTACTGGTGAGTACCATATTTAGGTCTCTATCTGATTTTATTACATGCCAATGTTTTTTAAGGATACTATAGATTTCATTGTTGTATCCATCAAAGGTCCCTATGCATCTGATGGTATCATTTCTTTTAGATGGTGTATCTTTTAAAAGATCTTCTCTCTTTGTTTTATTAGCTCGATTATAAGCATTTTTCAATGATCTCTTAGGGTAACCCCTTTTGCTGAACTTTTGGAGCAGTTGTTGACTTTCCCGAGAGAAAGAAGCTTCGTCCGAGCAGTTACGACGTGCTCTCAAGTATTGGCCTATAGGGATCCCTTTCTTCAGGGAGACTGGATGCCAACTGTTCCAATGCAGGTAACTGTTTGTCGATGTTGGTTTCCTATAGACCTCTGTCACCAAACAACCTCCCTCTGTTTTTCTTATTTTTAGGTCCAGAAACACTATCTCATGATCTTGAATTTCATGTGTATATTTCATGCCTATATTATTTTGATTTAGCATCTGGACAAATTCCTGAAAAAGTGTACGGTCACCATCCCAGAGGATCAAGATGTCGTCAATATATCTGCCCCAAAAAACGATGTGGCAGATATACGACGACATCTCCTCTGTAAAGACGTGATAATTCTCCCACCACCCCAAAAATAAATTTGCATAAGTGGGGGCGCAAGACGTCCCCATTGCAGTGCCATTTATTTGTTTATAATGCTGTCCTTGAAAGACAAAATAATTGTGCTCTAATATAAATTTTAGTGAAAGTAATACAAAATTATTGTGCTTATTAAAGTTCTGACTGCGGGTGCTCAAATAATATTCTGCTGCGTGTATCCCCAGTGTATGTTGGATGTTGCTATAGAGTGATTCGACATCAAGACTTGCTAAAATAGTGCCTTCTGTGATTATGATGTCGTTTAGTTTGAGAAGGAGGTCTTTGGTATCTCTTATATAGGAGGGTAAAGTGGTGACAAAGGGTCTTAGGATTTGATCAGTATATTCGCTTAAGGCTTGTGTTAAGTTGTCATTGCCAGACACAATGGGTCTACCTGGTACTGGTTTTCTATTCTTGTGCACCTTTGGTAGTGCATAGAAGGTAGAAATCATAGGGTTTTTATTAAAAAGATATTGGTATTCTTCCTTAGTTATTACATTAGTCTGGAGGGCTTCCTGTAATAGATTTTTCAACTCCTCCAGATATTCCCTTGTTGGGTCATAGGGCAAAGGTTGGTACGTCTGCTTATCTCCTAGGAGTTTTAACACCATGTCTATATAGTCCGTTCGGTCTTGAATAACTATATTACCCCCCTTGTCACTGGGTTTGATTATGATCTTTTCATTCTTTTTTAGGGTTACTAGGGCTTGTTGTTCCTGGATATTCAAATTTGGTTCGATATGTTCCTTCCTCATCTGTAATGATTTAATATCTTGCGTGACCAGTTGTACAAAGGTCTCTATTTCCTGGAATTGTGTAAATTGTGGTGTAATTTTTGATCTAGGTTTCAAGGTAGAGAAGGGGGGGTCAGGAATAATCTGATGACCTTCACTCTCCTTCTGTAATGCTTCCAACATTTCTACACATCTCCTTTCCTTCTCATATAATATACGAGCATCATGTTCTTCTTTTTTATGTACCTTATGTAGGGCCAGTTTCCGTGCGAAGAGGTTCACATCTTTAATCCAAAGGAACTTATCACATTGGGGGACCGGAGCAAAGGTAAGGCCTTTAGATAGGAGTAGTTTCTCTGATGGTGTTAAGATATAACTGGACAGATTTATAATCTGTTTATCATCTATTTCTTCATCTTGTGTCTTATGACCTATTTGTTGTAGCCCCATCTTTCCCGGTCCCTCAATTGAACCCCTGTTTGTCCTAAAAAAAGGGGGGCAATATTTGGGGTCCTCTCTCCCATGTTGGTTGGGTGAGGATGTACCTGGGTAGATGCTTGTAATGTTTGTGTTTGAAACATATTCTGTCCCTGACCCGGAATTCCAAATGAGAATGGTTGCGCAGAGACAGATGGATAGGATAGAGTGGATGTACCACTGGAATTTGTTGTTATGGTATTTCCATCCACTATACCCTGTTTTGCCATTGTTCCCCCTGGGCATGATTGAGATTGATCACGTCTCTCAAGAGAAGATTTTCTGGGGGGATATTGTCTTTTTTATTTTTACGTTTAGTGCCCTTAGGGCGATTCCCCTGTCCAGTGGAGCTATAGCCTGATCCCTCTGTACCAGATGTTTCTGTTTCAGAGTTCTCCCTATATGTTCTACGTGGGTTACGGTTATTAATCCTTTTATTCCTCCAGATATATACCCGATTGCTTTCAAAATATATATATATCTTTTAAAAGATACACCATCTAAAAGAAATGATACCATCAGATGCATAGGGACCTTTGATGGATACAACAATGAAATCTATAGTATCCTTAAAAAACATTGGCATGTAATAAAATCAGATAGAGACCTAAATATGGTACTCACCAGTAATCCGTCAGTTACATACAGACGAGGTCCCAATCTTAAGGACCAACTGGTTCATAGCCACCTTATGGAAGATGGAGCCAATCCTGGCAGAAGAGTTGAGAAATACCGTGGATCAGCCCCATGCGGTGACTGTTCTTTCTGCAGGTATGTTCCACGTATTAAAAAATACGTTAATCCTGTGGACAAAAAGGAATATGAGATTAGGCAATTGATCACCTGTAAAACACAAGGAGTGATCTATCTAGCCTCCTGCCCCTGTCCAAAACTTTATGTGGGTAAGACCACACAGGAGCTGCGACGTCGGATATCGGGCCACCTCAGTACTATAGAAACAGGTAAAGATACAGCAATAGCCAGACACATTAGGTACTTTCATAACAACAAGAGTACAGTACTACGCTTCTGGGGTATAGAGAAAATATTCCTAGGACCAAGAGGAGGTAACCTCGATAAAAAACTGTTGCAGAATGAGGCTAGATGGATACATAGATTGGATACAATGAGTCCACAAGGACTAAATGAAGGGTTTTCCTTCACGGCTTTCATCTAAGTAATAGAAAATAGATGTTTCTTCCTCTGAGAAAAGGAAAAAAGAGGAAAAGGAAGAAGGGAAAAAATATACTAACAAAAGACCTCACAATAATGCCGTAGTAAATTTAATAATGGTATCAGCCAAATGAAACTACAGGGCCAATTTATTTCTTGAATATAGAAATAGTGGTATCAATACAGATGTATTTATCTAAATAATACGAAAAATTATACTATAAGGTTAACTTACCTGGAGAAAATGAAGGAGAAAATTAATTCTTTCCGGTATCTTACAAAAAAGGTCTACCTCCCCCTCTAAAAAATGAGGAGAAAAGGAAGAATAAAAAGACATGAAACTTTACAATTAAATATATATGTTATAACCAAGCCCCCATATATATATGGTCAGCAGACAAGCCATAATATCGTGTTCCTATCAAGGCACTATTAGATATAGCCAGACATTAATATAGGCCTCTAGAGCATACATAGCTGTACTAGTGAACTGTTACCTAATCCAGCTCTTAAAACGATGTAGAATCGATCTGTTATTAATAACCTACACCACAGATGTATAGCTATATATGAAGAACATCAGAAATAGGATGCATATAGAGTCCTTATTATACTATGACTGTGCACCTTTGGAAAATAGATAGGGAAATATGAAGACGAATAGGATTGAATAAACTGAAACTGCCAGGCAAAGTCTTGCAGCCAATATGTATATAAAAAAGATATAAATTTCAAAGAGTTGGCGCATGCGCAGAACGACTGAAAAATAGAAGACTAACAGAGAGTATTCATAACCTTATACTATAGAGAGGGCATTAGTCCCAAGATATGCGCAGCAGAGATTGAAGAAATAGTATCGCAGGTAAAGTTTTTACGCATGCCCAATATACAGCTGAAAAAGTCTTAGAGAGCAAGAGAAAAATCTCTAAGTATGGGGACATGCGTATTACCTGCTTTCGAACAAGATGCGAATAAGAAGTATTGACGCATGCGCATATCCAGTAGACATCCTGGACCTGCACCGGAGAATAAAGCAAAAACTCTGGAGTATGGGAGCATGCGCAATAGTCATTGCCGAATGGGACGCGAATAGAAGTACTCAGGCATGCGCAAAAGGGTATATGGACGAACTAAAGAAAAGGAAATCTTCTAAGTTCTCACGCATGCGCATTGGAAGGGGTGACGCGAAAACATGACGGAGGAAAAATCTTCTAAGTTCTGACGCATGCGCACTGGAAGAGGCGACGCGAACATAGGACGGAACAGAAGTTTGAAGGTACCGGATTGGACGATCATGCCGTCACACGAGTTCTGAGCAGGGATTGGACAGAAGAGCACTAACGTCCCTCCCCTAGCAGCTATAAACCTTTACGTATCAAGCACTCGTGTTGACAGTAGCTCCATCCCCTGATGAAGCCACATCTAGTGGCGAAACATGTTGGGGGAGCTCTAGTTTGATCTTTTAAAATTGGTGTGTGATAGATGTATTGTCCGAGTGGTGAGAACTGCAGACTCACTACACTTGGATACAATAGCGGTAGCAGCTGCATCAATAGTAGCAAAAATAGGGAATCATTCCAAGCTATATACATGAGGATACCCTTGGATATTGCATGTGGCAGCAGTTATACCTCAAGTAGCGATAAGAGGGAATTCTCCCAAAGCAATTTAGGACATATATATGGGAATCATTTCCCGACTTACTGCCGCGAGCATCATCACAGCACCTCTGAATTTTAAAATTAAGTGTTTTTTCTTTTCTTTTTCTCCTGTTCTGTATTAGTTTTATTGATCGAAATAAATGTTACGTTTTATCAGACCAGAAACAGGAACGTTACTGTATCTATACACACAGCTCGGTTCTGTTACTGTAGCTATACACACAGCTCGGTTTTGTTACTGTATCTATGCACACAGCTTGGTTCTGTTTCTGTATCTATACACACAGCTCGGTTCTGTTACTGTATCTATACACACAGCTCGGTTCTGTTACTGTATATATACACTCAGCTTGGATCTGTTACTGTATCTTTACACACAGCTCAGTTCTGTTACTGTATCTATACACACAGCTCAGTTCTGTTACTGTATCTATACACACATCTCGGTTCTGTTACTGTATCTATACACACAGCTTGGTTCTGTTACTCTATCTATACACACAGCTTGGTTCTGTTACTGTATCTATGCACGCAGCTTGGTTCTGTTACTGTATCTATGCACGCAGCTTGGTTCTGTTACTGTATCTATACACACAGCTCGGTTCTGTTACTGTAGCTATACACACAGCTCGGTTTTGTTACCGTATCTATACACGCAGCTTGGTTCTGTTACTGTATCTATGCACACAGCTTGGTTTTGTTACTGTATTTATACACTCAGCTTGGATCTGTTACTGTATCTATACACACAGCTCGGTTCTGTTACTGTATCTATGCACGCAGTTCAGTTCTTTTACTATATCTATGCACGTAGTGTGGTTCTGTTACTGTATCTACGCAAGTAGCGTGGTTCTGCTGCTGTATCTATGCACGTAGTGTGGTTCTGTTACTGTATCTATGCACAGAGCTTGGTTCTGTTACCTTAGAGTACTTTCGAACTTGCGTTGTTGGATTCCGGCCAGGGCCGGTGCAAGGATTTTTGCCGCCCTAGGCAAGATAAAAATTGCCGCCCCCCCTTATCAGATGATCTGCCCATATCATGACATCACATATGTTCCACCCTTTTCTCAGCTTTTAAATAAAAAGAACTGCTATGTTTCCCTTAGGGTTAATCAAGCTTCTTGTAGCTGTCTTTTTTTGCGGAACGGAATTGCGGACCCATACATTTCTATGGGGCCGCATGACATGCGGCCCCGATCCGGAATTGCGGATCCGCAATTCTGATCCGGAAAAAAATAGAACATGTCCTATTCTTGTCTGCAATAGCGGACAAGAATAGGCATATTCTGTTAGTGCCGGCAATGTGCGGTCCGCAAAATGCGGAACGCACATTGCTGCTGTGCGTGTTTTGCGGATCCGTGGATCCGCAAAACACACATGGATGTGTGAATGGACCCTAAATGTGAGGTAAATTAGTTTCCAATGTAGTATTAATAACTAAACAATTACATAATAAACATATTGCATTGTCTACTTACCACCAGGACAATAAGATGATCTGGTCTCTGGCTGCAGTATGGCTCTTGGTCTGGCTCTGGGGACTCCCTTGTCACTCTCTTCTCCCCCCTCCCTTGTCACTCTCATTATTCCACCCCGGCACCCCCCTCCCTTGTCACTCTCATTATTCCCTCCTCCCTTGTCACTCTCATTATTCCCCCCCCCTCCCTTGTCAATGTCATTATTCCCCCCCCTCCCTTGTCAATGTCATTATTCCCCCCCCTCCCTTGTCAATCTCATTATACCCCCCCTCCCTTGTCACTCTCATTATTCCCCCCCTCCCCTGTCACTCTCATTATTCCACCCCCCTCCCTTGTCAATGTCATTATCCCCCCCTCCCTTGTCAATCTCATTATACCCCCCTCCATGGTCACTCTCATTATTCCCCCCTCCTTTGTCACTCTCATTATTCCACCCCCCCTCCCTTGTCAATGTCATTATTCCCCCCCCTCCCTTGTCAATCTCATTATACCCCCCTCCCTTGTCACTCTCATTATTCCCCCCCTCCCTTGTCACTCTCATTATTCCACCCCCCCTCCCTTGTCAATGTCATTATTCCCCCCCTCCCTTGTCAATGTCATTATTTCCCCCCCTCCCTTGTCAATGTCATTATTCCCCCCCCCCTCCCTTGTCAATCTCATTATTCCCCCCCCTCCCTTGTCAATCTCATTATTCCCTCCACACACACACCTCTAATGTAGGGTGGCCGAGCTCTGTCCGGTCCGTGGTACAGGAGCATTTGTTTCCTGTACCCGGCCGGACTGACAGGAAGTGCACACTAAGTGAGCACTTCCTGTCAGTCCGGCCGGGTACAGGAAACAAAAGCTCCAGTACCGCGGACCGAACAGAGCTCGGCCACGCTACATTAACAAAATCACAGGGCAGACACACACCAGGCGCAGGCTGCGCAGCAATGAGCCGGCGGCGCTCTAATTTGAATCTCCGGCCGCCGGAGACTCAGGAGGCGCAACATGAGGGGCGCCGCCGGCCGAACTTATATAACCAACTTTTTTTTTTTTTTTTTACACCGCAACGGGCGCCCCCTGCTAAATGGCGCCCTAGGCGACTGCCTAAGTCGCCTTACTGGTGGCGCCGGCCCTGATTCCGGCAGGCAGTTCCATCGCCGGCAATCTGTATGCAAATGGGTACCATTTGTAGACGGCTCCGGATGCGGATCCATCTCACAAATGCATTGCAATACCGGATCCGTCTCTCTGGTTGTCATACGGAAAAACGGATCCGGTATTTATCTTTTCACATTTTTAAAAGTCTGCGCATGCGCAGACCGCAAAACCGGATCCGTTTTTCCGAAATACTTAGGGCCGGATCCGGCATTAATGCATTTCAATGGAATGCAAGTGTTCCGGAATTCTGGACGGAGAAAATACAGCAGCATGCTGCGGTATTTTCTCCATCCAAAAACTGTTCAGTGACTGAACGGAAAACATCCTGATGCATACTGGATTGCTCTCCATAAGTACCCTTATCTAAGTACAGAGCTTGGTATTGTTATGGTATAAGTACTGAGCTTGAAGAGGGTGCCTAAGTTAAATTTTTTGAGGCCAAACTACAGGGAGGCTGTTAAAATAAAAAAATATAAATAAAAACTCCTCTGTTCGCTCCGCCAGGCTGCAGCTGGGACATAATATTTTTGCTTGACTGCAGTGGTAAAATGCCTGTGTACCGTACTTGACTGCTGTAACTAATCAGTGATCTCAGTGGTGTACAGCACCAAGGCCAGTGTTTAGCTGCATCAGTCATGTGCGCCATTACACTACAGCTTCCTACTGTATATAAAGGATTATTTTAAAAGATATTGATAAAAATCGGAAACCCAACTTAAGTATTAATATTTGCATGAAACTATAGGGTGGGCCCCTATAATCACTTCTACTGGTGCGCCCTTGCCACCCCAGTTCGACACTGACTAAGACCCTCCATGTCCCTTATCAGTTTAGTCTCTCTCCTTTGTACTTTTTCCAGCATCCTTTTTATGGACTGGTGCCCAGAACTGAACTGTATATTCCATATGAGGCCGCACCAACACATTGTAAAGTGGTAATATTACATCCTTGACGAGTCCATGCCTTGCTTATTACATGACGATAATCCTGGTAGCATTAGAAGCAGCTGATTGACATTGTACGCTGTTATTTAATCTATGATCTACAAGGACACCCAAATCTTTCTCTACAAGTGACTCTCCCAGTGTTACCTCCCCTAGGACATATGATGCACAGAGATTAATACTACCAAGATGCATAACTTTACATTTATCCACATTAAACCTCATTTGCCAAGTTAATGCCAAATCACTCAGAGTGTTCAAGTCATCTTGGATTTTATTGATATCTTCCTTAGATTGCACAGTACTATAGTTAGGTTCATATATATTTGGACAGAGACGATATTTTGTTTTATACATTACCACAATGGATTTTGAACAAAACAATTCTGATACAGTTGCAGTTTAGACTTTTATCTTTAATTCAGTGGGTTGAACAAAATGATTGCATAAAAATGTGAGGAACTAAAGCATTCTTTAAACTCAATCCCTTCATTTCAGGGGCTCAAAAGTAACTGGACACATTAAATAATTGTAAATAAAATGTTAATTTCTAATACTTGGTTGAAAACCCTTTGTTGGCAATGACTGCCTGAAGTCTTGAACTCATGGACATCACCAGACGCTGTGTTTTCTCCTTTTTAATGCTCTGCCAGGCCTTTACTGCAACCGTTTTCAGTTGCTGTTTGTTTGTGGGCCTTTCTGTCTAAAGTTTAGTCTTTAACAAGTGAAATGCATTCTTTATTGGGTTCAGATCAGGTGACTGACTTGGCCATTCAAGAATATTCCACTTCTTTGCTTTAATAAACTTCTGGGTTGCTTTGGCTTCATGTTTTGGGTCATTGTCCATCTGTATTATGAAACACTGACCAATCAGTTTGGCTGCATTTGGCTGGATTTGAGTACACAGTATATCTCTGAAAACCTCAGAATTCATCCAGCTGCTTCTGTCCTGTGTCACATCATCAATAAACACTAGAAACCCAGTGCATGCCCAAGCCATTACACTGCCTCCGCTGTGTTTTAGAGATGATGTGGTATGCTTTGGAAAATGAGCTGTACCATGCCTTCGTGCCTTCGCCATACTTTTTTCTTTCCATCATTCTGGTAGAGGTTGATCTTGGTTTCATCTGTCCAAACAATAGTCTTCCAGAAGTGTGCTGGTTTTTTGAGATGTTTTTGAGCAAAGTCCAATCTAGCCTTTTTATTCTTGAGGCTTATGAGTGGCTTGCACAGTGCAGTGAACCCTCTATATTTACTTTCATTCAGTCTTCTTTTTATGGTATATTTGGATATTGATACGCCTATATCCTGTAGAGTGTTGTTCACTTGGCTGGCTGTTGTGAAGGGGTTTCTCTTCACCATGGTAATTATTCTGTGATCATCCATCACTGTTGTCATCCGTGGGCGTCCAGGTCTTTTTGCATTGTTGAGGTCACCAGTGCTTTCTTTCTTTCTTTCTTTCTTTCTTTCTTTCTCAGGATGTACCAAACTGTAGATTTTGCCACTCCTAATAGTGTAGCAATTTCTCAGATGTTTTATTTTCTGTTTTCGCAGATGAAGGATGGCTTGTTTCACCTGCATGGAGAGTTCCTTTGACCGCATGTTCACTTCTCAACAAAATCTTCAAAATGCAAGCACCTCAAATCAACTCCAGGCCTTTTATGTGCTTAATTGATAATGAAATAATGAAGGATTTGCTCCCATCTGCCCATGAATCAGCCTTTGAGTCAATTGTCCAATTACGTTTGGTCCCTTTAAAAACAGGGTGCCACATGTAAAGGAGCTGAAACTCCTACACCCATCATCCAATTTCATTTTAATACCCTCAAATGAAAGCTAAAAGTCTGGACTTTATGTCCATGTCCATTATATAACTGTAACTTGAATATGTTTTAGTAAACAGGTAATAAAAACAACATTTGTGTCAGTATCCAAACATATATGGACCTAACTTTACATAGCTTGGTGTCATCTGCAAAAATAGAAATGGTGCTATTAATCCCATCCTCAATATCATTAATAAATAAATTAAATAATAGAGGACCCAGCACTGAACCATGACCCGGGACCATTCAGAACAGGAATCTTTGACCACAGCTCTCTGGCCACGGTCTTTCAGCCAGTTTTCAATCTAATTACATACTATACTTTCCAAGCCTATAGACCTTATTTTACCTATTAAATGTCTACGAGGGACAGTATCAAAAGCCTTTGCAAAATCCAGAAACACTGCATGCACAGCTGCTCCTCTGTCCAGGCATCTTCTCACCACCTTCATAAATACAAATCAGGTTATTTTGACAACTTTTGTCCTTGGTAAACCCATGCTGGTGGTTATCACTAATGATATTATTTACAGTCAGATACTCCTGTATACAGGGCCGATGCTTCCATATAGGCAAGGGGGGCAATTGCCCCCGGGCCCCCGAGTCCTTAGGGGCCCCCAAGCCCACCACCTGACACCGGCGCCGGCCCTCAACTAACGACAGATCACAAGGAGATGAACGCTTTCATTGTGAAAGCGTTCATCTCCATAGTCATCTGTATCGCCATCCTCAGGACAGCGATACAGATGGCTGTGCTGTGGGGCAGAGGAGGGAGAGGCATCTCCCTTCCCTGTTCCTCTGATAGACTGCCGGCACAGAAGCCTATCAGAGGCCGTTGCAGGCTGCGCTATGACATCATCGCGCCGCCTGAGCCGTACAGTGCGGGACACAGGTTCGTGGTAAGTATAATTTTTTTTTTTTAATACTGGACTATCTGTTACTGCCACATGGGAGGAGCAGGAGGCACTTGATACTGGCACATGGGGGTGGGGGGTTTGGCACTTGATACTGGCACATGGGGGTGGGGGGTTTGGCACTTGATACTGGCACATGGGGGGGTTTGGCACTTGATACTGGCACATGGGTGGGTTTGGCACTTGATACTGGCACATGGGGGGGGGGGGTTTGGTACTTGTTACTAGCACATGGGGGGGTTTGGCACTTGTTGCTGGCACATGGGGGGCATGGAGAGGCATTTGTTACTGGCACATGGGGGGCATGGAGAGGCACTTGTTACTGGCACATGGGGGGGAGAGGCACTTGTTACTGGCACATGGGGGGTGGAAGAGAGGCACTTGTTACTGGCACATGGGGGGTGGAAGAGAGGCACTTGTTACTGGCACATTATTATGGGGCACTATGGGTGCTTCTACTGAGGCCACAAAGAAGGGGTATTTTATATGGGGGGCTCTGTGTGGTACTAGTGTTATCTGTTTCTGCAGTATAGTATTGGGGAGCACAGTGGCACAGTATTGGGGGCAGTAGGATGATTTTTCCAGAAGATGGGAAGATGATGGAAAAGTAGTAAACTAAGATTTTTTTTTGTTGTCAAACTGCAGAGACAGAAAATGGCGACAAAATGGTGGTCTGGTCTGAAGGTCTGAAAGGAGAAGACGAGGACAGAGAACATCTACATCAAAGGAGACGTCAATGGATGTAAGAGGTATGGGGCGCTGTATTTCTGTAGTGATGGGGGGCACGTTAAAGTCAGCAAGTGTCATGTGGGGGGGGCCTTATTGTTTTTCGCCCCAGGGCCCTATTTCACCTAGAACCGGCCCTGCCTGTATATAGTCCCTTAAGAGTCCTTCAAACATTTTCCCACAACAGAAGTTAAGCTAACTGGTCTATTATTACCTGTGAAGGACATAGATCCCTTTTTGAATATGGGCACCACATTTGCCTTGCACCAGTCGCTTGGCACTGTACCAGTACCTAGAGAATCTTTAAAAAATTTAGACAGGGGCACAGCAATGACTGAAATGAGCTCTTTAAGAACTCTTGGGTGTAATCCATCTGGACCCTGAGCCCTGTTCACATTTTACTTATTTAACTTAGCTTGGACCATATCTACACTTAGCCAGTTGAATATATTACTGGATGAACTAACAGCCATGACACCACCGATATCAACTCCTTTCTATTCTTTTGCATATACAGAGCTAAAAAAACATTTAGTAACTCTGCCTTTTCCTTATCTTCAGTGACTTTCCCCCCTTTACCGTTATTTAGGGGGCCTACCTGCTCAGACCTTGGTTTTTTTGTATTTATATATTTAAAGAATTTTTTGGGACTTGTTTTGCTCTCTTTTGTCATCTGCTGTTCCTTTAGTTTTTTTGCAGTTTTTATCTTCTTTGTACAGATTTTATTAAGCCCTTTGTAAACTTCTAAGGCTACAGCTGACCCCTCAGATCTGTATTTTTTAACACCTTAAGGACCCAGGACGAGAATGCTCGTCCTAAGTGGCCGGTACTTTGCGCCCCAGGACGAGCATTCTCATCCTGCGGCCCTTCCTTCCCCCATGTGCGGTCCAGAAATCCAGCAGCACGGATCCGACTGTTACTGACAGCCGAATCCCTGCTGCATCCAGCAGCATCGGAAATAATGCCGATGCCGGTGGATTAACCCCTCATATGTCGTGGTCAGCGCTGACCTCGGCATATGGGAGGTTTGTGCTCCCTCTCCTTAGCAATCGGGTCCCCGGGCTGCGGTGGCGGAGACCCGATGGTTGCCATGGCAGCCCCGATGCCTTACACAGAACTCCCTAAGAATATCGTTCATTAAGTTTTGGAACACAGCTGGGGCATTGCTGAGTCCAAAAGGCATCACCTGATATTCAAAGTGTCCTATCGGAGTATTGAACGCTGTCTTCCATTCGTCTTCCTCCTTGATTCGGATTAGATTGTATGCCCCTTTCAGGTCAATCTTGGAAAACCAGGTTGCCCCCAAAACCTGGTTAAATAAATCCGGAATCAATGGGAGAGAGTATCTATTTTGGACAGTGATTTTATTTAATCTCCGGTAATCAATACAAGGCCTAAGACCACCATCCTTCTTTTTAACAAAGAAAAACCCTGCTCCCATAGGAGAGACTGAAGGTCTAATATGCCCTTTAGCAACGCTCTCCTTAATATAATCTTCCATAGCCTTGCGTTCGGGCCCTGAAAGATTATAAATTCGACCTTTAGGAAATTCGGCACCCTCAATTAGCTCTATGGCGCAATCATAAGGTCTATGGGGGGGGTAGAACCTCTGGAGTAAGGGACGAGAACACATCAGAATATTCCTTAATGACAGAGGGTAATGTATTAGACCTTACTGAAACCCCAGCCTGGACCACGGACAAGCATGAGTCACACTTAGGTCCCCATTTCACCAACTCTCCTTTGGACCAATCAATTGTGGGGTTATGTAAACGGAGCCAAGGCAACCCTAGTACCACCTCAACCAGTAGGTTCTCCATGACCAGAAGAGAACATCTCTCAGAGTGGCACACACCCACGGACAGAGAAATTTCAGAGGTACATGACCTCACCGTACCAGCAATCAGGGGAGTAGCATCAATAGCCATGACATGGATAGGTGTAGGTAAAGAAAACATTGGAATACCTAATTTACTAGCAAACTCAAAGTCAATAAAGCTGGCCGCTGAACCGGAATCAATAAAGGCCTTACCCGGAGAAATTTTTATGGGTACCAAAAGCTTACCTTTAGAAAAATCAGGGTGTACCTGGTCTTTAGGTTGTCTTGCCTTAGGAGACTTGTCAGAGAGGACCCTCTTAGGACACTTGTTGATCCAATGGTCAGGATCTCCACAGTAGAAACACTCTCCGCGTCTGCGACGAAGATTACCCCGGGTCATGCCAACCTGCATGGGTTCCTCGGTGGAGACCTCAGTGTTGTCCCTGGAAAAGGCCTCTGGCTGGACCACCATCTGAGAACAGAACTGTTGTTCTTGTCGTCTCTCTCTTACTCGTCTGTCAAGTCGGACAACTAGGGTCATCATCTCCTCTAAGGTCTCAGGAATTTGGTAATTGACTAATAGATCTTTTAAATTATCAGATAGACCAGACCTAAACTGACTCTTCAGGGCTGGTTCACTCCATCCTGAGGGGACACACCACCGTCTGAATTGGGTGCAATACTGCTCCACAGGGAGATGGCCCTGGACCAGTGCCCTAAGAGCCGTCTCGGCTACCAGGGCCCTGTCTGGTTCGTCATAGAGGGTACCCAGGGCCTGAAAAAACCCCTCCACAGAAGTTAGAAAACTGGCCCCAGGAGGTAAAGAAAATGACCAGTCCTGGGGATCACCCTGTAGTAGAGAAATGATAATCCCCACGCGTTGGCTCTCGGGACCGGAGGACACGGGGCGCAAACGGAAGTAGAGTTTGCAATTCTCCTTAAAGGAGAGAAACCTCTTCCGGTCTCCAGAAAAGGGTTCTGGGAGCTTGATCTGGGGTTCAAAATGTGGACTGGAGGACAGAGGAGTGGAAGAACCTTGCCCTAACTCACAAGAACGGAGTTTCTCTCCTAGCTCCTGCTCCCTCTGTGTCAAGTTAGAGACATGGTCAGTCAGGGTAGTAAGAGGATTCATGATACAGTGGTTATTGAGCCTGTTAATCTGTAACGGTCACGTCCACACACACACAGGGGGAAGGATAGTGACCACTGCGCTCCACCCTCACCCCTGGCCCTGCCTACTTGCCTCACGAGTCCTGAAGACAGGGGACAACTGGACGACAGTCCCTAACTTAGGATACGTGCAGGGAAGACAGACAAGACAAAATACGGAACATGAACGGACCGGGTCAGAACCAAGAGAGCTACGCAGTACAAAGGGTTAAGCAAAGAATGGTCAGGAGATGCCGGGGTCAAATACCAGGAGAGTAGAGAAGTACAAGAGGAGTCCTAAGAGAGTAGTCAGGTGGGAGCCGAGGTCACAATACCAGGACGGATGCGCAGTACAGGAGGAGCAGGCAAAAGGATCGTCAGGGAACGGAATCAGGTGAGTATTCAGTAGTCCAACAAATAGCCAGGAACCTAGAAATTAACAGGCAACCTGTGGCTAGCAGGCTGCCTGTATTTATAGTGGGGAGTGAGGGTCATGTGACGTGGCCAGCGTCACATGACTGACAGACCAACCAGTTGAGCACCGAGTGATCAGCTCGGCGCTCAAGGCAGACTTAGGAGCAGGGAGCCACCCAGCAGTAAAGCCGCCCTGGGAATGAGGTCAAACACAGATCCTCATTCCCAAAGCTAAGCAACAGTTCTGCGGGCAACGGGGGACCAAGTGCACTTTCGGAACCCGTTACAGTATTACTGTGTAAGACGCTGACAGTTCAATTCAGTACAATACAGAATGTATTGTACTGAATTGAAACAAGGATCAAACCCGGAAAAGGTGAAGTCCCACAGTGGGACAAATATAAAAGTGAAAAAAAGTGTTTTTTTTTAATAATAAAGTTTCAAGTAAAAAAAAAAAAAAGCGTCCTTTTCCCAAAATAAAGTAAAAAAAAAATTGTAAAAAAGTAAACATATTAGGTATCGGCGCATCCTTAAGAACCTGCTCTATAAAAATACCACATGACCTAACCCCTCAGGTGAACACCGTAAAAAAGATAAAATAAAAACAGTGTCAAAAAAGCCATTTTTTTGTCACCTTACATCACAAAAAGTGTAATAGCAAGCGATCAAAAAGGCGCATGCCCCCCAAAATAGTGCCAATCAAACCGTCATCTCATCCCGCAAAAACGAGACCATACCTAAGACAATCGTTTAAAAAATAAAAAAAACTATGGCTCTCAGACTATGGAGACACTAAAACATGATTTTTTTTGTTTCAAAAATGATATTATTGTGTAAAACTTAAATAGATAAAAGAAAGTATACATATTAGGTATTGCCATGTCTGTAACCACCTGCTATATAAAAAAAATCACATCACCTAACCACTCAGATAAACACTGTAAAAAAAAGAAATTAAAAACGGTGTCAAGCCATTTTTTGGTCACAAAAAGTGCAATACCAAGCTATCAAAAAGTCATACGCACCCCAAAAGTGCCAATCAAACCGTCATCTCATACCGCAAAAATAATATCCTACCTAAGACAATCGCCCAAAAAATAAAAAAACTAGGGTTCTCAGAATACAGAAAAAGTGTAAAAGCAAGCGATCAAAAAGTCATACGTACCCCAAAATGATATCAGTCAAACCATCATCTAATCCCGCCAAAAATGAGACTCTAACTAAGACAATCGCATAAAAAATAAAAAACTATGGCTCTCAGAATATGGAGACACTAAACATGATTTATTTTTAATTCAAAATTGCTGTTATTGTGTAAAACTTAAATAAATAAATAAATAAAAGTATACATATTAGGTATCGCCGCGTCCATAAGAACCTACTGTATAAAAATATAACATGACCGTATTCCTCAGATGAACACCAGAAAAAAAAAAGAAAGTGTGTCAAAAAAGCTATTTTTTGTCACCTAACATCACAAAAAGTGTAATACCAAGTGATCAAAAAGTCATACGCACCCTAAAATAGTACCAATCAAACCGTCATCTCATACCAAAAAAAATGAGCCCCTACATAAGACAGTCGCGCAAAAAATAATAAAAATTATGGCTTTCAGAATATGGAGACACTAAAAAATTATTTTTTCCAAAATGCTTTATTATGTAAAACTGAAACAAACAACCCAAAAAAGTAGTCATATTTGGTATACTCGCATCCTTAACAACCTGCTTTATAAAAATACTACATGATCTAACCTGTCAGATGAACACTGTAAATAACAAAAAATAAAAACTGTGCCAAAACAGCTATTTTTTGTTACCTTGCCTCACAAAAAGTGTAATATAGAGCAGCCAAAAAAATATATATATATCACTAAGCAAAATAAACCCCTAAAATATAACTTTTAATGATATACGAAATTAAAATAAATGGATAAACCCCAACTTATAGCTAAATAAACACAGGTATGATGACCTATATCCGATGTCCGTGCTGAAAATAAAGTATCAGCACAGTAAAAAACACATAATAACAGCAAGGAAAGAGCGGTAACTACTCTCACATCCGTATTTTGGTGGACTCTATAAATCCACACACATTAGTGAAGTTATCTAATAAAGACTCACGGTTAGTTGCATATTAACCAGCGATCTATCTGATAAAGACTCACGGTTACTTGCATACAGGTAATCTCATGATTAAGAGAGAATCCAGGTAAACACATCATTGGGTTGTCTGTGGGTCAGCAGCCAGGACCATGGGGTGGGAAAGATCAAAAATCCCTAAGTAGTCCCTGCTGGGTCTCCCTGGCTAAAAGCAGAGCACCCGCCCCGAAAGGGGCGACCCCACTTCTCGGTGGCTAAACCCTCAGACACCCTAAATGTCTCTGCTGAAAAGATGATCTTCCTCCCGACGCATTTCCCCAAGTGGAGATATCCAAATGGTTCATCAGGGGACAGTGTTTTGTTGATACAAACTAGCTGCAGATCAGACACATATGTTGTGGAAGCCTTACAATTTATACTAACACACAACTATTTCCTGTTTGAATCCCGTTACTACCACCAGCTCAGGGGCACGGCGATGGGGAGCCCCTGTGCCCCCAGTTACGCCAATTTGCTCCTGGGCTGGTGGGAGGATATAATGGTATTCTCAGATGAGACCAGTGAATTTACATCACATATTGTATTTTGGGGTCGGTATATCGACGACATCCTGATTCTCTGGGATGGTAGCATGGAACTTTTTAAAACCTTTGTGCAACGTCTAAATAGAAACCCCATTGGTCTTGGCTTTACATTTTTACTGTGCTTTATTTTTATTTCGTATATCATTAAAAGTTATATTTTAGGGGTTTATTTTGCTCAGTGATATTTTCTATTTTCTCCCCTACGCAAATACATTTGCATGTCAGTGATATTATTGATTATTGTTATGACAGGTTTTTTACAAGGGCCCATAAACACTGATTCATGGCTGCGTGAGGCTCAGGAGGTATTTTCAGAAAAAGAGGGTGAAAGTGGTACCAACGATATACCCTCATTATAGTCAATCTTTAAAGAACTTTATGAGGGATATAAAGACAGCTTGAGGTCATGGTGGGAGGTCCAATCCCTCGAGAGTTACATTAGACATAAGATCGTTCCAAAGGGTTTAAGGGTACATCTTGTTCCTGCTTATAGATCACGTTCTGGGTCACTCTTGGAGAAATGGGAACAGGGGTCTTTGTCCAGTTCACTGTGGTTTATGCAGCTTTTGCTGGATGAAGAACGTTGCATATCTACAAACACCTTTACACATCTTAATAATCTCATTGAATCAGCCTTGAAACATAAGACTGACAGTGACTTTAACAGACGTGAATCTATTTTACAGGAGAATGTGGAACGTTATCCGAGTGTCCTAAAGGAGAGAAAGCACAGGCAATTCATTCGCGATTTGTCTGCGTTCAGAGAGAAAAAGGTCTTTGCACTCACGAATGAAGTTCCTGGCACCAAGTCTGTAGATAACTCAACTACAGACATTGACTCTTCTGATAACGAGAGAACCACTGGTATTGGCCTGAGGAACAAACTACAGTTTAGGCGGAGAGGAAGAAGAAGATGGCAGGGACGTGGTCCCAGAGGTGGGGGAAGACAACAGGGCAACCTACCTCCGTATACACAGCATCCAGACCCAAGGACCTTAGACCTGCCACCTTTTGGTGTACCTGTATCCTCAGTTGTATCGTCCTCTATGTCTATGCCTGTACCTTCCCCTGCCCCGGTATCTTCTTCTTTTTTAGAAGGAAGGGGGGCCTTCCCATATCAACTCAGAGACAGGGAAGGAGGTACTGCACAGAAGCAAGGGAAATCAAAGTAGACCCACAGGAGAATCAGATTATTAATCTATCAACTCGTACATTAGATACTCTGGAAGAAAGGGTTTTATCAAAAGGTTTATCTTTTGTACCGACAACGAAATTCTGTGCTTTCAATTGGGTTAAGGACATTAATTTATTTATACGTAAACTGAAATGGAAAAAGTTCTTTAAAACCCATGACGAAGAAACTTGTCTGGAGCTGGGGATTGCCATCGAGGACTTGGAGGGAGTCCGTACTCTCAGTTCTCTAATGACTGAGAGCGAGTGCCCTACAGGCATGGGCCCTTTTACCTCCTTGAGAGGGAAAAGTACCAGGATGCCCCCACCGCAGGATAATTCGGCTCTGGACATTTTCTCTAGTTTGGTGACTGAACATATAGAGAAGATTCCCGAGTATAACTTATTGAATAGAGGTAACCTTGATAGGGGTGAATTAACGGCCCTCACAAGACTAGAAAATGACCCCACTATTGTATTCAAGCCCTCAGATAAGGGAGGGAATATTGTTCTAATGGACCATAAAAGCTATTGTGAAATGTGTTTGGGTCTTCTAAGCGATAAAACATGCTACAGGGTACTTGAAAATAACCCTACTTCTGTTTTCTTAGCAAAATTGGAGATTATACTCTTACAGGCCTTTGAAAATAATATTATATCTAAGGATGAAATTCAATTCCTTATACCAAAATGTTCTCAGATCCCTACTTTTTACGCTCTACCTAAGGTCCATAAGGGTCCCCCCCCCCCTTAGAGGCCGACCCATAGTATCAGGGATTGACTCTATCACCCAGAATGTTAGTACATACATCGATGAAATCCTTCGGCCTCTTGTTGTCTCCCTTCCATCATACCTTAGAGACACTACTGATCTGATGCTAAAAATCTATAGTGTCTCGATTGATGACAACGTATTTTTGGCGTCCTTTGATGTGGAGTCCCTTTATACGAGTATACCACATGACAGTGGTCTCTGTGCGGTCGCACATTTCCTGAAATCAAGGGGCAATCAGTTCCAGGCACACAATTCATTTGTTGTGGAAGCCTTACAATTTATACTAACACACAACTATTTCCTGTTTGAATCCCGTTACTACCACCAGCTCAGGGGCACGGCGATGGGGAGCCCCTGTGCCCCCAGTTACGCCAATTTGCTCCTGGGCTGGTGGGAGGATACAATGGTATTCTCAGATGAGACCAGTGAATTTACATCACATATTGTCTTTTGGGGTCGGTATATCGACGACATCCTGATTCTCTGGGATGGTAGCATGGACCTTTTTAAAACCTTTGTGCAACGTCTAAATAGAAACCCCATTGGTCTTGGCTTTACATTTGAAATCGAATCACAAAGTATTGACTTCCTGGATATTCGTATTACTAAGGTCAATGGGGAACTACATACTACTACATACCGTAAACCCACCTCTACAAATAGCCTCTTACGGTGGGACAGCTACCATCCCAGGAGTCTAAGGAAAGGGATCCCCAAGGGACAATATCTGAGGACACGTAGGAACTGTTCCTCTATGGAATCATTTAGCGAGCAAGCTAGGGATATGCAGAGTAGAGGCTTTTACTCTCCCTCCATAGAGACAGACAATCACTACTGTCCCCACGCGAACAGTCTGCCCCCGAGGAAAATGTGATGAGAATCGTTGGCACCTATGATGAATCAAAAAATCATGGGGATCCTGAGAAGATTCTGGGGGATTCTACTATCTGATTCAGATTTAAAGGAGTTTCTGCCTCCAAGACCTATGATAACATACAGAAGGGGTAGATCACTGAGGGACAGGCTAGTTCATAGCCATTACAAAGCACCACCTCAGGTTGGCAGTTGGCTCAGTCGGAAGGTCTGTGGAACCTTTAGATGTGGCAATGACTGCAGTTGCTGTCCACTTATCTTGAAGTCGAAAGTCTTTGCAGCATCTCAACGGGAATAAGCTATACCATGAGAGATTTTGCCAACTGCAAAACCGAGGGAGTTGTCTACCTGTGTACTTGTCTACCTGTGTACTTGCCCCTGCCCACTCAACTATGTGGGTAAAACAAAAAGGGAACTGAGAAGATGTGTGGGAGACCACATTGGAGATGTAAAACATCGGAGGGACAAACCAGTAGCCAGGCATATCCTGGAATATCACTCCGGTGATTTTAGCGCCCTACGGTTTCAGGTTATTTAGGTGGTACGTAAATCACCCAGAGGTGGAGACTGGGATAAAAGGATACTCCGCACGGAGGCCCAGTGGATTCACCGACTCAAAACGGTGAATCCAATGGGTCTCAATGAACAGATTTCCTATTCTTGCTTTTTGTAGCCTACATGATCCTAAAAATAACAATGTTTCAATTATATATAAAAAGTATCTGGGTACCGTGTCAGTGTACAGACTAAAAATCTGCCTTTACATCATAGCCAAAAAAAGGCCAATTTAATGTACACCACTATATAGGGACACCCTAGATCACCTTATGTATGGTTTGATCTATTAGGGTTTATTAATAACTGTCCCTGTTTATATTCCCCATGGGGCACCACAAGTTAGCCCTCTAGTGATTGATTTCCCTTTACTAACCTCGACGCTGTATAGTGTAAGTTATCACCGTAATTTGAGAGTAGCGTCATGTAGCCATGACAGCGCTCGGTGGTATCTGCGCTGCATAGGAGAGGCATATCCGGCCGACGTACATCATTTCCGGCTGTTGGAACGCAGCATGCGTTCCACCAGACATCGGCGCTTCCTGGATGCGCTTTGATGGAGCTTTTGATGAGGTAGTTCCGCCCGAATATGCATGTAGTTTGATATATAAGGACATTGATCCTCTGTAGTCTGAAGTGTACTTGACTTGAAGAGGCGAACTTTGATTATATTATAGTTCGCTATAAATTTTCAGTACGTTCACATGACCGGAAGTGACGTCAGACGCGTGGCCTTTAAAAAGAGAATATTCTCATTCACCAGTGTGGTCCTTTCTATCTTGGTACCCTTATCATATGTGTCTGATCTGCAGCTAGTTTGTATCAACAAAACGCTGTCCCCTGATGAACCATTTGGATATCTCCACTTGGGGAAACGCGTCGGGAGGAAGATCATATTTTCAGCAGGGACATTTAGGGTGTCTGAGGGTTTAGCCACCGAGAAGTGGGGTCGCCCCTTTCGGGGCGGGTGCTCTGCTTTTAGCCAGGGAGAGCCAGCAGGGACTACTTAGGGATTTTTGATCTTTCCCACCCCATGGTCCTGGCTGCTGACCCACAGACAACCCGATGATGTGTTTACCTGGATTCTCTCTTAATCATGAGATTACCTGTATGCAAGTAACCGTGAGTTTTTATCAGATCGATCGCTGGTTAATATGCAACTAACTGTGAGTCTTTATTAGATAACTTGACTAACTTCACTGTGTGTGGATTTATAGAGTCCACCAAAATACGGATGTGAGAGTGGTTACCGCTCTTTCCTTGCTGTTATTGTATGTTTTTTACTGTACTGATACTTTATTTTCAGCACGGACATCGGATATAGGTCATCATACCTGTGTTTATTTAGATATAAGTTGGGGTTTATCCATTTATTTTTATTTCGTATATCATTAAAAGTTATATTTTAGGGGTTTATTTTGCTCAGTGATATTTTCTATTTTCTTCCCTACGCAAATACATTTGCATGTCAGTGATATTATAGAGCAACCAAAAATCATATGTACCCTAAAATAGTACCAACAAAACTGCCACCTTATACTGTAGTTTCCAAAATGGGGTAATTTTTTTGTAGTTTCTACTCTAGGGGTCTTCAAATGTGACATGGCAGCTTAAAATTATCCCAGTGAAATCTGCCTTCCAAAAACCATATGGCGTTCCTTTACTTCTGCGCCCTGCCGTGTGCCCGTACAGCAGTTTACGACCACATATGAGGTGTTTCTGTAAACTACAGAATCAGGGCAATAAATATTGAGTTTTGTTTGGCTGCTAACCCTTGCTTTGTTACTGGAAAAAGTGGATTAAAATGGAAAATCTGCTAAAAAAGCTAAATTCTGAAATTTCATCTCCATTTTCCATTAATTCTTGTGGAACACCTAAAGAGTTAACAAAGTTTGTAGTTTCTAAAATGGGGTACATTTTTTGGAGTTTCTACTCTAGGGGTGCTTCAGGGGATCTTCAAATGTTACATGGCTGCTTAAAATGATCCCAGTGAAATCTGCTTTCCAAAAGCCATATGGCGTTCCTTTCCTTCTGCGCAATGCTGTGTGCCTGTACAGCAGTTTACAACCACATATGGGGTGTTTCTGTAAACTTTCTGTTTCTGAATGACAGCAATAAGTAGTTTTTTTTGTTTGGCTGTTAACCCTTGCTTTGTTAGTGGAATTTTTTTTATTAAAATTGAAAATCTGCCAAAAAGTGAAATTTTCCATGAATTCTTTTGGAACACCTGAAGGGTTAACAAAGTTTGTAAAATCAGTTTTGAATACCTTGAGGGGTGTAGTTTCTAAAATGGGGTCATTTTTGGGTGGTTTCTATTATGTAAGCCTCACAAAGTGACTTTATAATTGAACTGGTCCTTAAAAAGTGGGTTTTGGAAATTTTCAGAAAAATTTCAAGATTTGCTTCTAAACTTCTAAGCCTTCTAACATCCCCAAAAATAAAATGGCATTCACAAAATGATCCAAACATAATGTAGACATATGGGGAATGTAAAGTAATAACTATTTTGGGAGTTATTACTATCTATTATAGAAGTAGAAAAATGTAAATTTGGAAATTTGCTAATTTTTCCAAATTTTTGGTAAATTTTTTTAAATAAATAAAATGATTTTTTTTTACTCAATTTTACCACTGTTATGAAGTACAATATGTGATGAGAAAACAATCTCAGAATAGCCTGGATAAGTAAAAGCGCTTTAAAGTTATTACCACATAAAGTGACACATGTCAGATTTGCTAAACATGGTGAAAAATGGCAGGGTCCTTAAGGGATTAAATGTCCTTTTTTGTCATTTATTGCCCTTTTAAGGTAGCTGTAAGCTATGGGGTTTAATTTTAGTTTTTTTTATACTTGTTGCCTACAAGAATAAATGTAGGATTTGTGGATTTAAAGCTCTCCCATTTATCCTCAGTATTATTATGTGACAGTATCTGCTCCCAGTCTATGTCCTGAAATGCTGTCCTCAACCCGGGGAAATTGGACTTTTTAAAATTCTGTGTTTTTGCTCTCTCTGACAGAGTTTACTTTTTAAAGTTCAGGGGGAATATAATTATATTGTGTTCTCTATTACCTAGTGTTTCTCGAACAGTAACATTTCCAACAAGCTCTGCATCATTAGAAATACCAGATCCAACAAAGCATCGCCCTTAGTATGGTCTTCTACAAAATGACTCATAAAGTGGTCCTGCAGCAAGTTGAGGAATCCTCTCCCATTTGCAGTTGAGGCAGAACCATGACTCCAGTCAGTGTCTGGGAAGTTAAAATCTCCTATTATGACCACTGTACCAGTCTTTTCAGCCTGCTCTATTTGGTTACAGAGTTGAACTTCTATCTCCTCTTTGATGTTAGGGGTGTATAGATTACACCAAGTATTATTTTTTCATTTTTTGTATCCACTTGTAATTCCACCCATAAGGTTTCAACACCCTCACCATCCTCACCCACAATTGCCCCTTTCACACTCACCTTAATATCAGTCCTCGCATACAGGCTAATGGCACCAACTTTTTATTGACCCTGTCTTTCCTAAATAGTGTAAAACCCGGAATATTAACAGCCCAGTCATGTGAAGAGTCCAACCATGTCTCAACCACTCCAACTACATCTATGTGTTCCTCTAGTACCATAGCCTCCAGCTCCCCCATTTTGCTTGCTAGACTTCTGCCATTTGTGAAAATAATACATTTTAAATTACTATGTATTTTCTCACATTCAGTTCCCGTAAAATAAATATCTGTGTTTTTTTGGGTACCTTGGTTGATATTGTTGGTATGTAACAGGTTCCTGTTACCAGCAGCTCTATTTTTCATCAGTGTACAGTTCTGCATTTACAGTTTTGGCGACAGATGACCCTGTCTGTCCGCCTAATAATAGAGTCCCCCTACCACCAGCATCTGTCTGACCTTTGCTGCACTCCTTTTCCCATCCTTTCTAAAGCAGTCATCCTCCTGGTTGCTAGGAGAAACACTCTGCTGCAGTGTTGCTAGCCCTGGGCTTTCGCCCCTAATATCAGCCAAACAGGCATTACTAGGGCGTTCAAGCTCTGGACTAACCTGGCACTTTTCCCTCTAACACTTCTTGTAACATTAATCAAACTACTGACCACGTAGTCCTGTTCTTGCCCTCCTCCACCCATCTCCATTTAACTGACCCCAACCAGTGCCTGCACAGTGAGGTCTAAGCCTCTCTCCAGGTCTGCAATGCTGCTGCGTGTTGCAAGCTGCCTATTTAGATGCAAGATCTGGGCTTCCAAATATGCAACATGCTTATATCTAGTGCAAATGTACTCACCCTCAAATGGCTCTTCAAGGCATGCATACATTGCACAATACACTCACTTAGTAGCATTGTATATGGAGCACATGTTTAAATGGGGCTGAACAGAAAAGAAAAAAAATAGTAAATATGAATTTAGATTCAGAACCCTGTCTGCTGTAATTGGAGAACAACACACAAGGGAAATCTATCAAACCTTAGTTTTGTGCTCCTTGTCTTAAACTCTGGTTCTTTACCTCCACTTACTCACAAGACCACTTAGTGAGCCTACGCCTCGTTTAGGCATAGAAAATGGTCTAAATGTAGACAGCAAGGAAGCTATCTTAAATTTAGAATTTGCGCTGGATGTGCCAAAGTTATGTAGAGGCCTGCACCTCTACATAACTTCAGCGATCCACTGCTAGCTATAGGGCTTATTAAGTCCGATGTCTAAAATGCAGGTCTTAATAAATGTGCCCCTATTTGTATTTGGTATAACTGAAATCATACTGGCTCGGTGTAACGGTCGCGTACACACACACACACACACAGGGGGGGAGGATAGTGACCACTGCGCTCCACACTCACCCCTGGCCCTGCCTACTGCCCTCGCAAGTCCTAGTGACAGGGAATAAGTGCTGGGAGGACAGACCAGACAAACAACAGAACGTGAACAGGCCGAGTCAATACTAGGAGAGCAACGAAGCACAAATGGAGCAAGCAGAGAATAGTCAGGAGAAGCCGGGGTCATAAATACCAGGAGAGTCGTGAAGTACCAAAGGAGTCAGCAGAGGATCGTCAGGAGTAGGGATGAGCGAACCCGAACTGTATAGTTCGCAAAGCAGCCAATCAACAAGCGTCATACTACTTGCCCCAAGAGGCCATCACAGCCTTGCCTACTATTGGCATGGCTGTGATTGGCCAGTGCAGCATGTGACCCAGCCTCTATATAAGCTTGGGTCACGTTGCGCTGCACGTCACTCTGCTGATTGAAGCATAGGCAGAGGTTGCAGCTGCGACGTTAGGGCGAGATTAGGCAGATTAACTCCTCGAAAAGACTTCATTCTGTGATCGATCTGCAGCTGTGGATCATTGAAGTGCTAATATTGACTTGCTCACTTTTTTGAGGCTGCCCAGAGCGTTTTTAGATCACTTTTTTTCTGGGTTGATCGGCGGCCATTTTGTGACTTGTGGTGCGCCAGCACAAGCTATCACCAAGTGTATTTAACCATCAATAGTGTGGTTATTTTGTGCTATATCCTACATCAGCTGCAGGCTGAGCCTGTGTCACCGAAGTGCATTTAACCATCAACAGTCTGGTTATTTTTTGGCCATATACTACATCAGCTGCAGGCTGAGCCTGTGTCACCGAAGTGCATTTAACCATCAACAGTCTGATTATTTTTTGGCCATATACTACATCTGGTGCAGGCTGAGCCTGTGTCACCCAAGTGCATTTAACCATCAACAGTGTGGTTATTTTTTGGCCATATACTACATCAGGGGCAAGTTGAGCCTGTCACCCAGCGCCTAAAAAATAGACCTGACATTTCTATTCAACCAAATCTGTACTGTTTTAGCTGGTCAAGTTATTTGTAGTGACCGTAAAAGCACACTTTTTGTTCTGGGTTGAAAAACTATTCCCAAATTTGCCATTCTCAAAATAACTAGTTTCTGGTATATGAGGCCTACTTGAAATCTATCCCAAAAAGGATATCTTACATTGAAGGTGCTGATAGTGTCATTCAGAAAAACCTAAGACACACGCTACCGTGCAGATAGAAGTCTGATTCTGTGATTAAACCTATACCTGTCACACAGCGCAAAAAAAAACAGGCCTCACATCTCTATTCAACCAAATCTGTACTGTTTTAGATGGTCAAGTTATTTCTAGTGACCGTAAAAGCACATTTTTTTTTCTGGGTTCAAAAACTATTCCCAAATTTGCCATTCTCAAAATAACTAGTTTCTGGTATTTGAGGCCTACTTGAAATCTATCCCAAAAAGGATATCTTACATTGAAGGTGCTGATAGTGTCATTCAGAAAAACCTAAGACACACGCTACCGTGCAGATAGAAGTCTGATTCTGTGATTAAACCTATACCTGTCACACAGCGCAAAAAAAAACAGGCCTCACATTTCTATTCAACCAAATCTGTACTGTTTTAGCTGGTCAAGTTATTTGTAGTGACCGTAAAAGCACTTTTTATTTTCTGGATTGAAAAACTATTCCCAAATTTGCCATTCTCAAAATAACTAGTTTCTGGTATTTGAGGCCTACTTGAAATCTATCCTAAAAAGGATATCTTACATTGAAGGTACTGATAGTGTCATTCAGAAAAACCTAAGACACACGCTACCGTGCAGATAGAAGTCTGATTCTGTGATTACACCTATTCCTGTCACACAGCGCAAAAAAAAAACAGGCCTCACATTTCTATTCAACCAAATCTGTACTGTTTTAGCTGGTCAAGTTATTTCTAGTGACCGTAAAAGCACATTTTTTTTTCTGGGTTGAAAAACTATTCCCAAATTTGCCATTCTCAAAATTGTGGTGAACGGGAACAATGAGGAAAACATCCAATAAGGGACGCGGACGCGGACGTGGACATGGTCGTGGTGGTGTTAGTGGACCCTCTGGTGCTGGGAGAGGACGTGGCCGTTCTGCCACAGCCACACGTCCTAGTGTCCCAACTACCTCAGGTCCCAGTAGCCGCCAGAATTTACAGGGATATTTGGTGGGGCCACACGTCCTAGTGTCCCAACTACCTCAGGTCCCAGTAGCCGCCAGAATTTACAGGGATATTTGGTGGGGCCCAATGCCGTTCTAAGGATGGTAAGGCCTGAACAGGTACAGGCATTAGTCAATTGGGTGGCCGACAGTGCATCCAGCACATTATCTCCCACCCAGTCTTCTGCAGAAAGTGCACAGATGGCGCAAGAAAACCAAGCCCATCAGTCTGTCACATCACCCCCATGCATATCAGGGAAACTGTCTGAGCCTCAAGTTATGCAGCAGTCTCTTATGCTGTTTGAAGACTCTGCTGCCAGGGTTTCCCAAGGGCATCCACCTAGCCCTTCACCAGGGGTGGAAGAGATAGAATGCACTAACGCACAACCACTTATGTTTCCTGATGATGAGGACATGGGAATACCACCTCAGCACGTCTCTGATGATGACGAAACACAGGTGCCAACTGCTGCGTCTTTCTGCAGTGTGCAGACTGAACAGGAGGTCAGGGATCAAGACTGGGTGGAAGACGATGCAGGGGACGATGAGGTCCTAGACCCCATATGGAATGAAGGTCGTGCCACTGACTTTCAGAGTTCGGAGGAAGAGGCAGTGGTGAGACCGAGCCAACAGCGTAGCAAAAGAGGGAGCAGTGGGCAAAATCAGAACACCCGCCGCCAAGAGACTCAGCCTGCTACTGACCGCCGCCATCTGGGACCGAGCACCCCAAAGGCAGCTTCAAGGAGTTCCCTGGCATGGCACTTCTTCAAACAATGTGCTGACGACAAGACCCGAGTGGTTTGCACGCTGTGCCATCAGAGCCTGAAGCGAGGCATTAACGTTCTGAACCCTAGCACAACCTGCATGACCAGGCACCTGCATGCAAAGCATGAACTGCAGTGGAGTAAACACCTTAAAAACAAGGAAGTCACTCAGGCTCCCCCTGCTACCTCTTCTGCTGCTGCCGCCTCGGCCTCTTCTGCTGCTGCCGCCGCCTCTGCCTCTTCTGCTGCTGCTGCCGCCGCCTCGGCCTCTTCCTCTGCCTCTGGAGGAACGTTGGCACCTGCCGCCCAGCAAACATGGGATGTACCACCAACACCACCACCTGCGTCACCAAGCATCTCAACCATGTCACACGGCAGCGTTCAGCTCTCCATCTCACAAACATTTAAGAGAAAGCGTAAATTCCCACCTAGCCACCCTCGATCCCTGGCCCTGAATGCCAGCATTTCTAAACTACTGGCCTATGAAATGCTGTCATTTAGGCTGGTGGACACACACAGCTTTAAACAGCTCATGTCACTTGCTGTCCCACAGTATGTTGTTCCCAGCCGCCACTTCTTCTCCAAGAGAGCCGTGCCTTCCCTGCACAAACAAGTGTCCGATAAAATCAAGTGTGCACTGCGCAACGCCATCTGTGGCAAGGTCCACCTAACCACAGATACGTGGACCAGTAAGCACGGCCAGGGACGCTATATCTCCCTAACTGCACACTGGGTAAATGTAGTGGCGGCTGGGCCCCAGGCGGAGAGAGCTGTTTGGCGCACGTCCTTCCGCCGCCAAGGATCGCAGGGCAACATTCTTTGCCTCCTGTCTCCTCCTCCTACTCAGCTTCCTCCTCCTCTTCTTCCACCTGCTCATCCAGTCAGCCACACACCTTCACCACCAACTTCAGCACAGCCCGGGGTAAACGTCAACAGGCCATTCTGAAACTCATATGTTTGGGGGACAGGCCCCACACCGCACAGGAGTTGTGGCGGTGTATAGAACAACAGACCGACGAGTGGTTGCTGCCGGTGAGCCTCAAGCCCGGCCTGGTGGTGTGCGATAATGGGCGAAATCTCGTTGCAGCTCTGGGACTAGCCGGTTTGACGCACATCCCTTGCCTGGCGCATGTGCTGAATTTGGTGGTGCAGAAGTTCATTCGCAACTACCCCGACATGTCAGAGCTGCTGCATAAAGTACGGGCCGTCTGTTCGCGCTTCCGGCGTTCACACCCTGCCGCTGCTCGCCTGTCTGCGCTACAGCGTAACTTCGGCCTTCCCGCTCACCGCCTCATATGCGACGTACCCACCAGGTGGAACTCCACCTTGCATATGCTGGACAGACTGTGCGAGCAGCAGCAGGCCATAGTGGAGTTTCAGCTGCAGCACGCACGGGTCAGTCGCACTACGGATCAGACACACTTCTCCACCAATGACTGGGCCTCCATGCGAGACCTGTGTGCCCTGTTGCGCTGTTTCGAGTACTCCACCAACATGGCCAGTGGCGATGACGCCGTTATCAGCGTTACAATACCACTTCTATGTCTCCTTAAGAAAACACTTAGGGCGATGATGGAAGAGGAGGTGGCCCAGGAGGAAGAGGAGGAAGAGGGGTCATTTTTAGCACTTTCAGGCCAGTCTCTTCAAAGTGACTCAGAGGGAGGTTTTTTGCAACACCAGAGGCCAGGTACAAATGTGGCCAGACAGGGCCCACTACTGGAGGACGAGGAGGACGAGGAGGTGGAGGAGGATGAGGATGAAGCATGTTCACAGCGGGGTGGCACCCAAAGCAGCTCGGGCCCATCACTGGTGCGTGGCTGGGGGGAAACACAGGACGATGACGATACGCCTCCCACAGAGGACAGCTTGTCCTTACCTCTGGGCAGCCTGGCACACATGAGCGACTACATGCTGCAGTGCCTGCGCAACGACAGCAGAGTTGCCCACATTTTAACGTGTGCGGACTACTGGGTTGCCACCCTGCTGGATCCCCGGTACAAAGACAATGTGCCCACCTTACTTCCTACACTGGAGCGTGATAGGAAGATGCGCGAGTACAAGCGCACGTTGGTAGACGCGCTACTGAGAGCATTCCCAAATGTCACAGGGGAACCAGTGGAAGCCCAAGGCGAAGGCAGAGGAGGAGCAAGAGGTCGCCAACGCAGCTGTGTCACGCCCAGCTCCTCTGAGGGCAGGGTTAGCATGGCAGAGATGTGGAAAAGTTTTGTCACCACGCCACAGCTAACTGCACCACCACCTGATACGGAACGTGTTAGCAGGAGGCAACATTTCACTAACATGGTGGAACAGTACCTGTGCACACCCCTCCACGTACTGACTGATGGTTCGGCCCCATTCAACTTCTGGGTCTCCAAATTGTCCACGTGGCCAGAGCTAGCCTTTTATGCCTTGGAGGTGCTGGCCTGCCCGGCGGCCAGCGTTTTGTCTGAACGTGTATTCAGCACGGCAGGGGGCGTCATTACAGACAAACGCAGCCGCCTGTCTACAGCCAATGTGGACAAGCTGACGTTCATAAAAATGAACCAGGCATGGATCCCACAGGACCTGTCCATCCCTTGTGAAGATTAGATATTAACTACCTCCCCTTAACAATATATTATTCTACTCCAGGGCACTTCCTCATTCAATACTATTTTTAATTTCATTTTACCATTATATTGCGGGGCAACCCAAAGTTGAATGAACCTCTCCTCTGTCTGGGTGCCGGGCCCTAAATGTGTGACAGTGGCCTGTTCCAGTGGTGGGTGACGTGAAGCCTGATTCTCTGCTATGACATGAAGACTTATTCTGTGCTGACATGAAGCCAGATTCTCTGTTACGCGACCTCTCTCCTCTGCCTGGGTGCCTGGGCCTAAATATGTGACAGTGGCCTGTTCCAGTGGTGGGTGACGTGAAGCCTGATTCTCTGCTATGACATGAAGACAGATTCTGTGCTGACATCAGGCCAGATTCTCTGTTACGGGACCTCTCTCCTCTGCCTGGGTGCCTGGGCATAAATGTGTGACAGTGGCCTGTTCCAGTGGTGGGTGACGTGAAGCCTGATTCTCTGCTATGACATGAAGACAGATTCTGTGCTGACATCAGGCCAGATTCTCTGTTACGGGACCTCTCTCCTCTGCCTGGGTGCCTGGGCCTAAATGTGTGACAGTGGCCTGTTCCAGTGGTGGGTGACGTGAAGCCTGATTCTCTGCTATGACATGAAGACAGATTCTGTGCTGACATCAGGCCAGATTCTCTGTTACGGGACCTCTCTCCTCTGCCTGGGTGCCTGGGCCTAAATGTGTGACAGTGGCCTGTTCCAGTGGTGGGTGACGTGAAGCCTGATTCTCTGCTATGACATTAAGACAGATTCTGTGCTGACATAAGGCCAGATTCTCTGTTACGGGACCTCTCTCCTCTGCCTGGGTGCCTGGGCCTAAATGTGTGACAGTGGCCTGTTCCAGTGGTGGGTGATGTGAAGCCTGATTCTCTGCTATGACATGAAGACTGATTCTGCGCTGACATAAGGCCAGATTCTCTGTTACGGGACCTCTCTCCTCTGCCTGGGTGCCTGGGCCTAAATGTGTGACAGTGGCCTGTTCCAGTGGTGGGTGACGTGAAGCCTGATTCTCTGCTATGACATGAAGACTGATTCTGCGCTGACATCAGGCCAGATTCTCTGTTACGGGACCTCTCTCCTCTGCCTGGGTGCCTGGGCCTAAATGTGTGACAGTGGCCTGTTCCAGTGGTGGGTGACGTGAAGCCTGATTCTCTGCTATGACATGAAGACAGATTCTGTGCTGACATCAGGCCAGATTCTCTGTTACGGGACCTCTCTCCTCTGCCTGGGTGCCTGGGCCTAAATGTGTGACAGTGGCCTGTTCCAGTGGTGGGTGACGTGAAGCCTGATTCTCTGCTATGACATTAAGACAGATTCTGTGCTGACATAAGGCCAGATTCTCTGTTACGGGACCTCTCTCCTCTGCCTGGGTGCCTGGGCCTAAATGTGTGACAGTGGCCTGTTCCAGTGGTGGGTGATGTGAAGCCTGATTCTCTGCTATGACATTAAGACTGATTCTGCGCTGACATAAGGCCAGATTCTCTGTTACGGGACCTCTCTCCTCTGCCTGGGTGCCTGGGCCTAAATGTGTGACAGTGGCCTGTTCCAGTGGTGGGTGACGTGAAGCCTGATTCTCTGCTATGACATGAAGACTGATTCTGCGCTGACATCAGGCCAGATTCTCTGTTACGGGACCTCTCTCCTCTGCCTGGGTGCCTGGGCCTAAATGTGTGACAGTGGTCTGTTCCAGTGGTGGGTGACGTGAAGCCTGATTCTCTGCTATGACATGAAGACTGATTCTGCGCTGACATAAGGCCAGATTCTCTGTTACGGGACCTCTCTCCTCTGCCTGGGTGCCTGGGCCTAAATGTGTGACAGTGGCCTGTTCCAGTGGTGGGTGACGTGAAGCCTGATTCTCTGCTATGACATGAAGACTGATTCTGCGCTGACATCAGGCCAGATTCTCTGTTACGGGACCTCTCTCCTCTGCCTGGGTGCCTGGGCCTAAATGTGTGACAGTGGCCTGTTCCAGTGGTGGGTGACGTGAAGCCTGATTCTCTGCTATGACATGAAGACTGATTCTGCGCTGACATAAGGCCAGATTCTCTGTTACGGGACCTCTCTCCTCTGCCTGGGTGCCTGGGCCTAAATGTGTGACAGTGGCCTGTTCCAGTGGTGGGTGACGTGAAGCCTGATTCTCTGCTATGACATGAAGACAGATTCTGTGCTGACATCAGGCCAGATTCTCTGTTACGGGACCTCTCTCCTCTGCCTGGGTGCCTGGGCCTAAATGTGTGACAGTGGCCTGTTCCAGTGGTGGGTGACGTGAAGCCTGATTCTCTGCTATGACATGAAGACTGATTCTGCGCTGACATCAGGCCAGATTCTCTGTTACGGGACCTCTCTCCTCTGCCTGGGTGCCTGGGCCTAAATGTGTGACAGTGACCTGTTCCAGTGGTGGGTGACGTGAAGCCTGATTCTCTGCTATGACATGAAGACTGATTCTGCGCTGACATCAGGCCAGATTCTCTGTTACGGGACCTCTCTCCTCTGCCTGGGTGCCTGGGCCTAAATGTGTGACAGTGGCCTGTTCCAGTGGTGGGTGACGTGAAGCCTGATTCTCTGCTATGACATGAAGACTGATTATGCGCTGACATCAGGCCAGATTCTCTGTTACGGGACCTCTCTCCTCTGCCTGGGTGCCTGGGCCTAAATGTGTGACAGTGGCCTATTCCAGTGGTGGGTGACGTGAAGCCTGATTCTCTGCTATGACATGAAGACTGATTCTGTGCTGACATAAGGCCAGATTCTCTGTTACGGGACCTCTCTCATCTGCCTGGGTGCCTGGGCCTAAATGTGTGACAGTGGCCTGTTCCAGTGGTGGGTTACGTGAAGCCTGATTCTCTGCTATGACATGAAGACTGATTCTGCGCTGACATAAGGCCAGATTCTCTGTTACGGGACCTCTCTCCTCTGCCTGGGTGCCTGGGCCTAAATGTGTGACAGTGGCCTGTTCCAGTGGTGGGTGACGTGAAGCCTGATTCTCTGCTATGACATGAAGACTGATTCTGCGCTGACATCAGGCCAGATTCTCTGTTACGGGACCTCTCTCCTCTGCCTGGATGCCTGGGCCTAAATGTGTGACAGTGGCCTGTTCCAGTGGTGGGTGACGTGAAGCCTGATTCTCTGCTATGACATGAAGACTGATTCTGCGCTGACATAAGGCCAGATTCTCTGTTACGGGACCTCTCTCCTCTGCCTGGATGCCTGGGCCTAAATGTGTGACAGTGGCCTGTTCCAGTGGTGGGTGACGTGAAGCCTGATTCTCTGCTATGACATGAAGACAGATTCTGTGCTGACATCAGGCCAGATTCTCTGTTACGGGACCTCTCTCCTCTGCCTGGGTGCCTGGGCCTAAATGTGTGACAGTGGCCTGTTCCAGTGGTGGGTGACGTGAAGCCTGATTCTCTGCTATGACATGAAGACTGATTCTGTGCTGACATGAAGCCAGATTCTCTGCTATGGCATGAAGAGACTGATTCTGTGCTGACATAAGGCCAGATTCTTTGCTATGGCGTGAAGAGACTGATTCTCTACTGATGTGAAGCCAGATTCTCTGCTATGGGACCTCTGTCCAATTGATATTGGGTCATTTTTATTTTTTTTATTTTTATTTTAATTCATTTCCCTATCCACATTTGTTTGCAGGGGATTTACCTACATGTTGCTGCCTTTTGCAGCCCTCTAGCTCTTTCCTGGGCTGTTTTACAGCCTTTTTAGTGCCCAAAAGTTCGGGTCCCCATTGACTTCAATGGGGTTCGGGTTCGGGACGAAGTTCGGTTCGGGTTCGGATCCCGAACCCGAACATTTCCGTGAAGTTCGGCCGAACTTCTCGAACCCGAACATCCAGGTGTTCGCTCAACTCTAGTCAGGAGGTAGCCGGGGTCAAAATACCAGGACAGCAGCAAAGTACACAGGGAGCAGGCAGAGGATCGTCAGGAAATAAGCAAAGGTAAGTACGCCAGGAAATCAAAATCACAGAAGGAACCTAAATAACAGGCAACCTGTGGCCAGCAGGCTGCCTGTTTAAATACTGAGTAACAGGGGTCATGTGACGTGGCCAGCGTCACATGACTCGCCCTGCTGTAAATGGCTGAGCACCAAGTGCCCAGCTCAGTGCTCAGGCTTCATCAGGTTGCTGGGGGAACCAAGGACGCCGGCCGTACGCGTCCTCGCTCCTGTCCTCGGCGCTGTGGAGAATCAGCGCATCGGCGGCACCCCGTGACACTCAGAGTAAAGTTATCTTGTTATTTATGCCAAAAAAACCCACAAAATTTAGAATGTAAAAACTCAGTGGCAGTATTTCAGCTTTTTCCTATCACCATCCCAGAAAGAGTTAATAAAAGTAAATCAGTAAGTTATGTGTGCCCTAAAACCACAACTTGTCCTATAAAAAAGTTAAAAGTCGAAGGCCACAGTGAAAAAATTAAGAGAATTGTTTGGTGCTTAGAAAGCTAATACATATTACTGGTGTTCTTATAATCAATATAGACTGCGGCGAATCAATGGTCGTATATCTTGACCTCTCCAAAGCATTTGATACTGTACCACATAAAAGGTTAGTATATAAAATGAGAATGCTCGGACTGGGAGAAAATGTCTGTAAGTAACTGGCTCAGTGATAGAAAACAGAGGGTGGTTATTAATGGTACACACTCAGATTGGGTCACTGTCACTAGTGGGGTACCACAGGGGTCAGGTTTGGGCCCTATTCTCTTCAATATATTTATTAATGATCTCGTAGAAGGCTTGCACAGTAAAATATCAATTTTTGCAGATGACACTAAACTGTGTAAAGTAATTAACATGGAAGAGGACAGTATACTCTAGATAGATTGGAATCTTAGGCATATGAGGTTTAACACTGACAAATGAAATGGTTATGCACATGGGAAGGAAGAATACATGTCACCAGTAAACATAGAAACATAGAAACATAGAATGTGTCGGCAGATAAGAACCATTTGGCCCATCTAGTCTGCCCAATATATCTGAATACTATGAATAGTCCCTGGCCCTATCTTATATGAAGGATAGCCTTATGCCTATCCCATGCACGCTTAAACCCCTTCACTGTATTTGCAGCTACCACTTCTGCAGGAAGGCTATTCCATGCATCCACTACTCTCTCAGTAAAGTAATACTTCCTTATATTACTTTTAAACCTTTGCCCCTCTAATTTAAAACTGTGTCCTCTTGTGGTAGTTTTTCTTCTTTTAAATATGCTCTCCTCCTTTACCGAGTTGATTCCCTTTATGTATTTAAAAGTTTCTATCATATCCCCTCTGTCTCTTCTTTCTTCCAAGCTATACATGTTAAGGTCCTTTAACCTTTCCTGGTACATTTCCTTTCCTTTCCTTTAGTACATACTAAATGGTAAATCACTGGGTAACACTGACATGGAAAAGGACTTTTAGTGAACAGCAAACTAAGCAGTAGAAACCAGTGTCAGGCAGCTGCTGCCAAGGCCAGTGAGATAATGGGTAGCATCAAAAGGGACATAGATGCCCGTGATGAGAACATAGTCCTGACACTTTAAAAATCACTAGTCAGACCACTGGCGGATCCACCCCCCCCCCATCCCCCCCGAGCTGCTCAGAAGTGGGGGGGGGGGGGGGGGGGGGGCGGCGGCGGGGCACAGGGAGATGAACGCTTCCATTGTGGAAGCATTTATCTCCATAGTTATCTGTATCGCCGTCCTCAGGACAGCGATACAGATGACTGTGCTGAGGTAGGGGAGGGAGAGGCGTGTCCCTTTCCCTTCCTCTGATAGGCTGCCGGCCTAGTGCCTGCAGCCTATCAGAGGCCGGCGCAGGCGGCGTGATGACGTCATCGCGCCGCCTGAGCCGTACAGCGCGGGACACAGGCCGGAAGAGGCTACTGGCACATAATGGGGGTCTCTGGCTACTGGCACATAATGGGGGTCTCTGGCTACTGGCACATAATGGGGGGCTCTGGCTACTGGCACATAATGGGGGTCTCTGGCTACTGGAACATAATGGGGGTCTCTGGCTACTGGCACATAATGGGGGGCTCTGGCTACTGGCACATAATGGGGGGCTCTGGCTACTGGCACATAATGGGGGTCTCTGGCTACTGGCACATAATGGGGGGGCTGTAATTACTGGCACATAATGGGGGGCTGTCATTACTGGCACATAATGGGGGCTGTCATTACTGGCACATAATGGGGGGCTGTCATTACTGGCACATAATGGGGGGCTGTCATTACTGGCACATAATGGGGGGCTGTCATTACTGGCACATAATGGGGGCTGTCATTACTGGCACATGATGGGGGGGGCTGTTATTACTGGCACATGATGGGGGGGCTGTTATTACTGGCACATGATGGGGGGGCTGTTATTACTGGCACATTATTGGGGGCACTATAGGGGCATCTACTGAGGCCACAAAGAAGTGGTTTTTTTATGGGGGGCTCTGTACAGTAGAATTTTATACTGGGACACATTATGGTGGGTACTATGAGGAAGGGGGGAGAGGAGTACTATGGGGTCATCTACGGGGGCACTAAGAAGGGGTATTTTATACTTGCACATTATGGGGGACACTGAGGGCATCTACTGGGCCATTTTATACTGGTACATTATGGGGGGCACTAGGAGGAAGAGGGGAGAGGAGCGCTATGGAGGCATTTACTGGGGGCACTATATAGGGGTATTTTATACTGGCACATTATGGGGGCACTATGGGGACATTAGCTCAACTAGGGGCATTACAAGGGGGTATTTTTTGCACTGTCACATTATAAGGAGAATTATTTCTACTGGGGGGCATTATGGTGGGCTTTATTACTCCCACATGGTATGACCCCCTAGTAGCAGCACCATCCTCTCCCTGCTCTGCTATCCCTCTGCCCCTTCTCCAAATCCTTATTATGAAATCTTTCTCATTAGGATAAAACACAACATCAGCTCCGCCGAGCCCCCCAGCCAAGTGTTGAAGTGGTGTCCGAGATCCCCAAGGGCCAAGCCAAGTAATTGTAAGTTTTCATGTGAAATATGTTTATGTTATACACATATAGCCTACACTGTGCCACACAATATACAGTATACCGCTACACTGTGTAGTCTGTTCTATAAGCACCGTTGCTTTGTGGCGGCAGACGCAGACAGAAAATATTCTGGAAGTGCCCCTCCCGAGACCAGGCTCTGGATCCGCCACTGAGTCAGACCACACATGGAATACTGTGTACAGTTTTGGGCTCTTGTGAACAAGGCAGACATAGCAGAGCTGAAGAGGGTTCAGAGAAGGGCAACTAAAAGTAATAACTGGAATGGGTGAACTACAGTGTTTAGAAAAATTATCAAAATTAGGGTTATTCACTTTAGAAAAAAGATGACTATGGGGAGATCTAATAACCATGTATAAATATATCAGGGGTCAGTACAGAGATCTCTCCCATCATCTATTTATCCCCAGGACTGTGACAAGGGGACATCCTCTGCATCTGGAGGAAAGAAGGTTTGTACACAAACATAGAAGAGGATTCTTTATGGTTATAGCAGTAAGACTATGGAACTCTCTGCCCGAGGAGGTGGTGATGTTGAATTCACTTAAAGAGTTCAAGAGGTGCCTGGATGTATTTCCGGAGTGTAATGATATTATAGGTTATAGTTACTTGGCGGCTGTTCTCGGAACTGCCTGCTCCCGGTGTCCGCTTTTGTTTCAGACCGGCTCGCGGCACAGGCACAGGTAAGGGCTTACCTGTGCATCGCCGGACTTGTGAGTTAAGATGGCAGCCCGCTTGTGTTCGCGGGCGAACACGGTGAACTGGCCATCTCTGCTAGTGATGGGTTGTTGATCCAGGGAGTTATTCTGATTATTAACCTACACAAAGGCAGCTCTGTCAACTTAGACAGCTATAATGACCACGTGTACAACATCCAGAATAGACAAAAACCAAACAAGTGGAAATAATATATCAAAATGTCATTTATTATAAAATATAAAAGTATGGAAAAACAACAGGATGGTATACAGTGTACGGAGAAGCACAGGGCCAGTAACACCAAGAAAACTACCAGTAAAACTGTGCAGTGTAAAGCACAGGTAGGTACGACCAAAAAATAAAGGCGTAAAGCTCAGGGATAACCAGAATAGTATGACATATAAGGGTCGTCCCCAATAGGGTTATGTACACAAGGTACAACAGACCAGATCTGACGAAGCCGCTGAGGTGAAACGCGTGTCGAGGTCTCGCACTCAGGGTCTGACATCCACCTTGCTACCATGTCTTCAGGTATGTCCTGTCACTAGTACAGCTCCATACATCCTATAGGGCACCTCTGTATGTATTCATAGTGGGTCCTTTGTATTTAGGTGCATGCTATTTCTGATTTCCTAGCCATTGATTCCTATCAATTGGATTTACTACTATTGGTCTTTCTTGGCGCCTATGTATTTTGGTGTATGTGCGTTATGGCTCACGGTTCACCAGATCTGGTCTGTTGTACCTTGTGTACATAACCCTATTGGGGGCGACCCTTATATGTCATACTATTCTGGTTATCCCTGAGCTTTACGCCTTGATTTTTTGGTCGTACCTACCTGTGCTTTACACTGCACAGTTTTATTGGTAGTTTTCTTGGTGTTACTGGCCCTGTGCTTCTCCGTACACTGTATACCATCCTGTTGTTTTTCCATACTTTTATATTTTATAATAAATGACATTTTGATATATTATTTCCACTTGTTTGGTTTTTGAGTTATTCTGATTGCCTGATTGGCGTCGGGAAGGAATATTTTTGCCTTCCTCTGGATAGACTTCAAGCATAATAGGCGGAACTAGATGGACAGCTGTCTTTTTTAGCCTTATAAACTATGTTACAATGTTACTATATATTGCGTCTATGAATAAACCAGTAATATGTATTAGCTTCCTAAGCATAGAAAACCTCTTCTCTTAATATAGTAATTGTATACTAATAATAGTATAGTAATATAGTATGGCTATAGCCTTTTATTATGGGTTAAATAAGGGAGAAAAAAGAGCTGAAGAAAAAAGCAGTCTTTCCTGGGATTTGAACCTGGGATATGTACATGCAAGGCTTATGACATGAACTAATGAGTCATCATTAAGAACCTGGTGATAACTTTCTCAAAAGTGGAAATTACCTAAAAAATAACTTGTACAAAGTTTAAATGAACACATAAAAATAGAGTTATTTGAATATGCCTTTCCTACAAAGAACTGTGGCAAAACCCTGTCAGACAGACCTAGAAAGGGAAGAAACTTTCCTTTCACATTCCATTAGAGATCTGGACACACAAATGGGCTGCTTTAGTGTCATTATTGCACCCTCTTCTCTCTACAGACCTTGGACATCTGGGGAAAGTCACTGTCACATCCTATATAGTACTATTCTGATTTATAATTAAAATTTAAAGAACGTATTCATATTTTACAGCTTCTAAAGCGTTACATTAAATTTTTATCCATTAAGATATTTTCTGAAAGGAGGGCAGTGCTTAACTTCACCTCTACAGAGCACTAGGGAAATGAGTATTAAGTTCACCTTTTGCTATGGTATGTATGCTCTCCTACTACCATCACACTTTATTATCCATTTACACAGAATGATATATCAATATCCACATTTTCACATTTTGATTAAGAATATATTAAGTTCTCACACTAAATGTCTAGTGGTTTGTAGCTACCACCTGCCAACATTTTAAAATATTTTCAGTTTGTAATATTTAGGGATTAGCTAACTGATCACCATAGATCGGGCTGCTGAAACCCATGGAGATCATTTGTAATTGCTGAGGGAAGCCACAGCCACCAAAGCAACTCCTCCAGAGGACATGTACTGTTAGGGTGTTGTAATACTGTGCACTGGTGACAAACACAACTCCACTGGCTTTAACTGAACTTTACTGAAGTCTTAACTTTAGATGAAACAAGCAAACATAAGAAAGTGATAAAAGTTGTAAAGAATAGCTTTTCAGCCAATGATGCTGCATAAGGCCTACCAGGTAGTGATGGTCTCTATTCAGCGATGTGCCTGTGGGCATCCTCTCCATCCACGCATGTTCTAAGAGCTCACCTGCCGACTGTCTGTCTATCAAAGTCCTCTGTCCTACTGGACAAGAGGCCACACTACAATCCCTTGTTACACCTCCTCCCCAGGGATTAAGGGTTAATGTCCTGGCAGCCCGAGTTTTCATGACATAATCATCAAATTGGGCAGGTCTTTGGCCAGAGTTGGTACGTTGGGAGCGCTGGAGTAGAATAGATCCCTCTGCTCTAGATTCTTCTCTGTTTTCTCCTGTCTCTGTGAGAGGCATACTTGTCCTGGGCTCCAATAGCGGTGGGAAGCCACCACTCTTCATCAACAACTGGTGTAGCTGGCATGGAGGAAACACTTTCACTTGTGACTGCAGGTCTGGTCACGAACGTGAACGGTCTGGTACCCTTCTGGTTTTACCTTGAAGACCAGTATATTAGAATTTGGTTTGCGGACCATTTCGTAAGCCTGAGGTTCCCACCGCCAACATAGCTTTCCAATTCTCTGAGCAGCCTTGTTCCTCACCATCACTTGGTCTGCAATCTGCAAGGGGAGCTCTCTCAACCCTCTGCTCACCACCAAAGTATCCTGTGGTAGAGTAAATGGTATTGTACACCCACACTGATTCGGCTACAAAGTCCGGCCATCTTTCTCTTTTTTTCTTCTTCCAAGGCATGCAACATCTGTAACAAAGTTCTATTCATGCATTTACAAGCGCCGTTCCCTTGGAGGTGATAAGCAGTGGTCCGTGTCTTTCTTATCTGGTAGAGGCAGCACAACTCCTGAATCACCTTCCCCTAAAAACAGGCCCCTTGGTCGGAGTTCAGTTGAGCTGGGCAGCCATATGCCAGAATAAAATTCTTCTAAAAGGCCAAGGAAGCAGTCTCCGCTGTTTGGTCACAGGTAGGAACAGCAACTGCAAACTTAGTGAAGTGATCGACAATGACTAACAAGTATATATACTCCTACACAGATTCCTCTACAGTGAGGTAGTCCATCATAACTAGCTGTAGTGAATAAAACGACTGGATGTTTCTTACCAACGCCTGCTGTTCCACTGCCCGAGCAAGGACACAATTCCGGCATCTGTTACACACATCTTCAGCTAGTTTCATCATTCTGGGGTGGAAATAGTACCTCTGTAGCCACTCAAAGGTCTTGGCAGGGCCGAAGTGTCCTTTCTTTTCATGCATCCACTTTACTATGCCCTCCACCTCATTGGTGAGTACCACCATTTGCCAGGTAGGGCTTATTTCAGAGGATAGCTGTACTCACCTATAGAGTACTCCTTCCCGGAAAATCAGTCATTCTCGCTGCTGCCAGAGCTGCCATCAGGTAAAAGAGCATCTCGCTCATCTGAGGTGGGGCAAAGTTTCAACTGAATCTAATCTTGTACTCTTCGTATCTGAGGGTCACTTTGCTGCCGACCCCTCCAGTCTGCTTCAGGCCCCCCAGCTCAAGCTCCAACTTCGGCATCTAGAACAGCTTAAGACGTCTCTGGCTTCATCCATGATACTGGTGGGTCTTTCAACTGGGTTATGGGACAGTGCATCCGCACTAACATTCTCTCTCCCCGGACGATACTGCAACTTAAAATTATACTTGCTTACCAGAGCCATCCAACGCAGCTCGAACAGTCCCAACTTGGCAGTCTCCAGATGTACTATTGGCTTTTTATCGGTCACCATTGTGAACTGGATACCAGTCAAAAGATCAGCAAACTTCTCTGTTATTTTTTTAATAAAAAAATAAAATTAAAAAAATTCAATTTCTCTACTTTTAAAATAGATAGTGATACCTCCAAAAATAGTTATTACTTTACATTCCCCATATGTCTACTTCATGATTGGATCATTTTGAAAATTACATTTTATTTTTTTGGGATCTTAGAAGGATTAAAAGTTTAGAAGCAAATCTTAAACTTTTTTTTTTTTTTTTTCCAAAACCCAATTTTTTAAGGACCAGTTCAGTTATGAAATCACTTTGTGGGGCTTATATATTAGAAACTGTTGCATATATAAAGGAGAGAGAATGGCTGGAAACTCAGAGGTTAAACTCTCAGTGGCCAAGCTGAACAATGACAATTATCAACTATGGAAGTTTAAAGTGGAAATGCTATTATCCAGAGATGACTTGTGGGAGGTTACCACCACAGAGAGGCCACAGGACAATGATCAGGACTTGGACAAGAAAAACAGACAGGCACAGGCCACCATAAGCTTACTAGTGGAGGATGATCAGCTCATTCACATACGCCATGAGGGCACAGCGAAAGGCATGTGGGATGTACTGAAAAGACTGGATGAAAGATCCAGTTTAAACAGCAAGTTGCTTCTACTGCGGAAACTTTACAAAATGAGGCTTAGCAGAGAACAGGACATACAGGAGCATATTAACGCTATGCTGGAAATGATTGCACAACTCAGATCAATCGTGGAGAATATAACAGACAGTCACGCTGCAGCCATGTTGTGCAGTTTTACCCGATACATACACTCACCTAAAGAATTATTAGGAACACCATACTAATATGGTGTTGGACCCCTTTTGCCTTCAGAACTGCCTTAATTCTACGTGGCATTGATTCAAAAAGGTGCTGATAGCATTCTTTAGAAATGTTGGCCCATATTGATAGGATAGCATCTTGCAGTTGATGGAGATTTGAGCGATGCACATCCAGGGCACGAAGCTCCCGTTCCACCACATCCCAAAGATGCTCTATTGGGTTGAGATCTGGTGACTGTGGGGGCCATTTTAGTACAGTGAACTCATTGTCATGTTCAAGAAACCAATTTGAAATGATTCGAGCTTTGTGACATGGTGCATTATCCTGCTGGAAGTAGCCATCAGAGGATGAATACATGTTCTCATTCTGTTTACGCCAAATTCGGACTCTACCATTTGAATGTCTCAACAGAAATCGAGACTCATCAGACCAGGCAACATTTTTCCAGTCTTCAACAGTCCAATTTTGGTGAGCTCGTGCAAATTGTAGCCTCTTTTTCCTATTTGTAGTGGAGATGAGTGGTACCCGGTGGGGTCTTCTGCTGTTGTAGCCCATCCGCCTCAAGGTTGTGCGTGTTGTGGCTTCACAAATGCTTTTCTGCATACCTCGGTTGTAACGAGTGGTTATTTCAGTCAACGTTGCTCTTCTATCAGCTTGAATCAGTCGGCCCATTCTCCTCTGACCTCTAGCATCCACAAGGCATTTTTGCCCACAGGACTGCCGCATACTGGATGTTTTTCCCTTTTCACACCATTCTTTGTAAACCCTAGAAATGGTTGTGCCTGAAAATCCCAGTAACTGAGCAGATTGTGAAATACTCAGACCGGCCCGTCTGGCACCAACAACCATGCCACGCTCAAAATTGCTTAAATCACCTTTCTTTCCCATTCTGACATTCAGTTTGGAGTTCAGGAGATTGTCTTGACCAGGACCACACCCCTAAATGCATTGAAGCAACTGCCATGTGATTGGTTGACTAGATAATTGCATTAATGAGAAATAGAACAGGTGTTCCTAGTAATTCTTTAGGTTAGTGTATATGAAAATTTGAAGCTTTTTGCTAGTGTTGAGCAAAGTGAAGCATTCGAAGCGTACTTCGGTCCCAAGTTTATGAAAACTTTGATTCACAACGAATCCAAATTTCCTTGGTAATTAATCAGTTTTTCCTAAAAGTAAAGAGCCCGGGAACACAAGATTGCCCATTATGCCGTGCAGCCAGCCAATCCAAAGATAGCTATCCCTTGTGATGTGATAGCCCTATAAAACCCTCATCCCGGACGGTCTCCGCCATTGTCCTGTGAGCTGAGCATAGGGAGAGACGTGGCAAGGGCTCATGCGCTAGGGACAGTGTTGCTGAAAATGATTATTAGAAGAATATTGGACAGGGAGAGTGCAGGGAGACTTATGCTGCGTCAGTTTTATTCCTACATTTACTTATTCCTACATCAGCCTTAAATGTAATTCTATGCGAATAAGATGGAAGCCTTTATTATTCCAGTGCCAGCGTGCCAACCAATACTATCCAGTCTGCACCCTGGAAGAAACATTTCACCAGCTAAGAGAGGAAATTAGCCTCACTAACTAGGACAATGTCCTCAAAAATAAAAATGCAGCCACAAAATTGGATATTTTTAAAAGCATCCTCAACTCTAATTGTGAGAGATAAATACCTTGAGGGAATAAAAGGGTGAGGAACAAGAAAAAACCAATGTGAATAAATAGAAATGTAAAGGAAGCAATAAATGACAAAAAGAAAGTATTTAAACCACTAAAACAGGAGGGTAGCAAGGAAGCACTGAAAAACTATAAGGAAAAAAAGAAAAGAAAGTAAAACTAACCGTAAAAAGGCTCTTTAAGTATATAAATGGTAAAAAGCATAAATCTTAAGGTATCGGGCCTTTACAGAATGATGAGGGGGGAGTTGCAGAGAGCGATAAAGAGAAAGTGAAGCTATAATTTTTTTTTTTTTTTTTACTGTATTTACTGAGGAATCAGATGAAATGCAGAGTGTAAAATAAATTCCCCATTAAAAGTGCCCTGTCTGACCCAGAAAGAAGTGCAGCAGCATTTTAAAAAGATTAAAATAAACAAATCGCCAGGACCAGATGGCATACACCCCCGTATCCTAAGAGATGTAAGTAATGTTATAGACAGACCTATATTTCTGATATTTAAGGACTCTATACTGACAGGGAGTGTTCCACAGGATTGACGCATAGCAAATGTGGTGCCAATATTCAAAATGGGGTCAAAAACAGAGACGGGAAACTCAAATGCAGATCAGTATGCTTTTCAATATATTCAATATAACATTTGGTGCAACACGGGTGGGACCGTTGAACCCATTGCACCCAAGCTCTTCTCCTTTCTGTAGCCAGGAAGGATCTAAGCCTGGGTTCAATTGTAAAAATAGTGACACCCTTGTTATACCAAACACCTAATGTACACATTAGGAAAAAGTATCAAAACTCGGGAATGAAGCCTTGCATCAATGAAAGAAAAATATCTCTTTAATCATGAGAACTACAGCTATGAGTCTATCCTACCAGTGTTTGACAGCCTTCCCTCTATGACTGTGTATACAGAGCTAGCTGTTAATCACGTGAACTAGCGGCAGGGCGGATCCGACAGGCTGTTCACCGGCCAGATCAGTCTGCCAGACTCCCCTGCCGCTAGTGGGAAACTAGCCTTACATTACATTGTATTGAATTTCTTGTTACTTTTAAAAATACAGTGAAAATTAAAACACTAAAAGAAGTCAAAATATTAGTGCATTTCCACACAAATGCTATACAGAAAACAATCTTCATCTAAAATAAAGACAATTTTCAATTACAAAAGGCTAATAAGAACCATAAATGTTTAACAATGGTAGCACACATTCTGCTTTAACTACAGCAAAGTCTAAAGAGGCTGTTAATTAGAAGAAAAAAATCAGCTGGATGAAATAGCAAATTAATAAAGGAATATATATTAGTGGGAGGCTTATTTCTACATGTAGAAATTATATTATCAGTTTACAGATACAGTACGCATTACAGCACAATATATCATTTAATTGTTTTCCCTTTTAATATAATATATAAAGTATATAGGTTTATGCAGAATATGTTGACCTGTTGGAAATGTTGGGGTGCAGGGAAATGTATTATACTAAACAGGAAAAGCCATGTCAAGATTTTGTGTTTGTAGCTCCCCCTCATTAACGTTGAACATGCTATTGTATCTGCAGCATTTTATAAAACAGGAAAAGTTGAGTAAAATGATAGTTTTGGAAAAAATTGGGTGCAACTATAGCGTGCAGTCTACCAGAACAATAATTGCTTCCCTCTCCAAGCATTTGGAGCATTTAAGAGAATAAGACATCATTCATACAGTGAAAAACTGTCACGGATGGTGTACAGGAAACAAGACAATGCAATACAATAATGACTCACTGGATCCACAACTAAGGAACAAAAGGGAGACCCCTACACGAGACCTGCCACTCTCCCTAATTGCTCAGCCTATGCGAACACCCCAAAGGTGGATGGGCGCATATCCGCGTACCTCGGCTATCTAATACCTGAAGACCCTACAATAGTGAGGGGACATGACCACCGGCTCCCTACACTAGACACGGAGGGAGTCAGGGTCACCTGAAAATCCAGCAGACAGAAAATCACAAATAAAGGAACAGCACTTATCTTGCAGAGGACTGGGAAATAGAAACAGCAAGCACACACACTCCAGGAAGTTGTATAAGCCGCAACCTAATGCATCATGGGGATGAACTTAAAGGGAAGCAATCAGTCCAACTGCATGACAGCTGAGATAGACTAACGAGATGAGGAACTTAACCAAAACAAAGAAACTCAAGGAGGAGGATCTGGAAAGCTCCTGTCAGAGCTTCTCAACTGTCTGGTTGTGACAGTACCCCTCCCTCTACGAGTGGACTCCGGACACTCAGGGCCCACCTTCTCAGGATGGGACCTATGGAAAGCCATGATGAGACGAGTGGCCTTAATGTCCGTCACTGGGACCCACATCCTTTCCTCAGGACCATAACCCTCCCAATGAACAAGGTACTGGAGGGAACCGCGGACAAGACGAGAATCCACAATCCTAGAGACCTGAAATTCAAGATTTCCATCAACCATAATCGGAGGAGGAGGCAAAGGCGAGGGTACAATAGGTTGAACATAAGGTTTCAATAAGGACTTATGAAAAACATTATGGATCTTCCAAGTCTGAGGAAGATCAAGACGGTAGGCAACAGGATTGATGACAGACAGGATCTTGTAAGGCCCAATAAACCTAGGACCCAACTTCCAGGAGGGAACCTTCAATTTGATATTCTTGGTAGACAACCACACCAGATCACCAACATTCAGGTCCGGACCAGGCACACGTCTCTTATCTGCCACACGCTTATATCTCTCACTCATGCTCTTTAGATTATCCTGAATCTTTTGCCAAATAGATGACAAAGACGAGGAGAATCTGTCCTCATCAGGTAAACCAGAAGACCCCTCTCCCGAGAAAGTCCCAAACTGCGGATGAAACCCATATGCACCAAAAAATGGTGACTTATCAGAGGACTCCTGACGACGGTTATTTAAAGCAAACTCAGCAAGGGACAAAAAAGAACACCAATCCTCCTGATTCTCCGCCACAAAACAGCGCAGATATGTCTCCAGATTCTGATTGACGCGCTCTGTCTGGCCATTCGACTGCGGGTGGAAAGCAGAAGAGAATGACAACCGAACCCCCAAGCGAGAACAGAAAGCCTTCCAGAATCTGGAAACAAACTGCGTGCCCCTATCAGAGACTATGTCTGAAGGAATACCATGCAATTTGACAATGTGGTCAATAAATGCCTGCGCCAGCGTCTTAGCATTGGGCAAACCAGGAAAAGGGATGAAATGCACCATTTTGCTAAAACGGTCCACCACCACCAGAATCACAGTCTTCCCCGAGGAACGAGGCAAGTCCGTTATGAAGTCCATGGACAGATGTGTCCAAGGATGGGAAGGAATGGGTAAGGGAAGGAGAGGACCTGATGGCCGTGAATGAGGGACTTTGGCACGAGCGCAAGTCTCGCAAGCTGCCACAAAACCCTCAACTGACTTACGAAGCGCAGGCCACCAGAATCTCCGAGCGATGAGATCCAGTGTGGCTCTTGCCCCCAGGTGCCCAGCAAGGACCGTATCGTGGTGTTCCTTAAAAATCTTGTGTCTCAAAGCGAGAGGCACAAACAACCTCCCAGGAGGACAAAGATCAGGAGCCTCTGACTGGGCTGCCTGCACCTCTGCCTCCAATTCAGGAAAAAGTGCAGAGACCACCACACCTTCAGCCAAAATGGGACCCGGGTCTTCAAAATTCCCACCTCCCGGAAAACAATGTGACAGGGCATCTGCCTTCACATTCTTAACCCCAGGACGGAACGTGACAACAAAATTAAACCTTGAAAAGAACAAAGACCATCTGGCCTGTCTCGGGTTCAGACGCTTGGCTGACTCCAAGTAGGCCAGATTTTTATGGTCAGTAAACACGGTAATAGGGTGTCTGGCTCCCTCTAGCCAATGGCGCCATTCCTCAAAAGCCAACTTGATGGCCAACAATTCCCTATCTCCCACATCATAATTTCTCTCTGCGGAGGAGAGTTTCTTCGAGAAAAAGGCACATGGTTGCCATTTGGCAGGAGAGGAACCCTGAGACAAGACCGCACCCACCCCTACCTCAGAAGCATCAACCTCAACAATGAAGGGTAACGAAATATCAGGTTGTACCAGGATGGGAGCGGAAGCAAAACTCTCCTTGATATTAGAAAAGGCCTTACGTGCCTCTACCGACCAGGAAGAAAAATCTACCCCCTTTCTGGTCATATCAGTGAGTGGTTTAACAACAGAGGAATAATTCAAAATAAATTTCCTGTAATAATTGGCAAAGCCCAAAAAACGCATCAGCGCCTTCTGATTCTCAGGAAGCTCCCACTCAAGCACAGCGCAGACCTTCTCGGGGTCCATGCGAAAACCAGAAGCGGAGAGAAGAAACCCCAGAAATTGAATTTCTGGAACCGCAAACACACATTTTTCCAGTTTCGAGTATAATTTATTCTCCCGCAGGATGAGCAAGACCTGACGTAAATGTTCCTTATGAGTCTTGAAATCAGGAGAAAAAAATCAAAATGTCATCCAAATACACTAATACAAATTTTCCCATTAAATGATAAAAAATGCTGTTCACGAAATGCTGAAAAACGGCTGGGGCATTCATCAAACCAAAAGGCATAACCAAATTCTCAAAATGGCCCTCAGGAGTATTGAAAGCCGTCTTCTATTCGTCTCCTTCTCTGACCCTGACCAGGTTGTATGCCCCTCTTAGGTCTAATTTGGAAAAGACTTTAGCCCCAACAACCTGGTTAAACAGGTCCGGGATCAGAGGAAGCGGATAAGGGTCACGAATAGTGATACTGTTCAGCTCCCTGAAATCCAGACAAGGTCTTAAAGAACCATCTTTTTTCTTAACAAAGAAAAAACCAGCGGCAACAGGTGACTTCGAGGGTCGTATGTGTCCTTTTCTCAGACTCTCAGAGATATAAGCACGCATAGCGACCCTCTCAGGTTGGGAAAGATTGTATAAACGAGATTTAGGCAGCTTGGCGCCTGGGATGAGATTAATAGGGCAATCGTACTCCCTGTGCGGGGGCAAATCCTGAACTCCACTCTCAGAGAAGACATCCGAAAATCCAGAGAGGAAAGGTGGTACAGTCTTAGTAGAAACCTCAGAAACAGATGTCATGAGGCAATTCTCTCTGCAAAAGTCACTCCAACCATTTATTTGCCTCACTTGCCAATCAATGGTGGGGTTATGTTTAGTGAGCCAGGGTAGCCCCAACACTAGAGGGGTAGGCAAACCGCTAAGGACGAAACATGACACATCTTCAACATGAGCATCACTCACAATTAAACGGATATTGTGAACTATGCCCTTTAATGATTTCTGAGAAAGTGGAGCGGAATCAATAGCAAAAACAGGAATATCCTTTCCCAAAGTGCATACCTGGAAACCATGAGTTATTGCAAATTGATTATCAATGAGATTGACAGCTTCTCCACTATCCACAAAAATCTCACAAAAAATGCTCTTGCTCTCTAGCGCCACCCTAGCAGGAAGGACAAAACGGGAACTACAAGCAAACGGAAAACCTTCAATTTCCGCCTCAACCCTGCCAATAGTAACAGACGGAACATTTTTAAAAGATTTTTTCCTTTTTGTTTCTTTATTAATCCCAGAAGACTGCCTGAATCTCCTAGAGGGACAAACATTTGCCAAATGATTTATACCTCCACAACAAAAACAAACCCTCCCATGCGGGCTGAATCTTCTATTGTCAGAGGCAATCAACCCCAGCTGCATGGGCTCCTGCTCAGAAGGGGCTGACAGCGACTGAGACCCCTGCGCACAGAAAGAGACCGCTGCACTGTCCCGGGACTGAGTATGACAGGAAGGAGAGATCTCTCCTCTCTCTCTAAGACGCCTGTCAATACGAACGGCCTGAGACATAGCAGAATCCAAGGAGGTAGGTCTCTCATGAAAGGCAAATGCATCTTTCAATCCCTCTGAAAGACCATGGCAAAATTGACTTCGGAGTGCAGCATCATTCCAACCAGTATCAGCTGCCCATCTCCGAAATTCTGAGCAGTATATCTCTGCGGATTGTTTACCCTGGCATAACAGACGTAGTCTAGACTCAGCCAGAGCAATACGATCCGGATCATCATATATCTGACCCAGGGCTAAAAAGAATTCATCCACTGAACGGAGGGGCCGTGCCCCCTCCGGCAGCGAAAAGGCCCAGGATTGAGCGTTACCCCTGAGCAGCGATATAATGATCCCCACCCTCTGTTCTTCATCACCAGAGGAATGGGGAAGAAGGCGAAAATGGAGTTTGCAAGCCTCTCTAAAACGCACAAAATACTCACTACCCCCGGAGAACGTATCCGGGAGCGAGATCTTAGGCTCAAAACAAACTCAATGAACGCAAGCTGAACCGGTCACTTGAAACTGAGAAAAAGTCTTACGGAGATCAGCTACCTCTAATGAAAGACCCTGGAAGCGCTCAGCCAAAAGTGAAACCGGATCCATGCTTGAGACGGTTTAGGCGGCTTATAATGTCACGGATGGTGTACAGGAAACAAGACAATGCAATACAATAATGACTCACTGGATCCACAACTAAGGAACAAAAGGGAGACCCCTACATGAGACCTGCCACTCTCCCTAATTGCTCAGCCTATGCGAACACCCCAAAGGTGGATGGGCGCATATCCGCGTACCTCGGCTATCTAATACCTGAAGACCCTACAATAGTGAGGGGACACGACCACCGGCTCCCTACACTAGACACGGAGGGAGTCAGGGTCACTTGAAAATCCAGCAGACAGAAAATCACACATAAAGGAACAGCACTTATCTTGCAGAGGACTGGGAAATAGAAACAGCAAGCACACACACTCCAGGAAGTTGTATAAGCCGCAACCTAATGCATCATGGGGATGAACTTAAAGGGAAGCAATCAGTCCAACTGCATGACAGCTGAGATAGACTAACGAGATGAGGAGCTTAACCAAAACAAAGAAACTCAAGGAGGAGGATCTGGAAAGCTCCTGTCAGAGCTTCTCAACTGTCTGGTTGTGACAAAAACTCAACTGCTGTTTTTTTAACAATCGTCAATGAGCCATTTTCATAACCATTACAGTCTACGGGGCTAGTCACGTGGTAGTTTTTTGGCTGTGTTGGTGGTCAGATAGACCCAAGTGAAATCAGTGGCCTGTTTTTAACGGGCATTTAATGGCCGTTAAAGTGGGTACCATATGAAAAATAAACCTCACCATAGGCACTCGTGGGAACACTTGCTCCCAGCGTGATCATGTCACACCATGATGCTGTAAGTGTCAAGTCCTGCTGCCTCCAGTGCAAAGCACAAGCAACTGTTCCCGCTTATTCACTAAGGGCATTGCAAGAGTTGAGTTAAAAAAAAAAAAAAAAAAAGCTAATGAAATTCATCTGTTTAGCAAGAGTCATCTATTACACCAATTTGAAGGTTCTGGCTGGCCTACTCATCAGGAGGTCCATGTGCGGACCAATCTTGGAGTTTCACACTCTCTATTTGAACCTGCTCTGTACCTTCTCTTGTGCTAGATATTGTGTCTCACAACCTGGGATGAACTGACAGTAAAACTGTGTTCCTGGGTTCTGAACAGCCTTCCATTTTTCTATTTTTTGGATTAACCATTTTTTATCTGTATTGGTATTAAAGGCTAGGTACACCTTTGGGGGCAATTTTTTTAACATTGCATTGTGCTCATTTTGGTCTTTTTTTAAAATGTTTGAGCCCCTTTCTCTGTCTAGCCTAGAGATTCTCTAGCAGCTGCTTTGTGTTTTTACTTTGTTCCATTATGCAGCTCATCTGACAGCTCCTTATCTATGACTACAACACTTATCTTATTACTTTATCTTACTTACTTTATCTTACTTTACTTTATCTTACTTAATTTACTTTACTTTTACTTACTTTATCTTACTTCCTTACTTTATCCTACTGATAAAAATATGGCTGTAGGTTATTTAAGCTATTAGTAATTTAGAGATAAGGGTTATCAGATGACAAAGTGAAAGTGAAAGTAGGATTCACACACCTAGACAAACAGTTAACCCTTAACAGCTGAATATTTTTAATAAAAAACAATTGAAAAAATTATTTTCAGCCAAAAAGGAGCCTTTAGGTCTAGACTGACTACCCATTCTGTCATTCTGTATTTGGATCTTGCCTCGATTTGATGTTTTCCATGCTGTCTCCTGTTTTCGACACCTACCTTGGTTTGGTCCTGTGTGCTCCACCAGTCAGTGACGGTAAACGTTTCCAGTAATTGTTGATTAGTCCGGCACATCGGCTTGGAGGATGTACAAAACAGCTTCAACTCTTTTATGTTGCTGGGTTTCCTCCCACGAACTTCAGGTCCTCTCACAACATTTCTGTTGGATTAAGGTCAGGACTTTGACTTGTTCATTCCAAAACTTTAATATAAAAAAATGTACTTAAAGGGGATCTGCAGCAATTTATATTGATAACCTATCATCAGGATAGGTCATCAATATCTGATTGACAGGGGTCCGACACCCGTCATCCCTGCCGATTAGCTTTTCGAAGAGGAGGCGTTGCTCCATGTGATGTGGTGCTTCCTGTTCCTTACATTGCACTTTGTCTCAGAAGTGCAGTGTAATGACAAGTAAACACTCCATTCACTTGTATAGAGTGACTACTTGTAATTACACTACGCTGCCGCTCCACAGGAGATGGCACATAGTGTAATGACCAGGAAACGGTGCTCGCATGGAGCGCCACCTCCTCTTAAAACAGCTGATTGGCGGGGGTCCAACACCCCCCCCCCCCCGCCCCGATCAGATATTGATGACCTATTCTGACGATAGGTCAATATCAATCACTGCACAACCCCTTTAAGATGACTTTTAAAAATAATTTTTGCCGTTTTTGCTGAATAAAACCAAAAAAATACAAATTTACCCCTAATTCTCTAATCCTCTCCCTGACCTATAAAAGTACAATAACACAAACTATATGCAAATTATTTGTTCAACAAAACCTTTATTATATTGTCACATTATAAAAAAGTACAGTTCAACTTTATAATATTGTAACTAAATAAAACTTTTAAAAAAAAATTAACCATTGCAATTTTTTTTTAAAAAGGCCATAGGTGTCATATGAAAAACAATGAAAACATTATTTTGATAGTGCAACAAATAAAAGAGTTTGGAGAGATTAATCAAAATTGGTGTAAAGGAAAACCAATCAGATTCCACCTTTCATTTTTCAGAGCTCCTTTGGAATCCGATTGGTTGCTATGGGCAGCTAAGCCAGTTTTACTTTACACCAGGTTTGATAAATTTTCTCCCATGTGTGCTAAATCACAAAAAAGTGGCTAGTCATTAAAGGGTTATCCCGGAATTTGATATCAATGGCCTATCCTCAGGATAGGTCATGAACGTCAGATTGGTGGGGGTCCGACTCCCAGCACCCTCACAGATTAGCTGTTTCAAGAGGCTGCTGTGCTACTAAAGCTTCAGTGAGTGCTGTGGACTCCTGACTGCTTACCAAGCACAGCACCGTATAACAGATTGCAGCTGTGCTTTGTATTGCAGCACAGCCCTATTCACTTGAATGGGACTGATGTGCACCTAGGCCATTTGCCCAATGTATAGTGAAATCAGAAGGATTGTGCCTCATGGATTTATGTCCTTCTATATCTCTTAAGGAATGTGGCCCTCAGATCTCTTGGGTTCATCGCATTCATGGGCAGGACATCAATTAGAGGAGAAAAAAACTTTCACACTGCTTATCTATAATCCTTATGAATAAGTGCTCCAACAATTTACTGCTATAACTGTTTACTCCTCCACTCATATTGATCTGTTTAACATCACTTTTCTCATCTACCAAATTATCCCCATGTATGTTGGTGTATAAATATGTGAATCTTCAGATACTATCTTAAGAGATGCCTGACGAAGAGGCCCAAGTAGCCTTGAATGCTTGCAATTTTGTAATCATCTTTTCAGTTAGCCATTAAAACATATTAACCACTGAGGAATCTCATTCCCCCTTTTTATAATCTAGGAAGAGATATAAGCATGCAAGGACCTATGGGGTATCTTTGTACTGCGGATCAGTGGAGGTCCCGGCTGTTGGACCCACACTAATCTGATATTGATGACCTATACTGAGGATAGGCCATCCATGTCAAATTCCTGTATAATCCCTTTAAAGTGGCTCTGTCAGCTGGATCAACCCTATCCTACTAGTCATATAGTCTGGTGGGGTTGATGACGCTGATTAAAATGATAACTGTCTTATGTTTGTCGGTGGTATCGTTGCGAAGAAAAAATTAACTTTTACAATTATGCTAATTAACTACTCAAGCACCAGTAGGTGGGGTTATGCAGTTCGAGCACTGCCCCAGCGACGCCCCTGGTGCTCCATAATGATGCCCCTCTGCTTTTTATTATGCCCCCCTTACTTTAGATTGACAGCGCTAGACCTCACTTGTGTCCAGAACGTTTAGTGCGCACAACATCTTCTTGTATATAGATCTTCTTTTTATATTTTTACTTATGTTATGGTTGGAAACAACATTCATTTATTCTATATATATTCTGATTTCCTTGTGGATATATTCTAAATAATTACCCGTCTCCTTCCAGATCTGAGGTTTTGTCCTTACCCAATTTTCCACTCTTCTTTTGAAATATTGTACTATATTATTTCTGTTGTATGACAATTGACTTTTAGACTTGAGAAAGGGACCATGCACCCCGAAACACATCTTCAATAAAAAATCAATACTTCATCTGTGCCTCGCGTTGTGTCTTGCGCCTACTGACTATCCATCCAGAGATGTGGCAGATACCATACTGCTGCTCATTCCTGTGCAATTGAAGCCATCCAGGACAGACCAGCTCACTGAAGGATCAGATTACACATCAGTGTTGGAGAGAGAAGGGAGAAGAATGAGTAGAAACTTAAAGAAAGGCACAGCCAGAAAGACCACTCAGACAGTTAGAGATGGTTAGGAATCAGATTTGATTCTCCTCTACTTTCTGTGTGCAATGAATAGGAGCTATTCTCCAGCCACCAGATCTGGGAGAACTGCAAACCAGAAGCCTACAGAGGAGAAAAATGCCAAATATAAGTCATATAATGGCCAGAAATATTGTTATTCCTCATGTAGACACCCTGTAGTATTACAGGTTTGTTGAAAGGTTAGGTACACGTAAAAAAAAAAAAAAGCACAACACACTGGTGGAATTGTTGCTTTTATAGTCCCCAGAAAAAAAATTAATAAAACATACTCAAAATACATGTACTAGAAAATGCTGCTGATTAGAGATGAGCGAATCGAAGTTGACGAAGTGGAATTCGTTCCGAATTTCAGGAAAAATTTGATTTGCACCGAAGTCGAATTTCCTCACGCTTCATGGTAACGAATAGCATTTTTTCCTAAAATGACTGTTGCACATGTTAGAACATGGAGCAAAGACATCTGAGAACTAGGGATCACCCACAGTGCCAAGCATGCAGCCAATCAGCAGCCAGCCAGCCCCTGTGATATCACAGCCCTATAAATAGCCTCAGCCATCTTGGATTCAGCAATTTTCCAGTCTACTTAGTGCAGGGAGAGATGTGACAGGCGCTAGGGACAGTGCTAGGAAAGACTTTATTGTGCTGAAAAAACGATTTAGAAGTTCAGGGAAAGATTATTCATAGTGTAAAAGGAAAACAGGGTCCAATAGGGGAGTGTACAGCCTGGGTAATAGGAGTGATTCTATTAAAACTTGCTGCACTAATTAATTATAAATACACTCTGTAAATGGCTGTAGTACAATGTAACTTCACCTCAGAACTTCAAATAAGACATTTTTTTTTCCCTATTAATACACCCCCCAAAAAATTTATAACAATGTAAAATCACCTGGCCAGGGACAGGAGACGTGTAACGGTCACGTCCACACACACATAGGGGGAGGGATAGTGACCACTGCGCATCACCCTCACCCCTGGCCCTGCCTACTTGCCTCACGAGTCCTGATGACAGGGGACAACTGGACGACAGTCCCTAACCTAGGATACGTGCAGGGAAGACAGACAAGACAAAATATGGAACATGAACGGACCGGGTCAGAACCAAGAGAGCTACGCAGTACAAAAGGGTTAAGCAAAGAATGGTCAGGAGAAGCCGGGGTCAAATACCAGGAGAGCAGAGAAGTACCAGAGGAGTCCTAAGAGAGTAGTCAGGTGGGAGCCGAGGTCACAATACCAGGACGGATGCGCAGTACAGGAGGAGCAGGCAAAGGATAGTCAGGGAACGGAATCAGGTGAGCAATCAGTAGTCCAACAAATAGCCAGGAACCTAGAAATTAACAGGCAACCTGTGGCTAGCAGGCTGCCTGTATTTATAGTGGGGAGTGAGGGTCATGTGACGTGGCCAGTGTCACATGACCGACAGACCAACCAGTTGAGCACCGAGTGATCAGCTCGGCGCTCAAGGCAGACTTAGGAGCAGGGAGCCACCCAGCAGTAAAGCCGTCCTGGGAATGAGGTCCAACACAGATCCTCATTCCCAAAGCTAAGCAACAGTTCTGCGGGCAATGGGGGACCGATTGCACCTTCGGAACCCCGTTACAAGACGTGGCGACTACATCTCACGGCCACATGAGCCCTGTGGGGGCTAAACTAGAGGAGGAGGAGGACATTCGAGCATAAGCAATGCGTGGAGAAATGGGTGTTTTTTCTGCATAGGTGACAGCAGAGGAGGAGCAGGAGCAACCAAAGGAGCTACAGGGCAATGAGGAAGATGAAGCAGATGACCCAGACACACAGTGGCAGTATGCAGTGGAGATGGAGGCAGGGCGTCCCTCCGAGTCACTTGTGCAAATAGCCCGATGCATGCTCAGTTGCTTGCGTAGTGACAGCCGAATTGTCACTATTCGGCAGAGAGCTGACTACTGGCTCTCCAACATGTTCGACCCTCGCTACCGGTCCAAAATGGGCACCCGCTTAGAGGGAGGACAAACTGATCTACTATCAAGACATCCTATGTAGTCAGTTGGCTGCTGCCTATGTGTGCCATCGCCCATCCTCACGCAGGTGGATGCCCTCTGTGGTCACGATCCACTGCCATGGCTGCTGGGCTGGGGGCAGGAGCAGTACCAGCTCCATCAGCAGCAACTTAAGTCTAGAGTAGCTGATGAGCAGTTTCCTTCACCCGCCTACTGAAGAAACTAAAGAACTGCTCACCAGCAGCAGCAGGTAGACATAGAGCAGAACCTGAACCAGCAGGTTGTGGCATACTTGGACAGCACCCTGCCACACCACATCGAAGATCCCCTGGACTACTGAGCAGCCAAACTCGATTTGTGGCCGCAACTGGATGAGTTTGCCCTGGACAAGCTTTCCTGTCTGGCCAGCAGTGTGGTATCAGAGTGGGTGTTTAGTGCATCGGGGGCCATAGTTACCCCAAGGAGAACTCGTCTGTCTACCCAAAATATTGAGAAACTGACCTTTGTGAAGATGGATCAGGCGTGGATCAGCTAGGATTTCCACACTCCAATGCCTGATGCATTAGACTAGATCATCCATGGTGCCACACCTAAACTTTTTCAAAAGAGACCTGTTTCTTCTGGCTACCTGCTTCAGCTACTATTCTGATGCTGCCACTCACCATCTTCAGCTGGTACTGCTGCCAGGTGCTCCTACTGCCGCTCACCATCTTCAGCTGGTACTGGTATTGCCCCCCACCTCACCACTCTGTCACTGGGCCACTCTGTGTTCTCCTCATGCTGCTGCCACCTCAACACTCTGTAGCAGGGCAACTCTGTGGTCTGCTCATGCTGCTGCCACCTCACCACTATGTCACTGGGCCTCTTTGTGATCTCCTCATGCTGCTGCCAGCTCAACACTCTGTCGCAGGGCCACTCTATGGTCTTCACATGCTGCTGAAAACTCACCAATCTGTGGTCTCCTCATGCTGCTGCCACCCCAGCACTATGTCACTGGGTCACTCTGTGGTCTGCTGAAGCAGCTGCCACCTCACCACTATGTCACTGGGCCTCTCTGTGATCTCCTCATGCTGCTGCCAACTCAACACTCTGTAGCAGGGCCACTCTGTGCTCTGCTCATGCTGCTTCCACCTCACCACTATGTCACTGGGCCTCTTTGCGATCTCCTCATGCTGCTGCCAGCTCAACACTCTGTCACAGGGCCACTCTGTGGTCTCCACATGCTGCTGCCTCTACATGCTGCTGTCTCAACACTCTGTCACTGGGCCACTCTGTGGTCTCCTCATGCTGCTGCCACCTCACCACTCTGTGGTCTCCTCATGCTGCGAACTCAACACTCTGTGGTTTCCTCATGCTGCTGCCACCCCAGCACTATGTCACTGGGTCACTCTGTGGTCTGCTGAAGCAGCTGCCGCCTCACCACTATGTCACTGGGCCTCTGTGATCTCCTCATGCTGCTGCCAACTCAACACTCTGTAGCAGGGCCACTCTGTGCTCTGCTCATGCTGCTTCCACCTCACCACTATGTCACTGGGCCTCTTTGTGATCTCCTCATGCTGCTGCCAGCTCAACACTCTTTCACAGGGCCACTCTGTGGTCTCCACATGCTGCTGCCTCTACATGCTGCTGTCTCAACACTCTGTCACTGGGCCACTCTGTGGTCTCCTCATGCTGCTGCCACCTCACCACTTTGTGGTCTCCTCATGCTGCTGCCACCTCAACACTATCTCACTGGGCCACTCTGTGGTCTCCTCATGCTGCTGCCAGCACTCCACTATGTCACTGGGCCACTCTGTGGACTTCTCATGCTGTTCCCACCCTTCAAACTCCATGAGAGGGCCACTATTTTGCCTTTTTGGCCTAGTTGACATCATCATTTATTTGACCCTTCTGATCTGTCAGAAGGAAGGAAAAATGAGACACACAACGGATCCTGTCTATGTAGCAGCTGTAAGGCCTGTATGACATGGTCCCTATTTTGCATCAGAATTGGCTCATGATTTGGCTTATGATTCTGTGTGGGTACAAAACACAGAAGACATGCAAATATTCCATTCACATGTCATCTCTGTTTTGGATTCACTCCTGTTTTTTGTTTTGTTTTTGCTTTAGCAATACTGATGAATTACTGGCCAAATGCTGACCGAGTGAAGGTGGATGCTCAACAGACAGGATCCGTTTTTGGGGGGTTATTGTTCTGATAGATCAGAGGAAGCCAAAAGCAGGAGTGGGTACAAAACACAGAAGACATGCAAATATTCCATTCACATGTCATCTCTGTTTTGGATTCACTCCTGTTTTTTGTTTTGTTTTTGCTTTAGCAATACTGATGAATTATTGGCCAAATGCTGACCGAGTGAAGGCGGATGCTCAACAGACAGGATCCGTTTTTGGGGGGTTATTGTTCTGATAGATCAGAGGAAGGGCAAAATAATCAATTACGTCAACACAAACTTACTGCTGACACCTTCTCCTTTCTGTCGGTCCACTTGTCAGTCCACTTTTATCAGTGTTTAATAGAACAGGTTCTGTAGATATCTATGTGGAATCAACTGACAATGGTGTAAAAGGAGTACGCTCCTTCATGCTATAGTAGAATCTTGGGCCTCTATACGGTTCTTTATGCCTGGCACTAACATTGACCTGTAAGGCTGAGTTCACACTTGCGCTATTTGGTCAGTTTTGGCCCCATAACTACCCAAATAAGTAAAGTGTGCAGTGATTCTAAGAGCGACGTCTGTCATCTGCGTGTCATACTAATGTTGTTTCACTACCACAGCAGACTCCCTATACGTGTTTCTGCAAGGCACAGTGTTATACACCACCATACAGGCTCTTTGCAGACAGGAAATAGCTGTTTTTTAACAAGATTCGCCACGAATAAATTTGGATCGAATCGAAGCTTTTTGGAAAATTTGGCAAACCCACTGAATAGAATTTTTTAGAAATTAGCTCCTCTCTACTGCTGATGAAAACTTCAACTTGCACCGCAAAAAAGCAGTCCTTCATATAATTATAACCATTAGAAAGTAAAAAAGTTATGGCTCTTTGAATTCGTCAATGAAAAAATAGGCCATACCGTAAGGGGTAAACGTAAGTGTTCTAAATGTTGATACATATATAGATATTGGACTAATCTGATTAATTGCCAACTTATGTTGCTTCCTCATAAACTGAACTAAAAACTTTCAATACCTCCAAATTTCTTGGGCATTTAGGTGTTTTATTCTGAAATCATGCTGTACTTCTCACATTTAAAAAAAATACTTGCATTACCTACACCAAGATATTTCAGAAATGAATTAGCAAGGATTTTTCTCCTAAAGTAGTCCAATGGGGACACTAGTGCAGTGATTTTTTCAAATAAAAATCCATAACGTTTTCCAAGCACAGGAAGAAATAAGCTTTATTCATAGTTCAACAAATCACATCATCTGCTCAGTAAGAAGCCTATTCAAGCAAGTAACAGGTATACAGAGACAAGTGGGCATTGAGTTATTTTACAAATATTTTTATGATTGTAAAGTACAGTAGTTTTTTGTGCATTAAAGGTATAATGAGCAGTAAGGCCCCCTATATAGTGATGGACGAACATCGGCCGGGACGTCAAATGTTCGCAAACCGCGCGTTCGCGGCAGGCCCCATTCACTTTTTTTAATTTTTTTATTACAATAAATTATTTATTTACTGAATTGATGATGAGAGTCACAGTACATATAGCAGCAATAAGCACAGTTCCAAAGTATGTTAGAAAGTGATATTTTTAGAATAACTGTGCAAACACAGCAACAATGATTATAGTAATTATCCTCTCTAAATACACTTTGCAATCTTCCCAAATAACCATAGGCATGTAAATCTATTCTCATTAACTCTTTCTGCAGTTCCTAGGCTGTGAGGTGCAGATCTTATATTGGATGGCCAGTCCATCTCAAAGTGCAGTGGGTGCCAAAGCAATATACCCTAACCACAAGCAGTAAAGTCTTTTTACCATAACCGTGTGGTCCCTTAGCGTCTTTCCAGGCACTGCTTTGGTTCTCTACAATGTGTTTGGATTTAAGACTTCATTTCTCTCAGGGATAGTGTCAGTTCACCAGTTGCTCTTCCTGGAGGCGTTCAGTCTCAAGGATGAAGGTTCCATGGACTAGGCTTCGTTTTCAGTAGCTGACACACATGTGCTTCCTTTAAGGCTAATACTCATGAACCACGGGGCAGGACCAGTCTATCACTGAACTACTGAACTAAATTTAAATTAAGCATTTTCAGTGGTCCATTGGGTTACTGCACAATAACGAGTCCTCTCCTTTTCTATCTGGGGTCCTTTCTCTTCTATGTGTGCCACTGGAACAGAAGAGGTTACACAGATCAACAATGAAAAACTTCTACTAATCAGTATACTCCCACCAACCATGTAAGACAATCCTTGTAAGGTTGTGGTAGGAACACATAGTTTCTCTTGAAGTCATTCCCAGCATATTTGTATTGTCATGGTAGACAATTATGAAAAGCAATGGTAGCAATAATTCCTTCTTTGGTAGCAGACAGCCCTCTTTGATGGAGTACACCTGGGCTACCTGTCGGTACTTTACATCTATAATGTGCCTTCTTCTCTGGTCCTCACCAGACATCTTATCAATGCAGCCATTGTTCCTCCTCTTGGTCTCCAGGTACAAGTTATGAAAACATGGCATGAATTTGACTTGTCTCTTAATGGAGACACTTTTCTACTGAGTAGAGGAGAATACCAGGGACATGTTGAGAAATTGAGTTTATTATTTCTTCGTTATGGCTGCTTATTGTTCTTAACATACCAGTACCCTTCATGTACGTGTAACTTACTTATATATTCTGATGTCAGAACAGAAGATCTTGTACATCATGCCTTGCTTAGTTTGGTACTTGAGTAGAAGTAAGAGGAAACAGATGAGGTCATTGGTTCTGCAGTTGCCCCAGGTCAGGTACAAGTTTTTTTTTTTTTTTTTATACATACATTTTTTTTTTAATCTATTATATAAGAAACATATCCAAAATCAGACCATCCAAAGATCCATATTACATAAATCAACAATATAATAACATTTTACCCCAAGTACCCTTTGGAGAGAGAGATAAAAAAAAAAGGCAGGCGAACCTGAAAGACCTTCAGGTCATATTTGCAGCCACCAAATACTTACTAGAAGTGCACAAATAGCCCCACAACATGGACAGTGACATACCAGAGAGGGATCAATGGCAAAAGTTCCCACAAAAAATATGTATTTTAATCAGGGGCCATTTTTATGCATCTTAACCCCATAGGGACACAGCCTTATTTCACCTTATGGACCAGGCCATTTTTTGCAAATCTGACCAGTGTCACTTTAAGTGGTGATAACTTTAAAACGCTTTGACTTATCCAGGCCGTTCTGAGATTGTTTTTTCGTCACATATTGTACTTCATGACACTTGAAAAATAAAGTGAAAAATATTTTTTTTTTGCATAAAAAAATACCTAATTTACCAAAAAATTTGAAAAATTTTCAAATTTCAAAGTTTCAGTTTCTCTACTTTTGTATTACATAGTAATACCCCCAGAAATTGTGATGACTTTACATTCCCCATATGTCTACTTCATGTTTGAATTATTTTGGGAATGATATTTTATTTTTTGGGGATGTTACAAGGCTTAGATGTTTAGAAGCAAATCTTGAAATTTTTCAGAAATCCAATTTTTAGGGACCACTACAGGTCTGAAGTCACTTTACAAGGCTTACATAATAGAAACCACCCAAGAGTTATTGGCAAATGGGGATGAAATTTGCGAATTTCATTTTTTTGGCTAATTTTCCATTTTAACCCATTTTTTGCACTAACAAAGCAAGGGTTAACAGCCAAACAAGACTGTATCTTTATTTCCCTGACTCTGCCGTTTACAGAAACACCCCATATGTGGCCGTAAACTACTGTACGGCCACACAGCGGGGCGTAGAGTGAAAGGTGCGCCGTTTGGTTTTTGGAAGACAGATTTTGCTGGACTGGTTTATTTACACCATGTCCCATTTCAAGCCCCCCTGATGCACCCCTAGAGTAGAAACTCCATAAAAGTGACCCCATCTAAGAAACTACACCCCTCAAGGTATTCAAAACTGATTTTGCAAACTTTATTAACCCTTTAGGTGTTGCACAAGATTTAATGGAAAATAGAGATACAATTTCAAAATTTCACTTTTTTGGCAGATTTTCCATTTTAATATTTTTTTTCCAGTTACAAAGCAAGGGTTAACAGCCAAACAAAACTCAATATTTATGGCCCTGATTCTGTAGTTTACAGAAACACCCCATATGTGGTCGTAAACTGCTGTACGGGCACACGGCAGGGCGCAGAAGGAAAGGAATGCCATACGGTTTTTGGAAGGCAGATTTTGCTGGACTGTTTTTTTTGACACAATGTCCCATTTGAAGCCCCCCTGATGCACCCCATGAGTAGAAACTCCAAAAAAGTGACCCCATTTTAGAAACTACGGGATAGGGTGGCAGTTTTGTTGGTACTAGTTTAGGGTACATATGATTTTTGGTTGCTCTATATTACACTTTTTGTGAGGCAAGGTAACAAAAAATAGCTTTTTTGGCACAGTTTTTTTTTTGTTAAGTAAGTTTTACACAATGATTTCATTTTGTAAACAAAAAAAATGTTTTAGTGTCTCCATAGTCTAAGAGCCATTGTTTTTTCAGTTTTTGGGCGATAATCTTAAGTAGGGTCTCATTTTTTGTGGGATGAGATGACGGTTTGATTGGCACTATTTTGGGGTGCATATGACTTTTTGATAGCTTGCTATTACACTTTTTGTGACGTAAGATGACAAAAAATGGCTTTTTTTACACCGTTTTTATTTTTATTTTTTTACGGTGGTCATCTGAGGGGTTATATCATGTGATATTTTTATCGAGCCAGTCGATACGGACGCGGCGATACCTAATATGTATACTTTTTTTAATTTATGTAAGTTTTACACAATGATTTCATTTTTGAAACAAAAAAAATGTTTTAGTGTTTTCATAGTCTAAGAGCCATAGTTTTTTCAGTTTTGGGGCGATTATCTTGGGTAGGGTATGATTTTTGCGGGATGAGATGACGGTTTGATTGTTACAATTTTGGCGTACATGTGACTTTTTTGATCACTTTTATTACCTTTTTTTGGGAAGTAAGGTGGGCAAAATTTCTATTTCATCATAGTTTTTTATTTTATTTTTTTATGGCGTTCACCGTTCGGGTAAAGTAACATGACCGTTTTATAGATCAGGTCGTTACTGACGCGGCGATACCAAACATGTGTAGGGAATTTTTTTTTTTTCATTTTTAATCAGTGATAAATGTGTTTTTTGATTTTTACTTTATTTTCACTTTTTTTTTACCCAGACCCACTTGGTTCTTGAAGATCCAGTGGGTCTGATGTCTGTATAATACAATACAGTACAATACAGGGAGTGCAGAATTATTAGGCAAGTTGTATTTTTGAGGATTAATTTTATTATTGAACAACAACCATGTTCTCAATGAACCCGAAAAACTCATTAATATCAAAGCTGAATATTTTTGGAAGTAGTTTTTAGTTTGTTTTTAGTTTTAGCTATTTTAGGGGGATATCTGTGTGTGCAGGTGACTATTACTGTGCATAATTATTAGGCAACTTACCAAAAAATAAATATATACCCATTTCAATTATTTATTTTTACCAGTGAAACCAATATAACATCTCAACATTCACAAATATACATTTCTGACATTCAAAAACAAAACAAAAACAAATCAGTGACCAATATAGCCACCTTTCTTTGCAAGGACACTCAAAAGCCTGCCATCCATGGATTCTGTCAGTGTTTTGATCTGTTCACCATCAACATTGCGTGCAGCAGCAACCACAGCCTCCCAGACACTGTTCAGAGAGGTGTACTGTTTTCCCTCCTTGTAAATCTCACATTTGATGATGGACCACAGGTTCTCAATGGGGTTCAGATCAGGTGAACAAGGAGGCCATGTCATTAGATTTTCTTCTTTTATACCCTTTCTTGCCAGCCACGCTGTGGAGTACTTGGACGTGTGTGATGGAGCATTGTCCTGCATGAAAATCATGTTTTTCTTGAAGGATGCAGACTTCTTCCTGTACCACTGCTTGAAGAAGGTGTCTTCCAGAAACTGGCAGTAGGACTGGGAGTTGAGCTGGACTCCATCCTCAACCCGAAAAGGCCCCACAAGCTCATCTTTGATGATACCAGCCCAAACCAGTACTCCACCTCCACCTTGCTGGCGTCTGAGTCGGACTGGAGCTCTCTGCCCTTTACCAATCCAGCCACGGGCCCATCCATCTGGCCCATCAAGACTCACTCTCATTTCATCAGTCCATAAAACCTTAGAAAAATCAGTCTTGAGATATTTCTTGGCCCAGTCTTGACGTTTCAGCTTGTGTGTCTTGTTCAGTGGTGGTCGTCTTTCAGCCTTTCTTACCTTGGCCATGTCTCTGAGTATTGCACACCTTGTGCTTTTGGGCACTCCAGTGATGTTGCAGCTCTGAAATATGGCCAAATTGGTGGCAAGTGGCATCTTGGCAGCTGCACGCTTGACTTTTCTCAGTTCATGGGCAGTTATTTTGCGCCTTGGTTTTTCCACACGCTTCTTGTGACCCTGTTGACTATTTTGAATGAAACGCTTGATTGTTCGATGATCACGCTTCAGAAGCTTTGCAATTTTAAGAGTGCTGCATCCCTCTGCAAGATATCTCACTATTTTTGACTTTTCTGAGCCTGTCAAGTCCTTCTTTTGACCCATTTTGCCAAAGGAAAGGAAGTTGCCTAATAATTATGCACACCTGATATAGGGTGTTGATGTCATTAGACCACACCCCTTCTCATTACAGAGATGCACATCACCTAATATGCTTAATTGGTAGTAGGCTTTCGAGCCTATACAGCTTGGAGTAAGACAACATGCATAAAGAGGATGATGTGGTCAAAATACTCATTTGCCTAATAATTCTGCACTCCCTGTATATATTGTACTGTACTGTATTTTACACTTTGTCTGAACAGATCTATGCCTTTTAGCACAGATCTGTTCAGCACCATGGACAGCAGGATGCCTGAGACGGCGTTCTGTTGCCATGGGAACCTTCCCCGTCTGCTCAGTTGTGGCCACAACTGCGCAGACGGGGAAGGGTAAGGACGGGGCTGTGGGGGGGCTGTCTGGGGGCTCTCTCCCTCTCCATCAGGGGGCTGCAAAGGCACAGCAGCCCCCCGATCGGAGAGGGAGGGAGCTCCCTGAGCTGTTAACCTTTTTCATACAGCGGTCCGTACGGACCGCGGTATGGAAAGGGTTAAACGGCTGACATCGCATCACCAATGTCAGCCGTTTATACCAGGGTGTCAGCAATGTGCTGACACCCTGGTATAACCACTTACCACCAACGATTATTCAAGGGGAGGCGGGCGGGGGATTGCGATCCCGCCTGCCGCACCGCCCGCCTCCCGCACTGCCCGCAACCCTCCCCCTGCCATAAAATTATTCAGGGGTGCAGGGGGGGTGAAACATATATTTTTTGGGCATTATAAAGTTTCTGATCCCCGCGGATCAGAAACTGCAAAAAGCGCATCAAACCGCAGGTCTGAATTGACCTGCGGTTTGATGCGATCGCCGACATGGGGGGGTCACGGGACCCCCCCGCGCATTTAGCCTAGGTGCCTGCTCAATGATTTGAGCAGGCACCTTGTTCCGATCACTGCCGGCCGGGCGGCAGTGATCGGAACAACACATGATGTTCCGGTACGTCATGTGTCCTTAAGTACCAGGACATCATGACGTACCGGTACGTAATGTGTCCTTAAGAGGTTAAAGGGAAACTCTAAAAAATGTGCCCTGCTGGAGCCTAGAAAATTTTTAGTTTAAGCCACGGGAGTACGGGCCCCAAAAATTAGGCATTCATCTGAAAGAAAAGAACAAGTGATTATGTCGCTGGAGGTATATTAGACGGTCAGTGGATAACAATTTTACTGTAGGCCAGTGGAGTACAGGCCCCAAAAATTATGCATTCACCTGACAGAAAAGAACAAGTAATTATGTGGATGGAGGTATATTAGGCGGTCATTGGATAACAATTTTACTAGTGTAGGCCAGTGGAGTACAGGCCCCAAAAATTATGCATTCACTGGACAGAAAAGAACAAGTGATTATGTGGCTGGAGGTATATTAGGCGGTCAGTGGATAACAATTTTACTCCATGCCAGTGGAGTACAGGCCCTAAACATTAGGCATTCACCGGATAGAAAAGAACAAGTGATTATGTGGCTGGAGGTATATTAGACGGTCAGTGGATAAAAACTTTACAGTAGGCCAGTGGAGTACAGGCCCCAAACATTATGCATTCACCTGACAGAAAAGAACAAGTAATTATGTGGATGGAGGTATATTAGGCGGTCATTGGATAACAATTTTACTAGTGTAGGCCAGTGGAGTACAGGCCCCAAAAATTATGCATTCACTGGACAGAAAAGAACAAGTGATTATGTGGCTGGAGGTATATTAGGCAGTCAGTGGATAACAATTTTACTGTAGGCCAGTGGAGTACAGGCCCCAAACATTAGGCATCCATCGGATAGAAAAGAACAAGTGATTATGTGGCTGGAGGTATATTAGACAGTCAGTGGATAAAAACTTTACAGTAGGCCAGTGGAGTACAGGCCCCAAACATTATGCATTCACCTGACAGAAAAGAACAAGTAATTATGTGGATGGACGTATATTAGGCGGTCAGTGGATAACAATTTTACTGTAGGCCAGTGGAGTACAGGCCCCAAAAATCATGCATTCACTGGTAGTGTTGAGCGCGAATATTCGAATTGCGAATTTTTTTCTCGAATATCGCAATTTCGAGATTTCGCGAATATTTAGAATATCGTTCTATATATTCGCGAAATAGAATATTCATTTTTTTTCTTTTTTTTTTTTTATTATATTTTTTTCTTTCCCACTTCCCTAAAGTTGTTCTTACCTGTCCTTTGGATTCCTGGCTTCCTGGCTGCTCCAGTCAGTGGCGCTTTCAACTTACTGCTATATTCCATATTAGCTAAATTACAATCTAATCTATATGTGTATTTTACGAAATTTCGCAATAGTCGCAATTGCGATGCGAGTAAGATAACACGAAATATTCGCATGAAGATTTCAACTTAGCACTGCTATACTCCATATTCTAGCCTAATATGGAATATAGCTGTGCTAAGTTAGCACTGCTATATTCCATATTAGGCTAGAATATGGAGTATAGCTGTGCTAAGTTGAAATCTTCATGCGAATATTTCGTGTTATATTAGTCGCATCGCAATTTAATAGAACGCATCGAGTAATATAACACGAAATATTCGCATGAGGATTTCAACTTAGCACTGCTATACTCCATATTCTAGCCTAATATGGAATATAGCTGTGCTAAGTTAGCACTGCTATATTCCATATTAGGCTAGAATATGGAGTATAGCTGTGCTAAGTTGAAATCTTCATGCGAATATTTCGTGTTATATTAGTCGCATCGCAATTTAATAGAACGCATCGAGTAATATAACACGAAATATTCGCATGAAGATTTCAACTTAGCACTGCTATACTCCATATTCTAGCCTAATATGGAATATAGCTGTGCTAAGTTAGCACTGCTATATTCCATATTAGGCTAGAATATGGAGTATAGCTGTGCTAAGTTGAAATCTTCATGCGAATATTTCGTGTTATATTAGTCGCATCGCAATTTCGACTTTTTCAAATGTTCTTAATATTGCTCTAACTTCGTCTTTTAGAAATTTCGTAATATTGCTCTAACTTCGTCTCTTAGAATATTACGAATATTCTAAAAGACGAAGTTAGAGCAATATTACGAAATTTCGTAAAATACACATATAGATTGTAATTTAGCTAATATAGTGCTATAATCCCTTTTTTTTCCTGTAATTTTTTTTGCCTCTTCTGAACTTAAGTTTTGTAAAATATGTACACTATTAAAAATTATTACTATAGCAGTATATTAGCTTAAATACAATCTATGTGTATTTTACGAAATTTCGTAATATTGCTCTAACTTCATCTTTTAGAATATTACGAATATTCTAAAAGACGAAGTTAGAGCAATATTAAGAACATTTGCAAAAGTCGAAATTGCGATGCGAGTAATATAACACGAAATAGTCGCATGAAGATTTCAATTTAGCACAGCTATATTCCATATTCTAGCCTAATATGGAATATAGCAGTGCTAACTTAACACAGCTATATTCCATATTAGGCTAGAATATGGAATATAGCAGTGCTAAGTTTAAATCTTCATGCGACTATTTTGTGTTATATTACTCGCATCGCAATTTCGACTTTTGCAAATGTTCTTAATATTGCTCTAACTTCGTCTTTTAGAATATTCGTAATATTCTAAGAGACGAAGTTAGAGCAATATTACAAAATTTCGTAATATACACATATTAGCCTAGCCATAGTCATTAGCATAGGAACGTTGCCTTATACTATCAAGATAAATTTTCGCAATATGCGAAAAATAATTTCGCGATAATTGGAATAATTGCGAATATTCGATTTCGACGAATATAACACGAATATTCATGCGAATATTCGCGAAATATCGCGAAACCGAATATGGCACCTCCCGCTCATCACTATTCACTGGACAGAAAAAAACTTGTAATAATGTGGCTGGAGGTACAATAGGCGGTCACTGGATAAAAACTTTACTGTAGGCCACTGGAGTAGAGGACCCAGAAATTAGGCATTCACCTGACAAAAAAGGCCTTTTATGCCGCTGTATATATATAAGACAAGGACCATTCTTTGCTCTGGGTGGTGACGGATATGTGTGGGCTGGCATGAGGAAATTTAATTACATGTGGTCGTCACAGGTATTGAATTCCATGCCTCATTAATTTTTAGAAATGTGAGGTAGTCCACGCTGTCGTGAGCTAGGCGAGTGCACTTATCGGTCACGATCCCTCCTGCTGCACTGAACGTCCTTTTGGACAGGACACTCGACGAGGGGCAAGCCGAGAGTTCAATGGCAAATAGTGCCAGCTCTGGCCACAGGTCAAGCCTGCACACCCAGTAGTGCAGGGGTTCCTCGCTTCTCAGAGCGTCCACATCGGCCGTTAACCCGATGTAGTCGGACACCTGTCGGTCCAGGCGTTCACTGAGGCTGGATCCGGAGGGCGGCTGTCAATGGGTTGGCTGCAAGATTGATCTCATATCCGAAGTAATCAAAACATCTTCAAATCGTCCTCTTCTTGCAGGCACGGTAGGATTGGTACCTGTACCTGTTTCGCTGTGGATGGAAATTCCTCTGCCAGCACCCGCAACAGCAGAATGCAGCATCTCTCGCAGCAAGGCCTGGAAATGCTGCATTCTGACAGCCCTCTGTGATGCTGGTAACATGTCCGCTATTTTGCGTTTTGTACCGGGGGTCTAAGTACATGGCCACCCAGTACTGGTCGTTGCCCTTTTTATACAGGGGTCCCTCTTCAAATACTGGAGCATGAAGGCCCCCATTTGCACTAAATTGGAAGCGGTGGTGCACCCTGGCTCCTGCTCATCGCCCAGGAGAATATCATCCTCGGTCTCCTCCCCCCAGCCACGGACAACACCAGGGATCCCCGAAAAGTTTAAAGTCTCCCTCAAAGCCTGCTCTTCTTGCTCCTCCTCCCCCCAGCCACCATCCTCCTCTGACTCCTCTTCAGACTCCTGCTGACTTGTCTCAGATGGAGTAGCCCCCCCTGGGAATTCATTCAGCATTGTGACTTCCTCATCTTCCAGCTCCTGCTCCTCGACGTCTTGATCAATGACATGATACAATGCTCACACCAGAAAGAAGGTGTAAGGTACGATGTCACTGATAGTGCCCTGGCTGCGACTGACCAGTTTGGTGATCTCATCAAATGGCCACAGAAGCCTGCATGCGTCACGCATGAGCAGCCACTGGCGCGGTGAAAAAACAAGCTCCCAGAACCTGTCCTGCTGCAGAGTTCATACAGGTAGTCGTTAACGGCACGTTGCTGCTGGAGCAGCCTATCAAGCATATACAAGGGAGAGTTCCAGCATGTTGGACTGTCACAAATCAGATGTCTGTCGGGCAGGTGGTGTCGCTGCTGAACGTCAGCAAGGTTAGCCATGGCCGTGTAAGATCTTCTAAAATGGCCAGAGTTTTTCCTGGCCTGCTGCAAGACGTTCTGGACCCCGGGGTATTTGGCAACGAATCGCAACACGCTGCCCTGTTTCAGCGGTCTCAGCAGATTGGCACCGTTGTCGCACACCACTTTACCAGCTGTCAAATTGAGCGGGGTTAGTCACTGATCGGCCTGTGATCACAGAGCTGAAAGCAGTGCAGGACCAGTCGGTGTGGCTCTTGTCTTCCAGGAACAACAGCCACAGCACGGTAATGTCTCACCTGGCACGTCCAATAGGTTCTGGGCAGCTTGGGAGGTGCAGTGGAATAGGCGGTAGCAGTGGAAAAGGAGGAGTCAGCCGAGGAGGAGTAGGAGGAGGAGAAGAGGCATGTCTGCATGCAATCCATGGCGGTAACACCAAATCCACACGGTTGCCATGAATTACATGCTTGACGGCCGTCAGAAGGTTCACCCAGTGGGCAGTAAAAAGTTATGTACCTTCCCTGCCCATGTTTGCTAGACCACGTGTCTGTGGTCAGATGTATCTTGGCACAGACACTGTGTGCCAGAGATGTATTCAGTTGCTGCTGAACGTGGCCATATAGCTCTGGGATGCACTTCTGGGAGAAATATTTCCTTCCGGGGACCTTCCATTGCGGTGTGCCAATGGCCACAAATTTTCTAAAGGCCTACGAGTCCACCAGTTTATATGGCAGTAGTTGGTGGGCTAGCAGTTCCGACAAGCCAGCGGTCAGCTGTTGGGCAAGAGGGTTATCCGGCGTCATCAACTTTTTACGCTCGAACATTTGAGCCACGGAAGCCTGCCTTCTGCCGATAAACGTGACGACAGAACGGTGGAGTGGAGGACAAATGGGAGGAGAGGGGAGAAGGAGAAGAGGCAGGATGTGGAGCGCCGGGAGTGTGGCTTTGTGGGTTCTGACGGCATTGCTCCCACTGGGTTCAGTGATGGGAGGCCAGGTGCCTTCTAAAGGCGGTCGTCCCTAGGTGAGTGTTGGGCTTACCGCGACTTAAGCGTTGACAGCACAGGCTGCAGATGGCAACACTATTGTCAGCACTTGAAACGTTAAAAAAATCCCACACTGCGGAGTCATGTACCGGCATCCTGGGAGCGCAAGATGTGACCGTGCATGGTGGATGGATCGCTCCAGAAACATTTGCAGTCTGCTTTTTGCCTCCTGTGCACTGCCTGCTCCTCCTTCTCCTCCCTATCTGCTGCTCAGTTTCTCCCTCTGAACTCCCCTCCTCTTCCTCTCTTGAGGGCACCCACATGACGTCCATCGACACGTAATCATCGTCAACTTCACCACCACTGACATTAGAGATCTTGGAGTAAGCAGCAACTGAGGGGACCACCCTCCTTGGGCTGATCTGGGTACTGTCAGACCGCTGGGTGGTGGCCGTTAGTGATGAGCGGGAGGTGCCATATTCGGTTTCGCGATATTTCGCGAATATTCGCATGAATATTCGTGTTATATTCGTCGAAATCGAATATTCGCAATTATTCCAATTATCGCGAAATTATTTTTCGCATATTGCGAAAATTTATCTTGATAGTATAAGGCAACGTTCCTATGCTAATGACTATGGCTAGGCTAATATGTGTATATTACGAAATTTTGTAATATTGCTCTAACTTCGTCTCTTAGAATATTACGAATATTCTAAAAGACGAAGTTAGAGCAATATTAAGAACATTTGCAAAAGTCGAAATTGCGATGCGAGTAATATAACACGAAATAGTCGCATGAAGATTTAAACTTAGCACTGCTATATTCCATATTCTAGCCTAATATGGAATATAGCTGTGTTAAGTTAGCACTGCTATATTCCATATTAGGCTAGAATATGGAATATAGCTGTGCTAAATTGAAATCTTCATGCGACTATTTCGTGTTATATTACTCGCATCGCAATTTCGACTTTTGCAAATGTTCTTAATATTGCTCTAACTTCGTCTTTTAGAATATTCGTAATATTCTAAAAGATGAAGTTAGAGCAATATTACGAAATTTCGTAAAATACACATAGATTGTATTTAAGCTAATATACTGCTATAGTAATAATTTTTAATAGTGTACATATTTTACAAAACTTAAGTTCAGAAGAGGCAAAAAAAATTACAGGAAAAAAAAGGGATTATAGCACTATATTAGCTAAATTACAATCTATATGTGTATTTTACGAAATTTCGTAATATTGCTCTAACTTCGTCTTTTAGAATATTCGTAATATTCTAAGAGACGAAGTTAGAGCAATATTACGAAATTTCTAAAAGACGAAGTTAGAGCAATATTAAGAACATTTGAAAAAGTCGAAATTGCGATGCGACTAATATAACACGAAATATTCGCATGAAGATTTCAACTTAGCACAGCTATACTCCATATTCTAGCCTAATATGGAATATAGCAGTGCTAACTTAGCACAGCTATATTCCATATTAGGCTAGAATATGGAGTATAGCAGTGCTAAGTTGAAATCTTCATGCGAATATTTCGTGTTATATTACTCGATGCGTTCTATTAAATTGCGATGCGACTAATATAACACGAAATATTCGCATGAAGATTTCAACTTAGCACAGCTATACTCCATATTCTAGCCTAATATGGAATATAGCAGTGCTAACTTAGCACAGCTATATTCCATATTAGGCTAGAATATGGAGTATAGCAGTGCTAAGTTGAAATCTTCATGCGAATATTTCGTGTTATATTACTCGATGCGTTCTATTAAATTGCGATGCGACTAATATAACACGAAATATTCGCATGAAGATTTCAACTTAGCACAGCTATACTCCATATTCTAGCCTAATATGGAATATAGCAGTGCTAACTTAGCACAGCTATATTCCATATTAGGCTAGAATATGGAGTATAGCAGTGCTAAGTTGAAATCTTCATGCGAATATTTCGTGTTATCTTACTCGCATCGCAATTGCGACTATTGCGAAATTTCGTAAAATACACATATAGATTAGATTGTAATTTAGCTAATATGGAATATAGCAGTAAGTTGAAAGCGCCACTGACTGGAGCAGCCAGGAAGCCAGGAATCCAAAGGACAGGTAAGAACAACTTTAGGGAAGTGGGAAAGAAAAAAATATAATAAAAAAAAAAAAGAAAAAAAACGAATATTCTATTTCGCGAATATATAGAACGATATTCTAAATATTCGCGAAATCTCGAAATTGCGATATTCGAGAAAAAAATTCGCAATTCGAATATTCGCGCTCAACACTAGTGGCCGTTGTTACCTCCTCTTCCTCATCTGATGCCAAGAATGGCTGCGCATTTGTAATGTCTGGGAATAGATGGGAAAATAATTCCTCTGACTCGAGTGGAGGGGCTATGGTGGTGGCGGTGGTGTCTTTGGGGGTGCACACAGCAGAGAGTGAGGAGGGTGCAGATACAGAGGATGAGGAGGGTGCAGAAGCGGAAGGCTGAGTGAGCCACTCAACCAACTCTGGTGCGTCCTTTGACGTAATCGCACGCATCTTTTCCAAGTTCCCACTTAGGCTCCGGCCTGGTGCACCTGCCCGACCCCTACCACCCCTGTGGAATGGCCTGCCTCTTCCTCTGCCTGTTATTTTCAAAATGACCCTATGCCAAAGTCCCTAGAGAAGATCAGTATTTGTGGAAGCAGGTATATCGCAGGCTTCAATCAGTATTTGGTGAAAGCTGGTATATCGCACCACTCAATCAGTATTTTGTGGAAGCAGGTATATAAAACCCCTTAATCAGTATTTTATGGAAGCAGGTATATAGAACAACTGAATCAATATATGGTGGAAGCAGGTATATCGCATGCCTCAATCAGAATTTTGTGGAAGCAGGTATATCGCACCCCTCAATCAGTATTCTGTGGAAGCAGGTATATCAAATCCCTTAATCAGTATTTTGTGGAAGCAGGTATATCGCACCCCTCAGTCAGTATTTTGTGGAAGCAGGTATATAGAACCCCTTAATCAGTATTTTGTGGAAGCAGGTACAAACCGGATTCCAAAAAAGTTGGGACACTATACAAATCGTGAATAAAAACTGAATGCAATGATGTGGAGGTGCCAACTTCTAATATTTTATTCAGAATAGAACATAAATCACGGAACAAAAGTTTAAACTGAGAAAATGTACCATTTTAAGGGGAAAATATGTTGAATCAGAATTTCATGGTGTCAACAAATCCCCAAAAAGTTGGGACAGGGCCATTTTCACCACTGTGTGGCATCTCCCCTTCTTCTTACAACACTCAACAGACGTCTGGGGACCGAGGAGACCAGTTTCTCAAGTTTAGAAATAGGAATGCTCTCCCATTCTTGTCTAATACAGGCCTCTAACTGTTCAATCGTCTTGGGCCTTCTTTGTTGCACCTTCCTCTTTATGATGCGCCAAATGTTCTCTATAGGTGAAAGATCTGGACTGCAGACTGGCCATTTCAGTACTCGGATCCTTCTCCTACGCAGCCATGATGTTGTGATTGATGCAGAATGTGGTCTGGCATTATCTTGTTGAAAAATGCAGGGTCTTCCCTGAAAGAGATGACGTCTGGATGGGAGCATATGTTGTTCTAGAACCTGAATATATTTTTCTGCATTGATGGTGCCTTTCCAGACATGCAAGCTGCCCATGCCACACGCACTCATGCAACCCCATACCATCAGAGATGCAGGCTTCTGAATTGAACGTTGATAACAACTTGGGTTGTCCTTGTCCTCTTTGGTCCGGATGACATGGCGTCCCAGATTTCCAAAAAGAACTTCGAATCCTGACTCGTCTGACCACAGAACAGTCTTCCATTTTGCCCCACTCCATTTTAAATGATCCCTGGCCCAGTGAAAACGCCTGAGCTTGTGGATATTGCTTAGAAATGGCTTCTTCTTTGCACTGTAGAGTTTCAGCTGGCAACGGCGGATGGCACGGTGGATTGTGTTCACTGACAATGGTTTCTGGAAGTATTCCTGAGCCTATTCTGTGATTTCCTTTACAGTAGCATTCCTGTTTGTGGTGCAATGTCGTTTAAGGGCCCGGAGATCACGGGCATCCAGTATGGTTTTACGTCCTTGACCCTTACGCACAGAGATTGTTCCAGATTCTCTGAATCTTCGGATGATGTTATGCACAGTTGATGATGATAGATGCAAAGTCTTTGCAATTTTTCGCTGGGTAACACCTTTCTGATATTGCTCCACTATCTTTCTGCGCAACATTGTGGGAATTGGTGATCCTCTACCCATCTTGGCTTCTGAGAGACACTGCCACTCTGAGAAGCTCTTTTTATACCCAATTATGTTGCCAATTGACCTAATTAGTGTTAATTGGTCTTCCAGCTCTTCGTTATGCTCAAATTTACTTTTTCCAGCCTCTTATTGCTACTTGTCCCAACTTTTTTGGGATTTGTTGACACAGTGAAAATTGGAATCAACGTATTTTTCCTTTAAAATGATACATTTACTCGGATTAAACGTTTGATCTGTCATCTACGCTCTATTACAAATAAAATATTGACATTTGCCATCTCCACATCATTGCATTCAGTTTTTATTCACAATTTGTTTAGTGTCCCAACTTTTTTGGAATCCGGTTTGTATATCGCACCCCTCAATCAGAATTTTGTGGAAGCAGGTATATAGCAACCCTCAATCAATATTTGGTGGAAGCAGGTATATCACACCCCTCAATGAGTATTTTGTGGAAGCATGTATATAGAACCCCTTAATCAGCATTTTGTAGAAGCAGGTATAGCCCACCCCTCAATCAATTTTTTGTGGAAGCAGGTATATCGCACCCCTCAATCTGTATTTTGTAGAAGCAGGTATATCAAACCCCTTAATCAGTATTTTGTTAAAGCAGGTATATCGCACCCCTCAATTAGTATTTTGTGGAAGCAGGTATATAGAACCACTTAATAAGTATTTTGTAGAAGCAGGTATATCGCACCCCTCAATCTGTATTTTGTGGAAACAGGTATATAGAACACCTGAATCAATATTTGGTGGAAGCAGGTATATCGCACCCCTCAATCTGTATTTTGTGGAAACAGGTATATAGAACACCGGAATCAATATTTTGTGGAAGCAGGTATATCGCACCCCTCAATCTGTATTTTGTGGAAGCAGGTATATCTAACCCCTTAATCAGTATTTTGTGGAAGCAGGTATATCGCACCCCTCAATCAGTATTTTGTGGAAACAGGTATATAGAACCCCTGAATCAATATTTGGTGGAAGCAGGTATATCGCACTCCTCAATCAGTATTTTGTAGGAGCAGGTACAGGTGAAACTCAAAAAATTGGAATATCGTGCAAAGTTCATTAATTTCAGTAATGCAAATTAAAAGATGAAACTAACATATGAGATACACTCATTACATGCAAAGCGAGATATTTTAAGCCTTTATTTGTTTTAATTTGGATGATTATGGCTTACAGCTTATAAAACCCCAAAGTCACCATTTTGAGGTACCCTTTGCTCAGGGGTATGGATTAATTAGCTGACTAGAGTGTGATACTTTGAGCCTAGAATATTGAACCTTTTCACAAAATTCTAATTTTAAGCTGCATTAATCCAATCCTTTTAATTGAACTACTGAAATAAATGGACTTTTGCACAATATTCTAATTTTTCGAGTTTCACCTGTATATGGAACCCCTTAATCAGTATTTTGTAGAAGCAGGTATATCCCACCCCTCATTCTGTATTTTGAGGAAACAGGTATATAGAACAACTGAATCAATATTTGGTGGAAGCAGGTATATCAAACCCCTTAATCAGTATTTTGTGGAAGCAGGTATATCGCACCCCTCAGTCAGTATTTTGTGGAAGCAGGTATATAGAACCCCTTAATCAGTATTTTGTGGAAGCAGGTATATATCACCCCTCAATCAGTATTTTGTAGAAACAGGTACAGTATATAGAACACGTGAATCAATATTTGGTGGAAGCAGGCATCAAAGCATACTAATAGGTGGGCCGAACGCCTGGGTCCACAATCAATGTCTGCGGCTCACACCACTGCCTCCTCTGCCCCTGTGTTACGTGCTGGCCAATCCCCAGCGGCCGTCCCTCGTTACTTAGTCCCCACTTAACGACTGACACATGGACAAGTGCTTTTGGCCAGGGATGCTACATTTCCCTGACTACACACTGGGTGAACGTTGGGGAGGCCGGGAGCGAGTCGTACCCTAGGATGGCACAGGTGCTACCGATGCCAAGGATTGGGGGACTTACTTCCATCAGGATTTCTGCCACCACCTACATTCACTGCTGCAACCCCCCCCCCTTCTCCTCCTTCACTTCCACCTCTGAATTCTCATCTTGCAGCACCAGTCAGCCATCAGTCAGTAGCTGCAAGCAGTGTAGCACTGCAGTGGGGAAGCTGCAACAAACCGTGCTAAAACTAAATTGCTTAGGTGACAAACAGCACACTGCCACAGAGCTGTGGCAGGGTATAAAAGACCAGACTGAGCTGTGGCTCTTGCCACTCAACCTACAACCAGGCATGGTTGTGTCTGATAATGGTCGTAACTTGGTGGCAGCTTTTGAGCTCGGCAAGCTCACACATATACCATGCCTAGCCACGTGTTCAACTTAGTTGTTCAGCGGTTTCTTAAAACCTACCCCAATTTGCCTGAGCTACTGGTGAAGGTGCGCCACGTGTGTGCCCATTTCCGAAAGTCATCTACAGCTGCCACTGGTCATCTACAGCGCTTGCATTTGCCAGCTCACCGACTGTCGTGCGACGTGAGCACGCACTGGAACTCCACGTTCCACATGTTGGCCAGGCTTTGTGAGCAGCAGAGGACAGTAGTTCAATACCAGCTGCATTATGGCCGTCGCCTTTCCAGTTAGCTTCCGCTCTTCACAAGCAATGAGAGGGCATGGATGTCTGACCTCTGTGAGGTTTTACGCAGCTTTGAGGAATCAACACAGATGGTGAGCGGCAATGCTGCTATTATCAGCGTAACCATCCTACTTCTGTGTCTACTGAAACGCTCGCTGCTCACAATGAAGGTGGACGCTTTGCATGTGGAAAATGTGGAAATGGGGGAAGACAGTACACAGGGTGATAGCCAGACCACCCTCAGTTCGTCTTCTCAGCGCGAATTGGATGATGATGATGAGGAGGAGCAGAAGACGGTTGCTTCTGCTACAGAGGATAGTACCCATAGCAGGTTTATTCCATCTGTTCAGTGTGGATGGGCCGAAGAGGAGGAAGAGGATGAGAAGATTGAGAGTCATCCTTCTGATGAGGACAGCAAAGTCTTGTCTGTTGGGACTCTGGCACACATGGCTAACTTTATGCTATGCTGCCTTTCCCGTGACCCTCGCGTTATATGCATTTTGGCCAACACCGATCACTGGTTGTCCACCCTTCTTGACCCCCGCTACAAAGAGAACTTCTCATCTTTCATTACTGTGGTTGAGAGGACTAGCAAAATGGTGCAATACCAGAAGGTCCTTGTGTAAAAATTGCTCCAAAAATTTCCAGCTGACAACGCTGGCGGCAGAGTTTGTAGTTCCTTGGGCAACCAAGGAGGGGAGAAGAGGGGAACACACAACTGTTCCAACAGAGGCAGGGCAACACTCTCCAAGGCCTGGAACAGTTTCACAACACCCCGCCAGCACCCTCACCCTGATGCATGGCCTAGTGTCACAAGGAGGGAAAAGTTTTGGAAGATGGTGAAGGAGTACGTAGCAGACAGTGTCAGCGTCCTCAGTGATCCCTCTGTGCCTTACAACTATTGGGTGTCCAAGCTGGACACGTGGCACGAACTGACGCTCTACGCCTTGGAGGTGCTGGCCTGCCCTGCCGCCAGCGTTTTGTCAGAGAGGGTATTTAGTTCTGCTGGGGGCATAATAACTGATAAGCGCATCCGCCTGTGAACTGAAAATGCTGACAGGTTGACTCTTATCAAAATGAACAAGGCCTGGATTGCCCCTGACTTCTCTACTCCACGAGAAGAAAGTGGCTGAACATAAAGGCACTTTAAATGTGGCTTTTATGGTGTATTGAATACACTGTATTCCCATGCACCCCGTCCATCACAAAAAAGGGTATATGGTTCAATCTTCCTTTTCTTGTCCTCCTCCTCCTTCTCCATCATATGAACATGTTTATTAGGCTGCCCTCGCTCCTAATGTTTTAGAGGGTCAGCTCAGCAGCAGACCCTCACCCCTAATGTTTTAGATGGTCAGATCAGCAGCAGGCCCTCGCCCCCTAATGTTTTAGAGGGTCACCAGCAGGCCCTTGCTCCTAATGTTTTTGAGGGTCACCAGCAGGCCATCAATCATAATTTTTCAAGGGTGTATATGATGCCCTCCTTTATTTGTAATAAAGGGTGTATCGTTGTGCCTCTTCCTTGTAATTTTTGGCAGCACTTGCACTTTATATACAAGTAAATATACAGGAAAGAATGTTCCTAACAATTTTCCCTCTAAAATCGATTTTATCTTCAGTTTTATGCGCATTAATGTCAGTCTGTAAAAGTGGCATACTACTCGGACAACTTCGTTCCCAGCAGCGACCTGGGAGTCCAAGATGCATCCAGATATCCTCCACATGCTGTTCCCGAACCATTTCAGTGGTGTTTCCATCAATTTCTGACCTTTTACTGTGAACCAGACACCCTCCCCTCTTCAGAGCAGGTGGTGCCTGGTTTAATGCTATGGTTCTCCCATTGTCTTCCATTGTGCTCTGGTGCTCTGTAGAGCACCTGAGCATCCCAAAGTGTTCTACTCGAGCACCAGAGCACTTTGGTGCGCGATCAACACTAGTGTTTAAATTTTATTATTACAATAAAGATGAACTTCCTAAGAACACTGTTTCTGCATCTATACTGCTGGCACGGCTGATTTGTGGGTTTCGTCTACTTTTCTCCACTATCTACAAACCATCCTGATACTCGCCGGTTCGAGCCAGGAAGAGACCCGGGCAGCAGTACAGCATCACCTTTTGCTGGTAAGGATTTAAAACCAGCGAAGCCCTCATAGCTGTTGTGACTACTCAGAACGACATTTGTTAAGTGCATATATATCCATTATATCTGCACATATACTAAGACAATATCACATATGAGGTGCTGTATGTTTTTGTCTTTGTTTTCTTTATATATTTATAAAAGTGTTGATTGTGGAAGAGAATGATTGCGAATGTTGAAGTATGAAGTTGTTTAGTCTCCAAGGACAAAAACAGGTATGGTTAAATTGTTCCAAAAATGTGAGAACTGGTGCATAATCTGACCAGGTAATGTTGAGCATTTCTACTGATGGAATTCTTTGTAACAACCATTTAACCACCACAAAAAGATGTATACAAGATAGGGATTTGTGAGGGTACTTTATTACTCTCCTGGTATTTGACCCCGGCTTCTCCTGACTATTCTCTGCTTACTCCATTTGTACTTCGTTGCTCTCTTGGTATTGACTCGGTCCGTTCACTATCCGTTGTTTGTCTTGTCTGTCCTCCCAGCACGTATTCTAAGCTAGGGACTGCCGTCCAGTTGTCCCCTGTCATCAGGACTTGCGAGGCAAGTAGGCAGGGCCAGGGGTGAGGGTGGAGCTCAGTGGTCACTATCCTCCCCCCTGTGTGTGTTTGTACGTGACCGTTACAGATTAACAGGCCCTACCTAACCACTGTATCATGAATCCTCTGGTGACCCTGACAGACCACGTTTCTAACCTGACGCAGATGGTGCAGGAGCTTGGGGAGAAACTCTGTTCTTTTAAGTTAGGACAAGGTTCTTCCATTCCTCAGGCCTCCAGTCCGCATTTAGAGCCCCAGATTAAGCTTCCTGAACCCTTTTCTGGAGACCAGAGGAAGTTTCTTTCCTTTAAGGAAAATTGTAAACTTTATTCCCGTTTGCGCCCCTTGTCCTTGGCCCTGAGAGTCAATGCATGGGCATTGTCATTTCCCGATTACAGGGTGATCCCCAGGAGTGGGCGTTCTCTTTACCAGCTGACGCCAGTTGCTTAGCATCAGTAGAGGGTTTTTTTCAGGCCCTGGGTACCCTGTATGATGAACCAGACAGGGAACTGGTAGCTGAGACTGCTCTAAATGCACTGGTTCAGGGCGATCAACCTGCGGAGGAGTATTGCACCCAATTTAGAAGGTGGTGTGTTCCCTCCGGGTGGAATGAACCAGCCCTTAGGAGTCAGTTCAGGTCAGGTCTGTCTGATAACCTAAAGGATCTAGTGAGTTATCAGCTTCCTGAGACTCTAGAGGAGATGATGACCCTAGTTGTTCGACATGACCGACGGGTTAGAGAGAGACGACAGGAACAAAGCTGAGGTCTCTTCCGAAGAACACATGCAGGTCGGCATGACCCGAGGGAATCTGCGCCGCAGACATGGAGTGTGTTTTTACTGCGGAGATCCTGACCATTGGATCAACCAGTGTCCTAAGAAGGTCCTTTCTGTCAAATCTCCCAAGGCAAGGCAACCTAAAGACCAGGTACACCCTGATATTACGAAATGTAAGCTTTTGGTACCCATAACGATATCCCTGGGTGTAAATAAATGGCCGGGTAAGGCCTTTATTTACTCTGGCTCAGCGGCCAGCTTTATTGATTATGAGTACGCTATAAGACTCGGTATTCCAATTTTTGTTCTACCTATGCCTATCCACATCATGGCTATCGACGCCGCTCCCCTGGTAGGTGGTACGGTGAGGTCGTGTACCTCAGAGATTTCTTTAACTGTGGGTGTGTGCCACTCTGAGAAATGTTCTCTGTTAGTCCTGGAGAACTTACCGGTCGAGGTGGTACTGGGGTTGCCTCGGCTCCAATTACACAACCCAACTATTGATTGGTCCAGGGGGGAGTTGGTGAAATGGGGACCTAAGTGCGACTCGTGCTTGTCTGTGGTCTCAGTAGAATCTGATACATTACCCGCAGTCATTAAGGAATTTTTAGATGTGTACTCATCATCGACCCAGGAGGCTCTACCACCCCATAGAACTTATGATTGTGCCATAGAATTAGTAGAAGGTGCCAGGTTTCCTAAGGGGCGTATTTATAATCTTTCTAAGCCTGAACGCAAGGCCATGGAGGATTATATTAAGGAAAGCCTCAGTAAGGGGCACATTTGACCCTCTGTCTCTCCAATGGGGGTGTGTTTTTTCTTCGTTAAGAAGAAGGATGGTGGTCTTAGACCTTGTATCAATTACCGGAAATTAAATAAGATCACTATCCAGAATAGATACTCCCTCCGATTGATTCTGGATTTATTTAACCCGGTACTGGGGGCAACCTGGTTTTCTAAAATTGACCTAAAAGGGGCATATAACCTAATCCGAATCAAGAAGGGAGATGAATGGAAGACGGCGTTCAATACTCCGGCTGGACACTTTGAATATCAGGTTATGCCTTTTGGACTCAGCAATGCCCCAGCTGTGTTCCAAAACTTCATGAACGATATTCTCAGGGAGTTCTTGGGTAAATTTGTCATTGTCTATCTTGACGACATTTTGATATTTTCCCCTGATTTTAAATCTCATGTGTTTCATGTTAGACAAGTATTGGAGGTGTTGAGGGAGAATCAGTTATCCGCTAAACAAGAGAAATGTGTCTTTGGTGTACAGGAGATACTATTTCTAGGTCATATCCTGACTCCTCACGCCTTCAAAATGGATCCTTGTAAGGTACTAGCAATTAAGGAATGGGTAAGACCTTCACCCTTAAAGGCCTTACAACACTTCTTAGGATTTTCCAATTACTACCGTAAATTCATAAAGAATTTTTCAGTAATTGCTAAACCGTTGACCGGCCTCACTAAGAAAGGGGCGGATGTGGAGGATTGGTCTACTGAGGCCATTACTTCATTTGAAACCCTAAAGAAGGCATTCAGTAGCGCTCCCATTCTGATCACAAGGTCCTGCTAGCCTTACTAACCTGAGACCGAGTGCCTTCTTTTCCAGAAAATTTTCCCCCACCGAGAGAAACTACGACATAGGGAATCGGGAGTTGCTGGCCATTAAATGGGTGTTTGAGGAGTGGAGGCATTTTCTGGAAGGGGCAAGACATTGTGTTACTGTTGTCACTGACCATAAGAACCTAATGTTTCTCGAGTCTGCTAAGAGGTTGAATCCCCGTCAGGCCAGATGGGCACTATTTTTTACTCTTTTTGATTTATCCATTACTTTCAGGCCTGGAAGTAAAAACGTGAAGGCTGACCCATTGTCTCGGAGCTTCCATGAGTTTCAGCCTACAGAGGCACCACCTGAATCCATTCTCCCAGCAAATATCTTCACAGCAGCCTTAACCTAGGATATCTCGGCTTTAATTAAGGCTGAACAACATCTGGCACCGGCATCCACCCCAACAGATAAGTTGTTTGTTCCCATACAGTTTCGTCTCCAGCTGTTGGGTGAGTGTCATGATTCTACCTTTTGCGGACATCCTGGTATTGAGGGCACTAAGGAGCTGGTTTCTAGATCATATTGGTGGCCCACTCTAACTAGGGATGTCAAGTCCTATGTGTCGGCCTGCAAGGTTTGTGCTAGGTCTAAGACACCTAGGACTCGCCCTGCTGGTGACGTACGACCCCTACCCATTCCCAGTAGACCCTGGTCCCATATCTCAATGGATTTTATTACTGACCTGCCACCTGCCTGTGGTTTGGGTAGTGGTCGATAGGTTTAGCAAGATGGTTCATTTTATTTCCCTGTCTAAACTCCCAAATGCCAAAACCCTGGCGTCTATTTTTGTGAAAGAGATTGTACGGTTACATGGTATTCCGGAGAATATTGTATCTGACAGGGGTGTGCAGTTTGTGTCCAAGTTTTGAAGGGCTTTCTGTCAGAAATGCTAGATTTCGTTGTCTTTTTGTCCGCTTACCACCCGGAGAGTAATGGGCAGACTGAACGCCTCAATCAGTCTGTGGAACAATTCCTGAGGTCATATGTTGCTGATGACAAGCAATTATGGGTTAAATATCTTCCGTTGAGCTGCACTGCGCTGCCTGACTGGCGGGAATCTGCGCCATCTTGGAAGGACGCCGCTGCAGGAGGAAAGAAGGCCGTAAGTTTTGCTAGGCTAGTTGTTTTTCTCTTTCCTCTAGTCATCGCTCTGGTGTCTGAAGCTCTTCAGAAGGGCTTAGGGAAAGATATAGGTTGAATTGTGGGCGAATTATTGCCCTATTCTTTTTGCCGCTAGTGACTTTAGCACGGAGCCCTTGTCTCACACGTTCTCCTCTCCCGGCATCTGGCTACGTCCCCCCGTTATTTTTGTACAAGGTCTATTTGTGTGGTCCCTCTGCGATGGACCGCCATAATGTTATTATACTGTTTGTACTTCCACATATTTTAAAATTCTATAAAATCTAAGTGGGAAAAAAAAAGATCAAGAACATAATACACAATAACATCAACATGTAAGGTGTCCTAATCTCTCTTAAGGTACTGCGCGATACGCTTCCTGAATGCCTCCACTAACTGTCAGTGCTCAAGAAACCGCAGTATACAGTGACTCAAATGCCCTCAGATTGGTAATTTACCTGATTATGAGTGTTCGTCTGTTTGACTGTCTGTCCTGCATTTTCTTTGTCTTCTTTATGTTGTCACATCCATAGTGAAGGGAGTACAGGAGGCTGGACCCTACTGATTAAGCTGATATTGAGCTTGCCCCGGCCGGTGGCACAGCTCAGTTTGATAGGGCTGCTTACTCGCGCTCACACGGAGCGCTGTGTGACGTCACAGCAATAGCTACGGGTAACTAGGAGGACCAGAATTACTCCAACATGTTTTGAATAGTACGCTATTCTTTGTCAGGGAAGGTGTCCTGACTACATCCAGAATGAAGGTACTTACATCACCTGTTAAGTTAACCTCATCTAACAGGGACATCAGCTGGGAAGCCCTTTCAGTGAAAGCAGCCAGAGTCTCAATCGGGAAAACACTGATTAGGTCCCTACATGAGGCGTCCCCCAGTAGGATGAACTACTGACTTCTATCCTGAAGGATTACAGCTTTATACAAATTAAACAAAAAGCTCCATTTCCTAGTGGAACATAGCCAGCGCATGTGCTCCATAATTGTCACTGTGTACGTGTTGTTCATCTGCTATCATCCCGGACCTTGGAACGACCGGTTCCCAGGACCGCAGTGAGTCAGAACAGATACAAAATGGAATTCAAATGATCAGAAACTACATATTCACACTTTAAGGCCCCTATTTACACTGTGTGCACAATTATTATGCAAGTAGGTATTTTGACCATATCATTTTTATGCATATTTCCAACTCCAAGCTGTATAAACTTGAATGCTTATTGGATTGAAGCATATCAGGTGATGTGTATTTGTGCAATGAGGGAGGGTGTCACCTAAGGAGATCAAGATTCTATATAGAGGTGTGCATAGTTAATATAGGCAGCTTGTTTTCCCCTGGCAAAGTGGGCAAAAAAAGAGATTTACTGTAACTGTCAAAAATTGTTAGAAGTCTTTAAGATGGATGCAGAACTCTTGAAATTGTTAAGATATTGGGGCGTGATCACAGAACCATCAAATGTTTTGTTGAAAATAGTCATCAGGGTCACAAGAAACGTGTTAAAAAAATGACACAAATTAACTGCCAAAGATTTGAGAAGAATCAAACTTGAAGTGATCAGGAACCCATTATCCCTCAGTGCTGTCATATTCCAGAAGTGCAACCTCCATGGAGTGCCCAGAAGTACAAGGTGTTCAGTGCTCAGAGACATGACCAAGGTAAGGAAGACTGAAACCCGACCACCACTGAACAAGAGACATAAGTTGAAACGTCAAGACTGGGCCAAGAAATATCTCACAGATTTTCCAAGAGTGACTCTTGACAGACTAGACAGATGGGCCTATGGCTGGATCAGTAACAGGCACAGAGCTGTACTTTGACTCAGACATCAGCAAGGTGGAGGTGGGGTACTGCAATGGGCTGGTATTATTACAGATGATCTAGTTGGACCTTTTCGTGTTGAAGATGAACTCCCAAATCTACTGTCAGTATTTAGCACACATTTTCTTCAAGCAATGGTACAGAAAACAGTCTGCATCTTTCAAGAAAACCATGATTTTTATGCAGGACAATGGTCTATCGCATGCATCAAAGTACTCCACTGCATGGCCATCCAGTAAAGGCTTTAACTCCTTAAGCCACCATGACGTACCTGTACGTCATAGACTGCACTGCATTAAGCCACCATTAAGTACAGGTTCCTCATGGCAGCAGCCTGGGATCTCAGCTGACCGGCCCGGGACCAATGAGGGTGATCCTGTACAGAGTAGCCAATCAGAGGATTGACTCGCCGGCTAAAGGTTCTGATCCCTACAGTTCGTGACTGTGGGGATCAGAACCTTCTGAAATACTTGAATGAAACTCCCCCACAGTGCCCACCCATCTCCCCATTCAATATGGGAGGCAGCTGGCAGTGTTCCCCCCTCCCAACCTTCCCTCCTTTGCTGCAACTATCAGGATCGCCGAGCAGTAGAAGCAGAGCGTCAGTTATAGCATACATTTAATCCCTTCCATTTCGTGGTCCATAGAAACCACTCTATGGAAGGGGTCAACAGAGGGAGGGAGCTCCCTCTCCATCGGGCCGCTGCGCTGCCATGGTAGCATCCTGATTGTTACCATGGCAACCGGACGCCTTCAAGCATCCAGTCTTGCCATCGTATCTATCCCTGACAGGATCCTGAGAGGCAGGAGCCTGATCAGGCTTAGTGTAAGTGACAAGGCAAACAGTCACCTCATCCCAGTGGCGTAGGGATCGCCATAGAAACCATAGCAGTGGCTATTTTTTATTTACACACACACAGGCAGCCAGGCCCGAGCCGTGGACCGCCCGCCCACTACACTAGACCAGTGTAGTGGGCGCGGGCGGTCCGCGGCTCGGGCCTGGCTGGGGAGAAGGAGTCAGGACTGGAGCAGGGCGCACGCGCAGCAGATGAGGTAGGCGGTGGAGGGGGCCGGGACGGAGGAGTACCTGAGGGACGGAGCCAGCCACCAGCACCGCAGGCCCGCAGCGCAGGAATCCTAAGTTCCAGATCTTCAGTTGAAGCCGCGGCGAGCATGTGTGGGGGGGTGGGGCCTGCTGCCCGCGACTTGCGACGCCATTGTGAGCTGAAGGGCAGGCTAGGGGAGGGCCGAGGGCGGGCACAATTAGTGGGCGGTCCGTCCGTGGCCCAGGCCGGCTCGGGCCTGGCTGGGGAGGAGTCAAGAGCAGTCAGAGCAGCACAGATAGAGGTAGGCAGTGGAGGGGGCCGGACCGGGGGCGTACCTGAGTGGAGGGAGGAGGGACTGGAGCCAGTCAGCCACCAGGTTGGAGAAGCAGCAGAGGGAGGTGGACTCAGGTGGTGGAGCGGGCCGGTCCTCTTCTCTCTGCTCGGTGCTCCTGCCTCCTCCTCAAATGGTCTCCACTCCAGTCTCCAGTCCTGCCAGTCTGTGCCTGCTGCCTGCTGTGACTAGTGTGCTCTAAATAAAAGTAAGTGAAAGAAAGTGAGAACTTATGATTTATGAGATACTTGATCTGAATTCTGAAGTTAAAAAGAGCTGCCTGCAGAGTGGGGCCCCCAAGAGAAGCAAGGGGCGCCCTCCTTATCATTGCAGGTCTGCAGGCAGCTCTTTTTAACTTCAGAATTCAGATCATCAGACTCAAATTTACAGAACACACACCCCTGTAGTGTCCACCATCAGACAGGGGAGGGAAGAAACCCCAGAACTAGAGTGTGCCCCACAACTTGGGGGGCACACTGACACTCTAGTTCTGGGGTTTGTTTTCTTCCCTCCCCTGTCTGATGGTGGACACTACAGGGGTGTGTGCTGTAATTAGTAAGTGAGAGTCTGATGATCTGAAGTTAAAAAGAGATGCCAGCAGTGATAAGGAGGGCGCCCCTTCCTTCTTTTGGGGGGCACACTGGGGTTCTCCCCCCCCCCTTATATGACAGACTAAGGGTACTTTTACACTTGTGGCAGGACGGATCCGACAGGCTGTTCAGCCTGTCGGATCTGTCCTGCCGCTATCACGCTGGACCGCTGCTCCGTCCCCATTGAGCGGTGGGAGAACTAGGATGGGTGTTTGGGTGGGAGCTCTGGAAGGGGTGGTGGGAGGTCCGATAGATATGTGGGGGGGGCCCATAAAAAATTTTTGCTATGGGGCCCATGCATTTCTAGCTACGACCCTGCCTCATCCTGCAAAAAATGAGCCCTTACAATTGCCCAAAAAAAAGTATGGTTTTTTAGAAAATAAAGACACCAAAACATTTTTTTTTTCAAAAATGCTTATATTGTGTAAAACCGAAATAAAAACAATAGACATATTAGGTACCACATCCGTAACAACTTAAAAATATCACATGATATACCAGTTAAGGTTAATTCTATAAAATAATAAATAAATAAAACTGTGCCAAAAAGCCATTTTTTGTCACCTTACATAAAAAAAGCGTAATGCCAAGCAATCAAAAAGTCCAATATAGACCAAAATAGTACCATTCAAACCACCTCAACTTCATCCCACAAAAAATGAGGCCCTACATAAGACAATCGCCCAAAAAATAACCGGAAAAAATAATAATAATTAGACATATTAGGTATCGCCACTTCCGTAAAAAACTGCCAGGTGAACATTGTAAAAAATAAATAAAAATAAACTGTGCCAGAACAGCCATTTTTTGGTTGCCTTGCCTCACAAAAAGTGTAATATCGAGCAAAAATTATATGTACCCCAAAGTATCACCAATAAAACTGTCATCCTATAGTTTGCAAAATGGAGTCACTTTTTGGGAGTTTCTACTGTAGGGGTGCATCACTGCACTAATTATCGGCCTCCAAAAACCATATTGTGCTCCTTTCCTTCTGAGCCCTGCTGTGCGCCTATACAGCAGTTTATGACCACGTGTGGACAGATCATTTATGCTGACCATAGACTTCTATTATAACGAATAAATAACGGAATGCCTCTAAAGGCATTCCGTTATGCATACCGTCATGGAATTGCATTATGGTCCGTGGTAACGGAATCCATAACCCAATTCAGTAAATACCACAACACAAACCGAAAATGAATGTCAAAATATGAAATTTGCTCATCCCTAATTTTTAGCTCAAAATGAGTACAATGCAATAATAAAAACAACTGCCCCCAATGCTGTATATAGCCTTTAAATAAGAACACCTCAATATGATAAGCAGTATCATAATATATCATGACTGAATATTAATGCAGTAGTTAAATACTTCCACACTGCACACAACTCACTGTTTTAATCCCCCATGTCTTGCCAGCTGCTGACATTAGTTTAGTTATGATTAGAAAGCCATTTTCTCATTTAATTTTTAGATGTTTTCCAACTAAAAGAAATGATGTTCTTCTGCAGCAAACATTTGAAGAAATCCATCTACATCTTCTATATAAACCCTCTTATAAATGAGCAAAGTATATTAAAGGGGTTGTTCGGGATTGGGGACATTGGTGTAATAGTACTAGAGTGACATATTACTAGATACATATTACATACATGCATGTCCTACTTATGCCACATATTTATGAAGCCCCGTTTTCATATAGGAAATTCTTAGCCGGAAGTGACCGTTTTCTTATACTCAGTGACGTACCGGGTCCCTTGCAGGCGAGCAAAGCCTCTTCTTCCGGCTGCTCAGGGATCCCAGTGACGTCAACGGCACTGATGGGCAGGCTTTAGCGCTGCCCTAGCCAGTAGAACGGCAAGGGCAGCGCTAAAGCCCGCCGATCAGAGCCAGTGACATCACAAAACACACTGCCGGGCGGAAGCTTCCGCCCAGCAGTGTGTTATTATAAACGAAAGAGCTCTTGCCCTGTTGCAGACAAGAATAGGCATTTTCTATGGTAGCGGCGGCCATGTGCGGTCTGCAAATTGCGGAACGCACACGGGTCGGTATCCGTGTTTTGCGGATCCGTAAAACACTACAGTCATGTTAATGTAGCCTAAATGAAATATATCCACTGTTTAGTCCTGTAGAGACAATACTGCGGTAGCTATTTGTTTTTCCTTCCATATCATAAGGACTCCTGATTCAGTCCTTCAGTGCAAGGGCAATATCAAATAGTCACATAGCCAAATACCAAATGCTTGACACACAAAACTAAGCAACTTGTACATACATGGGCACAAAAACAAAAATAGTTTTTTACTCTTATTAGTAATCCTGTTTTTTCTAACCCATGATGGCACCCATAGAGAGGACCTCCCAACGCTGGGCAGGAAACCTTGGAAGATAAAACTGGGACATACCATTCTACACCTCAGTACTCACAAGAACCCTGAATAGGGGACTTCTGGTTCCAGTGCTGCCATATGAGGAAGCCACCGCAAGAGCTCCCAAGCCCAGATGTCTTATATAGCGTCAATATATAGCAGCAGCCCTATTGATACTCACCCAGAGACTGTAAACAATGTCCTGGAGGCTCTCAGCATTCAAATGGACCGTTACTTACTCTGGAGTGGCTAGAAACTGTCCAGCTCACAGCATTCCGGTTCCCCTCCTGCTGAACATCTAGGGAAGATGGCAGCGGCATTACTTTGCTCGCAACAAGAGAAAACTATCCAATCCTCCCTGAATAACATCTAGGCCGAGATCTCCCACACTACTCAACCTGAGGGTGCTGGTACACAGCGCTGTTTTGACATGCATTCAGGATGTCGTTTTTATTGTAGCTAGCTGAAATTAATCAAATCATTTCCACTATGCAGAACACCAGGGTTTGCTGAGGCTGCTAAACTGGCTAAATTGAAAACTGCATCCTAAATGCATGTCAGAACTGCACTGTGTGCCAGCACCCTGAGACTACTGTGGCTGCCTGAATCTACAGTATATGCCCTATTGAGCTACTGGATCTCTGTTAGAAAGAACTCCCAGAAGCATTAGGGCTCAACTTCTTCTGCAGTAGAATGGACACACAGAGTATGCCCGGACCCTTCTTTACGGGAACTCTTCGTGGCAAAGGACAGAAGCAAACACCCGTGCTGTCATTATGCATCTGCTAGCTTGTAATGATAAAGTGGCTACGCTAAGGGCGTTTTGACACCGCCATTTCCTAACCACTATTATGGGATATGACATTTTATTATTTGAAGATTACTCTGCAGAAACTGCACAGCGCTGCAAGGCTTTCAGATCTGTTTGTTCTTCATTATTTGGAAAATAGTCTTGATTCCAGATTCTTTACCCTGCCATCTTGAAAGTCTTTTATGATGATGGATCTACCGTTACCTTCTCCCACCAAAAACCCTTAAATGTCTCTTCGTCAGCTCAACCGACGATTCAGGAGTCATGCTCTGCAGGGCTCCCTCGCTGCTCATCAAGGAAGTCAATGGGTGATACCTGACAGATATTCGGCCACAAGATCCCCTGGCTGTTCACACACTACCTGAGGCCCTCCTCCCCCAACTCTTGAGAGACTTCACCAACATTGATCAGGTCAGCAGTGCCATGGAGGACCTTGCCAAGCTCATGAGTTAGTTTTAAGGACTCTCAATTTTGCGTCTGCTAACTAGTCATGGGTGGATTTAGTTCTAAGGACTCTCAATATTTTGTCTGCTAACTAGTCATGGGTGGTAAGGGGGCTATTCTCTTAGTGGTGTAGCTGGGTAGGGAGCTACTCATGGTAGTAAAAAGAGAGGATACAGCTTGTGTCGGCGGACTATTACCATCAGTCTACAGAGGACACAGCTTGTTTACGTGGTTTATTGTTTCTTTAAGTTCCATTGCTCAGTGTTAAGCAAGTGATCCCCCTTTCCCTCTCTCTGTTTCTTCTCTTTTTCGCTCCCCCCATTTTTTTTCTTTTTCTTTTTTAGGGAGCGAGCAAGCTAAAATTACTGAAGCAGATACTTTCTCGAAATGGAAAGGGGCTGAATTCCTTGCACAAATGGACTAAAATCCTTTGATATCTAAAGCATTTTCATCCTGACATAGTGATGGTTCAAGAGACATATTTGCAAGAGGCTGACTTAGTCAGACTTCACAAATTCTAGGTTGGTCGCATCTTTGGGTCCCCAGTCACCGATAGGGTACCGATTCTGTGGCATAAAAACTTTGCAGGCACAGTAATCTCCACAGCTCACGATGAGAATGGCAGGTGGTTGCCCCTTATGGAACCTAGTTCTTACCACCCATTTTTGCTCATAAATCAAGATTTAAAGATTTTGATGAAGACGTTAGCAGATCATTTGGGCTCTATTATGCCATCTATGCTGGGTCCCTCAGGTGGGTTTCATTGAAGGCCTGTCTACTGTTTCAAATGCCAGAAATGTGATGGCGGCTGTCACGAGGGTGTCAAGAGCCACGCCTGACTCCGTTATACCCGGGGTCAGGAAGTCGCAGCGGGTGGCTGCGCGCTCTATGTCTAAAGACAGTGCTGTTTATTAATGGTAGCTTTCTGGGTTTGCCTTGCAATCCTTTTTGGCTCATTCAGGGATCCGTAGCTTCTCCTCCTCAGCTGTTTCTTGTCCAGCAATCTCAACCTCCTTATATTCCCATCTCTCACTTCTCTGGTTGCCAGATATAGAGCTTCCTGCCTGGACTTCTATACTGACCCACTGGAGCTGAGTAGCTGTGTTCCCTGGTTGTTGTTCCAGAACGTTACCCTTCGGATCCCTGTTGGGCCTTGGTGGTCTGCTGTTGTCGCCCACCTGGGATTATATGTTTGTCTGTATTGTCTGTCCTCTCCTTGGTGTTTTCCTCTTAGTGTCAGTGGTGCGGACTAGTGATCCCACCGTCCCGTTCACTACATAGGGCTCATCTTAGGGAAAGCCAGGGTTTAGGCACGTGATCCGTGTACGGGTGAGGAACCCGTCTAGGGACGTCAGGGCAGTCAGGTGCCAGCCACAAGGTGAGTCAGGGGTCACCATCTTTCCCTCTCCCTTGGACAGGGCCTTCCCATTTCCCTCCCTTTGCGTGACGCCGGTCATTACATTATATCTGGCCCTTATTTTGTGTAGGTAAAAAAAACAAAAAACTTTTTCTTTCTACCTACTTAGAATCCAGTATGGATCCAATTGCTGCTTTGTCAAAGCAACTTCAAGGCCTGTCTTTGGAGGTGGCAGGATTGAAGGCGTCGGTCCTCCAGCAACAGCAGCAATTGCTACAGACCGCAAGCCCAGCGGTTGCTACAGGTAACCAGGTTGTTGCAGAACCCAAGGTTGCTTTTCATGACAGATTTTCTGGGGGAAGGGACAAATTTGTGACGTTCCGTGAGGCCTGTAAATTATATTTTAAACTGCGCCCTTACTCCTCTGTTAATGAAGAACAGCAGGTGGGGGTTGTTATTTCCCTGCTTCAGGGGGACCCGCAATCCTGGGCGTTCTCTTTACCCACTGATTCCCAGGCTCTCCGGTCAGTGGATGAATTTTTTGGGGCCTTGGGTCTCATATATGATGACCCTGACCGAATCGCACTGGCTGAATCAAAGTTACGGAGACTCCTACAGGGAGAGCGGCCAGTAGAGGAGTATTGCTCAGAGTTCCCTAGGTGGGCTACGGATACCCAGTGGAACGACTTGGCTCTCAGGAGTCAGTTCTGCTCTGGGTTATCCGAAAGGATTAAGGATGCGCTTGCGCTGTATGAGACTCCCTTTTCCCTTGATGCGGTTATGTCCCTTTCTATCAGGATAGATAGACGTCTTAGGGACAGATTGAAAAATCCGGAGCAACTGGTAACCCCTCCCAAGCAGCAGTTAGTCTGTACGGACTTAGACGAGCCTATGCAGCTAGGAGGAACTACTCGTCAGGTCCATCCTCCTGAGGCTCGCCGTAGACATGGGGTTTGTTTTTTCTGTGGGGAGAGGGGTCATTTTATTAATGTCTGTCCTTCCTTTCTCAAAAACAAAAGACCGTCGGAAAACTACTAACCCCAGGCTGTATGGAGGATGTCAGCCGGGGGGTATACGTTTCCTCCATACGAACATCGCAATTTGTGTTGCCAGCGGTTGTTGTTTTTGGCGTTAAGACGGAGACTATTTCTTTTTTTCTAGACAGTGGAGCAGGAGTAAATTTGATAGATGCCCATTTTGCCCACACTATGGGTTTGTCTCTCTGTACGCTACAGAGACCTATTCCCATATTCGCTATTGATTCTGCTCCTCTGTCTCAGAGAAACCTCACTCACATTGTCCATAACTTACACCTTCGGGTAGGGGACCACCATAACGAGTGGCTTTCATGTTATGTTCTGGAGGGGCTTCCCACTCCTGTGGTGTTGGGTCTTCCCTGGTTGGTAGCGCACAATCCAGTGGTCGATTGGCAGGCCAGGGAGATATTGGAGTGGAGTGAGCATTTCAGAGAAAATTGCTTAAATAGCAATTGCTTAGTCGCCTCCATAGCTACCCTACCTACATTTGTTTCGGACTTTGAGGACGTTTTTTCTGAAAAGGGTTGCCAGAAGTTACCACCTCACCGTCCTTATGATTGCCCGGTTAACCCGATTCCCGGTGCAAAATTACCCAAGACCAGGTTATATAATCTTTCGAGTCCGGAGAGACAAGCCATGAAAGATTATATCTCCGAGAGCTTGGCTAAGGGACACATCAGACCCTCTTCTTCACCCGTGGCTGCAGGGTTTTTCTTCGTTAAAAAGAAAGATGGGGGCCTGTGTCCATGCCTAGATTTTCGCGAATTAAACCGGATAACCATCCGAGACCCATACCCTCTTCCTCTCATTCCTGACCTGTTTAATCAGATTGCGGGTGCTAGGTGGTTCTCCAAACTTGATCTTAGGGGGGCCTACAATCTGATTCGTATCAAGGAAGGGGATGAGTGGAAGACAGCTTTTAACACCCCTGAGGGGCATTATGAAAATCTAGTCATGCCTTTCGGTCTGACCAATGCTCCTGCTGTCTTCCAACATTTCGTTAATTACATTTTTAGTCATCTTATCGGCAGGTTTGTGGTGATATACCTAGATGATATTTTAATTTATTCGTCTGATCTGAAAACACATGAGGTGCATGTCAGACAGGTACTGCAGGTCCTACGGACGAATAAATTATATGCTAAAATTGAAAAGTGTGTCTTCGCCGTTCAGGAAATACAGTTCCTAGGTTATTTATTATCTGCTTCAGGTTTCCGTATGGATCCTAGGAAGGTCCAGGCAATTTTAGATTGGGATCTTCCTGAGAACCTCAAAGCACTGCAACGGTTCTTGGGCTTCACAAATTTCTATAGAAAGTTCATAAAAAATTATTCGGTGATTGTAAAACCCCTTACTGACATGACTAGGAAGGGGACTGATTTTTCTAAATGGTCTGACGCCGCTAAAATTGCTTTTTCCTCTCTAAAAGAGAGGTTTACCTCGGCACCTGTACTAATCCAACCTGATGTCTCCCAGCCTTTTATTGTTGAAGTTGATGCGTCAGAGGTGGGAGTGGGGGCTGTGCTGTCTCAGGGTCCGTCTCCTGGCAAATGGCGTCCTTGTGCGTTCTTTTCTAAAAAACTATCTGCAGCAGAGAAGAACTATGATATTGGCAATAGGGAACTATTAGCTATTAAACTAGCATTTGAAGAATGGCGTCACTTTTTAGAGGGGGCAATCCACCCCGTCACTGTGATTACGGACCACAAAAACCTTCTGTACCTCCAATCAGCTAAGCGTCTCACCCCTAGACAAGCTAGGTGGTCGCTATTTTTTACCAGGTTTAACTTTGTTATTACCTATCGTCCTGGGGCAAAAAATACCAAGGCAGATGCACTATCTCGTTGTTTCCCTGGAGGGGGTAATGTGAGTGATCCGGTACCCATTCTACAAAGAGGAGTGGTTGTCTCTGCGGTACACTCTGTTCTGGAGGGGAAGGTGTTAGAGGCCCAGGGGGACGCCCCGGTCTCTTGCCCCTCAGAGAAATTGTTTGTACCGTTAAACCTGCGTCTCGAATTATTAAAGGAACATCATAATTCGGCACTTGCTGGGCACCCGGGTAGTAAAGCAACCTTGGAGCTATTGTCTCGTCGTTTTTGGTGGCCAAGGTTGCGTCAGGATGTTATGGATTTTGAGTCTTCCTGTTCTGCTTGTGCGCACGCGAAAGTCTCTCATACACGTCCTGCAGGGTCTTTATTGCCACTTGTCATTCCCAATAGGCCATGGACACATCTGTCAATGGATTTTATCACTGACTTACCTTTGTCTGCGGGTAAAACAATTATCTTGGTAGTAGTGGACAGGTTTAGCAAAATGGCACACTTCATTGCGTTACCCGCACTACCTAATGCTAAGACTCTTGCTCAGGTATTCATCAGTGAAATCGTGAAGCTTCACGGGTCCCTTCCGATGTTGTTTCGGATCGGGGAACCCAGTTTATTTCTAAATTTTGGAAAGCTTTTTGTTCCCGTTTGGGGGTACATTTGTCCTTTTCCTCAGCTTTCCATCCTCAGTCGAATGGACAGACTGAGCGTACCAACCAAAACCTTGAGACATATCTAAGATGTTTTGTGTCTGAAAACCAAGAGGTGTGGTCATCATATTTACCGTTAGCCGAGTTTGCCATAAATAATCGCCGTCAGGAATCTACTGGCAAGTCACCATTTCTTGGTGCATATGGTTTTCATCCCCAATTCTGTACTTTCAAAGAGGGGGGGTCTTCTGGGGTTCCCGAAGAGGAACGGTTTTCGTCATCTCTTTCTTCTGTATGGCAGAAAGTGCAAGCTAATTTGAAAAATATGGGAGGTAAATATAAATGCATGGCTGATAAGAGACGGTCGCCAGGTCCGGACCTAGGAGTGAATGACTATGTGTGGTTGTCTACTAGGAATATTAAATTAAAGGTTCCCTCTTGGAAACTGGGTCCTAGGTTCATTGGTCCTTACAAAATAGTGGCCATCATTAACCCCATGGGGGTACTGTCACGAGGGTGTCAAGAGCCACGCCTGACTCCGTTATACCTTGGGTGGCTGCGCGCTCTATGTCTAAAGACAGTGCTGTTTATTAATGGTAGCTTTCTGGGTTTGCCTTGCAATCCTTTTTGGCTCACTCAGGGATCCGTAGCTTCTCCTCCTCAGCTGTTTCTTGTCCAGCAATCCCAACCTCCTTATATTTCCATCTCTCACTTCTCTGGTTGCCAGATATAGAGCTTCCTGCCTGGACTTCTATACTGACCCACTGAAGCTGAGTAGCTGTGTTCCCTGGTTGTTGTTCCAGAACGTTACCCTTCGGATCCCTGTTGGGCCTTGGTGGTCTGCTGTTGTCGCCCACCTGGGATTATATGTTTGTCTGTATTGTCTGTCCTCTCCTTGGTGTTTTCCTCTTAGTGTCAGTGGTGCGGACTAGTGATCCCACCGCCCCGTTCACTACATAGGGCTCATCTTAGGGAAAGCCAGGGTTTAGGCACGTGATCGGCGTACGGGTGAGGAACCCGTCTAGGGACGTCAGGGCAGTCAGGTGCCAGCCGCAAGGTGAGTCAGGGGTCACCATCTTTCCCTCTCCCTTGGTCAGGGCCTTCCCATTTCCCTCCCTTTGCGTGACGCCGGTCATTACAGCGGCATTAAACTGGGTCCATCACCGTTCTCAGCCTGGTGACTCTCCTATAATACTGGCCATAGAAAGCGCTTTTGATGTCAGGTGGGAATGGATGGGAGCGGTGATGGATAAACTGGGCATCCAGGGATATTTACATACTTTGCTACAAGGACTTTATAGCACTCTGACTGCTAGATTACACACCTCTGGTTTACTATCTCCTCCCTTTACCCTGTGTAAATGAACTAGGTAGGGCCTAGTTCCAGATACCTGGTAGACACTGACATTTTTTTTTGTTGGTAGAAAGAAGTAAAACGGTCTCTTTATGCTGGCGATTTATTGATTTTTATGTCACATCCACAAATTCAATTACGTCTCATAGTGGACACCTTAGGGTTAGTTCTGAGCGAACGTTACAATGGACTATAACAGAATTCTATGATGGCATGCACCATGGAAGCCTATAAGAGGCATTCCGTATTGCATTCCGTCATAATAGAAGTCTATGGCCAGCATAGACTTCGATTATGATGGAATGCAATACAGAATGCCACTTATAGGCTTAGGAACTTGAATATTGAAGCCACCACTAGTTTTTATTAAATAGTGAGTTCCGCTTCAGATCTGGTCTTCCTTTCTGGTTTATATAGAGCTATGTCTTCTTGCTGTGTTAATGTTACGGCTTCCAAGATTTTCTCTACGTGTGAAAGGAAAACTCAAGATACAGATAAACTAGAGAAAATTATGGAAGGCTGGATGAGGGTCCACACATGTAATTAGTAAACACTGTAGAGAGCCTTTTTTCAAACTAATGCACAATGCCATTTTTGGCTTTAACCTACCTGCCTTTCCTCTCTTTCTGAACTGTATTACTCCCTGTCCTAAATGGGGAACTCATAGTAACATAGTATATAAGGCCGAAAAAATGACATTTGTCCATCCAGTTCAGCCTGTTATCCTGCAAGTTGATCCAGAGGAAGGCAAAAAAAAAAACTGTGAGGTAGAAGCCAATTTTCCCCACAAATTCCTTCCTGACTTCAATCAGGCAATCAGAATAACTCCCTGGATCAACGACCCCTCTCTAGTAGCTATAACTTGTAATATTATTACACTCCAGAATTACATCCAGGTCCCTCTTGAACTCTTTTAGTGAACTCACCATCACCACCTCCTCAGGCAAAGAGTTCCATAGTCTCACTGCTCTTACCGTAAAGAATCCTCTTCTAAGTTTGTGTACAAACCTTCTTTCCTCCAGATGAAAGGATGTCCCCTTGTCACAGTCACAGTCCTGGGGATAAATAGATGATGGGAGAGATCTATGTACTGACCCCTGATATTTAGTTATTAGATCTCCCCTCTTTTCTAAAGCGAATAACCCTAATTTTGATCATCTTTCAGGGTACTGTAGTCCCCCCATTCCAGTTATTACTTTAGTTGCCCTCCTCTGAACCCTCTCCAGCTCTGCTTTATCTGCCTTGTTCACAGGAGCCTAGAACTGTACACAGTACTCCATATGTGATCTTACTAGTGATTTGCAAAGTGGCAGGACTATGTTCTTATCACGGGCATCTATGCCCCTTTTGATGCAACCCATTATCTTATTGGCCTTGGCAGCAGCTGCCTGACACTGGTTTCTACAGCTTAGTTTGCTGTTCACTAAAATTTATAGGTCCTTTTCCATGTCAGTGTCACCCAGTGTTTTACCATTTAGTATGTATGGGTGACTTGCATTATTCCTTCCCATGTGCATAACCTTACATTTGTCAGTGTTAAACCAGAGCCCAAGCCTCCAATCTATCCAGATCCCTGTGTAGCAGTATACTGTCCTCTTCCGTATTAATTACTTTACACAGTTTAGTGTCATCTGCAAAAATTTATATTTTACTGTGCAAGCCTTCTACAAGATCATTAATAAATATATTGAAGACAATAGGGCCCAATACTGATGCCTGAGTTACTCCACTAGTGACAGTGACCCAATCTGAGTGTGTACCATTAATAACCAACCTCTGTTTTCTATTACTGAGCCAGGTACTTACCCACATACAGACATTTTCTCCCAGTCCAAGAGGGAAGAAAAAATATAAAAATAAAATAATATGGTTGCATAAGTGTGCACATCCTTAAACTAATACTTTGTTGAAGCACCTTTTGATTTTATTACAGCACTCAGTCTTTTTGGGTATGAGTCTATCAGCATGGCACATTTTGACTTGGCAAGATTTGCCCACTCTTCTTTGCAAAAACACTTCAAATCTATCAGATTGCGAGGGCATCTCCTGTGCTCATCCCTCTTCAGATCACCCCACAGATCGGATTCAGGTCTGGGCTCTGGCTGGGCCATTCCAAAACTTTAATCTTCTTCTGGTGAAGCCATTCTTTTGTTGATTTGGATGTATGCTTTAGGTCGTTGTCATGCGGAAAGATGAAGTTCCTCTTCATGTTTAGCTTTCTAGCAGAAGACTGAAGGTTTTGTACCAATTTTGACTTGTATTTGGAACTGTTCATAATTCCCTCTAGCTTAACTAAGGCCCCAGTTCCAGCTGAAGAAAAACAGCCCCAAAGCATGATGCTGCCACCACCATGTTTCACTGTGGGTATGGTGTTCTTTTGGTGATGTGCAAAGCTGTTTTGGGGGCCAAACATATCAATTATAGCTTGCTGCTTTTCCAAGACTGCTTACCAAGAGCTGATCTACAAGAGCATTGGAGATATTCAGGAGACCAACTTAGTCTAACTCAGAGTTTTTCCACTGTAGCAGAACTTCAGTGGTGTTTCTGGTGAATACTCAGACACTGTGTTTCAAGAGAGCAGAACTTCAGTGGTATTTCTGGTGAATACTCAGACACTGTGTTTCAAGAGAGGTAAGGAATTTGCTAGACACAGTATCTCTATTGTCTGATTGCAAATGAGCATAGGCAAGTAAGGTGTTAATTTGCTGTTGGGGGAGGAGCCTTTGTGGGAGGGTGTGTATATATACCCACACAGTATTAGCTTGCTAATTATAGCTTGCTGCTTTTCCAAGACTGCTTACCAAGAGCTGATCTACAAGAGCATTGGAGATATTCCAGAGACCAACTTAGTCTAACTCAGAGTTTTTCCACTATAGCAGAACTTCAGTGGTGTTTCTGGTGAATACTCAGACACTGTGTTTCAAGAGAAGTAAGGAATTTGCTAGACACAGTATCTCTATTGTCTGATTGCAAATGAGCATAGGCTAGTAAGGTGTTAATTTGCTGTTGGGGGAGGAGCCTTTGTGGGAGGGTGTGTATATATACCCACACAGTAGCTTGCTAATTATAGCTTGCTGCTTTTCCAAGACTGCTTACCAAGAGTTGATCTACAAGAGCATTGGAGATATTCAGGAGATACTCAGGAGGTAATCTGGAGGTGGATACAATCTAAACAAGTAAGATTTGTTTGTTTAAAATCTTTCCCCTCTTTACAATGGCAGACCTGGTTCTGTGCAGGAATTGTTGTGCTTTTATTTCAGGTTCCACTCTTCAGAGGTTTGTATACTGTAGCGGAGAGGCAGGGTGAAGTGCAGTATCTCCGCTGGTAGACAGGAACAATTAGAATGAAATGCAGGTAGCGTGTATATATCCCATCCCTCCAAGAACTAGACGACACATAGCTTGGAGGTGAACTGCCTGGCTGCTAGCTTGCAGCCCTTTTTATTACATGCTCCCATGAAGGAGAGGGACACACACATTATCATACATTAACTAATAACATTGTAGTTACAACCCACACATATTCCTCCCCTCTGTCTAGGAGATAATTGAATCAATCACTGTATCTCCCCAATTATCTCCTAAACTGAAAAGTTACTACACAATGGGACAATAGAAACCCACCCAGCATATTCCTCCCCTCTGTTTGGAGCTAATTGAGTCAATCACTTTATCTTCTCAACTATCTCCTAAGCTGAAAAGTTACTCTTATACATTTTTACAACTTTGTGAGTTTATAGGTTACATACATAAAACTTATATCAATTTAACCAGTATAACTTGAGGATAACATATCCAAAACTCCCTTGAATAGGTTCTGGGGTTTGAAAGTTAGAAAAAGCCTCTTTTTAAACCTATTGCCAGCATGGTACAAATGAATCCATTATACCCAGAAACAGGGAAATAATATGCAATATGCCCAAGTTCTGTATTTAAAGGGCTAAATCACCCAGGGTCCATAGTCACAGGGTAAGAGGTTGGCAAGCAGTCCTCTCTAAAACACAGTGGCAAACTTGGAATAAAAGGGGGGGATTGTCACAGATACAGTCCAACAGTTCTCAATGTGGCTGGATTTGCCACAATGCTCCCCCAGAACCAAGCCGGCATACACAGTCTGATCCAAACGGATCGGCTTGGGTAGGTCTGGAAGAGTACCCACCGATCATTGTTCAAGGTCAGTTTGTCTGGACAACCCGTCGGCGTTGCCATTCTGCTTCCCAGGGCGGTAGTGAATTGTCAAGTCAAACGGCTGCAGCGCCAAACTCCAGCGCAACAGCCGGGCATTGTCTCCAGACACCCGGTTTAGCCATACCAACGGGTTGTGATAGGTGAGTAGCGAGAACTGTTGTCCATAAATGTACGGCTGTAATTTCTTTAAGGCCCACACCACGGCCAGGCATTCCTTTTCGATGGCGGCGTAGCTTACCTCTCGGGGTAACAATTTCCTGCTTAAGTAAGCTACAGGATGCTCGCCGCCATCAGCTCCGACTTGGCTCAGTACTGCTCCCAATCCAAACATTGAAGCGTCTGTGTGGACAAGAAAACGTTTAGTTGGATAAGGAGCGGCCAAGACAGGAGCATTTATCAAAGAGTCTTTCAGTTTTTGGAATGCCTGTTCACACTCTGGGCTCCAGGTGACAATCTTAGGGAGATTTTTACGGGTAAGGTCAGTGAGGGGTTTTGCTACGGCGCTATAATTGGGTACAAATTTCCAGTAATACCCAGCGGTACCTAAGAAAGCTAATACCTGGGTCTTGGTGCGGGGGGTTGGCCATTTGGCGACAGCCTCAATTTTAGCGGGTTCTGGCTTCTGTTTCCCACTACCCACCCTGTGTCCCAGATACTGAACTTCTGCCATCCCTATATGGCACTTGCTGGGTTTTAGGGTCAGGTTGGCTTCCCTGATCTTATCTAGGATAAACCCGATATGGGTTAAATGTTCTTCCCAGGAGCTGCTGAATATGGCGATATCGTCTAAATATGCGCACGCAAACTCCTGGGATCCTTCCAATAGCCGATCTACCATCCTCTGAAAGGTAGCCGGGGCGTTCTTCATCCCAAATGGCATGACCTTAAACTGGTACAGGCCAAATGGGGTGACGAACGCCGACTTGGGGATGGCATCCTCGGCTAGGGGAATCTGCCAGTACCCCTTACACAAATCTATCGTCGTGAGGTACTGACCACGGGCCATCTTATCTAAGAGTTCGTCTATCCTGGGCATAGGATAGGCGTCTGATACAGTTTTGTCATTCAACTTCCGGTAGTCTACGCAGAAACGGGTCGTGCCGTCCCGTTTCGGCACTAGAACTACCGGGGAAGCCCAGGGGCTGTCGGAGTGTTCTATCACCCCAAGCTCTAACATTTCGTCAATCTCCTTACGCATGTGTTCCTTGACAGATTCAGGGATGCGGTAAGGGGGTTGACGCATGGGCAGCTGACCAGGGGTCTCCACTCGGTGAGTGGCTAGGGGGGTATACCCTGGTACATTAGAGAAGGTTTCGCTTTTCTCTCGTAAGAGATCTACAATCTGGTCCCTTTCCTGTGGGTTTAATCTTTCCCCCAATTGTACCTCTCCCAGGTCTTCGTTCCGGTTCTCCATTCCCAGGAGATCAGGGAGAGGTAAATTGTCCATATCTTCTGCAGCAGAGGCGCAAATAGCATTTACCTCCTCTGGGCGTTCATGATATGGTTTTAACATGTTAACATGGAGCATCCGACTAACTCCTGCTCCAGTACATGGACCGATCACATAGGTGGTGTCACAGACTTGTTCCACCACCTTGTATGGGCCCTGCCAGGAAGCCTGCAGTTTATCATTCTTAACAGGTTTAAGTATCAACACCTTTTCCCCCACTTGAAAACTGCGGTCCCTGGCACCTCTATCATACCATCGGCGCTGCCAGTTCTGGGCCGCCTGGAGGTTAGAGCGTACGGTCTCGGTTAGCTCCTCCAAGCGGTCCCGAAACTCCAGCACATATGGTACAACAGGGGTACCATCTATCGTGACTTCCCCCTCCCAATGTTCCCGGATTAAATCTAAGGGGCCCCTTACCCTCCTTCCGAACAATAACTCGAAAGGTGAGAACCCAGTGGACTCTTGAGGTACCTCCCTGTATGCGAACAACAGGTGGGGCAAAAACCGCTCCCAGTTCTTCTGGGTCTCCATGAACGTACGGAGCATTTGTTTCAATGTTCCGTTAAACCGTTCACAGAGGTCATTAGACTGGGGGTGGTAGGCCGAGTTTATAATCGGCTTTACCCCACATGTTTTCCACAACTGGCGGGTGACTTCAGCGGTGAACTGGGTGCCCCTATCAGAAATAATCTCTCGGGGGAAACCCATGCGAGAGAATATTTTAATAAGGGCCTCGGCTACGGTCTCGGCATGAATATTAGTCAATGCCACTGCCTCAGGGTAACGGGTGGCGTAATCTACTACCGTCAGGATAAACCGCTTCCCCGAGGGGCTGGGTTTAGCTAGGGGTCTAATAATGTCAACAGCTACCCTACTGAAGGGTTCTTCAATTATAGGGAGGGAGTGTAACTTAGCCTTATATTTATCTCCTCGCTTCCCTACTCGTTGGCAGGTGTCACACGTTTGGCAATACTGCCGAATGTCTTTGGAGATACCGGGCCAAAAGAAGTTCTGCGTTAGCCGGTGTTTAGTCCGACTAACGCCTAAGTGTCCTGACAGGGGGATGTCATGAGCAATGTGTAGTAACTCACGTCGGTATCTCTTAGGTACTACTAACTGTCGCATAGATACGGGAACTGTACCGGCTACTGTCTTCTCTGCATATCTATACAGTAACCCCTTTTCCCACCCATATCTCTCCCCCTCTAACCCAGTTTGGCTTCCTGCTACTTTATCTTTATATACTTGCAAGGAAGGGTCATTAACTACCTCACTACCAAACTCTAATGGGGGGGCCCAAGGGATAACAGGGGTATTGTTCCTTACCGGAGCCTCAGAGTGATTTGCCGGTGGGTTGGTGCGGGCCTGCTGCCTGGTAACAACAGGTAAAGCTTCCTGGAGGTTCCGTTGTGGCACAAACGCCGAAGTCAGCTCCCCCAAATCGTTGCCCAAAATAATATCCGCTGGCAAATCTTGCATGAGCCCCACTTCCACATTTCCAGACCCCGCTCCCCAATTCAAATGTACCCGGGCAGTAGGAATCTTGTAGATATTACCCCCGGCTACTCGAACAGCTACACATTCACCGGTGAGCTGGTGAGCAGGGATCAAGTGATTCCGGACCAAGGTGATGGTGGCGCCAGAGTCTCGTAATCCCTGGCGGCTCCTGCCATCTAGGTGGACGGCCTGGCAATGTCCTTGTCTGTTGTCAGAGGCTGCCTGTATCAGGTTGGCCTCGTGTAGAAAGCCCAAGGGTTCCCCTGGAGGCATTGGCACCAATTGCTGCTGGGAAAACTCATTTTGGAAGCAGTGTACTGCCGCTGGGCGATGAATCTGCTGGCTAGGGTTTCCCCAGTTGGAACGGTTTCGGTTCCTGGGACAATCTTTCTGGATGTGCCCCTGCTGCTTGCAAATATGGCATCTGACCTGAGGGCGAGACTGGTATCTGGTTGCTTGTTGGTAGTTGCCCCCACTCGATCTGTAGGGTGCTGGACTGGATGCTGGAACGGGGTAAGTTGTAGGGGCCCCGGAAAGGGGTCATTGTGCAACTTTCTGTGCCCGCCGGGCATCTTGGTACTCGTCTGCCATAGTAGCTGCCACATGTACGGTATTGGGTTTGCGATCCCGTAACCAGTTTTGTAATTCGTCAGACAGTCCTTGAAAAAATTGCTCCAGTAATAACAATTGTAACAGCTCTTCCAGCTGGGTTACCTGTGCTGCTTGTAACCATCCTTTAGCAGCACGGGTCAATCTATGTGCCCATTCCGTGTGGGTATCTCTCTCGGCTTTCTTTAGCTCCCAAAAGCGCTGGCGGTATGCCTCAGGGGTAATGGCATACCGGGTCAATATGGCTTGTTTTACCTTTTGATAATCTGTGCTGTCCTCATCTGGCATAGTCCGGTATGCTTCCGCTGCCCTACCCGACAATTTGCCGGCCAATAGGGGTACCTTATCCGCAGGATCGATTTTATGCAGCTGGCATAATCTTTCGAAGTCCTGCAGGTACCCATCAATGTCCTCGGTTTCCACATAGGTTTTAAATGCATGGTGCGGTAATTTCAGTTTTTCTGATATTACCGGATATGCAGGAGGGTTTGCTCCCCCAGGTGAAGTGAGGTTTGGTCGGGTGGCTGCTAGATATTCATTAATATCAGCTGATGTCCTTTCCAGAAATTCCTGGGAATGTGGCAACGGAAAAAATGCCAGCCTTATCCTCATTTCGTTGGCCCATGCTGAGCTATATGTTTCCGTGGCTGCTGGTGTAACTGCTGCTTGATCGCCCTCCATGAGTTCTGCAATAATGACTCTTTTTGCTTTGTTACTGGCAATAATTCCTCTGGCTTCCAGTAATGCCTTTAGCGTTTCTCTTTTCAGCCTGGTATAATCCGTCCCCATTCGTCATCTGTTCGCATAAAATCCGCATACTCACGAACGATGACTTTGTACGGATGAGGTTCCTTTCCGTTCGTATCAAATAAAACAGCTGAACGGTCTTCTGCTGTGAGATTCGAATCCCACTGCTGCCACCAATTGTAGGGTGAAGTGCAGTATCTCCGCTGGTAGACAGGAACAATTAGAATGAAATGCAGGTAGCGTGTATATATCCCATCCCTCCAAGAACTAGACGACACATAGCTTGGAGGTGAACTGCCTGGCTGCTAGCTTGCAGCCCTTTTTATTACATGCTCCCATGATGGAGAGTGACACACACATTATCATACATTAACTAATAACATTGTAGTTACAACCCACAAATATTCCTCCCCTCTGTCTAGGAGATAATTGAATCAATCACTGTATCTCCCCAATTATCTCCTAAACTGAAAAGTTACTACACAATGGGACAATAGAAACCCACCCAGCATATTCCTCCCCTCTGTTTGGAGCTAATTGAGTCAATCACTGTATCTTCTCAACTATCTTCTAAGCTGAAAAGTTACTCTTATACATTTTTACAACTTTGTGAGTTTACAGGTTACATACTCAAAACTTATATCAATTTAACCAGTATAACTTGAGGATAACATATCCAAAATTCCCTTGAATAGGTTCTGGGGTTTGAAAGTTAGAAAAAGCCTCTTTTTAAACCTATTGCCAGCATGGTACAAATGAATCCATTAAGCCCAGAAACAGGGAAATAACATGCAATATGCCCAAGTTCTGTATTTAAAGGGCTAAATCGCCCAGGGCCCATAGTCACAGGGTAAGAGGTTGGCAAGCAGTCCTCTCCAAAGCACAGTAGCAAACTTGGAATAAAAGGGGGGGATTGTCACAGATACAGTCCAACAGTTCTCAATGTGGCTGGATTTGCCACAGATACTGTCTGATCTGTAGACAGCTCTCCATAATGCAGCAGGAAATTACCTTTTTGAAATATGAGATTTTTAAATTAACCACTAAACAAACTCAGGCTGAGAACATTGCAATGCCACTGCCACAGAGGCCCCCTAGAATTGGAAGATGGGTTACTGTAGGTTCTGGTAGACTGAGAGTTGTGGATAGAAGGCATGTCCCACAGTCTGTGGCTCTCCATAATTCATTTGCAGCACTTTCAGAGTGCAAGAGCAACATGGAGGATGGCTCAAGCACAGTGGGTGAGAAACAATCATCTCCCATGCCTAAAGTATGTAAGACTGCAGCCAAAGACAAAAAGGAGAAGGTGAGGATTGATAGTAAGCAGCTGTTGGTGGGCGATTCCATCATAAGAAGTGTGAAGTTTGAGGAGAATGGTGTTGTGAGATGTCTCCCTGGTGCTACCGCTAGCAGGGATAGACGACGGATCCTTAATATTGATAGGCAAGCAAAGCAGGAAAGGGAAGTGGATGTTATTCTCCATCTTGGGACAAACGATCTGGCTTGCAATGAGGTTTCAAAGGTGAAAGAAGCTTTTCACACACTTGGAAAGGATATACGGGAGGTTGCATCAACTGTTTCATTCTCTGCAGTTTTGCCTGTGCATAACCTTCAGCATGACAGGAAGATGCGCATTAAGGAATTCAATGTATGGCTTGGTGAATGGTGTCTGAACCAAGGGTTTGGCTTTGTGTCTCATGTTAGCTCTTGTTGGAATGGAAAAGAACTGTACAAGAAAGATGATTTGCATCTTTCTCTCAAAGGAACGAATGTCCTCGGTGAACAGTTCCAGGTATTTGCTAAGAAGCATTTAAACTAGGAAAGGGGGGCAAAAGAGTGATAATCCAGCAGTCCAACTGCCCCCCGGAACAATGCCAGAAGAGGCTAGTAGCACAAAGGTTAAGAAATGACAAGCTCAGAGTCTTGTCTACAAATGCTCGCAGTCTAGGGAATAAGATCAATGAACTTGAGGCTATAATGGCATCTGAGAATATAGATGTAGTGGCTGTTACTGAGATGTGGTTCAAGGGGAGTAATGACTGGGATATATCAATACCAGGGTTCTCTCTATACAGGAAAGACAGAGAAGGCAAGAAGGGGGAGGGGTGGCCCTGTATGTGAAAGATAACATAAAATCTAATTTGATACAAGTTAGCGAGAACTATTTAGAGTCAATTTGGGTTACCGTGCAGCTTGATAATCATAAGGTAACTCGTGTAGGTGTGATATATAGACCACCTAGCCAAGTCAAAGAATTAGATGATCTACTAGTTGAGGAAATAGCTAAAATTACATTGAAGGGGGAAGTTATCATTATGGGAGACTTCAATCTTCCAGATGTAAACTGGAAAACCAAAATAGCTAGTTCTGCCAGGAGTACAGATATTCTAAATTCCCTACTGGGATTATCTCTACAGCAAGTAGTGGAGGAGCCAACCCGGAAGGAGGCCATTTTAGATTTAGTATTCACAAATGGGAATTTGGTATCTGATATTACTGTAGGGGAAAGCTTGGGATCTAGTGATCACCAGTCAGTGTGGTTTACTATAAGTACAGTGACTGAGTCACACCACACAAAAACAAAAGTTTTAGATTTTAGAAAAACAGACTTTTCTAAAATTAGATTAGTGGTATACAAGTTCCTATCAGACTGGAACAGTTTCATTGGCGTCAGGGCCGTCTTTAATATTGATTGGACCCTGGGCAAGAATTTACTTGGGCCCCCTGGATCCCGCCTTCCCACACCCTAGCATGCAATCACGCCCTCCACCACAACACACACAAAAAAAATAATCCACACACCTGGTAGAGTAGTGAACTAATACTGCAGTATTATTTATTTAGGGACTGTAAGGCCTCATGCACACGACTGTGCCGTTTTTTTGCGGTCCGCAAACCCGCAAAAAACGGAAGCCGCCCGTGTGCCTTCTGCAATTTGCGTAACGGAACGGGCGTCCCATTGTAGACATGCCTATTCTTGTCCGCAAAACTGACAAGAATAGGACATGTTCAATTTTTTTGGCGGGGCCACGTAACGGAGCAACGGATGCGGACCCAAACAACGGCCGTGTGCATGAGGCCTAAGCACATGCAGTCTCAGGAGTGGTCCACACCACACCCCTGCCTTGCAGCCTCACAGGAGTACAGGACCAGTATCTGCACACGTATGTATGGCATAATTGGGATGCACATCACACATGACATGACACAGGTCTTTACCAGGCTGCAGGCCAGCAGACACGTTATTATTGCCACATGTGTCACCTGCCACTACTGACTGTACAGCCGTTCACAGAGTTCAGACAGTTCACAGTTCCACTTCCTTCAGAAAAGCGAGCCTGCCGTGCACTCCAGCGACTTACAGATAGAGGCAGTGGCGTTGCTATGGCTGGTGTCATCCTTTGCTCAGGGGGGCCCTCATGAATATAGTTTAACCGTTTATGTGCAAAAGAGAAAAAAAGAAGTCACTATGTCAGCTCCAATCAGATATCTGCACATAGACCAAGAGTCTGATTGGAACAGACAGAGAGAACCCAACCCCTTATGTCTCCCGTCTCTATAATAATCCCCGACTAATGGGGTTATTTAAATTACTGGTCGATTATTAGACGACAGACGAGAGAAATAAGGGATTCTCTCTGTCTGTCTGCTGAATTGTGGCCTGGGGGCCACCACTGGCCACATTTACTAATCTTTGCTCAGGGGGGCCCTCATGGTGTGGTGTGGAATGGTCATTTTTACTAAGGAATATAGTTTAACCGTTTATGTGAAAAAGAGAAAAAAAGAGGTCACTAAGTCAGCTCCAATCAGATATCTGCTCTGCACATAGACCCAGAGTCTTGGTCTATGTGCAGATATCTGATTGGAGCTGACTTCTTTTTTTCTCTTTTGCACATAAATGGTTAAACTATATTCCTTAGTGAAAATGACACCATGAGGGCCCCCCTGAGCAAAGATTAGTAAATGTGGCCGGTGGTGGCCCCAGCCCACAGGCCAGTTCAGCAGCAGACAGAACCCAACCCCTTATGTCTCCTGGGGCCGTCCGTCTCTATAATCCCACACTAATTTATGAATGGATCTGGGGTGGTTAATTATTAATTTGGTGATCAGCCTGACCGGTCTAAATTTCTAATGTAGAATTAAGTCAATATATATGCATGCTTTTTGCCTTAAAGCCTTTACCTACCGAGTCCTCCCCTCCTGGCGCGGCAGTGGCAGGTCTGGTCTGGCCTGTAGGTAAGGTGAGTGAGTCACTGGTGCCTGGTCTGGTCACGTGAGGCCGTGACTCACCACCCAATTCCTTTAGCTCCGGACCGGAGGCGGAGACTTATTCCCTGCTGCTGGCTGCTCCGCCGTGGCGCCACTTTACTCACCAGGCTGCGGTGAGTCACATCACACACCCCTTTTACCACGTGACGGCGGGGCGCCGACGTGCTTGCTAACTAAGCAGCGCAGCGAAGTTGTAACTTGTTCTGAAGAGTGTCTGCTGCGCTGCTGCATAGTGAATATCGGAGTCGCGAGTCGGGCGTCGGGCGTCCAGGAGCAACTGGGCCCGGGGCAGCTGCGCATTTTGCCCTGCGGCAAAGACGGCCCTGATTGGCGTCCAGGAGAAATGGGACTACTTCAAAGTGCCACTATTGAAGGCAACAGAAAATTGCATTAGGCTGGTCAGTAAAAGCAAAAAAAGGAAGAGACCACTGTGGTACTCAGCAGAAGTGGCCAAAATCATTAAAAACAAAAAGATAGCATTTAGGAATTATAAAAAAAAACAAAAACGAGGATGACAAACAAATTTATAAGATTAGGCAGAGAGAGGCCAAACAAGTTATAAGAGCTTCCAAAGCACAGGCAGAAGAGAAATTAGCTCAGTCAGGGAAAAAAGGCGAGAAGGCATTCTTCAGATACATAAATGAAAAAAGGAAACTAAAACAAGGAATTAACAAATTAAAAACAAAAGAAGGAAGGTATATGGAAGAAGATAAAGAACTAGCTGACTGCCTCAATTAATATTTCTGTTCAGTTTTTACAAAGGAAAATTAAGGAGAAGGACCTCAGTTAGGAAAGAAGACTGATGAATCTTTTGATGCATGTGTCTTTACAGAGGAAGAGGTTCTAAGTCAGCTGTCTAAAATTAATACAAATAAGTCACAGGGGCCTGATGGGATACACCCAAAGCTATTAAAAGAGCTCAGCGGTGAACTAGCAAAACCATTAACAGATTTATTTAACCAATCACTGGCAACAGGAGTCGTCCCAGAAGATTGGAAATTAGAAAATGTTGTGCCCATTCACAAGAAAGGTAGTAGGGAGGAATCGGGCAACTATAGGCCAGTAAGCCTGACATCAATAGTGGGGAAATTAATGGAAACCATACTTAAGGAGAGGATTGTGGAACATCTAATATCCCATGGATTGAAAGATGAAAAACAGCATGGGTTTACTTCAGGGAGATCATGTCAAACTAATCTTATTTATTTTTTTGATTGGGTGACTAAAATAATAGATGGAGGAGGTGCAGTAGACATCGCTTATCTAGACTTTAGTAAGGCTTTTGATACTGTCCCACATAGAAAGCTTATCAATAAAGTGCAGTCTTTGGGATTGGACTCCCATATTGTTGAATGGATTAGGCAGTGGCTGAGGGACAGGCAACAGAGGGTTGTAGTCAATGGAGTATATTCAGACCAAGGTCTTGTTACCAGTGGGGTACCTCAGGGATCTGTTCTGGGACCCATATTGTTTAATATCTTTATCAGCGAAATTGCAGAAGGCCTCGATGGTAAGGTGTGTCTTTTTGCTGATGACACAAAGATTTGTAACAGGGTTGATGTTCCTGGAGGGATACACCAAATGGAAAAGGACTTAGGAAAACTAGAGAAATGGTCAAAAATATGGCAACTAAAATTTAATGTTGATAAGTGCAAGATAATGCACCTGGGACGTAAAAACCCAAGAGCAGAATATAAAATCAGTGATACAGTCCAAACCTCAGTATCTGAGGAAAGGGATTTAGGGGTCATTATTTCAGAAGACTTAAAGGTAGGCAGACAATGTCATAGAGCAGCAGGAAATGCTAGCAGAATGCTTGGGTGTATAGGGAGAGGAATTACCAGTAGAAAGAGGGAGGTGCTCATGCCGCTCTACAGAGCACTAGTGAGACCTCATTTGGAGTATTGTGCTCAGTACTGGAGACCATATCTCCAGAAGGATATTGATACTTTGGAGAGAGTTGAGAGAAGAGCTACTAAACTGGTACATGGATTGCAGGATAAAACTTACCAGGAAAGATTAAAGGACCTTAACATGTATAGCTTGGAAGAAAGACGAGACAGAGGGGATATGATAGAAACTTTTAAATACATAAAAGGAAATCAACAAGGTAAAAGAGGAGAGAATATTTAAAAGAAGAAAAACTGCTACAAGAGGACATAGTTTTAAATTAGAGGGGCAAAGGTTTAAAAGTAATATCAGGAAGTATTACTTTACTGAGAGAGTAGTGGATGCATGGAATATCCTTCCTGCAGAAGTGGTAGCTGCAAATACAGTGTAGGAGTTTAAGCATGCATGGGATAGGCATAAGGCCATCCTTCATATAAGATAGGGCCAGGGGCTATCCATAGTATTTAGTATATTGGGCAGACTAGATGGGCCAAATGGTTCTTATCTGCCGACACATTCTATGTTTCTATGTTTTGGAATTAGGGCCAAAAAGTTAAACTTTGGTTTCATCAGACCATAACACCTTTTCCCAAATGCTTTTGGGAGACTTCAGATGTGTTTTTCCAAAATGTAGCCTGGCTTGGATGTTTTTCTTAGTAAGAAAAGGCTTTCGACTTGCCACTCTACCTCATAGCCCAGACATATGAAGAATATGGGAGATTGTTGTCACATGTACCACACAGCCAGTACTTGCCAGATATTCCTGCAGCTCCATTAATGTTGCTGTAGGCCTCTTGGTAGACTCCCAGACCAGTTTTTTTCTCATCTTTTCATCAATTTTGGAGGGACGTCCAGTTCTTGGTAATGTCAAATGTCAATGTTGTGCCATATTTTCTCCACTTGATGATGACTGTCTTCACTGTGTTCCATGGTATATCTAATGCCTTGGAAATTCTTTTGTACCCTTCTCCTGACTGATACCTTTTAACAATGAGATCCCTCTGATGCTGTGGAAGCTCTCTGTGGACCATGGCTTTTGCTGTGGGATGAGACTAAGAAAATTTCAGGAAAGACCAACTAGAGCAGCTGAACTTTTTTTGGGGTTAATCAGAGGCACTTTAAATGATGGCAGGTGTATGCTGACTCCTATTTAACATGATTCTGAATGTGATTGCTTAATTCTGAACACAGCTACGTCCCCAGTTATAAGAGGGTATGCAACCACATTATTATTATTCATTTATTTTTCTTCCCTCCACCTAAAAGATTTCAGTTTGTTTTTAAATTGAGTGGTACAGTTTATAGGTCACATTAAAGGTGGAAAAAGTTCTGAAATGATTTATCTTTGTCTAATTTTTTTACAGCACAGAAACCTGACATTTTAGCAGGGGTGTGTAGACTTTTTATATCCACTGTACATTGTGGTATCTAATCTCTTCTCTGAAACGTAGTTTAGGGACACTGCGTCTGTGACCAAACCGTACTCATGCTCTAGGAACCAGAACATTTATGTGTAAATGATCATATACTGTAGGACAGGGTGTTTTTTTTTTTTTTTACCCCCTCCTTCCTCCCCTCTTTATTCTCTCCCACATTTCCTTTAAAAGTAATTTCATGTTGCCGGAAACAATGCTGAAGGCCTTGTTCTTTGGGTCTTAGCTTTTTTATTTCACTTCTCTGTATTGTTATACACAAGGAAATGTTACACTTGTTGTACTCTTGAACTGTTTAATAAAAAGCTGACTAGGGAATAATGTTGTACATTTTGCTGTTTAACCCCTTAAGGACTCAGCCCGATTTCACCTTAAAGACCCAGACATTTTTTGCAAATCTGACCAGTGTCCCTTTAAGTGGTGATAACTTTAAAACACTTTGACTTATCCAGGCCATTCTGAGATTGTTTTTTCGTCACATATTGTACTTCATGACACTTGGAAAATGAAGCAAAAAAAAATGAATTTTTATTTATAAAAAAAATACCAAATTTACCAAAAAATTGTAAAAAATTGCAAATTTCCAAGTTTCAATTTCTCTACTTCTATAATACATAGTAATACCTCCAAAAATAGTTATTACTTTACATTCCCCATATGTCTACTTTATGTTTGGATCATTTTGGGAAAGATATTTTATTTTTTGGGGATGTTACAAGGCTTAGAAGTTTAGAAGCAAATCTTGAAATTTTTCAGAAATTTTCAAAAACCCAATTTTTAGGGACCAGTTCAGGTCTGAAATCACTTTGTGAGGCTTACATAATAGAAACCACCCAAAAATGACCCCATTCTATAAACTACACCCCTCAAGATATTCAAAACTGATTTTACTAACTTTGTTAACCCTTTAGGTGTTCCACAAGAATTAATGGAAAAAAGAGATACAATTTAAAAATTGCACTTTTTTGGCAGATTTTCCATTTTAATAATTTTTTTCCAGTTACAAAGCAAGGGTTAACAGCCAAATAAAACTCAATATTTATGGCCCAGATTCTGTAGTTTACAGAAACATCCCATATGTGGTCATAAACCGCTGTACGAGCACACGGCAGGGCGCAGAAGGAAAGGAATGCCATACGGATTTTTGGAAGGCAGGTTTTGCTGGACTGTTTTTTTTTTACACCATGTCCGATTTGAAGCCCCCCTAATGCACCCCTAGAGTAGAAACTCCATAAAAGTGACCCCATCTAAGAAACTACACCCCTCAAGGTATTCAAAACTGATTTTACAAACGTCGTTAACCCTTTAGGTGTTCCAGAAGAATTTATGGAAAATAGAGATACAATTTCAAAATTTCACTTTTTGGCAGATTTTCCATTTTGATAAATTTTTTCCAGTTACAAAGCAAGGGTTAACAGCCAAACAAAACTCAATATTTATGGCCCAGATTCTGTAGTTTACAGAAACACCCCATATGTGGTTGTAAACCGCTGTACGGGCACACGGCAGGGCGCAGAAGGAAAGGGATGCCATACGGTTTTTGGAAGGCAGATTTTGCTGGACTGTTTTTTTTGACACCATGTCCCATTTGAAGCCCCCCTGATGCACTCCTAGAGTAGAAACTCCAAAAAAGTGGCCCCATTTTAGAAACTACGGGATAGGGTGGCAGTATTGTTGGTACTAGTTTAGGGTACATATGATTTTTGGTTGCTCTATATTACACTTTTTGTGAAGCAAGATAACAAGAAATAGCTGTTTTTGCACCGTTTTTATTTGACAGGTTAGATCATGTGATATTTTTATAGACCAGATTGTCACGGATGCGGCGATACCTAATATGTATACTTTTTTTTTATTTATGTAAGTTTTACACAATGATTTCATTTTTGAAGCAAAAAAAATCATGTTTTAGTGTTTCCATAGTCCGAGAGCCATAAATTTTTCAGTTTTTGGGCGATTAGATGTCGGTTTTATTGGCACTATTTTGGGGTGCATGTGACTTTTTGATCGCTTGCTATTACACTTTTTGTGATGTAAGGTGACAAAAAATGGTTTATTTAGCACAGTTTTTATTTTACATTTTTTACGGTGTTTATCTGAGGGGTTAGGTCATGTGATATTTTTATAGAGCCGGTCGATACGGACGCGGCGATACCTAATATGTATACTTTTTTATTTTATTTATGTAAGTTTTACACAATAATATCATTTTTGAAACCAAAAAGAAATCATGTTTTAGTGTCTCCATATTCTGAGAGCCATAGTTTTTTCCGTTTTTGGGCGATTATCTTAGGTAGGGTCTCATTTTTTGTGGGATGAGATGACAGTTTGATTGCCACTATCTTGGGGTGTATATGACTTTTTGATCGCTTGCTATTACACTTTTTGTGATGTAAGGTGACAAAAATGGTTTATTTAGCACAGTTTTTATTTTAAATTTTTTACGGTGTTCATCTGAGGGGTTAGATCATGTGATATTTTTTATAGAGCCGGTCGATATGAACGCGGCGATACCAAATATGTATACTTTTTTCTATTTATGTAAGTTTTACACAATAACAGCTTTTTTAAAACAAAAAAAATGATGTTTTAGTGTCTCCATATTCTGAGCCATAGTTTTTTTTTTTTTTTTGGGCGATTGTCTCAGGTAGGGGCTAATTTTTTGCGGGATGAGGTGACGGTTAGATTGGTACTATTTTGGTGGGCAAACGCCTTTTTGATCGCTTGCTGTTGTACTTTTTGTGATGTAAGGTGACAAAAAGATGGTTTATTTAGCACAGTTTTTATTTTTTACGGTGTTCATCTGAGAGGTTAGGTCATGTGATATGTTTATAGAGCCAGTCGGCACGGACGCGGCGATACCTAATATGTATACTTCACCCCCCCTATTTTTGACCAATTTTTTTTTACTTTATTTGGGGAAACTGACGTTTTTGTTTATTTTTACTTGAAACTTTAAATTTTTTGGGGGGAAAACTTTATTTTTTCAACTTTTTCTTTCACTTTATTTTTTGTCCCACTTTGGGACTTGAACTTTTGTGGGTCTAATCCTTTACAATGCATTCCAATACTTCTGTATTGGAATGCATTGGCTGTATGAGTAATACTGTGTGTATTACTCATACAGCTTCCGGCCTGTGAGATCCAGGGGGTAAAAGCCGCAAACCGCAGGTCTGAATTGACACGAGACCCCCCCCCCCCCCCCCCTCCCCCGTGCATTTAGCCAAGGTGCCTGCTCAATGATTTGAGCAGGCACCGGGTTCCGATCACCGCCCACCGGGCGGCGGTGATCGGTACGTCATGGGTCCTTAAGGAATCGGGAACCATGCCGTACCGGTACGTCCTAAGTCCTTAAGGGGTTAAGTGAAAAATATTGTGAGAAAAACAAGAGGGGAATATACCAGCGTTCTGTCATAGGTTTAAAAAAATTACTACTAAGGCCTCTTTTACATGAGCATGACGGATTAGGTCCTGATTCGTTTAGGGTGCATTCAGTGAAACTCGCACCGTTTTGCAAGCAAGTACAGTCAGTCTTGTCTGCGATTGCGTTCAGTGGTTCAATTTTTTCCGCGCGGGTGCAATCCGTTTTGATGTGTTTTTCACGCTCGTGATAAAAAACTGAAGGTTTACAAACAACATCTCCTAGCAACCATCAGTGAAAAACGCATTGCGTCCGGACTTGATTCCAGATGCAATGCGTTTTTCACTGAAGCCCCATTTACTTCTGTGGGGCCAGGGCTGCGTGAAAAACGCAGAATATAGGACATGCTGCATTTTTCACGCAACACAGAACTGATGCGTGAAAAAAAACGCTCATGTACACAGACCCATTGAAATGAATGGGTCAGGATTCAGTGTGGGTGCTATGCGTTCACGTCACTCGCTGCACCTGTGCGGAAAACTCGCTCGTGTGAAAGGGGCCTAAGAGTAATCACTCTATTATCCCTTACCCATGACTACACACCTGGATATTTACAGGAATAATTAGGGTGGGCCACAGATATCATAGGGCCCCATAACAAAATTTAGTATGCCCCCCACCCCCAATTTCCAGATACGTTGGTGGCAATCACTCCAAAGCAATGCAGAATACACTTGTCAATTTCGGACAATTTTAAGTCTTTTATGTGTATCTATTGAAGAGGTTATCCTGCGATTAATGTAAAAAATGAAAATCAGACTTCAGATAGTACATGACAGTCGCTTTATAGCAAAAGCCTTGTACCTCACACTGATCCAGAGAGCTCCCCATTCATTGCTCAATTTCTCTGCTAGATTTATTTCATGCTGGTAGATCAGGGGGCTAGTCCTTTATGTTGCAGCTCACTAGATATACTGGGGAGAGTTGAAGGATGGAACTGACCATGTGTGACCACCTCAGGGAGGTGGACAAAGAAATATACAATACACTATGCATATAGATTTTATGGAACAACTTAGTGGCTATGCAAAATTTTTAATTATATGCAATTAAAAAGGTATTCCAATCTAGGAGCTGGTTTGATAAATGTAGAATTTATCAATTTTAAAGCAATGAAAAAAAGTTACATCACCCACTTTAACTTATGTGTCGGAAAAACTGGAAAAGGTGATTCATAAATACGTTGCTCATTCTGACGACCATATTTCTCAATTTATTTACATCATAAAGTTGGCAAAAATACATTGATAAACCTGCTTCCCTTCCCTATTATAACACAGTTGGCTGCCTGCAGCCACTGGGCGAGCTCAGTGCATAGGAATTTATACAGTTACCACTTAATGGAATGGAAGCTGAAATAATCACTTCAACGCCTGGCCATTTTTCTGCCCTACTAGTTGCATGGTCTGCATTCACTGAAGGTACGCTACTGGGTGAGACAATGGCTTAAAACTTAACACTCAAAAGTAGAGTTGAGCGAACACCTGGATGTTCGGGTTCGAGAAGTTCGGCTGAACTTCACGGAAATGTTCGGGTTCGGGATCCGAACCCGAACCGAACTTAGTCCCGAACCCGAACCCCATTGAAGTCAATGGGGACCCGAACTTTTGGGCACTAAAAAGGCTGTAAAAACAGCCCAGGAAAGAGCTAGTGGGCTGCAAAAGGCAGCAACATGTAGGTAAATCCCCTGCAAACAAATGTGGATAGGGAAATGAATTAAAATAAAAATAAAAAAAATAAAAATGACCCAATATCAATTGGACAGAGGTCCCATAGCAGAGAATCTGGCTTCACATCAGCAGAGAATCAGTTTCTTCATGCCATAGCAGAGAATCTGGCTTCATGTCAGCACAGAATCAGTCTTCATGTCATAGCAGAGAATCAGGCTTCACGTCACCCACCACTGGAACAGGCCACTGTCACACATTTAGGCCCAGGCACCCAGGCAGAGGAGAGAGGTCCCGTAACAGAGAATCTGGCCTGATGTCAGTGCAGAATCAGTCTTCATGTCATAGCAGAGAATCAGGCTTCACGTCACCCACCACTGGAACAGGCCACTGTCACACATTTAGGCCCAGGCAGAGGAGAGAGGTCCCGTAACAGAGAATCTGGCCTGATGTCAGCGCAGAATCAGTCTTCATGTCATAGCAGAGAATCAGGCTTCACGTCACCCACCACTGGAACAGGCCACTGTCACACATTTAGGCCCAGGCACCCAGGCAGAGGAGAAAGGTCCCGTAACATAGAATCTGGCCTTATGTCAGCGCAGAATCAGTCTTCATGTCATAGCAGAGAATCAGGCTTCACGTCACCCACCACTGGAACAGGCCACTGTCACACATTTAGGCCCCGGCACCCAGACAGAGGAGAGCGGTCCCGTAACAGAGAATCTGGCCTTATGTCAGCGCAGAATCTGTCTTCATGTCATAGCAGAGAATCAGGCTTCACGTCACCCACCACTGGAACAGGCCACTGTCACACATTTAGGCCCCGGCACCCAGACAGAGGAGAGAGGTCCTGTAACAGAGAATCTGGCCTTATGTCAGCACAGAATCTGTCTTCATGTCATAGCAGAGAATCAGGCATCACGTCACCCACCACTGGAACAGGCCACTGTCACACATTTAGGCCCAGGCACCCAGGCAGAGGAGAGAGGTCCCGTACCAGAGAATCTGGCCTTATGTCAGCGCAGAATCAGTCTTCATGTCATAGCAGAGAATCAGGCTTCACGTCACCCACCACTGGAACAGGCCACTGTCACACATTTAGGCCCCGGCACCCAGACAAAGGAGAGCGGTCCCGTAACAGAGAATCTGGCCTTATGTCAGCGCAGAATCTGTCTTCATGTCATAGCAGAGAATCATGCTTCACGTCACCCACCACTGGAACAGGCCACTGTCACACATTTAGGCCCCGGCACCCAGACAGAGGAGAGAGGTCCTGTAACAGAGAATCTGGCCTTATGTCAGCGCAGAATCAGTCTTCATGTCATAGCAGAGAATCAGGCTTCACGTCACCCACCACTGGAACAGGCCACTGTCACATATTTAGGCCCAGGCACCCAGGCAGAGGAGAGAGGTCGCGTAACAGAGAATCTGGCTTCATGTCAGCACAGAATAAGTCTTCATGTCATAGCAGAGAATCAGGCTTCACGTCACCCACCACTGGAACAGGCCACTGTCACATATTTAGGCCCAGGCACCCAGGCAGAGGAGAGAGGTCGCGTAACAGAGAATCTGGCTTCATGTCAGCACAGAATAAGTCTTCATGTCATAGCAGAGAATCAGGCTTCACGTCACCCACCACTGGAACAGGCCACTGTCACACATTTAGGCCCCGGCACCCAGACAGAGGAGAGGTTCATTCAACTTTGGGTTGCCCCGCAATATAATGGTAAAATGAAATTAAAAATAGTATTGAATGAGGAAGTGCCCTGGAGTAGAATAATATATTGTTAAGGGGAGGTAGTTAATATCTAATCTGCACAAGGGATGGACAGGTCCTGTGGGATCCATGCCTGGTTCATTTTTATGAACGTCAGCTTGTCCACATTGGCTGTAGACAGGCGGCTGCGTTTGTCTGTAATGACGCCCCCTGCCGTGCTGAATACACGTTCAGACAAAACGCTGGCCGCCGGGCAGGCCAGCACCTCCAAGGCATAAAAGGCTAGCTCTGGCCACGTGGACAATTTGGAGACCCAGAAGTTGAATGGGGCCGAACCATTAGTCAGTACGTGGAGGGGTGTGCACAGGTACTGTTCCACCATGTTAGTGAAATGTTGCCTCCTGCTAACACGTTCCGTATCAGGTGGTGGTGCACTTAGCTGTGGCGTGTTGACAAAACTTTTCCACATCTCTGCCATGCTAACCCTGCCCTCAGAGGAGCTGGGCGTGACACAGCTGCGTTGGCGACCTCTTGCTTCCACTGGTTCCCCTGTGACATTTGGGAATGCTCTCAGTAGCGCGTCTACCAACGTGCGCTTGTACTCGCGCATCTTCCTATCACGCTCCAGTGTAGGAAGTAAGGTGGGCACATTGTCTTTGTACCGGGGATCCAGCAGGGTGGCAACCCAGTAGTCCGCACACGTTAAAATGTGGGCAACTCTGCTATCGTTGCGCAGGCACTGCAGCATGTAGTCGCTCATGTGTGCCAGGCTGCCCAGAGGTAAGGACAAGCTGTCCTCTGTGGGAGGCATATCGTCATCGTCCTGTGTTTCCCCCCAGCCACGCACCAGTGATGGGCCCGAGCTGCTTTGGGTGCCACCCCGCTGTGAACATGCTTCATCCTCATCCTCCTCCACCTCCTCCTCATCCTCGTCCTCCTCGTCCTCCAGTAGTGGGCCCTGTCTGGCCACATTTGTACCTGGCCTCTGGTGTTGCAAAAAACCTCCCTCTGAGTCACTTCGAAGAGACTGGCCTGAAAGTGCTAAAAATGACCCCTCTTCCTCCTCTTCCTCCTGGGCCACCTCCTCTTCCATCATCGCCCTGAGTGTTTTCTCAAGGAGACATAGAAGTGGTATTGTAACGCTGATAACGGCGTCATCGCCACTGGCCATGTTGGTGGAGTACTCGAAACAGCGCAACAGGGCACACAGGTCTCGCATGGAGGCCCAGTCATTGGTGGTGAAGTGTGTCTGATCCACAGTGCGACTGACCCGTGCGTGCTGCAGCTGAAACTCCACTATGGCCTGCTGCTGCTCGCACAGTCTGTCCAGCATATGCAAGGTGGAGTTCCACCTGGTGGGTACGTCGCATATGAGGCGGTGAGCGGGAAGGCCGAAGTTACGCTGTAGCGCAGACAGGCAAGCAGCGGCAGGGTGTGAACGCCGGAAGCGCAAACAGACGGCCCGCACTTTATGCAGCAGCTCTGACATGTCGGGGTAGTTGCGAATGAACTTCTGCACCACCAAATTCAGCACATGCGCCAGGCAAGGGATGTGCGTCAAACCGGCTAGTCCCAGAGCTGCAACGAGATTTCGCCCATTATCGCACACCACCAGGCCGGGCTTGAGGCTCACCGGCAGCAACCACTCATCGGTCTGTTGTTCTATACCCCGCCACAACTCCTGTGTGGTGTGGGGCCTGTCCCCCAAACATATGAGTTTCAGAATGGCCTGCTGACGTTTACCCCGTGCTGTGCTGAAGTTGGTGGTGAAGGTGTGTGGCTGACTGGATGAGCAGGTGGAAGAAGAGAAGGAGGAAGCTGAGTAGGAGGAGGAGGAGACAGGAGGCAAAGAATGTTGCCCTGCGATCCTTGGCGGCGGAAGGACGTGCGCCAAACAGCTCTCCGCCTGGGGCCCAGCCGCCACTACAGTTACCCAGTGTGCAGTTAGGGAGATATAGCGTCCCTGGCCGTGCTTACTGGTCCACGTATCTGTGGTTAGGTGGACCTTGCCACAGATGGCGTTGCGCAGTGCACACTTGATTTTATCGGACACTTGTTTGTGCTGGGAAGGCACGGCTCTCTTGGAGAAGTAGTGGCGGCTGGGAACAACATACTGTGGGACAGCAAGTGACATGAGCTGTTTGAAGCTGTGTGTGTCCACCAGCCTAAATGACAGCATTTCATAGGCCAGTAGTTTAGAAATGCTGGCATTCAGGGCCAGGGATCGAGGGTGGCTAGGTGGGAATTTACGCTTTCTCTCAAATGTTTGTGAGATGGAGAGCTGAACGCTGCTGTGTGACATGGTTGAGATGCTTGGTGACGCAGGTGGTGGTGTTGGTGGTACATCCCATGTTTGCTGGGCGGCAGGTGCCAACGTTCCTCCAGAGGCAGAGGAAGAGGCCGAGGCGGCGGCAGCAGCAGCAGAAGAGGCCGAGGCGGCAGCAGCAGAAGAGGCCGAGGCGGCGGCAGCAGCAGAAGAGGCCGAGGCGGCAGCAGCAGAAGAGGTAGCAGGGGGAGCCTGAGTGACTTCCTTGTTTTTAAGGTGTTTACTCCACTGCAGTTCATGCTTTGCATGCAGGTGCCTGGTCATGCAGGTTGTGCTAAGGTTCAGAACGTTAATGCCTCGCTTCAGGCTCTGATGGCACAGCGTGCAAACCACTCGGGTCTTGTCGTCAGCACATTGTTTGAAGAAGTGCCATGCCAGGGAACTCCTTGAAGCTGCCTTTGGGGTGCTCGGTCCCAGATGGCGGCGGTCAGTAGCAGGCGGAGTCTCTTGGCGGCGGGTGTTCTGATTTTGCCCACTGCTCCCTCTTTTGCTACGTTGTTGGCTCGGTCTCACCACTGCCTCTTCCTCCGAACTCTGAAAGTCAGTGGCACGACCTTCATTCCATGTGGGGTCTAGGACCTCATCGTCCCCTGCATCGTCTTCCACCCAGTCTTGACCCCTGACCTCCTGTTCAGTCTGCACACTGCAGAAAGACGCAGCAGTTGGCACCTGTGTTTTGACATCATCAGAGACGTGCTGAGGTGGTATTCCCATGTCCTCATCATCAGGAAACATAAGTGGTTGTGCGTTAGTGCATTCTATCTCTTCCACCCCTGGTGAAGGGCTAGGTGGATGCCCTTGGGAAACCCTGGCAGCAGAGTCTTCAAACAGCATAAGAGACTGCTGCATAACTTGAGGCTCAGACAGTTTCCCTTATATGCATGGGGGTGATGTGACAGACTGATGGGCTTGGTTTTCATGCGCCATCTGTGCGCTTTCTGCAGAAGACTGGGTGGGAGATAATGTGAACGTGCTGGATGCACTGTTGGCCACCCAATTGACTAATGCCTGTACCTGCTCAGGCCTTACCATCCTTAGAACGACATTGGGCCCCACCAAATATCCCTGTAAATTCTGGCGGCTACTGGGACCTGAGGTAGTTGGTACACTAGGACGTGTGGCTGTGGCAGAACGGCCACGTCCTCTCCCAGCACCAGAGGGTCCACTAACACCACCACGACCATGTCCACGTCCGCGTCCCTTATTAGATGTTTTCCTCATTGTTCCCGTTCACAACAATTTTGAGAATGGCAAATTTGGGAATGCTTTTTCAACCCAGAACAAAAAGTGTGCTTTTATGGTCACTACAAATAACTTGACCAGCTAAAACAGTACAGATTTGGTTGAATAGAGATGTGAGGCCTGGTTTTTTTTGCGCTGTGTGACAGGTATAGGTTTAATCACAGAATCAGACTTCTATCTGCACGCTAGCGTGTGTCTTAGGTTTTTCTGAATGACACTATCAGTACCTTCAATGTAAGATATCCTTTTTGGGATAGGTTTCAAGTAGGCCTCAAATACCAGAAACTAGTTATTTTGAGAATGGCAAATTTGGGAATAGTTTTTCAACCCAGAAAAAAAAGTGTGCTTTTACGGTTACTACAAATAACTTGACCAGCTAAAACAGTACAGATTTGGTTGAATAGAAATGTCAGGTCTATTTTTTAGGCGCTGGGTGATAGGCTCAACTTGCCCCTGATGTAGTATATGTCCAAAAAATAACCACACTGTTGATGGTTAAATGCACTTGGGTGACACAGGCTCAGCCTGCACCAGATGTAGTATATGGCCAAAAAATAATCAGACTGTTGATGGTTAAATGCACTTCGGTGACACAGGCTCAGCCTGCAGCTGATGTAGGATATAGCACAAAATAACCACACTATTGATGGTTAAATACACTTGGTGATAGCTTGAGCTGGCGCACCACAAGTCACAAAATGGCCGCCGATCACCCCAGAAAAAAAGTGATCTAAAAACGCTCTGGGCAGCCTCAAAAAAGTGAGCAAGTCAATATTAGCACTTCAATGATCCACAGCTGCAGATCGATCACAGAATGAAGTCTTTTGGAGGAGTTAATCTGCCTTATCTCGCCCTACTGTCGCAGCTGCAACCTCTCCCTATGCTTGAATCAGCAGAGTGACGTGCAGCGCTACGTGACCCAAGCTTATATAGAGGCTGGGTCACATGCTGCACTGGCCAATCACAGCCATGCCAATAGTAGGCAAGGCTGTGATGGTCTCTTGGGGCAAGTAGTATGACGCTTGTTGATTGGCTGCTTTGCAGCCTTTCAAAAAGCGCCAAGAAAGCGCCGAACACCGAAACCGAACACGGACTTTTACGAAAATGTTCGGGTTCGGGTCCGTGTCACGGACACCCCAAAATTCGGTACGAACCCGAACTATACAGTTCGAGTTCGCTCATACCTACTCAAAAGCAATATCAGAAACAGGATTTACAGTCAGGATCAATCTGATAATTTTCTAAAGTACTATAGACTGCAACTACAAAGCTTTGAAAAGGTATTCATACCACTTGAACTTTTCCACATTTTTTCACATTACACCTACAAACTGAATTGCATGTATTGGGATTTTATGTGATAGATCAACACAAAGTCGCAAGTATGTATGAAGTGAAAAGAAAATAATACATGGTTTTTAAAACTTTTAGAAGAATCTGAAAAGTGTGGTGTACATTTGTATTCAGCCCCCTGTACTCATACCCGAAAATAAAATCCAGTGTGATCAATTGCCTTCAGAAGTCACCTAATTAGTAAATAGAGTCCACCTGTGTGTAATGTACTCTCAGTATAACTACAGCTGTTCTATGAAGGCCACAAGACAGGTCAGGGATAAAGTTGTGGAGAAGTGTATAGCAGGGTTAGGTTCTAAAAGATATCCCAAGCTCTGAACATCTCATGGAGTACTGTTCAATCCATCATCCGAAAATTAAAGTAGTATGGCACAACTGCAAATCCACCAAGACATGGCAATCCAACTAAACCGACAGCCCAGGCAAGAAGAGCACTAATTAGAGAAGCATCCAAGATGCCCATGGTCACTCTGGATAAATTGCAGAGATCCACAGCTCAGGTGGGAGAATCTGTTCACAGGACAACGATTAGTCGTGTACTCCACAAATTTGCCCTTTATGAAAGAGTGGCAAGAAGAAAGCCATTTTTGAAAGCAAGCCATAAGCAGTTCTGTTTACAGTTTGCCACAAGCCATGTAGGGGACACAGCAAACATGTGAAAGATGCTATGTGTGGCAGAAAACTAACACTGCACACACCTACCCCACCGTGAAATCACTGTGAAGGACAATGACCCTAAACATACAGTCAGAGCTACAATAAAATGGTTCTGATCAAAGCATAGTCATGTGTTAGACTTAAATCCCATTGAGAAATCTGTGGCAAGACTTGAAAATTGCTGTTCACAGATGCTCTCCATTCAATCTGACTGAGTTTGAGTTTTTTCGCCCCATAGCAGACCTGTGCTGAAGGAGACTAGCAGTGGGTTGATTGCTCAGCTGATCTATTCCTCTGTGCTACTGTTCTGACTAATGGAGTGCAGAGTCATGACCTATCAGGTTCTGATCCCGGTACTCAGTACTCTATTTAAACCCCTTCCTGGCCTTATACCAGTGCCAGTGATAGTCTGTGACTCCCTAGCTGTGCTCCCAGTTCCAGTTCTGTCTGTAGATACAAAAAATATCTAAAACAGTTTTTAGTACATTGCCTTTTTACGGTGCTTCACGGATTCCAGTTGTGAAGTGGGTACAGTTCACATATATAGATGCGTTTTTTCAGGTGGACCGCGCTGCTCCAGAGCATACAAAAAAACCTTCTTTCCGAATCAAGCAAATATCACTGGATATGGGAAAGCATTCAGGTCACATAGATCCAATTTCTCCTTCCTTTGTGCACTCCTATGGAGGATCAAGGTTGCCACAGATAGTAAAGTACAATCACAGAATTTAAACTGCAAAGGTTTTATTGTACAGGGTGGGCCATTTATATGGATACACCTTAATAAAATGGGAATGGTTGGTGATATTAACTTCCTGTTTGTGGCACATTAGTATATGTGAGGGGGGAAACTTTTCAAGATGGGTGGTGACCATGGCGGCCATTTTGAAGTCGGCCATTTTGAATCCAACTTTAGTTTTTTCAATAGGAAGAGGGTCATGTGACACATCAAACTTATTGGGAATTTCACAAGAAAAACAATGGTGTGCTTGGTTTTAACGTAACTTTATTCTTTCATGAGTTATTTACAAGTTTCTGACCACTTATAAAATGTGTTCAATGTGCTGCCCATTGTGTTGGATTGTCAATGCAACCCTCTTCTCCCACTCTTCACACACTGATAGCAACACCGCAGGAGAAATGCTAGCACAGGCTTCCAGTATTCGTAGTTTCAGGTGCTGCACATCTCGTATCATCTGAAGGCAATCGTCTAGGCTGTGAAGATACGAGATGTGCAGCACCTGAAACTACGGATACTGGAAGCCTGTGCTAGCATTTCTCCTGTGGTGTTGCTATCAGTGTGTGAAGAGTGGGAGAAGAGGGCTGCATTGACAATCCAACACAATGGGCAGCACATTAAACACATTTTATAAGTGGTCAGAAACTTGTAAATAACTCATGAAAGAATAAAGTTACGTTAAAACCAAGCACACCATTGTTTTTCTTGTGAAATTCCCAATAAGTTTGATGTGTCACATGACCCTCTTCCTATTGAAAAAACTAAAGTTGGATTCAAAATGGCCGACTTCAAAATGGCCGCCATGGTCACCACCCATCTTGAAAAGTTTCCCCCCTCACATATACTAATGTGCCACAAACAGGAAGTTAATATCACCAACCATTCCCATTTTATTAAGGTGTATCCATATAAATGGCCCACCCTGTACTTACAAGATAAAAGCGGGTTACAAGCAGTGTACAAGATATCAATCACCCGACCCGGGTTTCGCTTCGGAAAGCTTCGTCAGAGGTATCTCCTCCACCCTTTCAGGGGCGGTCTTTTTAAACCACAGGTGGGAATCCACCACACCTCCATTAAAACATCATAGCCAATATGGCTCTTTCCCATACAATCCATATCCATAATAAATATATAAAACCCTAAATACAATATACATCCTATAGGTATAAATATAAAATCATAAAAAAAATCATCATACATAATCTTCCTTCAAATTTCAGGATAAACAAAACACACCTAATTCAATAATAATGTTATCCCACTCAGAAAGGACCATCCTTCCCACATGACCCCCATTCCAGCCAATAACGAACTACACATCCTAGGACCGCCTACTTTCATTCACGGATAGAAACATACATCATATCCCACATGATCTCCTTTAACCAATCCCATTCTTTCGTAGTGACACACCCTAGGACCGCCTACTTCCATTCACAGATATTCAGATACGTCATTGCCCACATGATCCCCTCGGACCAATCCGAGTACCTCAGTAATACTACCAAGGTCATTGAATGGCTCTGATGGATGCTGCGGTACAGAACTTTTCTTTCAGGTAAGGCAGGGTTTAAGATCGAATTCTACATTTATCCCTTTAGGTTGTAACATACCCATCCTATAGATCCATTCAACCTCCCTCCTGTTAATCTGCGTAATAGAATTCCCTCCCCGCCAATGCAGTTTAAACAGCTCGACTCCGACAAATAACAAGCCACTTGGATTTTTTTGGTGCATAGTTTTAAAATGCTTTGAGACACTATCCGTCTCTAATCCCTTTCTTATGTTCCTGACATTTTCCTGAATTTTCACCTTCAATTTCCTCATGGTCCAGCCTACATATTGGAGGCCACATGGACACTCCAACATGTAGACCACCCCTACACTCTCACAGGTGATAAGCCCCTTTACTTATAATCCTGATCCTTCTTATTCAAATGCACAATCTGTGTGTCCCTTTTTCTTTTTTCCTATTTCGACACGGCAGGCAGAACCCGCACCAGATAAATCTATTTCCTTTTTTTCGATCCTCAAAATGTATTGAACTGTGGACTAGTCTAGTGCGAAGACTCGGAGCCTTCCTGAAAATCACACTCAGTTGATCCGGGATATTTTTCCCCAACACTGGATCATTCTTCAGGGTTGACCAGTTTTTTCTTATCACATTTTTAATAATCCCGGCCTGCACCGTAAATTGTGTAATGAATGAAAAACTAAATGAAATCTTTTCCTATTTTAAGCGAACTTCCTTTTTTTATTACTTTTTCCTTCTATTTCTTTCCTACATTTCACTAGATCCTCTCTACCATATCCCTTTTCTACAAATCGCTCACTGATAGCCTCACTCTGCGTCTTAAAATCTTATTTTTTTGAACAATTGCGATACACCCTCTTTATTTGTCCCTTTGGTATATTTTTAAGCCAAGGTTTATAATGGCAGCTAGACGTGTCTATATACCCATTCACATCAGTCTCCTTAAAAAACGTTTAGTCTTCAGATGGTCATCTTCTACAAATATAGTTAGATCGAGAAAATTGATGATATTCTTACTGACTGTACTTGTGAAGGATTGTCCGATTCAGTATATCATGTTTTTACTGGGTATTTTAAGGTATATATATATATATATATTTGTTACACACCCCTTTATTCACTTGAATTTTTTAAGCATCTCACTTACATGATCACTTGCCCCATAATGTACATGGTTACTCATTGTTTTATATATATATATATATATATATATATATATATCCCTTTTGTATCCGAGTCTTGGTAATACTTGTGGATAATGATATTGTCATTGTCTCCTATATGGTTTCAGTGACCGATTATATTGGCGCTCTGCCTAATATTCTATTCTATGTTCAAACCACACAATGAGACTTATGGGATATATGATTGCTCTTTTTGGTGCATTAAATATAACATATAGCAGTGGTTTTCAGAGCAGATCTATTGTTATCCTTCGTATGTTTACAGTGCTCTAGGACCTTTTGCAGGTTATGTGATGGTCACGTGATTGATGACGCGCTTGGCATGTGACCGATAATAGTGGTGTTTATTGGTTCACATTCAGCGCTTCTGTAGAGATGGGTGCGGCTTTCTTGCTGGCTGTGGTGACGGCGCCCCGCCCATACATCAACGCGATGACATCACGGACATGCGCAATGGACCTATGGAGACGCCGACATGTATTGCCAATACGACGATGCAGGTGGAGTTTTTCTAATGAATACCAGGTACATATGATTGTGGTGCAACATTTCTATTGGTAGCAGTGATCATTTTAATTAATACACAGGTGGCACTAAAGAGTTGCTTGTGCTTATTGGTCTTATTTTGTCACATGGGGGGCTTATTAAGATATTTATATGTTTGAATAACTTTGTACTAGTATACTTGAGAAAGGCTACTGTGTAGCCGAAACGTCGTATTGCTATGTGTGTGCACTCTTGGTCCCCAATAAAAGTCACACTGGATATGCTGCTGTGAAACCTTCTCTCTACCATTATACATAGGAAGGCGGTGGATTGGCGGTTCCATCACGGCTGATGCATTCCGGACAGGTCAGAAGGTCCATCTTGTGCTGCTCTACAACTACTTCTTATTAATGTACTTGTGAAGGAGAGATTCCATTGATTTACATTCAGGTTACCTATAAAATCCAAAAGGCCCTGTTCCTCTCCACTCCAAATAAACAGGCAATCATCGATAAACCTCTTCCAAATAATAAGCTCACCAAACTCGGTTACTTTATTAAGGACGGGCCTGATGGTTTCTTTTTCCCAGGACCACATGAATATATTAGCAAAACTGGGGGCGAAAAAAAAAAATAACAGTTCTATCTGTGCATTTGGATTGCTCATATTATTGACTTTGGCTTGCCTTTGATCACTCTTTGCCTCGTGTTTTTGGTACTTTGTCTCTTATCTGCTTCTGATCTCAGCTTGGCTTTTTGACTACTCTCTGTCTCTCGATTTGGTGCTGTATTGTCCTCCTGGTTCTGACCCATTCATGTACGACTCTGCTTTTGTGTGGTTTTGTCTCTGTGTTTTGTCTGTCTTGCACGTTAGTAGGATAGGGAATGTCGACCGGTTGCGGACTTAGCGCCTAGGGTTTGGCCTGCAAGTAGAGTGGGAAAGCTGGTGGGGTTCCTGTTAGGGCTCATTATCTGTGTCTTCCCTACCAACTGCCTTAACAGTGGTCCTACAAATTATTGACTCAGGAGGGCTGAATACAAATGCAAGCCACACCAGATTTTTACTTATTAAAATTTTTAAAAACCATGTATCATTTTCTTTTCACTTCACACATACAGTACTTGCTATTTTTAACATATAAATTTGTAGGTGTAATGTAAACAAATGTGTAAAAGTTTAAGAGGTATGAATACTTTTTCAAGGCACTGTAGTTGCAATCTATAGTACTTTACAAAAGTATGAAATTTATCCTGACTCCTGACATAAGCTAGACAAACAGTCTGTTTGGTACATCTACTAATGGAAGACTTGTGGCTACAGCACCTCTGTTACTCCAAAAAACTCACAAAAATGGGCCTAAATGGGTGAAAATGCTCCAAACCCAGACACTATAGCGTGTCTACAACCGGGGGAGCAATTCCTCCGCATGCGGTCCGCAGACAATGGCAATCCCCAGCACAAAATGCGTACAATGGAGGATGTCGGGGCGGATCGCATGCACCACAAGAACATCTTACACAAAATGATACATTGTGCAGATGAAAAAATATACATACAAAAATCACTGCAAAAAATGCACCAAAATGATACGCAACTGACAATACTAGCTAATTCCTTAGGCCGATGTTAAAAGCTGAGAACTTTGCCAATATCTTCCAGTCAGGAACATATCGGAGCCCCTCATGCACCACGTCACGGTGTCTCAGCACGCATGGGGTCCTACCACTCAACTGCCCTTGGTGTGTGAACAGGGTCTGAATTAGTTGAGTGGTAGGACCCCATGCGTGCTGAGACACCGTGACGTGGTGCATGAGGGGCTCCGATATGTTCCTGACTGGAAGATATTGGCAAAGTTCTCAGCTTTTAACATCGGCCTGAGGAATTAGCTAGTATTGTCTGTTGCGTATCATTTTGGTGCATTTTTTGCAGTGATTTTTGTATGTATATTTTTTAATCTCCACAATGTATCATTTTGTGTAAGATGTTCTTGTGGTGCATGCGGTCCGCCCCAGCATCCTCCATTGTACGCATTTCTTGCTGGGGATTGCCGTTGTCTGCGGACCGCATGCGGAGGAATTGCTCCCCCGGTTGTAGACACGCTATAGTGTCTGGGTTTGGAGCATTTTCACCCGTTTAGGCCACTTTTTTTCAGTGAGTTTTTTGTCTATGTGTTTGGAATGTGTCACTTTATTTGTTGGTAACATTCTTTTGCACCTGGTAGCTTCTGTGTCACATGGTCTGTTGTGGGTGCAGCTCACAGCTTTATCCTACCTCACAGTGCATTGGTGATACCACTATGGAGGCATGTGAGAGTCTGGCTGTGAGTTGATTTCTAGCACTGATTCAGACCCTGTTCACACACCACGGGCAGTTGAGTGGTAGGACCCCATGCGTGCTGAGACACCATGACGTGGTGCATGAGGGGCTCAGATATGTTCCTGACTGGAAGATATTGGCAAAGTTCTCAGCTTTTAACATCGGCCTGAGGAATTAGCTAGTATTGTCAGTTGCGTATCATTTTGGTGCATTTTTTGCAGTGACCTCTGTTACTCCCCTGAAAGTGAACTAACAAATTCTCATATTCCTGCCACTTTTGGTACATTCTAAACAATGGATTAGTCATCTCCTTACATCTAGGAAATGAACTAGGGACAGTAGTGATATCTAACAGGAAAGACATCTCAACATGCAATCAGAGGAACCAATTGTTGTATGCCTAGAAACACTGCATAAGGGGAGAGATTTATCTGTTGCTGCATGACATCAGTAGACCCAACAGTGACATTGCTTTCCTAATAGAGGTGAAATGAGAAAGTAAAAACTCTGTGTTTCCTAGACAGAGTACAGGTGCACAGACCTAAAGAAGTATACCATATTTTGTGAGGCCACGCCATGTACTCAATGTAGCCCACAGTGAAGACATCAGGAAGGAGAAGACTCAGCAGCAGAGCCAGCAGAGAGCTGCAACACCAAAGCTGTCCAGGTGAAGTTCCAGCCCACGTAAAAGTATATCAGGCAAGCTCAGACTCGCTGATTGGACAGCATCAAAGAGCCACACTCCCACTAGACAAATGAGCACAGTTGGCCGCCCCCTTGGCAAACCACTGCCTTATTAGTGTATCTGACATGAGAACTGGAGGCCACAATATGTCAGGAGAAAAACAAAATAAAAATTATAGGAAGTATGACGGGAACTGGCAAAACATGGAGGCAATTTTCAAAATTTAGACTGGTGACGGGCGCTCTTTAACCTATTAGTGACCACCCATACGTGTTTTTACGGCGGTCACTAAGGGGCCTTAGGCAGGGCCGCCACTTTTTTATGGCGGCCCAGTCTAAGCGCTGCACGGGTCTCCCGGGGACCCGGCTCTTACTTGAGAGCTGCGGCCCTTCTCTAACAGCCCGGACCGTCAGGAGTGCTGTTTAACACTTTACATGCCGCGGGCAATGGCGCCCGCCGCATGTAAAGTACTGACAGAGGGAGCGGACTCCCTCTGTCTCTGTCACGGGCTATGGTGTATGCTGTGACACTGTTGCCACACTTGCGGTTGCCCGCGGCAACGTGTTGCTGTGAGAGCATGCGGTGGCGGTGTCTCGACCTTCTGGGTGATTGCCGTGACATGGTTGCCACGCATGCTGTTGCCGGTGGTTACGTGGTTTGGTATGCTTGTGTGTGCACTTCCCCTTTAAGTGGCTTCCTTCCCCTGTCTGGTGATGTAAGGGTTAACTACCTTGCTGGGTGTGGTCACTTGTGCTTCTTATACCTGTGGCTTTAGGTCAGGAGTGAGTGGTACTCCAGCCTTGGTGTGTGCTGGAGTTAAGCTCCTTGTCTGGTTGTTACATCTGTCCAGTGAGGGCCACCCTTGTGGTCATCAATGTCATCCCGGTGTCTCCTTTCCTTCCTGTCCCTATTTGTATGGAGTGGGTTATGTTCAGGGTGTTGGTATGTCTAGTTTGGTGTTACATGTTTGGTGTCATGCTTATTGCAGCTATGGGTGTCCTGGGTTCCTGTGTGGTTTGTGGTGTGTGCTGTGTCCTTTAATGTTGGTGTGGACAGGGCCGTCTTTAATATTGATTGGACCCTGGGCAAGAATTTACTTGGGCCCCCTGGATCCCGCCTTCCCACACCTTAAAAAAAAGAAAATCTTATACTCACCTGTTTCCTTTCACTGGCGCTCACTAGCTGCTGGTACGGCGAGGGATGGTGCAACGCAGACGCGCACACCTCACCGCGTCCTGGCACAGGCGGGCGTGATGACATCATCACGCCTGCCTGCGCTGGGATTTCACTACCAAATAGACCTCAGGCCTGTAGTCTATGACAAGTCTTGTCGCCATCTGCAAATTTTAAGGCACATTGGCGACCATTTTGCTCGCCATCTGGAGCGCTGTATTGCATCAGTGACATGAACACTCTCCACATATAATGTTATATTACATCAGTGACATCACCGCTCTCCACATATAAGTGATATATTACATCAGTGACATTACCGCTGTCCACATATAGGCGATATATTACATCAGTGACATCACCGCTCTCTACATATATGTGATGAGCGGTGATGTCACTGATGTAATATATTACTTACCGGTATATGTGGACAGCAGTGATGTCACTGATGTAATATATTACTTATGTGTGGAGAGTGGTGATGTCACTGATGTAATATATCACTTATAAGTAATATATTACATCAGTGACATCACCGCTGTCCATATATAGGTGATATATTACATCTGTGACATCACCGCTCTCCACATATAAGAGGCATATTACATCAGTGACGTCATCCCTTGGCGCTGGGGTGCGCAGCCAGAGCCGGCCTTAGGTGTTCAGGCGCCCTGTGCGAGCTAACCTTGTGGTAGTGTTACCTGCAGTCCTATGTAAAACCACAGATAACACTAGTGCTAAATAATGTAGTAGTGTTACCTGCAGTCCTATGTAAAACCACAGATAACACTAGTGCAGATCATGTGGTAGTGTTACCTGCAGTCCTATGTAAAACCACAGATAACACTAGTGCAGATCATGTGGTAGTGTTACCTGAAGTCCTATGTAAAACCACAGATAACACTAGTGTAGATCATGTGGAAGTGTTACCTTCGTCCTTAGTGTGCCTCCCTGTGTCTATCGCACGGACTCCATGCTGGCGCTGCCTCCTCTTCCATCTTCTTCCTCTTGTCCCGCACAGAACGTTCTGAAGCAGCTGCGTCAAGACATAGGAACACTGTGGGCATGGTGATACACACAGGGAGAGACACACACACAAGGACGGACACACACACACAGGGACGGACACACACACACACACACACACACAAAGGGACAGACACACACACAGGGACGGACACACACACACAAGGACGGACACACACACAGGGACGGACACACACACACAGGGACGGACACACACACTGGCACACTCAACATCAGCAGCAAGGAGTTAAAGTCCAACCCTTAATGCCCCCAAGATCCCTGGGGGGCGGGGGGGTTGATGTAGTAGCAGGAAAGCACACACTGCCCCCCTGTCCTATATGAGCCCCCCCCTGTCCTATATGAGCCCCCCCGTCCTATATGAGCCCCCCCTGTCCTATATGAGCCCCCCCTGTCCTATATGAGCCCCCCCCCTGTCCTATATGAGCCCCCCCCTGTCCTATATGAGCCCCCCCTCCTATATGAGCCCCCCTGTCCTATATGAGCCCCCCCTGTCCTATATGAGCCCCCCCTGTCCTATATGAGCCCCCTGTCCTATATGAGCCCCCCCTGTCCTATATGAGCCCCCCCTGTCCTATATGAGCCCCCCCCTGTCCTATATGAGCCCCCCGTCCTATATGAGCCCCTCCTGTCCTATATGAGCCCCCCTGTCCTATATGAGCCCCCCCTGTCCTATATGAGCCCCCCCGTCCTATATGAGCCCCCCCCCGTCCTATATGAGCCCCCCCCCCATGTCTACCACATACCTGTAAGTTCTGTTAGGTGCTTGGCTTTGGCTGTGGCTGCTGGCTGGGGCTCCGCCTCCTTCCTCTCTCTGCCTGTGCGGCAGCTGCATCACGCTCCAGCAGCCACTGGTCTGCTCTGTTAAAGAGACAGGCAGGCCAGGCAGGCCAGGCAGCAGAGAGGAGCGCAGAGCGGCCCCGGGCCCCGCCCCCTCCTCACTCTCTCTTTCTATAGTCCGGACCATGACTTTGTTATGTTACTGGGCCGGCGGGCGGCGGCGGCAACAAAATATAGGGGGCCCAAGTAAAATCCAAGTAAAATGCTGCTTGGGCCCCCCAGGAGCAACTGGGCCCGGGGCAGCTGCCCCTTTTGCCCTGCGGTAAAGACGGCCCTGGGTGTGGACAGCAGCACTTGTGCACGGGTTCCAGTCAGTTTGTCTGTGGCAGGTAAGTGTGTTATGGGTTTCGCTTACCTGCCATCTCCTTAAACTGTAAGTGTTCCCCTCTCCTTGCAGCCTGGCCTCAGATAGAGACTCCTGCTCCTCCATGATTGGGATGAACAGGTAGTCTCTTCCCTGCTCCTTGGTGAAGGATTACCAGAGAGACTTAGGGTCTTTAGGTATCCTGAGTATGAGCCGTCCTACCATCGGGGTCCGCTCATACGGTGAGGAGTCACAGAGAGGATTAGGGATGTTGTAGGAGGTGACCTGCTTCCTTATTACTCCTTTTTGGCCAGGCTGATCCCCTTTACCCTTTGACACCGCACGGTGGGGGGTTTCCCCCACTCCCCACCGTGACAGTCTCCCACCGGCACCCCACAAATGCGATCGCCGTGTGCCGATGTGTGTGAAGGCTGCTTTGGGTCTGATGTAGGCCCCAGACCAGCCTTCAGTAATTTACAGCAGGCTGTAAGCCTCTCTGGCGCAGCCTGCTGGTCAATGTTAGAATAGAATTTTCATTAAAATGCAATGCTCTAAAGGGATAAAGCATTGCATTTTAAAAGCAATTAAAAACTGTCTGTTATAGTCTGCTTGTGGTACTATTAAGTGGTAAAAAAAGTAAAAAAAAAAACATTTAAAATACACTTTTCAATGAAAAAAATTGCAAAAAAAAAAATCTTCCCCATATGTTTGGTATTGCCGTGTCTGTAATGACCCAGACTACATAAATATAATGTAAATTATCCCCTACGATGAATGCCGTAAAAAAAAGAAAAAATAGATAGAATTGCTAATTTTTTCTTAGTTGCCACCGAATAAACGTAATAACAAGCCATCAAAAAGCGCCATTTACTCCAAAATTATACCAATGAAAAATACAAGTCGTCGGGGGCGGAGTTTCGCAGCTGAGCCTTATGCTTGCTGCTTGCTGAGCTCCACTGCAGGCCAGCCTATATCGGGCTAATTATCAGCAACTGACCTCCAACAAAATGGGCAAATCCTCAAGGGACAAATCCAGGGAACAGCCAGGAACCTTGAAACTGCCTCCCACCCAAGGGGAGATTAAGCGTTTTTTGAGGAAGACGACGGCAGGCTCTGCACAGGGATCTGGCAAGATGGCGCTGGGCAGACTGAAAGAACCGCCTGCGTCACAAGCTGAAGACTTGGAGCCGGAGGGAGGCAGTGAAGCAGAGGATCCTGCGATAGAAGATGAGGACCAGAGGATATCTGTCACGACCGCTATCCCAGCAGCAGTCGTGTCGCACCAGACGGAGGGGAAGGGGGACCCTTATCTACGGATGGGAAATAGAATGGCCACCCCTGACTAACCCTAAGCTGGCACCTGTCTGCCCTGATACCCTAGACGGGGTGTGAACCCGTGCAGCGAGCAGGATGCCTAAACCCTCAGTCGCCCTAACAAGACTGGACTGGGGAAAGGCCGATGGGAGCGCTAGTCACCATCACTCACGTCTAGGAAAACAACAGGGGAAGACAGCAACAAACAAACAACAGCAGAGATAGACTTATCCAGTCACGAGCAGAGAAGGCGATCCCAAACACGACAGTCCACGCCGGACAAGAGCTCCACAGCAACACCATCAAACGATCTCCTTCCAAGGTCAGAGTAGCACTGGAAGTAAGGACTATATCTGGCAATGACTGCAAGTGAAAGTGAAACTAATATAGTAGCTGGGAGTGGCAGACAGGACTCACCTGAGAAGGATGCCTACAAACTCCCAGTCAGGACAAAAAGGTTCACAAGGCAAAACCCAGATGACATACCCTGAACCACGGAGCAAACTCACAAGCTATCGCGAGTAGCAAGTCGCTGCGACCTTCTCCTCCCAGACCTGTCTGGATCAGTCACAGTCGTGACAGTACCCCCCTTTCTACGAGGGGCCCCTGGACCCTCAAGACCAGGCCTCTCCGGATGGGAGCTATGAAAAGCCCGAATGAGTCTGTCCGCTTTTATCTCTGATGCTGGAACCCACATTCTCTCTTCGGAACCATAACCTTTCCAGTGCACCAGGTACTGAAGAGAGCGGCGAACATATCGTGAATCAACAATCTTTTCTACCTGAAACTCAAGACTGCCATCAACAACCACCGGTGGAGGCGGTAGTGGCAATGGTTCTGTCACGACCGCTACCCCAGCAGCAGTCGTGTCGCACCAGACGGAGGGGAAGGGGGACCCTTATCTACGGATGGGAATAGTATGGCCACCCCTGACTAACCCTAAGCTGGCACCTGTCTGCCCTGATACCCTAGACGGGGTGTGAACCCGTGCGGCGAGCAGGATGCCTAAACCCTCAGTCACCCTAAAAAGGCCTAGAGTGGGGAAAGGCCGATGGGAGCACTAGTCACCATCACTCATGTCTAGGAGAACAGCAGGGGAAGACAGCAACAAACAAACTATATCAGAGATAGACTTATCCAGTCACGAGCAGAGAAGGCGATCCCAATCACGACAGTCCACGCCGGGGAAGAGCTCCACAGCAACACCATCAAACGATCTCCTTCAAAGGTCAGAATAGAACTGGAAGTAAGGACTATATCTGGCAATGACTGCAAGTGAAAGTGAAACTAATATAGTAGCTGGGAGTGGCAGACAGGACTCACCTGAGAAGGATGCCTACAAACTCCCAGTCAGGACAAAAAGGTTCACAAGGCAAAACCCAGATGACATACCCTGAACCACGGAGCAAACTCACAAGCTATCGCGAGTAGGGATGAGCGAACCCGAACTGTATAGTTCGGGTTCGCATCGAATTTTGGGGTGTCCGTGACACGGACCCGAACCCGAACATTTTCGTAAAAGTCCGGGTTCGGGTTCGGTGTTCGGCGCTTTCTTGGCGCTTTTTGAAAGGCTGCAAAGCAGCCAATCAACAAGCGTCATACTACTTGGCCCAAGAGGCCATCACAGCCATGCCTACTATTGGCATGGCTGTGATTGGCCAGTGCACCATGTGACCCAGCCTCTATTTAAGCTGGAGTCACGTAGCGCCGCACGTCACTCTGCTATGATCAGTATAGGGAGAGGTTGCAGCTGCGACGTTAGGGCGAGATTAGGCAGATTAACTCCTCCAAAAGACTTCATTCTGTGATCGATCTGCAGCTGTGGATCATTGAAGTGCTATTATTGACTTGCTCACTTTTTTGAGGCTGCCCAGAGCGTTTTTAGATCACTTTTTTTCTGGGGTGATCGGCGGCCATTTTGTGACTTGTGGTGCGCCAGCACGAGCTATCACCAAGTGTATTTAACCATCGATAGTGTGGTTATTTTGTGCTATATCCTACATCAGCTGCAGGCTGAGCCTGTGTCACCGAAGTGCATTTAACCATCAACAGTCTGGTTATTTTTTGGCCATATACTACATTAGCTGCAGGCTGAGCCTGTGTCAAAGAAGTGCATTTAACCATCAACAGTCTGGTTATTTTTTGGCCGTATACTACATCTGGTGCAGGCTGAGCCTGTGTCACCCAAGTGCATTTAACCATCAACAGTGTGGTTATTTTTTGGCCATATATTACATCAGGGGCAAGTTGAGCCTGTCACCCAGCGCCTAAAAAATAGACCTGACATTTCTATTCAACCAAATCTGCACAGTTTTAGCTGGTCAAGTTATTTGTAGTGACCGTAAAAGCAGACTTTTTGTTCTGGGTTGAAAAAGCATTCCCAAATTTGCCATTCTGAAAATAACTAGTTTGTGGTATTTGAGGCCTACTTGAAATCTATCCCAAAAAGAAAATCTTACATTGAAGGTATTGATAGTGTGATTCAGAAAAACCTAAGACACACGCTAGCGTGCTGATAGAAGTGTCATTCTGTGATTAAACCTATAACTGTCACACAGCGCAAAAAAAAAAACAGGTCTCACATCTCTATTCAACCAAATCTGCACAGTTTTAGCTGGTCAAGTTATTTGTAGTAACCGTAAAAGCAGACTTTTTGTTCTGGGTTGAAAAAGCATTCCCAAATTTGACATTCTCAAAATTACTAGTTTGTGGTATTTGAGGCCTACTTGAAATCTATCCCAAAAAGAAAATCTTACATTGAAGGTATTGATAGTGTGATTCAGAAAAAGCTAAGACACACGCTAGCGTGCTGATAGAAGTGTCATTCTGTGATTAAACCTATAACTGTCACACAGCGCAAAAAAAAACAGGTCTCACATCTCTATTCAACCAAATCTGCACAGTTTCAGCTGGTCAAGTTATTTGTAGTGACCGTAAAAGCAGACTTTTTGTTCTGGGTTGAAAAAGCATTCCCAAATTTGCCATTCTGAAAATAACTAGTTTGTGGTATTTAAGGCCTACTTGAAATCTATCCCAAAAAGAAAATCTTACATTGAAGGTATTGATAGTGTGATTCAGAAAAACCTAAGACACACGCTAGCGTGCTGATAGAAGTGTCATTCTGTGATTAAACCTATAACTGTCACACAGCGCAAAAAAAAAACAGGTCTCACATCTCTATTCAACCAAATCTGCACAGTTTTAGCTGGTCAAGTTATTTGTAGTGACCGTAAAAGCAGACTTTTTGTTCTGGGTTGAAAAAGCATTCCCAAATTTGCCATTCTGAAAATAACTAGTTTGTGGTATTTAAGGCCTACTTGAAATCTATCCCAAAAAGAAAATCTTACATTGAAGGTATTGATAGTGTGATTCAGAAAAACCTAAGACACACGCTAGCGTGCTGATAGAAGTGTCATTCTGTGATTAAACCTATAACTGTCACACAGCGCAAAAAAAAAACAGGTCTCACATCTCTATTCAACCAAATCTGCACAGTTTTAGCTGGTCAAGTTATTTGTAGTGACCGTAAAAGCAGACTTTTTGTTCTGGGTTGAAAAAGCATTCCCAAATTTGCCATTCTGAAAATAACTAGTTTGTGGTATTTGAGGCCTACTTGAAATCTATCCCAAAAAGAAAATCTTACATTGAAGGTATTGATAGTGTGATTCAGAAAAACCTAAGACACACGCTAGCGTGCTGATAGAAGTGTCATTCTGTGATTAAACCTATAACTGTCGCACAGCGCAAAAAAAAACAGGTCTCACATCTCTATTCAACCAAATCTGCACAGTTTTAGCTGGTCAAGTTATTTGTAGTGACCGTAAAAGCAGACTTTTTGTTCTGGGTTGAAAAAGCATTCCCAAATTTGCCATTCTCAAAATTGTTGTGAACGGGAACAATGAGGAAAACATCTAATAAGGGACGCGGACGTGGACATGGTCGTGGTGGTGTTAGTGTACCCTCTGGTGCTGGGAGAGGACGTGGCCGTTCTGCCACAGCCACACGTCCTAGTGAACCAACTACCTCAGGTCCCAGTAGCCAGCAGAATTTACAGCGATATTTGGTGGGGCCCAATGCCGTTCTAAGGATGGTAAGGCCTGAGCAGGTGCAGGCATTAGTCAATTGGGTGGCCGACAGTGGATCCAGCACGTTCACATTATCTCCCACCCAGTCTTCTGCAGAAAGCGCACAGATGGCGCATGAAAACCAAGCCCATCGGTCTGTCACATCACCCCCATGCATTTCAGGGAAACTGTCTGAACCTCAAGTTATGCAGCAGTCTCTTATGCTGTTTGAAGACTCTGCTGCCAGGGTTTCCCAAGGGCATCCACCTAGCCCTTCCCCAGGGGTGGAAGAGATAGAATGCACTAACGCACAACCACTTATTTTTCCTGATGATGAGGACATGGGAATACCACCTCAGCACGTCTCTGATGATGACGAAACACAGGTGCCAACTGCTGCGTCTTTCTGCAGTGTGCAGACTGAACAGGAGGTCAGGGGTCAAGACTGGGTGGAAGACGATGCAGGGGACGATGAGGTCCTAGACCCCACATGGAATGAAGGTCGTGCCACTGACTTTCACAGTTCAGAGGAAGAGGCAGTGGTGAGACCGAGCCAACAGTGTAGCAAAAGAGGGAGCAGTGGGCAAAATGAGAACACCCGCCGCCAAGAGACTTCGCCTGCTACTGACCGCCGCCATCTGGGACCGAGCACCCCAAAGGCAGCTTCAAGGAGTTCCCTGGCATGGCACTTCTTCAAACAATGTGCTGACGACAAGACCCGAGTGGTTTGCACGCTGTGCCATCAGAGCCTGAAGCGAGGCATTAATGTTCTGAACCTTAGCACAACCTGCATGACCAGGCACCTGCATGCAAAGCATGAACTGCAGTGGAGTTAATACCTTAAAAACAAGGAAGTCACTCAGGCTCCCCTGCTGCCCCTGCTGCTGCTGCCGCCTCGGCCTCTTCTGCTGCTGCCTCGGCCTCTTCTGCTGCCGCAGCCTCGGCCTCTTCCTCTGCCTCTGGAGGAACGTTGGCACCTGCCGCCCAGCAAACATGGGATGTACCACCAACACCACCACCTGCGTCACCAAGCATCTCAACCATGTCACACGGCAGCGTTCAGCTCTCCATCTCACAAACATTTGAGAGAAAGCGTAAATTCCCACCTAGCCACCCTCGATCCCTGGCCCTGAATGCCAGCATTTCTAAACTACTGGCCTATGAAATGCTGTCATTTAGGCTGGTGGACACACACAGCTTCAAACAGCTCATGTCACTTGCTGTCCCACAGTATGTTGATCCCAGCCGCCACTACTTCTCCAAGAGAGCCGTGCCTTCCCTGCACAACCAAGTGTCCGATAAAATCAAGTGTGCACTGCGCAACGCCATCTGTGGCAAGGTCCACCTAACCACAGATACGTGGACCAGTAAGCACGGCCAGGGACGCTATATCTCCCTAACTGCACACTGGGTAAATGTAGTGGCGGCTGGGCCCCAGGCGGAGAGCTGTTTGGCTCACGTCCTTCCGCCGCCAAGGATCGCAGGGCAACATTCTTTGCCTCCTGTCTCCTCCTCCTCCTACTCAGCTTCCTCCTCCTCTTCTTCCGCCTGCTCATCCAGTCAGCCACACACCTTAACCACCAACTTCAGCACAGCCCGGGGTAAACGTCAGCAGGCCATTCTGAAACTCATATGTTTGGGGGACAGGCCCGACACCGCACAGGAGTTGTGGCGGGGTATAGAACAACAGACCGATGAGTGGTTGCTGCCGGTGAGCCTCAAGCCCGGCCTGGTGGTGTGCGATAATGGGCGAAATCTCGTTGCAGCTCTGGGACTAGCCGGTTTGACGCACATCCCTTGCCTGGCGCATGTGCTGAATTTGGTGGTGCAGAAGTTCATTCGCAACTACCCCGACATGTCAGAGCTGCTGCATAAAGTGCGGGCCGTCTGTTCGCGCTTCCGGCGTTCACACCCTGCCGCTGCTCGCCTGTCTGCGCTACAGCGTAACTTCGGCCTTCCCGCTCACCGCCTCATATGCGACGTACCCACCAGGTGGAACTCCACCTTGCATATGCTGGACAGACTGTGCGAGCAGCAGCAGGCCATAGTAGAGTTTCAGCTGCAGCACGCACGGGTCAGTCGCACTGCGGATCAGACACACTTCACCACCAATGACTGGGCCTCCATGCGAGACCTGTGTGCCCTGTTGCGCTGTTTCGAGTACTCCACCAACATGGCCAGTGGCGATGACGCCGTTATCAGCGTTACAATACCACTTCTATGTCTCCTTAAGAAAACACTTAGGGCGATGATGGAAGAGGAGGTGGCCCAGGAGGAAGAGGAGGAAGAGGGGTCATTTTTAGCACTTTCAGGCCAGTCTCTTCAAAGTGACTCAGAGGGAGGTTTTTTGCAACACCAGAGGCCAGGTACAAATGTGGCCAGACAGGGCCCACTACTGGAGGACGAGGAGGACGAGGATGAGGATGAGGATGAAGCATGTTCACAGCGGGGTGGCACCCAAAGCAGCTCGGGCCCATCACTGGTGCGTGGCTGGGGGGAAACACAGGACGATGACGATACGCCTCCCACAGAGGACAGCTTGTCCTTACCTCTGGGCAGCCTGGCACACATGAGCGACTACATGCTGCAGTGCCTGCGCAACGACAGCAGAGTTGCCCACATTTTAATGTGTGCGGACTACTGGGTTGCCACCTTGCTGGATCCCCGGTACAAAGACAATGTGCCCACCTTACTTCCTACACTGGAGCGTGATAGGAAGATGCGCGAGTACTAACGCACGTTGGTAGACGCGCTACTGAGAGCATTCCCAAATGTCACAGGGGAACAAGTGGAAGCCCAAGGCGAAGGCAGAGGAGGAGCAAGAGGTCGCCAACGCAGCTGTGTCACGGCCAGCTCCTCTGAGGGCAGGGTTAGCATGGCAGAGATGTGGAAAAGTTTTGTCACCACGCCACAGCTAAGTGCACCACCACCTGATACGGAACGTGTTAGCAGGAGGCAACATTTCACTAACATGGTGGAACAGTACCTGTGCACACCCCTCCACGTACTGACTGATGGTTCGGCCCCATTCAACTTCTGGGTCTCCAAATTGTCCACGTGGCCAGAGCTAGCCTTTTATGCCTTGGAGGTGCTGGCCTGCCCTGCGGCCAGCTTTTTGTCTGAACGTGTATTCAGCACGGCAGGGGCGTCATTACAGACAAACGCAGCCGCCTGTCTACAGCCAATGTGGACAAGCTGACGTTCATAAAAATGAACCAGGCATGGATCCCACAGGACCTGTCCATCCCTTGTGCAGATTAGATATTAACTACCTCCCCTTAACAATATATTATTCTACTCCAGGGCACTTCCTCATTCAATACTATTTTTAATTTCATTTTACAATTATATTGCGGGGCAACCCAAAGTTGAATGAACCTCTCCTCTGTCTGGGTGGCGGGGCCTAAATGTGTGACAGTGGCCTGTTCCAGTGGTGGGTGACGTGAAGCCTGATTCTCTGCTATGACATGAAGACTTATTCTGTGCTGACATGAAGCCAGATTCTCTGTTACGCGACCTCTCTCCTCTGCCTGGGCCTAAATATGTGACAGTGGCCTGTTCCAGTGGTGGGTGACGTGAAGCCTGATTCTCTGCTATGACATGAAGACAGATTCTGTGCTGACATCAGGCCAGATTCTCTGTTACGGGACCTCTCTCCTCTGCCTGGGTACCTGGGCCTAAATGTGTGACAGTGGCCTGTTCCAGTGGTGGGTGACGTGAAGCCTGATTCTCTGCTATGACATGAATACAGATTCTGCGCTGACATAAGGCCAGATTCTCTGTTACGGGACCGCTCTCCTCTGTCTGGGTGCCGGGGCCTAAATGTGTGACAGTGGCCTGTTCCAGTGGTGGGTGACGTGAAGCCTGATTCTCTGCTATGACATGAAGACAGATTCTGCACTGACATAAGGCCAGATTCTCTGTTACGGGACCTCTCTCCTCTGCCTGGGTACCTGGGCCTAAATGTGTGACAGTGGCCTGTTCCAGTGGTGGGTGACGTGAAGCCTGATTCTCTGCTATGACATGAATTCAGATTCTGCGCTGACATAAGGCCAGATTCTCTGTTACGGGACCTCTCTCCTCTGCCTGGGTGCCTGGGCCTAAATATGTGACAGTGGCCTGTTCCAGTGGTGGGTGACGTGAAGCCTGATTCTCTGCTATGACATGAATACAGATTTTGCGCTGACATAAGGCCAGATTCTCTGTTACGGGACCTCTCTCCTCTGCCTGGGTGCCTGGGCCTAAATATGTGACAGTGGCCTGTTCCAGTGGTGGGTGACGTGAAGCCTGATTCTCTGCTATGACAGGAATACAGATTCTGCACTGACATAAGGCCAGATTCTCTGTTACGGGACCTCTCTCCTCTGTCTGGGTGACGGGGCCTAAATATGTGACAGTGGCTTGTTCCAGTGGTGGGTGACGTGAAGCCTGATTCTCTGCTATGACATGAAGACAGATTCTGTGCTGACATAAGGCCAGATTCTCTGTTACGGGACCTCTCTCCTCTGCCTGGGTGCCTGGGCCTAAATGTGTGACAGTGGCCTGTTCCAGTGGTGGGTGACGTGAAGCCTGATTCTCTGCTATGACATGAAGACAGATTCTGTGTTGACATAAGGCCAGATTCTCTGTTACGGGACCTCTCTCCTCTGCCTGGGTGCCTCAGCCTAAATGTGTGACAGTGGCCTGTTCCAGTGGTGGGTGACGTGAAGCCTGATTATCTGCTATGACATGAAGACAGATTCTGCGCTGACATCAGGCCAGATTCTCTGTTACGGGACTTCTCTCCTCTGCCTGGGTGCCTGGGCCTAAATGTGTGACAGTGGCCTCTTCCAGTGGTGGGTGACGTGAAGCCTGATTCTCTGCTATGACATGAATACAGATTCTGCGCTGACATAAGGCCAGATTCTCTGTTACGGGACCGCTCTCCTCTGTCTGGGTGCCGGGTCCTAAATGTGTGACAGTGGCCTGTTCCAGTGGTGGGTGACGTGAAGCCTGATTCTCTGCTATGACATGAAGATTGATTCTGCGCTGACATAAGGCCAGATTCTCTGTTACGGGACCTCTCTCCTCTGCCTGGGTGCCTGGGCCTAAATGTGTGACAGTGGCCTGTTCCAGTGGTGGGTGACATGAAGCCTGATTCTCTGCTATGACATGAAGACAGATTCTGTGCTGACATCAAGCCAGATTCTCTGTTACGGGACCTCTCTCCTCTGACTGGGTGCCTGGGCCTAAATGTGTGACAGTGGCCTGTTCCAGTGGTGGGTGACGTAAAGCTTGATTCTCTGCTATGACATGAAGACAGATTCTGCGCTGACATAAGGCCAGATTCTCTGTTACGGGACCGCTCTCCTCTGTCTGGGTGCCGGGGCCTAAATGTGTGACAGTGGCCTGTTCCAGTGGTGGGTGACGTGAAGCCTGATTCTCTGCTATGACATGAAGACAGATTCTGTGCTGACATGAAGCCAGATTCTCTGCTATGGCATGAAGAGACTGATTCTGTGCTGACATGAAGCCAGATTCTTTGCTATGGCATGAAGAGACTGATTCTCTGCTGACGTGAAACCAGATTCTCTGCTATGGGACCTCTGTCCAATTGATATTGGGTCATTTTTTTTTTTTTTTTTTAAATTCATTTCCCTATCCACATTTGTTTGCTGGGGATTTACCTACATGTTGCTGCCTTTTGCAGCCCTCTAGCTCTTTCCTGGGCTGTTTTACAGCCTTTTTAGTGCCGAAAAGTTCGGGTCCCCATTGACTTCAATGGGGTTCGGGTTCGGGACGAAGTTCGGATCGGGTTCGGATCCCGAACCCGAACATTTCCGGGAAGTTCGGCCGAACTTCTCGAACCCGAACATCCAGGTGTTCGCTCAACTCTAATCGCGAGTAGCAAGTCGCTGCGACCTTCTCCTCCCAGACCTGTCTGGATCAGTCACAGTCGTGACAGTACCCCCCTTTCTACGAGGGGCCCCTGGACCCTCAAGACCAGGCCTCTCCGGATGGGAGCTATGAAAAGCCCGCATGAGTCTGTCCGCTTTTATCTCTGATGCTGGAACCCACATTCTCTCTTCGGAACCATAACCTTTCCAGTGCACCAGGTACTGAAGAGAGCGGCGAACATATCGTGAATCAACAATCTTTTCTACCTGAAACTCAAGACTGCCATCAACAACCACCGGTGGAGGCGGTAGTGGCAATGGTTCAGGAGGTTCTACATATCTTTTAAGCAGAGATCTGTGGAAGACATTATGGATCCTTAGAGTCTGAGGTAGCTCCAGACGAAAAGCCACCGAGTTAATGATCTTAATTACCCTATAAGGACCAATAAATCTCGGACCTAATTTCCACGAGGGAACCTTTAACTTGATATTTCTGGTAGACAACCACACCAAGTCATTCACCCCAAGGTCCGGACCTTCAGAGCGCTTCCTATCAGCCGCACGTTTGTATCTACCACCAATTCTCTTCAAACTTTCTTGCACACTCTGCCACACTGAAGAAAGTGAAGACGCAAATCGTTCCTCCTCGGGAATCCCAGACGGCCCCCCCTCACTAAACGTACAAAACTGAGGATGGAAACCATACGCACCAAAAAATGGTGACTTATCGGTCGATTCTTGACGACGATTATTAATGGCAAACTCGGCTAACGGTAAATAAGATGACCATTCCTCCTGATTTTCGGAAACAAAGCATCTCAAATATGTCTCTAGGTTTTGATTGGTACGTTCAGTCTGACCGTTGGACTGTGGATGGAAAGATGAAGAAAACGACAGATGAACCCCTAAACGAGAACAAAAAGCTTTCCAAAATTTAGAAACGAATTGGGTACCACGATCCGAAACAATATCGGAAGGGACCCCGTGAAGCTTCACGATGTGGTCAATAAAAACCTGAGCCAGTGTGTTAGCATTAGGCAATGCGGCAAGAGCAATAAAGTGCACCATTTTACTAAATCTGTCAACAACTACAAGAATAACAGTCTTCCCCGCTGATACTGGTAGATCCGTAATGAAATCCATTGACAGGTGCGTCCAAGGCCTGTTGGGGATGGCCAGAGGTAAAAGACGCCCTGCCGGACGAGTATGATCTACCTTAGAACGAGCACAGGTAGCACATGCAGACACAAAATTCAACACCTCCTGGCGCCATTTAGGCCACCAAAACCGATGAGACACTAACTCAGAGGTTGCCCTACTACCTGGGTGTCCTGCCAGTGTGGAGTTATGGTGTTCTTTTAGTATCTCCAGTCGTAAATTTTCTGGCACAAACAGTTTACCCGAGGGGCAGGAGGCCGGGGCGTCCCCCTGAGCTTCCAACACCCTCCCCTTCAAACCTGAGTGTAATGCAGAGACCACCACCCCCTTTTGCAAAATGGGCTCTGGTACCTCAACATCACCCCCTCCAGGAAAACTTCGAGACAATGCATCCGCCTTAGTATTTTTTGCCCCCGGGCGATAGGTTATTACAAAATTAAACCTAGTAAAAAATAACGACCACCGAGCCTGTCTAGGGGTGAGACGTTTAGCAGACTCCAGATATAATAAGTTTTTGTGATCAGTAATCACCGTGACGGGATGAACCGCTCCCTCCAAAAAATGACGCCACTCCTCAAAAGCCAACTTAATAGCCAAAAGTTCCCTGTTGCCAATATCATAGTTCCTTTCTGCAGTAGACAATTTCTTCGAAAAGAAAGCACACGGACGCCATTCACCAGGGGACGGGCCCTGAGATAGTACCGCTCCCACCCCCACCTCTGATGCGTCAACCTCTACAATAAAAGGAAGCGAGACATCTGGCTGTACGAGAATAGGGGCCGAGGTGAATCTCTCCTTCAGAGATGCAAAGGCAGTTTTGGCTGCATGTGACCATTTGGAAAAATCGGATCCCTTTCGGGTCATGTCCGTCAGTGGTTTGACCACCAAGGAATAGTTCTTTATAAACTTTCTATAAAAATTGGCAAACCCCAGGAAGCGTTGCAATGCCTTCAGGTTCTCAGGCAGATCCCAGTCTATAATCGCCCGGACTTTCTCTGGATCCATGCGGAAACCTGAATCTGACAACACATACCCCAGAAATGGCAGTTCTTTTACGGCGAACACACATTTTTCTAACTTAGCAAACAATTTGTTGGCCCTTAATATCTGCAGCACTTGTCTCACATGGATCTTATGTGTATCCAGATCCGGGGAATAGACCAGGATGTCATCAAGATATATCACAACAAATCTCCCGATAAGGTGACTAAAAATATCGTTGACAAAATGTTGGAATACCGCAGGCGCATTAGTAAGACCAAATGGCATGACCAGATTTTCATAATGCCCTTCCGGAGTATTAAAAGCCGTCTTCCACTCATCCCCCTCTTTGATGCGAACCAGGTTATAGGCTCCTCTGAGATCCATTTTGGAGAACCATTTAGCACCAGCAACCTGATTAAAGAGGTCGGGAATGAGAGGAAGAGGATAGGGATCTCGGATAGTTATCCGGTTTAATTCCCGGAAATCCAGGCAAGGACGTAGGCCCCCATCTTTCTTTTTAACGAAAAAGAACCCTGCAGCCACAGGTGAAGAAGAGGGTCTGATGTGTCCCTTAGCCAAACTCTCCGAAATATAATCTTTCATAGCCTTCCTCTCTGGGCCGGAAAGATTGTATAACCGGGTTTTAGGTAGTTTTGCCCCAGGTAATAGATTAATCGGGCAATCATATGGACGACGAGGTGGTAACCCCTGACAACCCTTCTCAGAGAACACATCCATAAAATCTGACAGAAAGGCAGGTAAAGATGTTACAGAGAGTGTAGAGCACCTACTACTCAAGCAGTTGTCCTTACAATGTTCACTCCACTCCACAATCTCCCCGGCCTGCCAATCCACCACTGGATTGTGAGTCACCAGCCAGGGAAGCCCCAATACCATAGGAGCCGGAAGACCGTCCAGGACGTAACAAGAGATATGCTCTTTATGGAGGTCCCCTACCTGCAGATGGATATTATGGATGATCTGAGTTAACTCTCTCTGAGTAAGAGGGGAGGAGTCGATGGCAAACACAGGAATAGTTCTGCATACCGGTTCCGGAGTAAAACCAAGAGCCTGAGCAAACCGTGAATCCACCAAGTTGACCCCCGCCCCACAGTCCAAAAAGACGGAACAGATCTCAGTTTTATTGCCTGCCTCAACGGTAGCGGACAACAAAAACTGAGACATGCGTATGGAGGAAACGAATACGCCCAGACTGTTCTCCTCCGCACAATCTGGGGACTCTAGTTTTCCGGCGGCTCCTTTGTTTGTGGTCTCTTGGGTTCTGAGGGACAAACCTTTACAAAATGACCCCTCCCCCCACAACGAAAAAAAACCTCTGACCTACAGCGGAACTTAGGAGGATTCACCCGTCTAGTGGCGCCCCCTATTTGCATTGGTTCGACTGGACCCTAACAGACCGATCCCTGCCCTATAGAGGCCTCCGTAAAATTTAATAGTCTCTCCCTGAGTCGTCTGTCGATTCTTATGGACAGAGACATAGCAGCCTCCAGAGACCCAGGGACCTCGTATACCGCCAGCGCGTCTTTTAATTTTTCAGACAAACCCTGGCAGAACTGACTCCTAAGGGCCGAGTCGTTCCATAACGTATCAGTAGCCCACCTACGGAATTCGGAACAATATAGTTCAGCAGACCGGTTCTCTTGCCGAAGTCTACGTAGCTTAGACTCAGCCAGTGAGACCCTGTCCGGGTCATCATATACGAGACCCAGGGCTTCAAAAAACTCCTCCACTGATCGTAAGGCCGGAGAGTCTGATGGTAGGGAGAAAGCCCAAGCCTGCGGATCTCCTTGCAGGAGAGAAATTACAATGCCCACCCGTTGTTCCTCACCGCCGGAGGATCTAGGGCGTAACCTGAAGAACAATTTGCAAGCTTCTCTGAAGGTTACAAATTGGTCTCTCCCTCCAGAGAACCTATCAGGTAAAGCCACTTTTGGCTCAGGAGTACCTTGGTTTCCCGTAGCAACGGTGGAACCCAAGGATTGCTGCTGCAGCACTGTTGCTTTTAATCCTGCCACTTCAAGGGATAACCCCTGTAATTGTTTCGCCAAAACCGAAACCGGATCCATAGTGGAACAGACAAAATACAAAGCAAAACAGCAAGCAACAAAGAAAAAAAAAAAAAAAAGAAATGTCACTTTTTTTTTTAAAAGCCCAGATATACTGTCACGACCGCTATCCCAGCAGCAGTCGTGTCGCACCAGACGGAGGGGAAGGCGGACCCTTATCTACGGATGGGAAATAGAATGGCCACCCCTGACTAACCCTAAGCTGGCACCTGTCTGCCCTGATACCCTAGACGGGGTGTGAACCCGTGCGGCGAGCAGGATGCCTAAACCCTCAGTCGCCCTAACAAGACTGGACTGGGGAAAGGCCGATGGGAGCGCTAGTCACCATCACTCACGTCTAGGAAAACAACAGGGGAAGACAGCAACAAACAAACAACAGCAGAGATAGACTTATCCAGTCACGAGCAGAGAAGGCGATCCCAAACACGACAGTCCACGCCGGACAAGAGCTCCACAGCAACACCATCAAACGATCTCCTTCCAAGGTCAGAGTAGCACTAGAAGTAAGGACTATATCTGGCAATGACTGCAAGTGAAAGTGAAACTAATATAGTAGCTGGGAGTGGCAGACAGGACTCACCTGAGAAGGATGCCTACAAACTCCCAGTCAGGACAAAAAGGTTCACAAGGCAAAACCCAGATGACATACCCTGAACCACGGAGCAAACTCACAAGCTATCGTGAGTAGCAAGTTGCTGCGACCTTCTCCTCCCAGACCTGTCTGGATCAGTCACAGTCGTGACAATATCTAAATCCTTCCTCAAAGAGTTAATGGCACATTTTTTAGAACCACTGGTACGTGAACTTAAAGACATTAAACAAGATGCACTCCAGACTGGAGACGTTACAAACAACACAGGCGTCCCTGATTTATTTCAACACTGAAGTTGCACACAGCCTAGATAACTGTCAGGCACATGTAAATCATCTATGCTCCTTAATAGAGGACCAAGAGAACAGGGGGTGTAGGAACAACCTTAGGCTGAAGGGGATACACGAGTCAGTGACACCAGAGGGGTTGATCACCTCCCTCACCTCCATTTTCTCTAATTTATTAGGTTCAGAATCCAGGAACTTAGAGATGGATCGAACTCAGAGCGTTGTGTCCCCTACCTAAACAAAATGAGGCCCCATGAGATGTAATTTGCCGACTGGTTCATTACCAGACTAAGGAAAAAATCTTAACCGCCTCCAGATCCAAATCCTCCATTATGTATGAAGGTTCCACGATTCCAAGATTTATCTCCCATGACCCTCCGCAAAAGGAACCACCTACGACCGTTACTCGATATTCTTAGACTTAAGAAAAGTACGTATCGCTGGCTATACCCCTTTGGCCTGCTTATCAACTTTCCTGGCCGCAAACTGGTAGTTCGCTCTGTTGACAACCTACAGAAGGTGTATGAGACTTTGGATTTGGAATCTCTGGACATAGTCGATTGGAACATGGCACAAAATATAGCTTCTCTACCGTCGCTACCAGTGGCAACCACGTGGACCCCAGGGAAAACCGCCAAATCCCAAGGGAAAAAGTCTTCGCCTCGCAAGTTTCCCCGGAGGAAACTACATTCTACACAGGAGAGGACACTAGATGACATTTGAGTCTCATTCTGGAATCTCCTCAACGCTCTGCTCTAATGGAGGTTTTTCAAATCTCGACTTCATTGCTAAGCCTGATGAGGTGGCTTTAGGCCGTGTGAATGGAACCCCCCCACCCCACCCCATGACCGACCGTCTGAGGTCCCAGCATGGTCATGTTCATACTTTTACGGTTTGATTTTCCTGCACATGCTTAAAAGCATTATTTTATTGAATAATTTGGTACCATACCAGTTATACTGTTTTATTTATTGCCTTACTTTGTTCATCCTTTCCTTGCCCTCATCCTTTTCCTGTCAACTTACTAGACAAAGTTCGCCGATTTACCTTGAGTAGTGTTCCACTTATGAGACATGCCTCCAATGAGAATCTAATCTTGTGCTTGGTGGCGATTATCTTAACCTATTTGGTGTGTCATCTGGTCTCCCTTACCTCTCTTTTTTTAATTTAGTCATGGCTACCATCAAAGTTTGCTCTTATAATGTCAAAGGATTGAACGCACCGTCAAAGAGGAGCCAAATATGCAAATATCTGAATAAACAAAAAGGTAAGAATAGCGTTTCTACAAGAAACGCATATTAAGGCGCAATCATGTACCTTCCCTTTTGCACCTATAGTATAACCAATGGTTCCACAGTACATCTTCTCGAACTGTCTCCAAAGGAGTCAGCATTGCTATATATAAGTCGCTCCCCTTTGGTGTGCGTTCATCCAAAATAGACCCTGATGGGAGATATATCTTTCTCAAGGGAGTTATAGGCTCTCAAATGTTTACCTTGGGAGATATATATGCCTCAAATGTCCACCAAATTGACTGGCTATGTAAGACATTGCTGTTATTTAGAGATTTTGCAGAGGGTTGTATAATTTTCGGGGGAGATATGAATGTAGCGCTAGAACCATTAATGGACTCCTCCGGCTCCTCCACATCCATTTCTAAAGTGGCTCTGGAGAGGCTGCGGACCTTCATGGCCGCCGCCGCGTTGGTGGATGTTTGGCGTATGATGCACCCAGGAGAGAGGGAATATTCATTTTTTTCCCATCTTCACCACTCCTATCACAGGATTGACTACCTATTGGCTCCCCCACAGCAACTACATCTATGTCGACACTCGGAAATTGGCAATATTATACTATCTGATCACGTCCCGATCTTCCTACAATGTAGTTTACAGGGAATTCCTAAACCCGCATATAAGTGGAGATTGAATTGCACTATTCTTGATGGAGATTCGAACGTAAAACGCATAAATTCGGCTCTCCAAGAGTACTTCAAACTCAATGACTCCCCAGAAATATCCAGAGGCCTCCTTTGGGAAGCCCACAAGCCAGTTATTAGAGTACACTTTATAGCGCTAGGAGCCCATATAAACAAACTTAGTTATCAGGCCATGCTAGATCTACAAGACAAGATCACTCACTTAGAATGGTCCCACAAACAACAGACATCCCCTGATGTGCTTAAACAACTCAACCAAACACGTACAGATTTGAAGAATCTCCTTAATGCCAAAACGGCTAAGTTATTCCTCTCTACACAGTTTAAATACTACGTGCATGGTAATAAGGTGTCCAAAGTATTACTGGTTCTTACATCTCTGGAATTAAAAGCCCTAAAGCACAACTTATGCACACCACTGAACTGATTGCTCAGCAGTTTAGCAACTACTATAGCGGATTATATAATCTTAGGTCACGAGATACCCAAGCAGAATTGGAGATATGTAAAAACACTTTTGATAACTGGCTCACCTCACTTTCTTTACCTTCCATTCCTGATAATCAATCTGCTCTTTTAGCTAAACCCTTTACAATGAGCGAATTCGAAAAAGCTGTAAAAGAATCACCAGCTAACAAATTCCCTGGCCCGGATGGGCTCCCTATCCCTTATTATAAGGCATTCAGGACAATTATATTGCCTAAATTGCTAGAAGTTAGTAATGCGGCTCTGGAGGGCTCTCCTTTTCCACCACAAATGTTAACTGCACACATAACTATTCTACCTAAAGAAGGCAAAGATTTAACACAATGTGCAAGTTATAGGCCTATATCATTGCTTAATATTGACTTGAAACTCCTTGCCAAACTGCTGGCCAACAGATTAAAACCGTACCTCCCTTCTTTAATTTCCCCTGAACAGGTAGGGTTCATCCCAGGTAGGGAGGGGAAGGTGAACACATCCCGCCTCCTTCACTTAATCCAATATGCGAAAAAATCATCCATACCCCTGGTTCTTCTCAGCACTGACGCTGAGAAGGCCTTTGACTGGGTAGATTGGCTCTTCATGAATAGGGTCCTCACTCGATTTGGTATTCCGACAAGCTTCATCTAAGCAGTTATGGCTCTGTACGCCTCCCCTACGGCGCAGGTATGGGTAAACGGCACACTGTCTGCCCCCTTCAATATCAGCAACGGAACCAGGCAGGGATGTCCCCTGTCCCCTATCTTGTTCATTCTAACATTAGAAACAGCTTTACAAGCGGTTTGCCAGGAGGAGGGAATTGAGGGCATCACCTTAGGACATACCCAGTATCAAATAGCTGCTTTTTCAGATGATGTCCGCTTCTTTCTTACGAACCGTACAGAGGCATTCCCATCCTTACTGTCCATCCTAGATTATTTTGGCCAGTTGTCTAATTTCAAAATAAACTGAAATAAGTCACAAGTCTTAAACATCTCCCTCCCCACTCAAACAGCTTTAAACCTCCAACACCCCACCCCATTTTTATGGACGTCACAATCCATAAAAATTTTCGGGATTAACATTACCTCTACAGTTTCCACGCTATATAAAGCTAACTACCAAGATCTCCCCAAGCAGATTGAATCCATTTTACAATCCTGGGACATACCTTATGTCTCATGGTTCGGGAGAAGAGCCTTAATCAAATCTGTTATCCTCCCTAAACTACTATACACTATGCAAGTACTGCCTATCCCCGTACCTTTACAATTCTTCTACAACCTAAAGAGAATAGTCTCTTCATTCTTATGGAAAAAACTTAGACCGAGACTAGCACACAAATACCTGATTCAGCATGTCAAGAAGGGTGGTGTGGGCCTTCCAGACTTCAGAGCTTATTACAAAGTGATTCAGGGGACTAGATACCTTGACTGGCTCAGAGCTTCTTGTGAAAGATTGGACATTCAAGCTGAGCAGGCCATGAGCCCTGTCGCGCTAAGATCAGCGCTAATCAGCAGAAATCCCAACCCTTCCATACATACTGATATTTACAACATACTCACCAAGAACACTCTTAGACATTGGCATGATTGTAGACTGCAGAATATCTTAACATCTCACCCCTTAAATTTTGCTCAGGTCTCAGACCCTCTCTTGGACTCCTCGCAGACTTTCAGAGACACCCTCCCTCGTGAAGCTCACAATATGCGGATTCCTTTACTAGATCTATGCAGCCGAGGTGCTTTGCCTACCTCCCAGGAACTTGCCACACTTCCGCAGTTGCAGGGCCTCTCCCTCTTCCACATCCGGCCCCTGGTTCATTACCTTAGACCTTTTGCCTCCACTCTAACGCATCCTACTGAACATCTTCCGTTTGAGAAGATGGTTTTACAACAGAGAGAACCTATCAAAAAGATTTTATCTCTTTATTCCCTAATCTTATCAAAAATACACCTTAATGAATACTGGTTCATTCCTAAGTGGGAAAGAGATCTAAATTTGAAGTTGTCAGAGGAAGAAAAGACATCGCTTTTGTCTTTGGCTCATAAAACCTTTAGATGTGTAAAACTCCAGGAAAATTATTATAAGGTGCTAACTAGATGGCATTATACACCTGTTAAAATAAATGCCCTCTATCCTGACGGTGACCCATTGTGTTGGAGCTGTGGGAAGGAGAGAGGCTCGTACTTCCTTATTTGGTGGCAATGTCCCAGGATCAAGGAATTGTGGACAAAGGTCTGTGAGCAAATATCTAAGATTCAAAGGGTCCATCTTCCTGTTTCCCCCTAGATCTGCCTATTGGGTCTAATGCCTGTAACACATCCCTGCTCAACCTCCAGACAATTAACTCAAATGCTCTTGGGAGCGGCCCGGTTATTAGTTGCTAGTTTCTGGAAAAGTAAGGAACCACCCGCGATAACTCACTGGCTAAATAAAGGAGACCAACTCTATAGCTTTGAACAGTTGGCCCATTGGGAACTTCACTCAAAAGTTTGCGGCCATCTGGAGTCCATGGTCAAAACATAGAGGTTTCGAAAATACTGGTCTATGACCATTTACAATTATAGTGTGACACTATAAAGGTTTATACTTATATATATATCTTACTCTAACTCATCTAGGTCTTTAACATCTTTGACAGGATTAAATCCCCTCCCTTTGTCCCCTATTCTTTTGTTCATGTGGTTGATAACATCATTCTGATTGGACATTACATTAACGAATTCTAAATGACTTTTATTGATACGTTTGCAAAGAATTTCATCCTCTCGCATTGACTTGTCTATGTCAGGTCCCTTGGATCAAAATTTTATAGATGATTAATGTCCTGATGTTTTGCTAAATAAAAATAAAATGTTAAAAAAAATAATAATAAAAAATGGAAAAGTTGTGACGTGAAAATCCCCCCAAAACAAAAATTCAAAAAAATGAATTGCTCAGTCATAGATAATTCTCAGGAGATTTGCAAATAAAGTCAAGGAGCTGTTAAAAAAATAAATAAAATACAAGTCATCCCGTAAAAATCAAACCCTCAGACAACTCCAAAGAAAGAAAAATAAAAAAGTTTTGGGTCTTGGGAAGCGGCAATGCAAAAACATTTTTTTCTTTAAAAAAAAGGGGTTTTATTGCCAAAAAGTAGTAAAATATAAAAAAAACTATATGTATTTAGCATCACTGTAATCATACTGACACAGAGAATAAAGATATTATGTTATTTATACAAAAAAATGAACGGTGTAAAATTTATAACATAAAAACGCAGTGGCAGTATTGCTGTTTTTCCCATCTCCCTCCCAGAAAGAGTTAATAAAAGTTAATCAGAAAGTTATGTTTACCCCGAAATGGCCCCATTAAAAACTACAACTTGTCCTGCCAAAAACAAGTCCTCATAAAGCTATATAGACGGAAAAATAAAAAAGTTATACCTCTTGGAACGCGACGATGAACAGGCTGGTCACTAAGGGGTTAAGGGTGAATGGTGTGTTGTGGAGTGGCCACGGGAAATATTCAGCATTCAACCAATAGATCACTATTGATTATTTGGCAACTGTAAGGGATTGCCTTTTATTCAGGGGTCATTCTCACAGATACGACTTTAGGACACCAGGTTTCAGGTCCAAACAGTGCATTTATTTTACACTCCAACCATTATAGGTCACCATGAAGTCGCAGCTTCACTTAACACATGTGACATCCACATAAAATAACAAACACTTGCCTGGCTGGGCTCTAACTAAGGCCTCTTTCACACGACAGTATGTCTTTTTCAGTGTTTTGCGGTCCGTTTTAAACGGATCCGTTGTTCCGTTTTTTGTTTCCGTTGTGTTTCCGTTTCCGTTCCGTTTTTCCGTTCCGTTTTTCCGTATGGCATATACAGTGTACAGTAATTTTATAGAAAAAATTAGGCTGGGCATAACATTTTCAATAGATGGTTCCGCAAAAAACGGAACGGATACGGAAGACATACGGATGCATTTCCGTATGCATTCCGTTTTTTTGCAGACCCATAGACTTTAATGGAGCAACGGAACGTGATTTGCGGCCAAATATAGGACATGTTCTATCTTTAAACGGAACGGAAAAATGGAAATACGGAAACGGAATGCATACGGAACACATTCCGTTTTTTTGCGGAACCATTGAAATGAATGGTTCCGTATACGGACCGTATACGGACCGCAAAAAACGGCCCGCAAAACGGAAAAAAAAAACGGCCGTGTGAAAGAGGCCTAACACAGAGTTTCCTGACTCACCTAGGTCACAGTTCACACCCTGTGAACTCGTGCGGCTTTGTCAGCCAATGTCCCACAGCCTCCTGGCTGTACAGAGCACAGTACGCCCACTGCCTCTAGTTCACTGTTTCTTGTGGGGGAAATTGGGGCTCAGTAGTCCCCCCAACTCCAGGCTATCTCCCAGCCTCGTGCTCCCTCAGCCTTGCCCAGCTGAGACCACACAGACAGAGCCTTACCAGGCCTCTGCTGCACACAGACACTCCAGAGCGAGCCGCACCCAAGATCCAGCAGCAGGATTAAATAGGATCCCTGGACTCCATGAGCATGTCTCAAGTCCCGGACAGGAACCTGGGGAAACAACACCTCAATGTTCACATTGCCACACAACTTTATAGATATATCATTTACAGTTTTAACTGTTTTCCTTACATATCTACATTTATAAAGTCTACGAGTTTTAATAGAATACAGACAAATCTGTATTTAATTCACTTCTGTATACATCTATATAGATGGCAATGTTTTGTGAAGACATATGTTTTAAAATGATCAAGCTCTTTTTACTGGAAACATCCTAATACATAGGGTATAGGCACTTTGGTTTTCAGATCTTATAACTTACAGTTCTCTTTTAATAAACTTTTGTTTATGCCTACGGCTGCCATTAAATTACTAGTCAGACATTAATACACACAAGGGATGTTGTTTATAAGCCACGTCTATAGCTATGTGATTTGCATAAATCTTGCTGTAATTTATATAGAGAGAAGAGCGTACAGCAGATTGAAGTTATTTTAATTATTATCTTAATTTACATGTAACAGACGAGAGCCCCAGAAGAAATAAAAACTCACTTTATGATATGCTACGGTGGAGAGTAATTTTTACAGATCTGAAATATTCACTGGTCAGCATGAACTTCACAGTGGAGAACCTTCATATATATCCAGAAACCTTTGTTGTATTTATCAGTGCTCAGTGGGATAGATTTACTAATCCTGTCTAAAATTTTAGACAGAGTAAATATTTAGACTGCTTTCATATAAGTGTAATGATTTTGTTGTTGTTGTGCTCTGCTATAGGAACAGAACAACTAAAATAGCAGAAATGCCAGATCAGACACATAACTGAAACCAATGGTGCCAGAGAAAGCCCATTGACTATCATGTGCTCAATCAGGTTTCTGAGTCCGTCATTTTACCAGACAACATAGCAGGGCTGTGGAATCACAGTTGTGGAGCTACTGTAGATTTAAATGGTGTAGGAGTTGGTAGAAATGTACAAAAAATTCATTTGTTATTAATATTGCATAATTAATTTATTAACTTTCATAGGAATTTAGAAAAGTTAAAGGGTTTCTACCACCAGAAATACTGTTATGTAGCTGACTGACATTAGCGATGCGCTAATGTCAGTACTACATAACAGTATGTTTTTTACCTTTCTCCCTGCAGCCGTTCTCATAAAATAAGCACTTTTATAATATGCTAATGAGCCTCTAGGTGCTATGTGGGCGTAAAATCAGCACCTAGAGGCTCCGTCTACTCACCCTTTATCCCGCCCAGGTCCCCTGTTCGGCCCGCCCCGCTCCTCTTGATTGATGTGACGGTTCGCAGCATCGCTCACGAAATCCAGCGCCTGCGCCGTTCACTTCTGTCTTCGGCGCAGGCGCAGTGAGTGAAGGCCGCTCTCCTGATGCCGGCTTCCTCACTGTGACATAGTCGGCGCAGGCGCAGTGAGGCATCCGGCACCAGGAGCGCATTATTCACTCACTGCGCCTGCGCCGAATACAGAAGTGAACGGTGCAGGTGCGGGATTTCGTCAGCGATGCTGCGAACCGTCACATCAATCAAGAGGAGCGGGGCGGGCAGAACAGGGGACCTGGGCGGGATAAAGGGTGAGTAGACGGAGCCTCTAGGTGCTGATTTTACGCCCACATAGCACCTAGAGGCTCATTAGCATATTATAAAATGCTTATTTTATGAGAACAGCTGCAGGGAGAAATGTAAAAAACATACTGTTATGTAGTACTGACATTAGCGCATTGCTAATGTCAGTCAGCTACATAACAGTGTTTCTGGTGGTAGATACCCTTTAAATGTTAAACATAGGTGTATATATATATATATATATATATATATATTAATCTAATGCCCCTATTTATCAAAAAATGTGACAAGCAGGGTGCTACAGTGGTGATAAAAAATCCGTTCTCACTTCTCCTATGTTCTCTCCTGTCATTATACTATAAACAGTGATAAGCAGGGAGTTCTAGTAGTGATAGCAAATCAGTTCTCACCTCTCCTGTGCTCTCACCAGTCCTTATACTATAAACAGTGATAAGCAAGGTGTTCTAGTGGTGATATATAATCAGTTCTCACCTATCCTGTGTTTTCTCTCCTGTCTTTATACTATAAATATTGAGAAGCAGGGTGTTCTAGTGGTGATAGATAATCAATTGTCACCTCTCCTGTGTTCTCTCCCGTACTTATTCTATAAACATTAATAAGCAGGGTGTTTGAGTGATGATAGATAATCTGTTCTCCCTTCTCCTGTGTTTCCTCCTGTCCCATACTATAAATATTAATAAGCAGGGTGTTCTAGTAGTGATAGATAATCAGTTCTCACATCTGTGTTCTCCCCAGTACTTATACTATAAACAGTGATAAGCAGGGCATTCTAGTCATGATAGCAAATCAGTTCTCACCTGTCCCTATACTATATACATACATTGATAAGCATACATTGATAAGCAGAATGTTTTAGTGATGATAATCTGCTCTCCCTTCTCCTGTCCTATATTATAAACTGTAATAAGCATGGTGTTCTAGTGGTGATAGATAATCAGTTCTCACCTCTCCTGTGTTCTCTCCTGTCCTTATATGATAAACTGTGATAAGCAGTGTGTTCTAGTGGTGATAGAGACTCAGGGGCACATTTATTAAGACCGGTGTTTTATACTGAATGAATAGGCGCCGGTTTCAGACTTATGAAGAGGCAGCAGCCTCTCCATAACTTCGGCGCATACAGCGCCAGTTCTAAATGTTACATTTAGACCATTTTCTAAACCTAAAACAGGCGTAGAAAATTATGAATGAGATGGGCCTGCAGGCCCTTTCCCTTCCCCACTAGGTCCACAATTTTAGACCTAGCATGAGCAGGGAAAAGTCGCAGATATCGGCACAACCCATCTGCGCCTAAAATATGTTTAATTTAAGCGTATTTCAGATTAGTAAATTATCCCCTCAGTTCTCACCTCACCTGTTCTTATACTATAAATAGTAATAAGCAGGGTATTCTAGTGATGATAGATAATCAGTTGTCCCCTCTCCTGTCCTTATACTATAAAAAGTGATAAGCAGTGTGTTCTAGTGGGGATAAGAGAATCAGTTCTCACCTTTCCTGTGTTCTCTCCTGTTCTTATACTATAAACAGTGACAGTTTTTTTGCAGGACAAGTTGTAACTTCTGAAGACACCGTTTAATAATGCAATGTAGTGGGAAGCTGAAAAAATTCCAAATGGGGTGGAATTAGAAAAAAAATACAATTCCACCATAGTTTTGTGAGTTTCATTCCATTGGCATCCTCTATGCGATAAAGCTGACCTGTTACCTTCATACTCCAGGTCAGTATGATTGCAGAGATACCAGATTTATTTACCGTATGTTTCGCCCTATAAGACGCACCGGCCCATAAGATGCACCTAGGTTTTAGAGGAGGGCAATAAGAAAAATGTTTTTTTTCGTTAGATCTCAGATCAGCAATCAGACCCTTAATGTTAATCAGACCTCAGGTATGTGTAAAATGTAGAGCAGATAACCAGTGGCACTACACCAAACCTAAAATTGTCAGGATGCAACTGCCGAGGAGTGGTGCCTCACGGAGGTGCTCAGCTTGTAGCTGCAGTGAGCATATATGATAAAAGTAAAAAGAGAACAAAAACGAGCGGCACTCACCGTTGATAGGCAGGTAACTTTATTCCATGGCAGGAGGGGAATGAGGAATAAAGTTACTCCTGCCATGGAATAAAGTTACCTGCCTATCAACGGTGAGTGCCGCTCGTTTTTGTTCTCTTTTTACTTTTATCAATTAATCAGACCTCAGCTCACAACCCCAATCAGATCCCCAATGTTAATATGATCTCAGATCAGACCCCAATGTGAATGACCCCCAATCAGACCTCAAATCAGAGCCCAATATAAATAAGACTCCCAATCAGACCTCAGATCAGACTCCCATGCCTCATATCAGCCCCCAGCCATATGTGATCAGCCCCCAGTCATATAATCAGCCCCCAGCCATATGTACTCAGCCCCCAGCCATATATGAGCAGCCCCCAGCCATAACTCAGCCTCAGATCACAAAAATAAAAAACCCACTTACCTCTCCTGCTCCTGGACGCTGCTGCTCCTCACATCGCAATCCTCTTCCTCCTGCTGTCGGATGTGCTGTGAACTTGCGCACACAGCGTGAGGTCACAGAGCGCCCTCACGCTGTGTGCTGCCTTCACAGCCATCAGCCGAAGATTAGGAAGCGGTGAGTACAGATCCCTCACCGCTTCCTGGTCCTCCGGTAGTAATGAACGCTTCCATAATGGAAACGCTCATTAGTATTTGCCCCATAAGACGCACTTTTTCCCCACTTGGGGGGGGGGGGAATGCGTCTTATGGGGCGAAAAAATACAGTAGTTTTTTATGTTTTAATACTGAAAAAAAAAACTTTCTTTGCATTGCCATATTCTGACCTCCCCCACCTAGCTTTTTCATAGTTATATCTAGATACCTGAGTGAGAGCTCAATTTTTGTGGGACAATCTTTAGTATTTACTGATACTATTTAGGATTGTGTTTGACATTTTGATGAATTTTCTTTGGCAGGTAAAGCAACGAAAAAACTGTGAATTGTCCATTTAGATTTTTTTTTGCATTATGGAGTTCACCGTACATTTATATTTTATTTAGGAGCGTTTTGGGACACAGTGGTGCAAATGATCATTATTTTTACTGTTTATTTTTATAATGGAGAAAGGGGGGTGATTTGAATTTTTTAATAGTTTTAAAAACATAAACATTTTTTTTCCCACTTTTTTAAGTGAACATTAGATTCTCCCACAGACTATATTTAAGAGTACAGCCTATGGGTGATTCAATACGTTTCTGCCACTTGCAGGCCTCTATAGGAATATACAGTCATGTCCATAAATATTGGGACATCGACACAATTCTAACATTTTTGGCTCTATACACCACCACAATGGATTTGAAATGAAACAAACAAGATGTGCTTTATCTGCAGACTGTCAGCCTTAATTTGAGGGTATTTGCATCCAAATCAGGTGAATGTAGTAGGAATTACAACAGTTTGCATATGTGCCTCCCACTTGTTAAGGGACCAAAAGTAATGGGACAGAATAATAATCATAAATCAAACTTTCACTTTTTAATACTTGGTTGCAAATACTTTGCAGTCAATTACAGCCTGAAGTCTGGAACGCATAGACATCATCAGACGCTGGGTTTCATCCCCGGTGATGCTCTGCCAGGCCTCTACTGCAACTGTCTTCAGTTCCTGCTTGTTCTTGGGGCACTTTCCCTTCAGTTTTGTTTTCAGCAAGTGAAATGCATGCTCAATCGGATTCAGTTCAGGTGAATGACTTGGCCATTGTATAACATTCCACTTCTCTCCCTTAAAAAACTCTTTGTTTGCTTTTGCAGTATGCTTTTGGGTCATTGTCCATCTGTACTGTGAAGCGCCGTCCAATGAGTTCTGAAGCATTTGGCTGAATATGAGCAGATAATATTGCCCGAAACACTTCAGAATTCATCCTGCTGCTTTTTTCAGCAGTCACATCATCAATAAATACAAGAGAACCAGTTCAATTGGCAGCCATACATGCCCACGCCATGACACTACCACCACCATGCTTCACTGAAGAGGTGGTATGCTTAGGGTTGTGAGCAGTTCCTTTCCTTCTCCATACTCTTCTTTTCCCATCACTCTGTTACAAGTTGATCTTGGTCTCATCTGTCCATAGGATGTTGTTCCAGAACTGTGAAGGCTTTTTTAGATGTCGTTTGGCAAACTCTAATCTGGCCTTCCTGTTTTTGAGGCTCTCCAATGGTTTACATCTTGTGGTGAACCCTCTGTATTCACTCTGGTGAAGTCTTCTCTTGATTGTTGACTTTGACACACATACACCTACCTCCTGGAGAGTGTTCTTGATCTGGCCAAGTGTTATGAAGGGTGTTTTCTTCACCAGGGAAAGAATTCTTCGGTCATCCACCACAGTGGTTTTCTGTGGTCTTCCGGGTCTTTTGGTGTTGCTGAGCTCACCGCTGCGTTCCTTCTTTTTAAGAATGTTCCAAACAGTTGTTTTGGCCATGCCTAATGTTTTTGCTATCTCTCTGATGGGTTTGTTTTTTTCAGCCTAATGATGGCTTGCTTCACTGATAGTGACAGCTCTTTGGATTTCATCTTGAGAGTTGACAGCAACAGATTCCAAATGCAAATAGCACACTTGAAATGAACTCTGGACCTTTTATCTGCTCATTGTAATTGGGATAATGAGGGAATAACACACACCTGGCAATGGAACAGCTGAGAAGCCAATTGTCCCATTACTTTTGGTTCCTTAACAAGTGGGAGGCACATATGCAAACTGTTGTAATTCTTACACCGTTCACCTGATTTGGATGTCAATTAAAGCTGACAGTCTGCAGTTAAAGCACATCTTGTTCGATTCATTTCAAATCCATTGTGGTGGTGTATAGAGCCAAAAATTTTACAATTGTGTGACTGTCCCAATATTTATGGACCTGACTGTACCTGAGGTAGGCATGATATCTTCGAGCAGGCTCCAAGCTAACACTGCCAATGAACGGCTTCCCCGATTTTAGCGCAGGGAAGCAGTTCGGGAAAGCTGTCTCTGCTGACGTGGTCACAATCGACCACGCCATCCGAGGGGTTAAATGACTGCAATCAGCATTATCACTAATTGCAGAAATGAGGCCTGGGTGGCAGCAGAAAACTGGTGACTATATGGTACATGTACGGAGAAGGTCTGGAAAGGGTTAAATACAGTGGCATGTAAAAGTTTGGACACCATTTTTCAAAATTACTGTTACTGTGAACAGCAACTTTAAGATGAAAGGACCTCCAAAAAGCATAAAGTTAAAGATAACACATTCCCTTTGTATTTTAAGCAAAAACAATATTTTACATTTTCAAAATAACAAAAAATATAAAAGGGCTTGAAGCTAAACTTTGGGCACCCTGCATGGTTAGTACCTAGTAGCACCCCCTTTGGCAAGTATCACAGCTTGTAAATTCTTTTTGTAACCAGCCAAGAGTCGTTCAATTCTTGTTTGAGGGATTTTAATCAATTCTTCCTTGTAAAAGTCTTCCAATTGTGTGAGAATCCTGGGCAGTCTTGCATGCACAGCTCTTTTCAGGTCTATCCACAGATTTTCAATAATGTTCAGATCAGAGGACTGTGAGGGCCATGGTAAAACCTTCAGCTTGCACCTTTTGAAGTGTTAAGTATAATTATCCATGTGTAGAAGCCATTCTATTTTTGGTGTTTCTGAGCAGTATAACAATGTACCACAACTCTAGAGTTTGCTAAATCTTCTTGAAAGTCAAGCGAGGGTTCTGATTTGACTTTCTAGAAATCCTACAAGCAGCTGTTTCTGAAATTTTTCTTGGTCTTCCAGACCATCTCTTATCTTCCACTGTTCCTGTTAACTGCCATTTCTTAATTACATTTCGAACTGAGTAAATGGCAACCTGAAAACTCTTTGCTATCTTCTTATAGCCTTCTCCTACTTTGTGGGCCTCAACCATTTTAATTTTCAGAGTGTTAGCTGCTTAGAAGAAACTATGGTAAGGAATCTGGGTATTTATAAAGCTTTGAAATTTGGATCACCTGTCCTCTCCTAACAATGATTGTGAACCAGCCTTAATCCTAACAGGCTATTTGAGGTTTGAGACCTTGGTCAAAGTTATCTGAGTGCTCAAATCTCCTTGGGTTGCCATACATTTGCAAGGTACTCCTTTCCTTTTTTTTTTACTCTAAAATTGAACAAAATAATACACTGATATTGCTTAAAATTGTGAAAAGCGTGTTTCTTTGTTAACTTTATGCCTTTTGGAGATTTTTTCATCTTCAACTTAACTCTTCACAGGAACAGTAATTTTGATCAGGGGTGCCCAAACTTTTGTATGCCACTGTATAGGCTGTAAGCTAAACCATGGGTTAATACCACCTCTGAGATGTTTTTAGAAGAAGGGTAGAGCTTAAGCCCTTGGGCTTGGTTCTCCTTTCTGTTCACTAGTTAAAATGTAGTTGAGATAAGGCAGCTTTTTTTTTTCAACTTTGCATTTATTAAAAAACATTTTTTGACATATATGAATAACTGTCTACATTACAATGTATCCAAGGTAGACATAGATTACATAGAATACCGCACCAGCTTATATAACAAAAACTGGTATACATCGCATGTAGATATCTAAGACTATGAGAAAAGGAACATAAAAAAGAGGGGGGGGGGGAAGGGAAAAGAAAAAACAATTCTCTCCTTCACTCTATAAGTGAAGATCAATATGGTGAAGATCCCAAAGATCCCAGATCTTCATGAACCTATCTACATTCCCTTGTGACAGAGCTGTGTAGTATTCCAAAGAGTGTATGTCTTGAATACGGGAGTAATAATCCGCCTTGGATGGGGGAGCAGTTCTTTTCCAGAAAAGCGCTATAATGCATTTCACCGTGGTAAGTAAATGGAGGAGCAGCCTGGAGACATGACTTTTTAGACCCCTAGGGGGAACATTTAGTAGGTACGTGAGTGGGTCCAATGCCACCGAGCATCCCAGGACTTCCTGTATTACAGAAGCCACCATAGTCCAGAAGGGCAATATGAAAGGACATTCCCAAAAATGTGATAGATCGAGGCACCACTAGCCAAACATCTCCAGCAAACATTAGGGATAGTCCCGTTGAGGGTATGCAACAATTCCGAGTTATGATACAGTAGTTTCAGTTGGTTTTCTTTGTAGACTACACAAGAGGAACTAGGAAAAGCCCTTGAACATATCATGTTCCAGAGACCTGGTGAGACTGCCCTATTAAGCCATTCCTCCCACTTCCGCATATACAAATGTGCCCCTCCCACCAAATAAATCTGGGAGGAGAGCAGGTCATATATATCAGAGATAAGGCCTCTAGCTGATGGACCTCGTAAACAAATTTTTTTAAATGGAGTAAGAGGAGGAATCAATCCAGAGGTAGTGGCTTAGCGACAATAATGGGCTATTTGTTGGTAGTGGAATGCAGAGCATAAGGGGAGGTGATATTTAAATCCAGCCCAAACAATTCAACCTACGAAAACTGCCCATATCACTAGGACCTTTTATAGCAGCAAAAGTAAAAATAGTAATAATAATAATAATAAAAATAATAAGATTATCACGCCGTCACTGCCCCATTCTCTAGTCCCCCCTGTTAGCTCCAGACCGATTTTCTGCTTGAATAAGGCTGTATCCACCTCTGTAGCTCTTCCTACCCTTCTAACATCTTCCGTTGATTCGACATATAGGATTAGTACCCTCCCCTCTTCCCCTCTCCCACAGCCAATACCTGGGAGTCCAACCCCCCCTTATTACCATTGATCCCACATTGAATATCCTGACCAATCCTTTTAGTGGTCCTATAAACCCTCTCTGTTTATCCACCAACTACTCTCCCCCTCCCCCTTTTCCTCCATCAACAATCAAGTCTCTGGTACGGAACACTAAGATCTCCTACTCCACAGGTTCACTGATTCCGGTATCCCCTGCATACCCTACTACCCAGAACTCTGTTCTCAATATATCCACTTATTCCACCTCCACTAATCAATCAGAGTTTTTTTTTAGCTTTACACCCCAACCTATCAGACAGCCCTTTTTTTAGAGAGTATCCCCATCTATCCCTTTCCGAAACCTGACACCTCCCCCCAGGAAAATTACATCCAGCATTCCAATATTGAGCCATTTTTTCACCCCGGCAGGCCCCAACCCATAAACTCACCTCAGATCAAATGCAACCTTAAAATAACTCAATTTTTCACCCCCCTATTGTCCACATGAAAAAGGCCAAAAAACAATTTAGAGGTTGTAGAGAAGGGAGACCTAGAGTCACCAAGAGAAAAAAGACAAAATAAAGGACACTAAATTCCCATATAGGGAACCCAACAGCCCAGGAGTACAAACTTTGGATCCTGGGCTGAGAGAAAGGGAGAAAGGGATTTTCAATCTCTCCAGTTATAAACTTCAAGATAATGAATTGAGACTACTAAGCAAAAGCCTTTCCTTTTGCCCGACGAACGAACGGGATTTGTTTGAACTATTCATTGACTTAAACCAATTCATCCGCAAACTCACCCTTCAGAGACACTTTAAGATTAAGGAGTACACATCACATGGTCAGACCAACACTCTTAGTACGAACAGCAAAGTAACCATCCACTCAGCTTCTGAGACCGATACCGAACTTCAAGTAGATACCCTAATCCCAATCCCATCCAATCTAAAATGCAAATCTACTTTTTATCCCTTAGAAAGCCATGGCCTCCATTTGGAAAGTTTCTATAATATGGTGCTAGACGATCTGAAGGCCATGTCCACTTCCAGTACAAAAGATTCCACCTCTAACACTTCTGTTAATCTTAAAGGGTTTCTGTGTCACGGGTGAAGTTGCAGATAGCTGGAACTTATAAATAAACGACTGACTGGCTTGATCCCAAACTAAGGAGCATATAGGTGAGCCCTTTAAAACCCTAAGAGCTCTCCCTGACTGCTATGCACATGCAAGGGTCTCAATGGTAGACGATTGCATGCCCACGTACCTAAGACTGTCTGACACCTGAAAACCCTATAATAGTGAGGGGACACGACCACCGGCTCCCTGCACTTAATACGGAGGGAGTCAGGGTCACCTAGAATCAAGCCAGCAAGGAAACACAATAAAGGAAAAGACTTATCTGAGCAAACAGCAGCAGCAGCCTCCAGCAGTGAACACTTCATCCAGGAACTAGTATAAACCCGCAAAGTGAGGCAGTATGGGAGGGAATATAAAGGAAGACGATTAGTCTAAATAAATGACACCTGGCAGAAGGAAAGAAGATGACAAAGTGAAACCAAAACAAAGAACGTCATATAAGAGGTAGAGAAGAACATCTGTCAGACCTTCTCACAGAACTGGCGGTGACAGTACCCCTCCCTCTACGGGTGGACTCCGGACACTCAGAGCCCACCTTCTCAGGATGAGACCTATGGAAAGCCCTGATGAGACGAGTGGCCTTAATGTCCGCCACTGGGACCCACATCCTCTCCTCAGGACCATAACCCTCCCAATGAACGAGGTACTGAAGAGAACCGCTGATAATGCAAGAATCCACAATCCTAGAGACCTGAAATTCAAGATTACCATCAACAAAAATCGGAGGAGGAGGCAAAGAGGAGGGTACAGTGGGTTGGACATAAGGTTTTAATAGGGACCTGTGAAAAACATTATGGATCTTCCAAGTCTGAGGAAGATCAAGACGGAAGGCAACGGGATTGATGACGGACAAGATCTTGTAAGGCCCAATAAACTTAGGACCCAACTTCCAGGAGGGAACCTTCAGTTCATATTCTTTGTAGACAACCACACCAGATCACCCACATTCAGGTCCGGACCAGGCACACGTCTCTTATCCGCCACACGCTTATATCTCTCACTCATCCTCTTCAGATTACCCTGAATCTTTTGCCAAATAAATGACAAAGACGAGGAAAATCTCTCCTCATCAGGTAAACCAGAAGACTCCTCTCCAGAGAATGTCCCAAACTGCGGATGAAACCCATTTGCACCAAAAAATGGTGACTTATCAGAGAACTCCTGGCGATGGTTATTTAAAGCAAACTCAGCAAGGGACAAAAAAGAATACCAATCCTCCTGATTCTCCGCCACAAAACAGCGCAGATATGTCTCCAGATTCTGATTGACGCGTTCGGTCTGACCATTCGACTGCAGGTGAAAAGCAGAAGAGAACGACAACCGAACCCCCAAGCGAGAACAGAAGGCCTTCCAGAATCTGGAAACAAATTGCGTGCCCCTATCAGAATCGATGTCTGAAGGAATGCCATGCAATTTAACAATGTGATCAACAAACGCTTGCGCCAGCGTCTTAGCATTGGGTAACCCAGGAAAGGGAATGAAATGCACCATTTTGAAATGCACCAACTACCACCAGAATCACAGTCTTCCCCGAGGAACAAGGCAGGTCCGTAATGAAGTCCATGGACAGATGCGTCCAAGGACGGGAAGGAATGGGTAACGGGAGGAGAGAACCCGATGGCCGTGAATGAGGGACCTTGGCACGAGCGCAGGTCTCGCAGGCTGCCACAAAACCCTCAACCGTCTTACGAAGAGCCGGCCACCAGAATCTCCAAGCAATGAGATCCACTGTGGCTCTACTCCCCGGGTGCCCAGCAAGGACAGTATCGTGGTGCTCCTTAAAAACCTTGTGTCGTAAAGCGAGAGGCACAAACAACCTCCCAGGAGGACAAGGATCAGGAGCCTCTGCCTGGGCTGCCTGAACCTCTGCCTCCAAATCAGGATAAAGAGCAGTGACGACCACCCCATCAGCCAAAATGGGACCCGGGTCTTCAAAGTTCCCCCCTCCGGAAAACAACGTGACAGGGCATCCGCCTTCACATTTTTAACGCCAGGGCGGAAAGTAACAATAAAATTAAACCTAGAAAAGATCAAAGACCATCTGGCCTGTCTCGGGTTCAGACGCTTGGCCGATTCCAAGTAGGCCAGATTCTTATGGTCGGTAAACGGTAATAGGGTGTCTGGCTCCCTCTAACCAATGGCGCCTTTCCTCAAAAGCTAATTTGATGGCCAACAACTCCCTATCTCCCACATCGTAATTTCTCTATGCAGAGGAGAGTTTCCTTGAGAAAAAGGCACACGGTCGCCATTTGGCAGGAGAGGGACCCTGAGATAAGACCGCACCCACACCCACCTTAGAAGCATCCACATCAACAATAAAAGGTAGAGAGACATCAGGTTGTACCAAAATGGGAGCGGAAGCAAAACACTCTTTAATACTAGGAAAAATCCACCCCCTTTTTAGTCATATCAGTGAGTGGCTTAACAATAGAGGAATAATTCAAAATTAACTTTCTGTAATAATTGTCAAAACCCAAAAACCGCATCAGCGCCTTCTGATTTTCAGGAAGCTCCCAATCAAGCACAGCGCAGACCTTCTCAGGGTCCATCCGAAAACCAGAAGCGGAGAGAATAAAACCAAGAAATTGAATCTCCGGAACCGCAAACAAATTTTTCCAGTTTAGCGTACAATTTATTCTCCCGCAGAATCAGCAAGACCTGACATAGGTGGTCCCGATGAGTCTTGAAATCAGGAGAAAAAATCAAAATGTCATCTAGATACACCAGTAAAAAATGCTGTTCACAAAATGTTGGAAGACGGCTGGAGCATTCATCAAACCAAAGGGCATAACCAAATTCTCGAAATGACCCTCAGGGGTATTGAAGGCCGTCTTTCATTCGTCCCCTTCCCTGACCCTGACTAGGTTGTATGCCCCTCTTAAATCCAACTTAGAAAAAACTTTAGCCCCAACAATCTGGTTAAACAGGTCCGGGATCAGAGGAAGCGGATATGGGTCATGAATCGTGATACGGTTAAGCTCCCTGAAATCCAGACAAGGTCTTAAAGAAGCATCTTTTTTCTTAAGAACAGGTGACTTCGAGGGTCAGATGTGTCCCTTTCTCAGGCTCTCAGAGATATAAGTACGCATAGCGACTCTTTCAGGTTGGGAAAGATTGTATAATCGTGATTTTGGCAGCTTGGCGCCTGGGATGAGATTAATAGGGCAGTCGTACTCCCGATGAGGGGGCAACTCCTGGACACCACTCTCGGAAAATACATCAGAAAATTCAGAGAGAAAAGATTGCACAGTCTTGGTAGAAACCTCTGAAAAAGACACCGTGAGGCAATTCTCTCTGCAAAACTCATTCCAACCATTTATTTGCCTTGCTTGCCAATCAATGTTGGGGTTATGTTTAGTGAGCCAGGGTAGCCCCAACACTAGAGGAGTAGGTAATCCGCTTAAGACGAAACATGACATATCCTCAACATGAGCGTCACCCACAGTCAAACGGATATTGTGAACTATGCCCTTTAATGATCTTTGAGAAAGTGGAGCGGAATCGATAGCAAAAACAGGTATATCCTTTTCCAAAGTGCACACCTGGAAACAATGCATTGTTGCAAATTGATTATTAATGAGATTGACAGCTGCTCCACTATCTACAAAAATCTCACAAACAATGTTCTTGCTGTCTAGCGCCACCCTGGCAGGTAGGAGAAAACGGGAACTACAAGCAAACAGCAAACCTTCAATTTCCGCATCAACCTTGCCAATAGTAGCAAATGGAAAGTTTTTAGAGGTTTTCTTTTTTTTTATTACCCTCAGAAAACTCCATGAACCTCCTAGAGGGGCAAACATTAGCCAAATGATTTATACCCCCACAACAGAAACAAACCCTCCTCTGAGAGCTGAATCCTCTACTATCAGAGGCAAGCAAACCCAGCTGCATGGCCTCCTCCTCAGAGGGGATTGAGACAGACTGAGACCCCTGCACACTGAATGAGACAGCCCCACTGTCCTTGGGCTGAATATGACAGGAAAGAGTAGTCTCCTCTCTCTCTCTAAGATGCCTGTCAATACGAACAGCTAGAGACATGGCAGACTCTAAGGACGCTGGTCTCTCATGAAAATAAATGCATCTTTCAATCTTTCCGAAAGACCATGGCAAAATTGACTTCGGAGTGCAGCATCATTCCAACCAGTATCAGCTGCCCATCTCCAAAATTCAGAACAATGTATCTCTGTGGACTGTTTACCCTGGCATAAAAGACGCAGTTTAGATTCAGCCAGAGCAATACGATCCGGGTCATCATATATCTGACCCAGGGCTACAAAATATTCCTCCACCGATCAGAGGGGCCTTGCCCCCACCGGCAGCGAAAAGGCCCAAGACTGAGCGTTATCCCTGAGCAGCGAGATGATGATCCCCACCCTCTGCTCCTCATCACCAGAGGAATGGGGAAGTAGGCGAAAATGGAGTTTGCAAGCCTCTCTAAAGCAAACAAAATTCTCACTTCCCCCGGAGAACGTATCCGGAAATGAGATCTTAGGCTCGAAACAAACTCCATGAATGCCAGCATAACCGGTCACCTGAAACTGAGACACAGTTTTACGGAGATCTGCTACCTCCAGCGAAAGACCTTGCATGCGGTCAATCAAGGCTGAAACCGGATCCATGCTTAAGACAGTTTTGGCGGTTTATCATGTCACAGGTGAAGTTGCAGATAGCTGGAACTTATAAATAAACGACTGACTGGCTTGATCCCAAACTAAGGAGCATATAGGTGAGCCCTTTAAAACCCTAAGAGCTCTCCCTGACTGCTATGCACATGCAAGGGTCTCAATGGTAGACGATTGCATGCCCACGTACCTAAGACTGTGTGACACATGAAAACCCATATAATAGTGAGGGGACACGACCACCGGCTCCCTGCACTTAATACGGAGGGAGTCAGGGTCACCTAGAATCAAGCCAGCAAGGAAACACAATAAAGGAAAAGACTTATCTGAGCAAACAGCAGCAGCAGCCTCCAGAAGTGAAAACTTCATCCAGGAACTAGTATAAACCGCAAAGTGTGGCAGTATGGGAGGGAATATAAAGGAAGACGATTAGTCTAAATAAATGACACCTGGCAGAAGGAAAGGAGATGACAAAGTGAAACCAAAACAAAGAACGTCATACAAGAGGTAGAGAAGAATGTCTGTCAGACCTCCTCACAGAACTGGCGGTGACATTCTGTCACCAGATTTAACCCTATTAAGCTAGCTGACATTAGCAATGTGCTAATGTCAGCTAAACCTAACTAGCCTATTCCTACATTTATCAATGCCCTTGTTACGCCAGAAATCGAACTTTTATAATATGCTAATTAGCCTCTAGGAGCAGGGGGGCGTTGTTCCTGCCCCTAGAGGCTCCGTTCTTCCACCGTTGTCACCTACCTCCAAGTCCGGATTGACAGGGCCAGGCAGCGCTCGCATCTGACTGCCAGCCCTGTGCTCTGGTGAAATATCGTGCCGTTCAGTATTCAGTGCAGGCGCGGTGAGGAAGCTGGAAGCCTATGACCGTCTTTCCCTCACCGCGCCTGCGCCGAATGCTTAATGGCGCGAGATTTCACCAGAGCACAGGGCTGGCAGACAGATGCGAGGTGACAAAGGTGGGAGAACGGAGCTATCTAGATTTCAAAAGCTATCACCATCAAAAATGGCTAAAAAACATCCCCTACAGCCAAATGAAAGAAGAAGAAACTGCACAGAAGATCACACCTGCAAACAACAACAACTTAAGATTTTCACAAATAGTTTTCGGGAAAAAGGGTACCCAAAATAAACTCATAAAAAGACTCCATTAAAAGAACCTTAAGTAAAAACGAGAAAGAAACCTTGAAACCAAAGCTCACTGATGACAAGGAAATGGAACAACAACAACAAAATACCACGACAACCTCTAGGGTGAGCCTTATCACTAGGTACAATTCTAAACATGCCACCATCAGGCAAATACTCACCAGACACTGGGGGGTATTACTTAAGGATCCTATTCTAAAGAAGGAACTTCCCCGTTTGCCCACAATTACATATCGACGTGCACAGACACTTAAAAACATAATTGCTCCCTCATGTCCTAAATTACCCTTCTGTGCTGCTCCATTATAACACATAATGTCAAAAAAATTATAAGCACCTCCTTACAAGAAAAATTTACTTTGAGGCATGAAATGAGCTGTGGGTCGAGTAACATCATTTATCTCCTCCAATGCCCCTGCAAGCTACAATACGTGGGTAGAACAACCAAGACATTGCGCAAGAGAATGAACGAACATCGTTCAAATATTAGACGCAAAGTTCTGACGCATAGTGTCTCTCATCATTTTTCAGTCTGTCGTGTTAGCAATCCATCCGTCCTTAAGATGACCCCCCCTGGAGTGGATCCCAAACTCGTACCAATCCCTCTATAGGAATGTACTGGATCTATCGCTTAAACACTCTTTCTCCATTTGGACTCAATGAGTCACTGGAATACATCAACTATTAGACATAAGATTTCAGCTACCACCAGTATTATATGTTTCTTTCCGTCGACACATACCACAATAGCAATGGATACGACTTCCAATCCTAGAAGCTGGCCCTATCTCATCACATGGCCCCTATACAGATGCACCACCCCATTATAGGAGACACTCACATATGTGTACTATTTGTTTGAGGCTAGATGGCCCCATATGGTCCGATGGGGTCCTTACTGGCGGATACTGGCTTTTTTCCTTGTGTATATATATATATATATATATATACACTCACCTAAAGAATTATTAGGAACACCATACTAATACGGTGTTGGACCCACTTTTGCCTTCAGAACTGCCTTAATTCTACGTGGCATTGATTCAACAAGGTGCTGATAGCATTCTTTAGAAATGTTGGCCCATATTGATAGGATAGCATCTTGCAGTTGATGGAGATTTGAGGGATGCACATCCAGGGCACGAAGCTCCCATTCCACCACATCCCAAAGATGCTCTATTGGGTTGAGATCTGATGACTGTGGGGGCCATTTTAGTACAGTGAACTCATTGTCATGTTCAAGAAACCAATTTGAAATGATTCGAGCTTAGTGACATGGTGCATTATCCTGCTGGAAGTAGCCATCAGAGGATGGATACATGTTCTCATTCTGTTTAAGCCAAATTCGGACTCTACCATTTCAATGTCTCAACAGAAATCGAGACTCATCAGACCAGGCAACATTTTTCCAGTCTTCAACAGTCCAATTTTGGTGAGCTCGTGCAAATTGTAGCCTCTTTTTCCTATTTGTAGTGGAGATGAGTGGTACCCGGTGGGGTCTTCTGCCGTTGTAGCCCATCCGCCTCAAGGTTGTGCGTGTTGTGGCTTCACAAATGCTTTGCTGCATACCTCGGTTGTAACGAGTGGTTATTTTAGTCAACGTTGCTCTTCTATCAGCTTGAATCAGTCGGCCCATTCTCCTCTGACCTCTAGCATCCACAAGGCATTTTTGCCCACAGGACTGCCGCATACTGGATGTTTTTCCCTTTTCACACCATTCTTTGTAAACCCTAGAAATGGTTGTGCGTGAAAATCCCAGTAACTGAGCAGATTGTGAAATACTCAAACCGGCCCGTCTGGCACCAACAACCATGCCACGCTCAAAATTGCTTAAATCACCTTTCTTTCCCATTCTGACATTCAGTTTAGAGTTCAGGATATTGTCTTGACCAGGACCACACCCCTAAATGCATTGAAGCAACTGCCATGTGATTGGTTGACTAGATAATTGCATTAATGAGAAATAGAACAGGTGTTCCTAAGAATTCTTTAGGTGAGTGTATATGTATATATATATATATATATATATATATATATGTATATATATATAGTTATATATATGGGTATACTTATAAGTATTTACCTAAGTACAAACCCACTCAGAATCGCGTTGCCTATACAACATAACACGGAATGGATGTAACTATTCCACATTAGATGCATGGTCTATAACTATACAGGGATAGATATGTATAATTAGGGATATATCTGGATATACCTATAGACAGGTCCAATTGAATCTATTATTATTTTTAATATTATATCTACGGATAGGTCCAATTGTATTTACTATTATTGGAATTTGCTGTTATTATTGGAATTGTACCTTCCAGTTTTATACATTTTGGGATTACATTTTTATGTATAATGATGTGGATTATCCAATTCCATTTTTCCTTTTATCTTTATACGTATTGTATGTTAATTTTATGTATCGGACGCATACGCACTTTATTTATAGCCCCCATCCCCTCCTATACCCTATCCTGGTGAGGATAGAACTTCTAGGGGTGAGATCAACGTTGGTCCTAGGAGTCCTAGTATGATTCCTTTTTCAGTGGATTTTATCTAATACATTTTATTTGATCATGTTCTATTATATTTATTGACATCTAAGTACAACAACACGCCCCAAAACGAAATATAGAGGCCTTTGATTTGTATGTATTTCCTTCTTCACGATAGTATGGTGTCTGACCTTAGATTTTACGATCAACTCCGTGTATTATGATAGACAGTCTGTCCCCTTAACTCATCTCTCCCCTGGGCACTCCCAACCTCTTCTTTTTAGGCTGGCGCACGCCCGGAAGTGGCGGGCGGTCCTTTATCTGGTTACCTGATCGCCGTATCCCTCCAGGCCAGAACCGAAAGTCACGTGATCCTCTGCGTTCCGCGGTTGCGTTCCAGAGGCCGGATGTAATACACTTCCGGTCCCTGGTGCACCGCGGCTTCTTGTGACCCCCTCTTTTTTCAGACCCTGTTTTTTTTTTGCCCACACACGTTAATGGATCTTATATCAAATATTCATGAAACAACCCGTTTCATCCTTCTACCTATTTTTTCTCAAAGTATCCCGGATTTGCGTTCCAAGGTGGAACACATGTTTACAGGAACCGGAAGTGATGTTATCACCCGGCCCTTCCCCACCACGTGCATTTTCAAGTTTGACACAGAGCACGGATAGGTAATTAAAGCCTGCAGGTACCACTATATGTCTATATGTTTATGTTGTCTGTATGCTGTTTTCTCCCCAGGAAGGGGGGATTTATTTAAACCCCCAAAACGAGTCGAGCCTCGATTTTAATAAAGGGAATTTTCCAGAAGTACCCTTCTGTAGTGACTGCGGTTCTTTCTGTGACTCTACAAGCGATCCTGGCGGGAGAGTTCAGCCTATGGGTGTCTTGAGCTTATCCCACAGACTATCTCCCCTGTGAAGTAAGTTACTTATTGCATACGTATAGCTGTTAGGAAAATTTACTCTCTTTTACCTAACTTGTCCCTGTCTTCAGATTTCGGCGATCAGCTTGAATTAAGTCTAAACCGGTACCGGGAGAATGAACTAGATTGACCACATGAACACATGTCTATTTCCAATCCATTCTGGTTTATTCACAGCTGGCAAACTGTTTTAATAGAGGGGGTTGAGCTTCCTTTACATCCAATCATATGTTAGCATTAGTATTTGACCAATAGTATGGTCACACATAAGCTCTGCATTAACATAATAGCTGACTCATAGTAACAGCATTTGACCAATCAGGTATATACACATGAGCTAGCAGACACTTGAGCCAGATGACCTTATATGGCTTGGACTGTTCATACTTTCAAACTAAGGAATGTATGGATTCCTTGAAACAGTTTAAGGAAGTGTCTCACATTCCATAGGGGGAAGGGGTATTTTGTAGTACACTAACCAAATGTAATACACATGGCTGAATAAGACAAAATGGAGTTACTTATACTCCATCAATCCCCTCTAAGAACCTTATATATATACCTTATACTATATGGTTCTTTCTCTGCTCTTCCTTGGTTTGCTTGTAAGCCTTTAGGTATTCCATATACCCTTCAGGAGTATAATCCTCAGGCTTTGTTGAGGTTGGGTTTACCTCTTCTACCTCTACCGGTGTATAGAGGAATGTTGAGTGTACCCCTCTTTCGGCCACCTTTTGACATATGGTAAGAAGAGAGGGCACACACTGTAGACAACAGCAGAGACACACTATTGCAGCGATCACGGCGAGTGCCACTCCTAAAACATATCTTATTTGACCAAAGTCAGGTATTCAGCCAAAAAGCCAGTCCCCCCAACCTTGGTCAACATCCTGTTTTATATGTTTTCTCATCTCCTCTAATTGGCCTATTTTATCTTTTATTCCACGGGAGTGATCTAATAGATTGAAACAACACATCCCTGCGAGCGCTGAGCATCCTATACCATGTTGGAGCAATAAATAGTCAATAGTTGCCCTATTCTGCAAGATAGCCTTTTCATACGATTGTATATCCAGCAGCATATCTTGCAGAACTGCACTAGTGACATTTATCTGTTTTACCATAAAACAGGCAAGTTTTGATATTGTCCTGTGGTTATATATGGCCAACCCTGGTACCCCTATCAAAGATACCCCTAAACTCATATATTCTGATCTAGAGAGGAGATTCACATTATAATCACAATTTTCTGGTAACTGTAGGGAAGTGTCTCTCGTGTGTCGTGTCTGCATTGCTGGGAATAGTGGTATCATTGTTAACGTCAGCCTAGCTATTGTACAGGGTCCCTCTGTAATATTGGCTGGTATGTACGTGTAACTAGTATTCCCACAGGCCAATACCCATCCTGTTGGTAGAGGTACATGTTTGTCTAGGGATGGTACTGTTTTTGTAATATTACATTGCATATTTTTTCCTGATACTATTTTTTTTACAACTACCTAAATCTCTATCACAAATATTTGGTTTAGTCTTGTTCTGCATTTTTGCTTGTATGCAGGGAGGCAATAGTGTTTCATCACAGGTGAAGTTATAACATATTTCTGCTGCTGTGACAAGACCTGTAATTATTTCTACCATATTACTTTGCAGAGTCTCATATGTAGGACAGTCATAACAAGCATGATAAGGATTTACATATCCATATTTAACATCATGATCCTCCATATCTGCGTCATTCCATTGGGAACGTAGGCGCTCCGTCCATACATCTAGTGGGGTGGGGACCGCTACCAGACATGTCTCCAAAATGTTAGATGCCGATAAAGTGGTTTGGAGACAAAAGTCAGTTAAGTTCAGAGTTTTGGCCAGGTACAGCCATAAGTTCTCCTTTGTCTTGCATAGACTGTCTTCCCCTCTGCATTCTGTCTTCAGGTATATCTGTCTGTTCCACAGCCATGGGACAGTAAGTAGGAGACACAAAATTACAATTATTAAGGCACTACATCTCAGCCATCTCGAGGAATTTCCTGACTGCGTCATCTCGTTGAGGGTCAAGGCTGTCTGCCTCCGTTAGTACCCCTTCTGTATCTTCTTCGAGGTCAAGGCTGTCTGCCTCCGTTAGTACCTCTGGGCCTCGTTGGAGGTCAGGGCTGTCTGCCCCCGTTAGTACCTCTCTTTTCTTCACCAACTTAATCCTTGTGGCGTGGATCCACGTGGGCGATTGTTCAGTGAGGACTGCTGTTCTGGTGATCACGACTACCTCGGTGGGTTGTCCGTAGGTGAAACTTCCTGGTTCCTTTCCCTTCTTTAAGATCTTGATCATCACCTGGTCGCCTATCCGGAATGGACGGGTTGATTCCTGTGAAAGAGAAGGAGACTTACAAGCAACTTATTCTTCAGTTTTACTGAGGACTTTGATCAGATTAGTTACATACTCCTCCCTGATCAGGTCCAAGTCCCCTTCCTGTACTACCAGGGGGCGTCTTGCCCATGGTGTGGGGAAAGGCCTACCCATGAGTATCTCCATGCTGTTATGTCCTACTCTGTGGAAATGTGCTATTAAGATGGAAGCACTGTGTTGGGGAATACACAACCTCCCCTCTTCGCAGACTAATCCTATCTCAGGATTTTTCTGCAATACTGGATAACACCAGTCTTACTGTTCCTGTTCAGTGGCATACCACTGAAGATCAGTAAGCATTTGCAACATCTCAGGGGTTGGAGGTGCCAAACATGGCATCTCCCAATGGTTATACAAACCTGTGAGGTTGCATTTGGCCACCTTAACTGCCAGCGCATTGCCCTGTGAGACATGATCCTTACCATCTGCTGCCGTAAATCCTCTCCTCTGCCAGATCATACCATGGTCCCACACTACCCCATGTGTGTACCTACTCTCAGTATGAATGGTGACAGGTCTATCAGCATGTAGAATACATGTCCTAGTGAGTGCAATGAGCTCAGCTGCCTGCTGTGTTGAGTGCGGATGTCCTTGAGTAGGCCTACAACATCATGAGTGGTGTGCAAAATGGTGTAATGTCACATTGTGAAAGAATTTATCAATTCTACCATCATAGCACAGGCTGCAAGAGAACACAGACATGCCGGCATCCCTTGAACAGGGGTGGGCATTACCTTTGAGAAAAACACACAAGGACGCAACTTGCCTCCGTTTTCTTGTGTCAGTACACCCGCCATGGTTTTACAATTTTGGCGTGCAAACATGTGGAAGGGCATATTATAGTCAGGGAGGCCAAGCCCTGGGCTCGACATGAGTAAACATTTCAAATAATCAAATGCATTGTACATTTCAGAAGACCATTTAATCAAATCTGGATTTTCTTCCAGAGTGGCTTGCCTCAAAACATTGTCAATAGTGGGAGCAATCAGGAATCCATTGTCTACCATTTATCATACCAAGGAAAGATAACATTTCCTTCTTGGTGTGCGGGGCGACCAAACCCGCAATAGACTGGACTCTTTCTGCGCTGATTCTCCGTTCACCTTTTGTGAGGACAAAGCCCAAGTATTCAACCTGCATTTTACACCATTGCATTTTCTTAAGTGTCACTTAGTGACCACATCCTGACAACCATTATAACAGTGATAAACCATCCTGAATGCTGGCCTCCGCTGACATGCTACACAGTAACAAATCATCGACATATTGCAACAGCACAGAACCTTGGGGGGATGTACCATGACTCTAACATCGCTTGGAGGACTATGCTGTACACTACAGGTGAATCAGCATATCCCTGGGGCATTTCTGCACCAGGTCAGTTGGCGTCTGTCAAAGGAAAAAGCAAAAAGTAGTCTGGTTATCTTATCAACTGGGATAGAAAAGAATACATTTTTCAGATCTATCACACTGAAACAAACAGTGTCTGCTGGAATGGCAGATAATAATTAAGTGACATCAGGTACAACAGGGGCTATAGGCACAATGATGTTGTTGATGGCCCTTAAATCCTGTACAAAGCGGGTAGTACCATCTGCCTTTGTCACTGGATTCACGGGCGTGCTGTAGGGTGAAATCACCTCTGCCAGGATTCCCTTTTGTAGGAATTCCTTTATCATTGGCCTAAATCCATCAAGTTTCTCTTTTTACAGCAGGTATTGTTTCTGTAACACTGAGATGACACCTGGTTTCACAGTAGCTTTGTAAGGTGTGCAATCTATGAATCCGGTGTCATATTCATTTGAGGACCATAATGCAGGGTTAATGTTAAGTTCTGGGTGGTCCTGTATGTTTGCAAGAATCAGTGGCACTGGTGTAGAGACTGGAATGAGATCTGAGTGTACTCTTATGCCCTGAGTCTTTGCTGATACCTGCAAGTCAAGCTTAATGAACAAATCTCTCCCTAATAGGCTGACTGGGCAATCTAGTATAATGCTAAATACATGACATGATGTATTCCCTGTCCATGGTTTCTACTGGAAAGGAATCTGTTCTGTATGTCCTTGTCAGTACCCCATTTATTCCCATAGAGGGCTCACATTTCCTTCCTCTCATTCTGAGTCACCTAATCCACCCCTTTTGGTCGGACGCTTTGGTCTGTCCTCTGTTCTGCCATTAGTATCTTAGCTGTCCATACGAGCAGAGCTCTGATGTTAAGCACAACACTGAACATGTAACATGTAACTGCAAACATTGAAACAAACAGATCTGACAATACAGACATGAACACACAAAGGGCCCATAAAAACTTTTCATTGAAATAAAAATGTACAGCTTGATCAATGCTGTTGGTACCAATAAAACCCAAAAACTTCCAAGAAAATAAAATAAAATTCTCAATGCGCATATTTAAAAACAAATACCATACTCCATACGCATTCATATACATTTTCATGTACTCTTTTTTTCATTAACAGCTCATAACCACGCCCTTACACATAGAATATGAATTGCACACACAGCTCTGCTACGTACATACAACTCAGAGCCACACCCATTCACACAATTTCTTTGTTACATTCCAAAACTTGCAGCACAGACAAACACAGCTTTCCGGGAAACAGATATTCATACCACACTCAGAATTGCTGATGGTCTGTCACTGTAAGACAATATACATGTTAATCATACAGTCATTTTATTAAAATTAACAAATCATCTTATATGCCATGTAGTTTTTTTGTTTAGTGTTATACACATCGCCCCTTATTCTATATAACTACGCCTTCTACTTCCTCTTGTCTTGCGTCTCTTATTTCAGGAGTGTTCAAACAGGGGAAGTAAAGCAATACATCAAGACGTTCAGCTGTACCACATGTTCCTCAAACTTTTACTCATATCTGAATAAGGACTTAGAATGGGTGCAACCTTAGATTGATAGGATTGGACACTTCCAATTAGCATCATCACTGCAGGCACATTTTAAACCATCGGAACATACAATTGGGAAAGATCTAATCCAATACTGGAGCCCTGTCTGGAATATCTTAGAAATAACACAGGTTAGTATCTTCACATTCTGCTGATGCATTTACCAATTAGCAGCCCCCCTCCCCCCTCAACCCCCATATGAAATTCCTGAGCAGAGGAGGGGGGTGAGATGGGAGGGAGTTCTCTCTGAAAACACATCTCAGACAGAACAGGAAGAATAATTTTTTTTTTTTTGTGGGACTACAAGTGACATTTTGGAGTTTACTGCAGATGTGGTGGGGGGGAGGGATGCCTCATGGCAACTTCTTTGTTCTCTATAGGATTCAAAATCCTCCATCTTGAAATAAGAAATGCTGCTCATTTCATTTCTCTAACTTCAATTATCAATACACTTATGCATTAACTGTCCATCTTTTAGTGCTGTAATCTCTAATTCCAGGGCTATAAATCGTCACTATTTAACCACCTCCGGACCGCTGTACGCACAGACGCGTCCTGGAGGTGGTTGATTCATTCCGAGTGGACGCGCCGGCGCGTCCTCTCGCGAGACGCGAGATTTCCTGTGAACGCACACAGGCGCGCGCGCTCACAGGAACGGAAGGTAAGAGAGTGGATCTCCAGCCTGCCAGCGGCGATCGTTCGCTGGCAGGCTGGAGATGTGTTTTTTTTAACCCCTAACAGGTATATTAGACGCTGTTTTGATAACAGCGTCTAATATACCTGCTACCTGGTCCTCTGGTGGTCCCCTTTGTTTGGATCGACCACCAGAGGACACAGGTAGCTCAGTAAAGTAGCACCAAGCACCACTACACTACACTACACCCCCCCCCCGTCACTTATTAACCCCTTATTAGCCCCTGATCACCCCATATAGACTCCCTGATCACCCCCCTGTCATTGATTACCCCCCTGTCATTGATCACCCCCCTGTCATTGATCACCCCCCTGTAAAGCTCCATTCAGACGTCCGCATGATTTTTACGGATCCACTGATAGATGGATCGGATCCGCAAAACGCATCCGGACGTCTGAATGAAGCCTTACAGGGGCATGATCAATGACTGTGGTGATCACCCCATATAGACTCCCTGATCACCCCCCTGTAAAGCTCCATTCAGATGTCCGCATGATTTTTACGGATGCACTGATAGATGGATCGGATCCGCAAAACGCATCCGGACGTCTGAATGAAGCCTTACAGGGGCATGATCAATGACTGTGGTGATCACCCCATATAGACTCCCTGATCACCCCCCTGTCATTGATCAACCCCCTGTAAAGCTCCATTCAGATGTCCGCATGATTTTTACGGATGCACTGATAGATGGATCGGATCCGCAAAACGCATACGGACGTCTGAATGAAGCCTTACAGGGGCATGATCAATGACTGTGGTTATCACCCCATATAGACTCCCTGATCACCCCCCTGTCATTGATTACACCCCTGTCATTGATCAACCCCCTGTAAAGCTCCATTCAGATGTCCGCATGATTTTTACGGATGCACTGATAGATGGATCGGATCCGCAAAACGCATCCGGACGTCTGAATGAAGCCTTACAGGGGCGTGATCAATGACTGTGGTGATCACCCCATATAGACTCCCTGATCACCCCCCTGTCATTGATCACCCCCCTGTAAAGCTCCATTCAGATGTCCGCATGATTTTTACGGATGCACTGATAGATGGATCGGATCCGCAAAACGCATACGGACGTCTGAATGAAGCCTTACAGGGGCATGATCAATGACTGTGGTTATCACCCCATATAGACTCCCTGATCACCCCCCTGTCATTGATTACACCCCTGTCATTGATCAACCCCCTGTAAAGCTCCATTCAGATGTCCGCATGATTTTTACGGATGCACTGATAGATGGATCGGATCCGCAAAACGCATCCGGACGTCTGAATGAAGCCTTACAGGGGCATGATCAATGACTGTGGTTATCACCCCATATAGACTCCCTGATCACCCCCCTGTCATTGATTACACCCCTGTCATTGATCAACCCCCTGTAAAGCTCCATTCAGATGTCCGCATGATTTTTACGGATGCACTGATAGATGGATCGGATCCGCAAAACGCATACGGACGTCTGAATGAAGCCTTACAGGGGCATGATCAATGACTGTGGTTATCACCCCATATAGACTCCCTGATCACCCCCCTGTCATTGATTACACCCCTGTCATTGATCAACCCCCTGTAAAGCTCCATTCAGATGTCCGCATGATTTTTACGGATGCACTGATAGATGGATCGGATCCGCAAAACGCATCCGGACGTCTGAATGAAGCCTTACAGGGGCATGATCAATGACTGTGGTTATCACCCCATATAGACTCCCTGATCACCCCCCTGTCATTGATCACCCCCCTGTAAAGCTCCATTCAGATGTCCGCATGATTTTTACGGATGCACTGATAGATGGATCGGATCCGCAAAACGCATACGGACGTCTGAATGAAGCCTTACAGGGGCATGATCAATGACTGTGGTTATCACCCCATATAGACTCCCTGATCACCCCCCTGTCATTGATTACACCCCTGTCATTGATCAACCCCCTGTAAAGCTCCATTCAGATGTCCGCATGATTTTTACGGATGCACTGATAGATGGATCGGATCCGCAAAACGCATCCGGACGTCTGAATGAAGCCTTACAGGGGCGTGATCAATGACTGTGGTAATCACCCCATATAGACTCCCTGATCACCCCCCTGTCATTGATTACCCCCCTGTAAAGCTCCATTCAGATGTCCGCATGATTTTTACGGATCCACTGATAGATGGATCGGATCCGCAAAACGCATCCGGACGTCTGAATGAAGCCTTACAGGGGCATGATCAATGACTGTGGTTATCACCCCATATAGACTCCCTCATCACCCCCCTGTCATTGATTACCCCCCTGTCATTGATCACCCCCCTGTCATTGATCACCCCCCTGTCATTGATCACCCCCCCTGTCATTGATCACCCCCCCTGTCATTGATCACCCCTCTGTAAGGCTCCATTCAGACATTTTTTTGGCCCAAGTTAGCGGAATTATTATTTTTTTTTCTTACAAAGTCTCATATTCCACTAACTTGTGTCAAAAAATAAAATCTCACATGAACTCACCATACCCCTCACGGAATCCAAATGCGTAAAATTTTTTAGACATTTATATTCCAGACTTCTTCTCACGCTTTAGGGCCCCTAGAATGCCAGGGCAGTATAAATACCCCACATGTGACCCCATTTCGGAAAGAAGACACCCCCAGGTATTCCGTGAGGGGCATATTGAGTCCATGAAAGATTTAAATTTTTGTCCCAAGTTAGCGGAACGGGAGACTTTGTGAGAAAAAAATTAAAAATATCAATTTCCGCTAAGTTGTGCCAAAAAAAAAAAATTTCTATGAACTCGCCATGCCCCTCATTGAATACCTTGGGGTGTCTTCTTTCCAAAATGGGGTCACATGTGGGGTATTTATACTGCCCTGGCATTCTAGGGGCCCCAAACCGTGAGAAGAAGTCTGGTATCCAAATGTCTAAAAATGCCCTCCTAAAAGGAATTTGGGCACCTTTGCGCATCTAGGCTGCAAAAAAGTGTCACACATCTGGTATCGCCGTACTCAGGAGAAGTTGGGGAATGTGTTTTGGGGTGTCATTTTACATATACCCATGCTGGGTGAGAGAAATATCTTGGTCAAATGCCAACTTTGTATAAAAAAATGGGAAAAGTTGTCTTTTGTCAAGATATTTCTCTCACCCAGCAAGGGTATATGTAAAATGACACCCCAAAACACATTCCCCAACTTCTCCTGAATACGGCGATACCACATGTGTGACACTTTTTTGCAGCCTAGGTGGGCAAAGGGGCCCATATTCCAAAGAGCACCTTTAGGATTTCACAGGTCATTTACCTACTTACCACACATTAGGGCCCCTGGAAAATGCCAGGGCAGTATAACTACCCCACAAGTGACCCCATTTTGGAAAGAAGACACCCCAAGGTATTCCGTGAGGGGCATGGCGAGTTCCTAGAATTTTTTATTTTTTGTCACAAGTTAGTGGAAAATGCTGTTTTTTTTTTTTTGTTTTTTTTTTTTTCAAACAAAGTCTCATATTCCACTAACTTGTGACAAAAAATAAAAACTTCCATAAACTCACTATGCCCATCAGCGAATACCTTGGGGTCTCTTCTTTCCAAAATGGGGTCACTTGTGGGGTAGTTATACTGCCCTGGCATTCTAGGGGCCCAAATGTGTGGTAAGGAGTTTGAAATCAAATTCTGTAAAAAATGACCTGTGAAATCCGAAAGGTGCTCTTTGGAATATGGGCCCCTTTGCCCACCTAGGCTGCAAAAAAGTGTCACACATCTGGTATCTCCGTACTCAGAAGAAGTTGGGGAATGTGTTTTGGGGTGTCATTTTACATATACCCATGCTGGGTGAGAGAAATATCTTGGCAAAAGACAACTTTTCCCATTTTTTTATACAAAGTTGGCATTTGACCAAGATATTTATCTCACCCAGCATGGGTATATGTAAAAAGACACCCCAAAACACATTCCTCAACTTCTCCTGAGTACGGAGATACCAGATGTGTGACACTTTTTTGCAGCCTAGGTGGGCAAAGGGGACCATATTCCAAAGAGCACCTTTCGGATTTCACAGGTCATTTTTTAGAGAATTTGATTTCAAACTCCTTACCACACATTTGGGCCCCTAGAATGCCAGGGCAGTATAACTACCCCACAAGTGACCCCATTTTGGAAAGAAGAGACCCCAAGGTATTCGCTGATGGGCATAGTGAGTTCATGGAAGTTTTTATTTTTTGTCACAAGTTAGTGGAATATGAGACTTTGTATGAAAAAAAAAAAAAAAAAAAAAATCATCATTTTCCACTAACTTGTGACAAAAAATAAAAAATTCTAGCAACTTGCCATGCCCCTCACGGAATACCTTGGGGTGTCTTCTTTCCAAAATGGGGTCACTTGTGGGGTAGTTATACTGCCCTGGCATTCTAGGGGCCCAAATGTGTGGTAAGGAGTTTGAAATCAAATTCTGTAAAAAATGACCTGTGAAATCCGAAAGGTGCTCTTTGGAATATGGGCCCCTTTGCCCACCTAGGCTGCAAAAAAGTGTCACACATCTGGTATCTCCGTACTCAGGAGAAGTTGGGGAATGTGTTTTGGGGTGTCATTTTACATATACCCATGCTGGGTGAGAGAAATATCTTGGCAAAAGACAACTTTTCCCATTTTTTTATACAAAGTTGGCATTTGACCAAGATATTTCTCTCACCCAGCATGGGTATATATAAAATGACACCCCAAAACACATTCCCCACCTTCTCCTGAGTACGGAGATACCAGATGTGTGACACTTTTTTGCAGCCTAAGTGGGCAAAGGGGCCCATATTCCAAAGAGCACCTTTCGGATTTCACAGGTCATTTTTTACAGAATTTGATTTCAAACTCCTTACCACACATTTAGGCCCCTAGAATGCCAGGGCAGTATAACCACCCCACAAGTGACCCCATTTTGGAAAGAAGAGACCCCAAGGTATTTCGTGATGGGCATAGTGAGTTCATAGAAGTTTTTATTTTTTGTCACAAGTTAGTGGAATATGAGACTTTGTAAGAAAAGAAAAAAAAAAGAAAAAATCATAATTTTCCACTAACTTGTGACAAAAAATAAAAAGTTCTATGAACTCACTATGCCCATCAGCGAATACCTTAGGGTGTGTACTTTCCGAAATGGGGTCATTTGTGGGGTGTTTGTACTGTCTGGGCATTGTAGAACCTCAGGAAACATGACAGGTGCTCAGAAAGTCAGATCTGCTTCAAAAAGCGGAAATTCACATTTTTGTACCATAGTTTGTAAACGCTATAACTTTTACCCAAACCATTTTTTTTTTACCCAAACATTTTTTTTTTATCAAAGACATGTAGAACAATAAATTTAGAGCAAAATTTATATATGGATCTCGTTTTTTTTGCAAAATTTTACAACTAAAAGTGAAAAATGTCATTTTTTTGCAAAAAAATCGTTAAATTTCGATTAATAACAAAAAAAGTAAAAATGTCAGCAGCAATGAAATACCACCAAATGAAAGCTCTATTAGTGAGAAGAAAAGGAGGTAAAATTCATTTGGGTGGTAAGTTGCATGACCGAGCAATAAACGGTTTAAGTAGTGTAGGTCAGAAGTGTAAAAAGTGGCCTGGTCTTTCAGGGTGTTTAAGCACTGGGGGCTGAGGTGGTTAAACACACACATATCATTAGGGCAACAAAACTTAACCAGTTCATTTCTGAACGTTTAACACAAGCCCTTTCTAATTGCAAACACTGAAACACTTTTTCCCTTGCCATGAATTAACTTCCTGACTCTGCTGTGTCTTGTCACTCACCCTAGCCCCCCTTCACAATCACAGGAGCTCTGATGTAACCAGTCTGTAAGCTTCTAACAGATTTTTGCAGCTTTTCATCCCTGTTGCCAGCCGGGCATAACATTCTGTTTCACATTTTAGCTGTCAATTCTCACATCTTGCCCAATTGTCTATCCATGTGTTAATTTGTGGGACTAGACCGTGCAACAAAGTTTACATGTTGGCAGTGATAGAAACAGAATGATTTCAAAGCGGGATGCGACCGTAAACTTACCACCCGGCCAACATCTCACACAGACAGATAATCTTAATACTTCAAAAATACTTATACTATATATACATAAGAGTTAATTCAAGCTTGTATCCTTCTGTTCCCGGAACAGATTATTCTTATATATAGTGCACTATCTAACGATACGGACCCAAATGAGCCTCTTACAATCAACATTTTATACCTAACGATATGGACTCAATGATATGAGCCGCTTAAAATCAACATTTGCGTGTCCCAGACATCGCATCACTGAAATCATAAATAGATGGTTCGACTTACTTGAATGGGATTTTGGTCATTGCTCCAGGTCCAAGAGGACAAAAATTGATGTCCTTCACTGTAGACCTGAAGAGGACCCTCCCAATCCCGGACTGAGTCCCCAAGCTGTTAGGAAAATTTACTCTCTTTTACCTAACTTGTCCCTGTCTTCAGATTTCGGCGATCAGCTTGAATTAAGTCTAAACCGGTACCGGGAGAATGAACTAGATTGACCACATGAACACATGTCTATTTCCAATCCATTCTGGTTTATTCACAGCTGGCAAACTGTTTTAATAGAGGGGGTTGAGCTTCCTTTACATCCAATCATATGTTAGCATTAGTATTTGACCAATAGTATGGTCACACATAAGCTCTGCATTAACATAATAGCTGACTCATAGTAACAGCATTTGACCAATCAGGTATATACACATGAGCTAGCAGACACTTGAGCCAGATGACCTTATATGGCTTGGACTGTTCATACTTTCAAACTAAGGAATGTATGGATTCCTTGAAACAGTTTAAGGAAGTGTCTCACATTCCATAGGGGGAAGGGGTATTTTGTAGTACACTAACCAAATGTAATACACATGGCTGAATAAGACAAAATGGAGTTACTTATACTCCATCAATACCTATATTTTTATATATGTTTTTAAACATATCCTTTTAAAGTTCTGCCCACTGGTACGCATCAATTGTGGAATTTTATCATATATATATTTTATGGTGGCATTGATTGCCTTTGGTTTATAAGTTTTTTTCTCATTTACCCAGACCACTTCCAATATTATTATTGTTACCTACCACTACTATCCACTTTTTTCATTCCCCTCTCTCACCTGACCTTACTCTATTTAAGTGACTGGTTTATTGTGGTTGGGCTCTACCCCTTCTTTATCTTTCTTCTACTGTCTATGGTATGCAGCCTTATCTGCTGCATATCCAGCAACCACCTGGCAGCCTCTCATTGTGTGCTTTTCCATCAACGTTCTTTACTCCTCCCTTGTGGCGCCTGATAGTTAATTTAAAGACCCCTTTTGGGATTGTATCCAGGAGGAGTCTGTGACTAGCACTCTCTTTTTTTCTGTTTGGGGCTTTTTCCCCTCTCCCTGCTTTGTATATGGAGGGAATAGGTATGCTCAGTTCGGTGCAGAATCCGGTTAAATCTTCCGGAGATATCAGTGTGTATATCCCGCCATCCTCTCTAACTATAAGACTGAAAGGGTAACCCCACCGGTAAGGAAGACTATTTTTGCGGAGAGTATCCAACAAGGGCCGGATGGCCTTTCTCTTCTAGAGGGTTATCCATGAAAGGTCTTGATATATCTGTATTGGGGTTCCTTGGTAGATCAGTTGGTGCATGGAATGTGCTTTGGCCATTAATGCTTCTTTGAGGCTATAGTCATTTACGTAGCCGATAATATCTCTGGGATTTCCTTCTAGGGACTTGGGGCGGATTGACCTGTGGGCTCTATCCATTTTAATGGCAGTCTCTGCAGGGCGTTCAAGTATAAGATTAAAAATCTGCTGTAAGATGTGTGCCACATTTTCCTGGCTCCTTGACTCCGGGACCCCCCTTACTCTCACATTATGTCTGCACCTTCTGTTATCAAGATCCTCTACATGGCGCTGAAGGTCTTGTAAAAGGTGGAAGTGAGTTCTGGATTGTTCCTGCAAGTTGCGTACCACCTCTCTAGATTCATTATGGTCGTCTTCTAGCTGATCTAGACGCTGTCCTATAGAGTGCACTTCTCTCTGTATAATGGCTATTTCTGCCCTGAGAGTGTCTTTGACTTCAGCTATTAAGGAGCGAAAATCCTGCTTAGTCGGAAGTTGTTTAATTTGAGAACACTATTTTGCTGGGGGTGCAGAGGGGTCTGGAGACCGAGAGGAGTCAGATGATTATGTGGACCAGCTTCTAGATGGCGACATAAAGTGCAAGACTCTGGGGATGTCAGAGTATTCCTGACCCTCTGCATGTCGGGGTGTCATTTTCGGCTGGGAGATGCCTTTCCCCAGTTTAGAGGTGCATTGCGGTAGAGGGCTCTTCTGTAGGGGAACCACAGGGAGAGGTAGGGCAGACTCTTGTGTTATAGAAGAAGGTACAAGTACCTCATCAGGGGTTATAGACATATGAGGGCTTCCCGGATGCAAAGTCCAAGTAATCTTGTTTTTTGTTGGGCCATGGGAAACAGAGTCCTCCGGATCGCATCTCATGCTATTGGCTGTACCTGAAGGAGTTGGTGAGGCCTCGTCAGTGGAGGTGGGGTGGAGGGTAGAAAGGAGGCATGATCAGGTCCGCTTGGAGGTCTCCCGGTCCTGTAGGGCGTGAGTATGTGAGGTCTCTGCCTCAAGGCTTAGCGACAGGCGCTCCAGAGGTGGGATTGCCGGTGTCTGCATCACATCTATGTATGTCGGCGACGTAGGATAAGTGTGGCGTTCTTGTAATTGCGGGCCGTCCGCCATAGGACTTTCCCACGCGGGGTCATCTTGGATGCATCCGCCAGGCTGGGAAATTCTTTATGCTGAAATGCGTCCATAGTGAGCGACGCAGGTAGGGAAAGTTGGTCTCCTCCAGGTTTAGGAGGTTTACCCATCCTTCTCTTTCCCATAGTAAGCCGATTAAGTGCTAAGGAGCCTTTCAGAGAGGGAGCACTCAGATCACACATCCGTCTCCATCAACTTCCGGCCACGTCCCCCACAAGGCAGCTTTTTAAGGCAGCTTCCTATGAGATTGTGTGAGGATGAAGAACCCCTGAGATTGTTGAGCAGCTGAAAGAGGTAGTGTGAGATTTAGTCTGTGAGGGTAATCCACATCCATGGCTATTAGGTCTCACAGGTCTGGTTATTTCTACAAGTTGGCAACTAGTACAGGGAGTGCAGAATTATTAGGCAAGTTGTATTTTTGAGGATTAATTTTATTATTGAACAACAACCATGTTCTCAATGAACCCAAAAAACTCATTAATATCAAAGCTGAATATTTTTGGAAGTAGTTTTTAGTTTGTTTTTAGTTTTAGCTATTTTAGGGGAATATCTGTGTGTGCAGGTGACTATTACTGTGCATAATTATTAGGCAACTTAACAAAAAACAAATATATACCCATTTCAATTATTTATTTTTACCAGTGAAACCAATATAACATCTCAACATTCACAAATATACATTTCTGACATTCAAAAACAAAACAAAAACAAATCAGTGACCAATATAGCCACCTTTCTTTGCAAGGACACTCAAAAGCCTGCCATCCTTGGATTCTGTCAGTGTTTTGATCTGTTCACCATCAACATTGCGTGCAGCAGCAACCACAGCCTCCCAGACACTGTTCAGAGAGGTGTACTGTTTTCCCTCCTTGTAAATCTCACATTTGATGATGGACCACAGGTTATCAATGGGGTTCAGATCAGGTGAACAAGGAGGCCATGTCATTAGATTTTCTTCTTTTATACCTTTTCTTGCCAGCCACGCTGTGGAGTACTTGGACGCGTGTGATGGAGCATTGTCCTGCATGAAAATCATGTTTTTCTTGAAGGATGCAGACTTCTTCCTGTACCACTGCTTGAAGAAGGTGTCTTCCAGAAACTGGCAGTAGGACTGGGAGTTGAGCTTGACTCCATCCTCAACCCGAAAAGGCCCCACAAGCTCATCTTTGATGATACCAGCCCAAACCAGTACTCCACCTCCACCTTGCTGGCGTCTGAGTCGGACTGGAGCTCTCTGCCCTTTACCAATCCAGCCACGGGCCCATCCATCTGGTCCATCAAGACTCACTCTCATTTCATCAGTCCATAAAACCTTAGAAAAATCAGTCTTGAGATATTTCTTGACGTTTCAGCTTGTGTGTCTTGTTCAGTGGTGGTCGTCTTTCAGCCTTTCTTACCTTGGCCATGTCTCTGAGTATTGCACACCTTGTGCTTTTGGGCACTCCAGTGATGTTGCAGCTCTGAAATATGGCCAAACTGGTGGCAAGTGGCATCTTGGCAGCTGCACGCTTGACCTTTCTCAGTTCATGGGCAGTTATTTTGCGCCTTGGTTTTTCCACACGCTTCTTGCGACCCTGTTGACTATTCTGAATGAAACGCTTGATTGTTCGATGATCACGCTTCAGAAGCTTTTCAATTTTAAGAGTGCTGCATCCCTCTGCAAGATATCTCACTATTTTTGACTTTTCTGAGCCTGTCAAGTCCTTCTTTTGACCCATTTTGCCAAAGGAAAGGAAGTTGCCTAATAATTATGCACACCTAATATAGGGTGTGATGTCATTAGACCACACCCCTTCTCATTACAGAGATGCACATCACCTAATATGCTTAATTGGTAGTAGGCTTTCGAGCCTATACAGCTTGGAGTAAGACAACATGCATAAAGAGGATGATGTGGTCAAAATACTCATTTGCCTAATAATTCTGCACGCAGTGTATTACTGATGTTGGAGAAGAAATAACATTTGTGTGCACCTCCAGCTGGATTGGTATGTGAGGAATTGCTATCTAAGAAAATGCATCTCAGAGAGAACTCTGGAGGTAGCCCATGGTTCAGCCAGAACTTATTGGAACTGTTGCTAAGATTTGTGCCTCCATCTTGTGTGGAATTATTGTCCTTCTACTATTCAAATAATAAAGACTGTAAAGTAACCTTTATCACTATAATTCTGGTGTCATGCACCATCACCTGTAACATCAAGTGCACTCCATCCTTCAAGGATGATAGATGAACAGCATGACTAAAAGATATAACTAAAGATGCTCCAGAATTGTTATGTTATAGGGAATACAATTATTTACTAAAACAGACAAGTCTAGAGAGCTGACAAGCACTCTTTAACCCCTTAGGGACCCATGACGTATCGGTACGGCATGGTTCCTGAGTCCTTAAGGACCCATGACGTACCAGTATGTCATGTGTTGTTCCGATCACCGCCGCCCGGCGGGCGGTGATCGGAACAAGGTGCCTGCTCAAATCATTGAGCAGGCACCTCGGCTAAATGCCCGGGGGGGTCCCGTGACCCCCCTGTGTCGGCGATCGCCGCAAACCGCAGGTCAATTCAGACCTGCGGTTTGCGGCTTTTACCTGGTGTGGCGGCGGTTCTATCGGGTCCCCATGCGGCTGTAGGGGGGACCCGATGGCATGGAAAATTAAAAAAAGGAAAACAGTCTCCAATTTTTTGGTGTACTTATCGGCGCTGCAGATCCACCAAGCGACGTGAGTATAGATCGCTTCACAGTAAATATGTCCAGAATTTGTTGATCGCGCTGCCTTCTGAGTGCAAAGTTCCAATCCCAGACCTTTCATTCCAATGCTCAGGTTGTTCCACCTTGTAGCCAAACAATCGGTTACCAGAGGCTAGGTGCACTCACGTACACCTGCACCCTAGAGGGAAGTATTAGTACAAATAGTGAAGTTCCAACAGGTATTATCGCAATCAGCAGGTTTTATTCTACTTACAACAGGTCTAAAATTTCAGTCATAAAAACAAGTCTTTTTCATCACAGATCCACCCGACCTGGGTTTCGCCAGTCTAGCTTCGTCAGGGGCGATGATATTCTGCCTCACAGGTGCACTACTTATTGAGCCATAGTCCCTCCCACGGGCCGCCCATTAGTATACATATACCTATTTTTCCTCCTTTTTGGATGTTCACATAATACAATAAAAAACAGAGAACTCTGGAAACACTAAAACATGATTTTTTTTTGCTTCAAAAAAGAAATCATTGTGTAAAACTTACATAAATAAAAAAAAGTATACATATTAGGTATCGCCACATCCGTGACAACGTGGTATATAAAAATATCACATGTTCTAACCTGTCAGATGAATGTTGTAAATAACAAAAAATAAAAACGGTGCCAAAACAGCTATTTCTTGTTATCTTGCCGCACAAAAAGTGTAATATAGAGCAACCAAAAATCATATGTACCCTAAACTAGTACCAACAATACTGCCACCCTATCCTGTAGTTTCTAAAATGGGGCCACTTTTTTTGAGTTTCTACTCTAGGGGTGCATCAGGAGGCCTTCAAATGGGACATGGTGTCAAAAAACCAGTCCAGCAAAATCTGCCTTCCAAAAACCGTATGGCATTCCTTTCCTTCTGCGCCCTGCCATGTGCCCGTACAGTAGTTTACGACCACATATGGGGTGTTTCTGTAAACTACAGAATCAGGGCCATAAATATTGAGTTTGGTTTGGCTGTTAACCCTTGCTTTGTAACTGTAAAAAAATTATTAAAATGTAAAATCTGCCAAAAAAGTGAAATTTTGAAATTGTATCTCTATTTTCCATTCATTCTTGTGGAACACCTAAAGGGTTAACGACGTTTGTAAAATCAGTTTTGAATACCTTGAGGGGTGTAGTTTCTTAGATGGGGTCACTTTTATAGAGTTTCTACTCTAGGGGTGCATCAGGGGGGCTTTAAATGGGAAATGGTGTAAAAAAAAACAGTCCAGCAAAATCTGCCTTCCAAAAACCGTATGGCATTCCTTTCCTTCTGCGCCCTGCCGTGTGCCCGTACAGTAGTTTACGACCACATATGGGGTGTTTCTGTAAACTACAGAATCAGGGCCATAAATATTGAGTTTGGTTTGGCTGTTAAACCTTGCTTTGTAACTGGAAAACAATTATTAAAATGGAAAATCTGCCAAAAAAGGGAAATTTTGAAATTGTATCTCTATTTTCCATTAATTCTTGTGGAACACCTAAAGGGTTAACGACGTTTGTAAAATCAGTTTTGAATACCTTGAGGGGTGTAGTTTCTTAGATGGGGTCACTTTTATGGAGTTTCTACTCTAGGGGTGCATCAGGGGGGCTTTAAATGGGAAATGGTGTAAAAAAAAACAGTCCAGCAAAATCTGCCTTCCAAAAACCGTATGGCATTCCTTTCCTTCTGCGCCCTGCCGTGTGCCCGTACAGTAGTTTACGACCACATATGGGGTGTTTCTGTAAACTACAGAATCAGGGCCATAAATATTGAGTTTGGTTTGGCTGTTAAACCTTGCTTTGTAACTGGAAAATAATTATTAAAATGGAAAATCTGCCAAAAAAGGGAAATTTTGAAATTGTATCTCTATTTTCCATTAATTCTTGTGGAACACCTAAAGGGTTAACAAAGTTTGTAAAATCAGTTTTCAATACCTTGAGGGGTGTAGTTTATAGAATGGGGTCATTTTTGGGTGGTTTCTATTATGTAAGCCTCGCAAAGTGACTTCAGACCTGAACTGGTCCCTAAAAGTTGGGTTTTTGAAAATTTCTGAAAAATTTCAGGATTTGCTTCTAAACTTCTAAGCCTTGTAACATCCCCAAAAAATAAAATATCATTCCCAAATTGATCCAAACATGAAGTAGACATATGGGGAATGTAAAGTAATAACTATTTTTGGAGGTATTACTATGTATTATGGAAGTAGAGAAATTGAAACTTGGAAAATAGGGCTGAGTCCTTAAGGGGTTAACAGAGGAACAACACAGCATGGGGTTGTCAGTAAAGATCCTCCAGATTTATCTTAGAAGGAAAATTTTATATTCTAAAACAAAAATGTCAGTGGAGGTGACAGGTCCTCTTTACATTTTTTTTTTTGTCTTCAGAAAAATCCTTTAAAGTTGTATTTCAACCTGAAGCATGTAACAGCCATACACTGGAAGGTGATAAATGCTAAATGGTTGAGGGTGTGACCTCTGACAACCCCCACCAGTGGACAGAATGGGGGACTCTGTCCTCCCAAAGCTCAAGAACTCAGGTAAGTCCATTAAAAGTCTTTACAACTGACAATAACAGGCTTTTTCAATCAGTGCAGTAGGCTCTGAATGGACTGGCAGAAGGGTGCATGCTCATTACTCCGCTAACACACCTTCTAGCTGCGGTCTTGTAGATGGGTGAATGCAGGGCTGGAGTCTCCCGTTCTGGTAATTGATGGGGTCACAGCGGTTACTGGTGCAGAAGAACATGACCATTTGCAATTAAACTTAGAATGTAAGAACGTTTTCATTCACTGGCACATAGCAGAGTTGTTGAAAATGGTGATGAATTTCTACATTATAAAATAATTGAATTTAACCCCTTTCCCGACATATGACGCACTAGTATGTCATAGCGGGGAGTGACTTTCCGCAATTTGACGTACTAGTATGTCATGCTGATCGGGCGGGCACTGGAGCGGTGTGTGCCCAATCAGTGATGTATCCGGGCATAGAAGGGAGTTAATCCACCAGCATCAGCTTTTACAGCAATGCCGATGGATTAACACCTTGTATGCCGTGGTCAGCGCTGACCGCAGCATAGAAGATGCTTGCGGTGTGTAAGGGGTCTCCATTGGCTCCCCGCACTGTGGTGATAGGGACCCGATCAGTGAGAAGCCAGCCTGATGCCTTCCTAGGCAACTGTCAGTGTATTACACTGGTAATACACTGACAGGCAATGCATTACAATAAAGACCCCAAAAAGCTGAAGTCCCAGAGTGGGACAAAGTAAAAAAAATAATAATAATTTTTTAAAAAGTGTTTTTCCTAATACAAAAAAATATAATTTCCAGTAGAAAACCCCCAGAAAACACCCCTTTCCGCTAACATACACATAAAGTTAAAAAAAGTAGAAAAAAAACAGACATATTAGGTAACGCCGCATCCATAACGACATGCTGTAGAAAAATAGCACATGGAAATTTTTTGTTACTTGAATCACAAAAAGTGTAATACCAAGCAATCAAAAAGTCACATGTACTCCAAAATAGTAACAATCAAACAGTCACCTCATCCTTGAGCCCCTACATAAGACAATCGCCCCCAAAAAATAAAAAAAATATGGCTCTCAGAAAATGGATACACTAAAACATAATTTTTGTGTGCAAAAATAAAGAAAGAAGTAGACATATTAGGTATCGCCGCATCTGTAACGACCTGCTCTATAAAAATATCACACGAACTATCCCCTAAGGTGAATGTCGTCAAAAAAATTAAAACTGTGCGAAAACAACCATTTTTTGGTCACCTTTTGTGATCAAAAAATCATTTGTACCCAAAAATGGTACCAATAAAAACAACTCTTCCCACAAAAAACTAGCCCCTACAAAAGACGATCGGCAAAAAAAATCTAAAAATATGGCTTTCAGAAAATGGAGACAAAAACATGATTTTTTCAAAAATGCTTTTTTTTTTTATATAAAACTGAAACAAACAAAAAATAAAGTAGACATACCATTTCCCTGGCCAGGTTTGTCAACCATCTCCTGTGGCAATAAATTGGGGAAAAACCCAAAACGTACCTAGCGTACACTACCTGTCTTTTGTTGTAACCTCTCTAGATCGACAGATGCTGAATTGTAAGTAGTGCCGATTTCTCGAGGATTTTCTGCCAAAAATCTGTGCCATGTGCATGTACGCTTATTCTTTATAATGACTAAATTGTAACCAGATTTGGTTTGTGCTGGTAGTATTTTAAACATTAGGAAACAATATTTTGTTCAATTTTTATAGCATTTACCTTTGCTCTTTCCATAGTATGCATTCATTTACACCGAGTCTTATTCCTGTGGTACTCACCATCTAAATTCTCAGCATCAATATACATAACAGCTGGTGGGTTACGGAGATCAATAAATTTTAAATGAGGCTAGAGGGAGACTAAACCATCAAAGCACTAGCCCATATGAATACCTATAGGCCATAAAGTGGGGAAAAATGGCTTCTACATCACAGTTTTTTTTTGCCTTCCTCTGGATCAACTTGCAGGATAACAGGCCGAACTGGATGGACAAATGTCTTTTTTCGGCCTTATGTACTATGTTAATATGTATAATGTCATTTCTATAGTGACATAAAAAAGTAAAATTACATTGATAAAGAACAGAGAAGATCAGATATACTAGTAGATATATAAGCTAATTTTTCAAGTTGCATTTTAAAGGAAATCTATCACCAGTTTTCTGCTGCTCTCACTTTTGAATCCTAAGGCTCCATTCACACGTCCACAATTCCGTTCCGCAAATTGCAGACCCATTCATTTCTATGGGGCCGCACGGTATTCCGAAAAAAAGAAATTGCGGACAAGATTAGGCATTTTCTATTATAGTGCCGGCGATGTGCGGTCCGCAAAATGCGGAACGCACATTGCTGGTGTCCGTGTTCTGTGGATCCACGAATCCGAAAAACACATACGGATGTGTGAATGGACCCTGACAGGTTTTTCCAACTGAATCAACAACAGGTGGGCGGAGAAAACCAGGAGCGCATGAATAAAGTGACCCCGCATTTTGCTAAGAGGATCTGTCACTGGTTTATGTTGCCCTTTGTTTGGACCTTTAAGTTGGCAGTCTAAAACAAAATTCCGGGCATTGCTAAAGAACGCTGTCCAATGGTAAAATAAACAGTACTATACAATGCCAAGAAAAGGAGTGTATGCAATGCCGCACAGAACCCATTTACACTGTGCCATAAAGCGCCCATATAAACAGTGGCTAGCACGCGTTATTGCCCCATAAAGCTACAGTGTCTCTTTAGCTATATAGTGTCTGGAAATGCCCCGTTATTTTAGGTAAGTTTTATTTGGCAACCACTACTACCAAGTTAGAAAGTATTACACCAGGCGACAATTCTAGGAAAGTGATAGACCTTATTGATGTCGCCGACAAAGGAGGCGTGGAGGCTCTCTTGCTTAGCCTGGATGCAGAAAAGGCTTTTGATCACCTGGATTTGGAGTTTATGTTTTGCACACTACATCATTTTGGCTTTCGGGGTCCTTTTGTTACCGCCTTGAAGGGCCTCTACTCCTCCCCTGGTGCCATTTTTGGTTTGCCATATGCCCACTCCCCTTTACTTTGCAGATACCGTCTTACTCACTTTGACTGATCCCCTCTTCCGAATCTACATGTGGTCCTTGACCTTTATAGTAGACTTTCAGGTTATAAGCTTAATACCACTAAGGCCCCTTTCACACGGACGAGATTTCCGCGCGGGTGCAATGCGTGAGGTGAACGCATTGCACCCGCACTGAATCCGAACCCATTCACTTCTATGGGGCTGTGCACATGAGCGGTGATTTTCACGCATCACTTGTGCGTTGCGTGAAAATCGCAGCATGCTCTGTTTTGTGCGTTTTTCACACAACACAGGCCCCATAGAAGTGAATGGGGCTGCGTGAAAATCGCAAGTTTCCGCAAGCAAGTGTGGATGCAGTGCGATTTTCACGCACGGTTGCTAGGAGACGATCGGGATGGGGACCCGATCATTATTATTTTCCCTTATAACATGGTGATGGATCATGTGATGGACCATGTGATGAGCGCAGTGACATCACCACAGGTCCTTTACCCAGGTCCTGAAGAAAGAAGACAGAAGAGAAGCCGGGCTGCGCGAACAAGTGGATTAAGGTGAGTTAATTTTATTTATTTTTTTCAACCCCTCCAGCCCTATTCTACTATGCATTCTGTATTAAGAATGCTATTATTTTCCCTTATAATCATGTTATAAGGGAAAATAATACAATCTACACAACCTCGATCCCAAACATGGCGATTTTTCTCACAGGCGTGCAAAACACATTACAATGTTTTGCACTCGCACGCAAAAATCGCGCATTTTCCCACAGCGCACCCGCATCTTATCCGGGCCAAAAACATGACGCCCGTGTGAAAAGAGGCCTCATGCACACGACCGTTTTTTTTGGTGCTCCGCAAATTGGAGATCCGTTGTCCGTTTGTGTTACCGTTGTGTTTCCGTGTGTCTTCCGTTCTTTTTTGCGGAGCGCAAAGAAAAAAAAAGGATAAAAAAGTGTGATTTAAATATCCACACCCAGGATACAGGTATATATGCTGGTCACCTGAGAGTTTGTTAGGTGGCCATTTTCTGTAGTCTTTACAGGGTAGTTTTCTTGGCTTTGCTGTTCTTTGATTCTCTCTTTTTGCGTCTTGGTTTCACTATGGCGGATGACTCTGAGGAACAGGTCATACTGCACTGGCTTGTTTCTCGGCGATGGGGACAGCGGTCCCTTTTGTTGGACGAGGAACCGAGTACAAGGCGGCGATTTTGGGTCCATCCCATTGTTTCCCAATGCTACTGGAAAGGACACTTTCATACCCTCTACACAGATCTTCATCAGCATCCAGAGAAGTTATTTTTGTTCTGTCGGATGTCAGTGTCTACATTTGATTGCTTGCTGTCGTCTCTACGTACTGTCCTTACCTTCACGGACACCAATATGAGGCGCAGCATTACTCCTGAGGAAAGGCTCATCGTCACGTTGAGGTAAGCAATATCTTATTAATAGGTCAAACAGTAATGTGCACTGCTTCTGTCATGAGTAACATGGTTTTGAAAATGGCTATTGTAAGACATGTGCTAATGTTATCGGAAGATACCTTTCTTTGTCCCTAATATGTTCAGACCATTGTGAATTACCATTGTTTATTGTAATCCCTGCCACATAACATGGCAAGATGAAAGGTAGTTGTGTCTTTTAAATAGCTTTACAATTTTTGTTCTGCCCACATCATCATCCTACGTTGGCCACACATTCTGACTGGAAATGGCGTCAACACATTAGGTGTAACAGAGCTTGTTGGAGTAGTGCCTACACCCCCATTGTTGCTAGTGTTTTAATTTTACATGCAAATGTACGTTATAAATGGATTTGTTTTTAAATGGACATAGACTGTCTTACCACATGTCTCATAGCAACCATTATCGGAACCATGTTTAAGATGTCCCTTTTTTTTTTGTTAGTTAATGACATGCCTTTTTTTTTTTTTTTACAGATTCCTTGCAACTGGGAACTCTTTTGCATCCCTGCATTTTGAGTTTCTTTTAGGAACCTCAACGATTTCTCGGATTGTGCGTCACACTTGCCATGTCATCTGGCATCAACTCCGAGAGACGGTGATGCCACAGCCTAAGGCAGACGATTGGGTTCGGATCGCTGAAGGCTTTAATATTTCTGTGCAGTTTCCGAACTGCATCGGGGTAATGGATGGTAAGGACATTCGTGTGAAGAAGCCTCCTCACTCAGGGACCCGATTCTTCAATTATAAGCAATATTTTACGGTAGTGCTTATGGCTGTTGCTGACAGTAACTACCGATTAATAATGGTTGATATTGGGGCTTATGGAAGCACAGCAAATGCTCTCATCTTTAGTGCTTCTAGAATGGGTGAGTGGCTTGCCCTGCCCGAGTCCAGAAGACTGCCCAGATCTGCTGGTCCGCGGCTCCATTTGTGATCGTGGCGGATGAAGGGTTTGCATTGACTCACTATGTTATGCGGCCCTTCCAAAAGCGTGGTTTGGATGTCAGGAGGCGTATTTTCGAACTACTGGTTGACTCATGCCCGTCGGTATGTTGAGTGCTCTTTCGGAATACTCTCTAGAAAGTGGAGGGTGTTTTTGTCATCCATACAGATGAATCCAGAGAATGCTACCCTGGTGATTCAAGCTTGTGTTGTTCTACACAACTTCTCCAGGAATCACAAGGCTTCCACTTCTGTTGACATGGAAGATTTTCCTACGTCAGCAGGTTTGGGTTTGAATAGGACCCTCCATAGACAAACTGGGACTGCAGGCATTGCAGTTTGGGAACTCTATGCAGACTACTTTTTCAGCCCAGAGGGGTACTTGCCATGGCAGAGGGACGCTATTCGTGGCAGTGTTTGATATCTTCTGAGCTTGTTAGTTTTTTATTACTTTTCAGATAGATTATGGAATTTTATTGTGGTAGTTGAGTGTAGGTACTCGCTAGAGAATGAGGACCCTTGACGTGGGCTTGAAGTGGTGCGTGCACTTCTCCTTTCAGTTGTTTCCTCCTCTGTTCGGTGCTGGAGGGGTTAACAACCTTGTTGGGCGTGGTCACTAGGTGCTTCATCTTACCTGTGGATAGAGGCAAGGAGTCAGTGGTACTCCAGTCATGGTGTGTGTTGGAGTTATGCTGCTGGTCTTCATGTTCCATCTCCTAGTGGGACATCGAGGTCTCCAGCGATGTCTTCCCTCCCTTACATGTGTTGTATGTTTGCTGTGGGGTTATGATTTGGTGTGTTGTAATTGAACCACTAGCCTGTATGCTGTGCCGCCTGGGGCTGCCATGCACCTTGCGGCATGGGGGTCCTAGCGGAGTCTGGTGTGCTGGATACCTGTGAGTTGCTGGTATGGTGTCCTGTTTGGTGTTAGGGCTCCGATACGTATTCACGGGTTCCAGTCGTGGTGGCAGCGGCAGGTAGGTGTGTTGTCTTGTTTTCTTACCTGCCGTTTCTCTTGCTGCATATGGTCTTTTCCTTTCCCTGCTTCTAGGCCTTTTGAGACTCCTGTTCTTCCGTGTCCTGGAAGAACAGGGCACCTCTCCTCAGCTCCTTTGTGAGGGATTCTCAGGGCGACTCAGGGCCTCAGGTATCTAGGGTATGAGCCGTCCTACCATCCAGGTCCGCTCATACAGTGAGGAGTTAGGGCTAGGTATAGGGATGCATTAGGAGGTGACCTGCTCCCTTATCCTTGTGTTCAGGCCTAGTTGCTTTCCCTATTCCCCAGTCATCGTACGGTGGGTGGTTTTCCCCACTCCCCGCCGTGACAGGAGCAAGGCCCCTCAACAAAGACTCTTGTCCCTCACTCCTCTGAGCAAGGAACTCGATAACTCGGGCATCAATTATTTCCTGAGTCTGTTGCCCAGAGGAAGAGTGTGGGACATTCCGCCGACGCCTGGGCTGAGGATGCTGGGATGCTTCTAGGTTCCCCTGTGAAAACATGGCAGCTTCCGCTGCCGGTTGTTCTGGCTCCCCAGCCGGTGTTGGGGCTGGACTTGTGGCTGGTGAAAAAAACTGCCGGAGTGTCGCTTCCTCCCAAATCCGAATCCTCTGGCTCATCCAGACTGTCCACAGTACTGTATTGAAAAATGACATGAAAACATATATTATATTATTTCACTATTAGATTTCATAATCACGTAATCATTTATAAAAAAAAAAAATACTGCTGTATGTCTACTCTATAAGGTATGCCTGCATAGAACACATAATGTTTTAAATTTTTGATTTTTAACTGAAAATATTGTAGATAATTTTCCACTACAAAAAAATTACGGATGTTTGCTTTTGTGACTAATGTCAAATGGCAAACAACATTTCGAAGATTGCTTGAAGTTTGAAGCTGGCCAGCACAAAAACATTTATACACATTCAAGGACCTAACCAAGTGCTGATATTCTGTCTGTCTTTATCTGGCCTGTTTCAAACAGCAATCCTCCATATGTTGGTAAAAACTACAACTAACAACATTCCCGGACAACCAACATGTATCAGCCGACACAAGGACATGGTGGGAGTTGTAGTTTTTAAACAGCTGCAGGGATGCAGTTGGAGCATTCCTAGTCTATCTAATCGGAGAATTTAATTTAATTTTTTTAAGTTTTTTTGGTTTTCCATGTTCTGGTTTGGAAGCCAACATTAAAACTATGTAAATGACAATTCCAGTACAGAAGAAAAAAAAAAAAAAGACCACTTATAATGTATTCTATCAACAATTTTTACAACAACCAACCCTACAAAAAAATCACAACACTAATCAGGGCAGCCCAAAAAAAAGTCTTTGTCCCGCGTTTTAATATTGATGACCTATCCACAGGATAGGTAAACAAGATTGACGGTGGACCAACTCCCGGCACCCCCGAGAAACAGCTGTATGAGGATACGACGCGGTGCGCACGTGTCATCCCCCTTCTCTCTTCCTGCTCTGCTTGCAGATATTAATGGTCTTTGACACACAAAGTAGTGCCCCACAGGAAGAAAGACGGGAGACGGCATGTGCGCTGTGCACGCGCTGTCTCCTCATACAGCTGATCAGCGGTGGTGCCGGAAGTTTGAGCCCCAACAATCTGATATTGATGACCTAACCAGAGGACAGGTCATTAAAAGTAAAAGCCCAGACAACCCCTTTAAGGATTTACTACTATTAGTAAAACAAGATTATGAACTATTGTCAAAAAAGGGGTATAAGTGTGCATCCCGGGTCAAAGTAGACCCCAAAAAAATGGGACAGGACACCGCCATCATAAATAGCAGCCAAAACCACGAACAAATCTCTGCTATAATTCTAGAAGTGGACAATGACAGATACCGTTTAATAAGTATGACATTGGGCAAAAAATACTTACGACCTCAAATCCATAACAGGTCGGAGAAATTGCAATTGTGCAGTGTATAAATAGGGCCTTTTTTTCGAGCCGCCTTCACCACTACGGCCTTTTTTTTTATTTAGTTCACGGCGAAACTGATCCCGGCAGCTGTTCCACTGGGTCTTGGTTTGCTTCACTGTGAAAACATCAAACATTAAAATTAATACAAATAGGAAAAACAACTATTAAATAATAACAGAACAACTACTAAACAACGAATGTGAGCAAAACAAAGTCGCCTACTAACAAATATGGGCAAACAAGCTTACATTGCACATCACATGGTACCGTAGGGCAGGTGTGGGTATACTAATGTACAATAATTGCATGAAGGAGGAGAATATTCGTGTAAGCCATTTGGAAAAAACTACTTTATAATATGGGATGGTGACAACTATTGGATGCTCAATTACAACAGGGCCACATGTGTCACCAAATAAAAAGTGCACATGCAGGGTATACAGGACTACTGTGTGCTGTAGCAAAGGTAGGAACATCCATTAAAAAAAAAAAAAAAAAGTGGTGGATGGTATAAATTGCACTACTAATCAAACGAACATGTACAGGCCAGGACAGTACAACAACATAGCTGGCACTTACCTAAATCTGCACGAGCTCGGCTATCTGCTTTCTCCCATTCTGGCCGCCTCATGCGACGGGCCAGTTGCTCCCATAGCTCTGGCCTTTCCTGGACCAATCGTGATCAGTTTCTCCACATTCCAGCGTGGCATTTTGAAGTAACGCCAAAAAAGCACACACTGCCAAGTTTGTAACAGGTGGCTAGCAATCACCAACCTGTTTGCCAGAAAGTGTGACTTTCCACTTCCTGTAATTTTTTTTAAAATTTAATGCAAAAGTTCTTGCAGACAGGTTGCCAGGCAACGGATCCGCAAAAAAAGCGGATGCGTATGACATACGGTTGTGCATCCGCATTTTTTGCTGACCCATTGACTTGAATGGGTCCGCAAACCGTTTTTCACGGACTAAAATAGGACAGGTTATATATTTTTGACGGACTGGAAACACGGACCATGGACACGGATAACAAATGGTGGACTATCCGCTTTTTCCACGGCTCCATAAAAATGAATGGGTCCGCATCCGAAACAGTAAAATATGCGGAACGGACGCGGAAACACACAACGGTCGTGTGCATGAGGCCTAAGACTGAGGCATTACCAATCAATATTCCCCCAGATAAACTGACTGTTCTCCAAGCTAGTTTCCGGTATACATGACACACCCACTCCATTTAGTATTTAGGTATTAACCTCACACCCACCTATTTCTGTCTATCTAAAGCTAATTTCCCTTCACTGATAACGGAAATGAACAATGTTTTTACTAAATGGAAATCCCTACTTATCTTTCTTTTCAGACATATTGTAGAGATTAAAATGTCTATCCTCCCTATTTATTTGAAACCTTATCGGTTAGGGTACCCGCTGTAGCTCTTCCATCTCTACAGTCCGCTTTTATTAATTTTGTCTGGAACTATAAATCCCATTGGTTTTCTAAGCATATTTTGATTGCTCCAACCACCCATGGAGGTTTAGCTCTCCTTAACATTTCTCTCTATTATTTGGCCAATTTGGCACATTGCTTCGTCTACAATTCACTCCTATAACCGATGGACTGAGATTGAACAGCTATGGCTATCTCAGATTCACCTGGGGACTTTAATTTGGGGCTCCCCTTCCTCTATTTCAGCTTCGACACTCCTTAGTGCCATGAAATTTACTAAGGATATTTTGTTTAAGAATCTGATTAAATACTCTCTATCTACTCTTTGCTCTCCTCTTGCCTTTTTCCTATATACTCCTCACCTTCCTGATAGCTTTAGCTCAGAGATGGCTAGACCGTGGACAGCTGCAGTCATCTAGCGCTGGCGAACCATCTGGTCCAGGGTGCACGCTAGCTCTTCCCGCACTTCTTATAAAGAGAATCAATTTAAGATTCTGACGCATTGATATTACACTCCAGAGCTCTTGCATACTCTAAATCTGGGCTTGCCAGATTTCTGTTAAGGGTGCTCTCAGCCAAAGGCTTCCTTGTTCCATGTTTTTGGGTCCTGTTCAGTGATTAGCTCTTATTGGTCTGAAGTGATTTGCTTAATGCAAGACGTTCATGACTTCCGCTTATCTAAGTATACCCTGGGGCTCTTACTCAATGTTGTCCCGGAGATGGTTCAGGGTCCTGATGCCAGGCTGCTCCTCCATTGGTTAATGGTTGCTAAATTTGATCGCTCTCTACTGGAGACGCTCTAATTCGTATTCACGATCAGAGTTTTATACTCGGGGACGTGATGATGTAGGGAGGAGCGGGAGGGGGGGGGGGGGGGGGGGGGGGGAAGGAGGAGAAAAAAAAAGGGAAAAAGAAAAAAAAAGATACATATAAAAGAGAAGAGGAAGGGGAGAGAAAATTTGCCCCTAAGCAAAATATACGGTCTGCGGACCATTCATCTAAAAAAATGTGTGTGGGGGAAAGGGGGGAGTTTTATGCTCGAATTTAAAACAGTAACTCTCTAGAATACTCTGTTGCTCTTCAGAGGGGTATGACCACTCAGTTCTTGAAAACTTGGTCGGCCTGGGACCGTTTAGGTTTAGATGTTGAGAGTTACTTTGTAGATGCGGAGAAACTTTTTTATTGCATTTAAGATGGTGCTTTGTATTTGGACCCTTGTGTGCTTGGGGGATCTGTTACCTGTTTTTTTTTCTTGTAAAGATTTTTAAAAAATTAATAAAATGTAAGTTGGAAAAAAAAAAGAAGGTATTACACCAAGCTTTCATCTGCACTTACTCAGGTCCTTGCCGCATTCTCACGTGCATGTACGTGATCTAATCTGGCAGATGCAGGAAATGTGCCCGCCCGATAAGCAGCACAGGCCAGGCTGTTACTGACAGCCGGGCCCGTGCTGCATCCACCGGCATCGCTGTATCCGATGATGCAGGCGGATTAGCCGTTCACATGCTGCAGTCAGCGCTGACAATGGCAAGTGTAGGGTTTACAGAGGGAGGGGGCTCCCTCTGACTTCATCGGCCCCCCGCGCTATGATAACGGGGGGCCGATGGATGTACAATACACTGACATGTATTGTACTGTATTGACCAGGGATCAAACCCTGACAGGTGTTTTTGAATATTACAAAAAGTTTAAGTTTGAAGAAAAAAAAGCCATAAAATCGAGCATAATAAAAAATAAAAAACAAACATATTAACTTAATATATGATTTTTTTGGTTTCAAAAATGCTTTTATTGTATAAAACTGAAATAAAAATTTTAAAATAGACATTAGGTATTGCTACGTCCCTAATGACCCGCTCTATAAAAATATTACATGATCTACCCGATCAAGTTAAAAAAATTAATAAAAACTTTTTTTGTCACCTTGCCCCAAAAAGTATAATATTGAATGATCAAAAAAATCATATGTACCCAAAAATGGTACCAATGAAATGTCAGCTCTTCCTGCAAAGACCGAGCCCTACACAAAACTATAGGCAGAAAAAATAAAAGAAATGTAGCTTTCAGAAAATGAAGACACAAAAACATTATTTTTGTTTTCAAAAATTCTTTATGTAAAACTGAAACAAAAAATAAAAATACACATATTTGGTATTGTCGCATCCGTATCAACCTGCTCTATAAAAACAACACATTATCTATTCTGTCAGGAGAACCCCGTAAAAAATAAAAACGGTGCCATTTGTGGTTACCTTGCCTCACAAAAAGCGTAATATCATAGTAACATAGTACATAAGGCCGAAAAAATACATTTGTCCATCCAGTTCGGCCTGTCATCCTGCAAGTTGATCCAGAGGAAGGCAAAAAAAGACCCTGTGAGGTAGAAGCGAATTTTTCCCACTTTAGGGGAATAAAAAATTCCTTCCCGACTCCAATCAGAATAACTCCTTGGATCAACGACCCCTCTCTAGTAGCTATAGCCTGTAATATTATTACACTCCAGAAATACATCCAGGCCCCTCTTGAATTCCTTTATTGTACTTACCATCACCACCTCCTCAGGCAGAGAGTTCCATAGTCTCACTGCTCTTACCATAAAGAATCCTTTTCTATGTTTGTGTACAAACCTTCTTTCCTCCAGACGCAGAGGATGACCCCTCGTCACAGTCACAGTCCTGGGGATAAATAGATGATGGGAGAGATCTCTGTACTGACCCCTGATATATTTATACATAGTAATTAGATCTCCCCTGTCGTCTTTTTTCTAACGTGAATAACCCTAATTTTGATAATCTTTCAGGGTACTGTAGTTGCCCCATTCCAGTTATTACTTTAGTTTCCCTCTTCTGGACCCTCTCCAGCTCTGCTATGTCTGCCTTGTTCACAGGAGCCCAGAACTGTACACAGTACTCCATGTGTGGTCTGACTAATGATTTGTAAAGTGGTAGGACTATGTTCTCATCACGGGCATCTATGCCCCTTTGGATGCAACCCATTATCTTATTGGCCTTGGCAGCAAGGTGCTCCGTGTAGATAGGTAGCAGCATAATAGCCCCCTTCATCCGAGGCAGGGCTACTCAGGACACTTCCTATTGCTCCATCTACGCGGTTCTACAACCACAACCATCCCCACATGGCTTGATTGTTACGTTTCCTGCCTCCTGTACCTAAGGACCTCCACCACCATCTACAAAGGGTCTGGTAAGACTGTTCACGTCTCCCCGGACGGAACAGTATATTGTTTATACCAGCCAGGCACCATTTTTGGTTGTCTATGTGTATGTATGTCTTATCTATGTAGTGAGTTTTATTAGTCTGACAATTTTTTGACCTTATTAAAAGTTACATTTTAAATAACTATACTCCCCCCTCCTGCCTTTGGGGCCCACTGTCTGCTTATCTAGTTGGAGTGTTTTTCATAGCCTGAACTGTTTCGGTGCTCTGATCAATTCATTTCTATTCCTTGGCAGCAGCTGCCTGACACTGGTTTTTGCAGCTTAGTTTGCTGTTTATTAAAATTCCTAGATCCTTTTCCATGTCAGTGTTACCGAGTGTTTTACCATTTAGTATGTACAGGTGACTTGCATTATTCCTTCCCATGTGCATAACCTTACATTTGTCAGTGTTAAACCTCATCTGCCACTTATCTGCCCAAGCCTCCAGTCTATCCAGATCGCTCTGTAGTAGTATACTGTCCTCTTCCGTGTTAATTACTTTACACAGTTTAGTGTCATCTGCGAAAATTTATATTTTACTATGCAAGCCTTCTACAAGATCATTAATAAATATATTGAAAAGAATAGGGCCCAATACTGACCCCTGAGGTACTCCACTAGTGACAGTGACCCAATCTGAGTGTGTACCACTAATAACCACCCTCTGTTTTCTATCCCTCAGCCAGTTACCCACATACAGACGTTTTCTCCCAGTCCAAGCAGTCTCATTTTATATACTAACCTTTTATGTGGTACAGTGTCAAATGCTTTGGAGAAGTCCAGATATACGATATCCATTGATTCGCCGCTGTGAAGTCTAGAACTTACCTCCTCATAGAAACTGATTAAATTAGTTTGGCATGACCGATCCCTCATGAAGCCATGCTGATATGGCGTTATTTGCTTATTTCCGTTGAGATGCTCCTACATAGCATCTCTCAGAAAACCTTCAAACAGTTTCCCCACAACAGATGTTAAACTTACCGGCCTATAGTTTCCAGGCTCTGTTTTGGACCCTTTTTGAATATTGGCACCACATTTGCTATGCGCTAATCCTGTGGGACATTCCCTGTCAGTATAGAGTCTGCAAATATCAGAAATAAAGGTCTGGCTATAACATTACTTAATTCCCTTAGGGTGTATGCCATCCGGTCCTGGCGATTTGTCTATTTTAATCTTTTTAAGTCGCTGTTGTACTTCTTCCTGGGTCAGACAGGACACTTTTAATGGGGAATTTATTTTTACATTCAGCATTTCATCTAACAGTTTATTTTCCTCAGTGAATACATTGGAGAAAAAAATATTTAACAGCTTTGCTTTCTCCTCGTCGCTCTCTGCGACTCCCCCCTCATTACTCTTTAAAGGGCCGACACCTTCAGATTTATACTTTTTAACATTTATAAAATGGAAGAACATTTTAGGGTTAGTTTTACTCTCTTTGGCAATTAGTCTCTTGGTCTCTAGTTTGGCCGCTTTTATTTGTTTTTTACATGTTCTATTTTTTTCCTTATAGTTTTTCAGTGCTTCCGTGCTACCCTCCTGTTTTAGTGTTTTATATGCTTTCTTTTTGTCATTTATTGCTTTCTTTACAGTTCTGTTTATCCACATTGGTTTCTTTTTGTTCCTTAACCTTTTATTCCCATACGGTATGTACCTCTCACAATGAGATTTTAGGATGCTTTTAAAGATATCCCATTTTGTGGCTGTATTTTTATTTTTGAAAACTTTGTCCCAGTTAGTTAGGCCTATGGCCTCTCTTAGTTGGCTAAATTTAGCTTTTTTGAAGTTTGGTAATTTTGTTCCTCCCTGTAGAAATGCTCTTTTGAATGATAATTGGAAGGTTATTACTTTGTGGTCTCTATTTCACAGGTGTCCCCCCCAACCTGCACGTCTGTTTTTCTGTCAGGCCTATTGGTTAATACTAAGTACAGTAGGCCGAGCAATCAAAAATATGTACCCTAAAATAGTACCAATAAAACTGTCATCTCAACCAGTAGTTTCCAAAATGGGGTCAGTTTTTGGGAGTTTCTACTGTAGGGGTTATCAGGGGGTCTTCAAATGCGACATGGCAACTTAAAATTATCCCAGTGAAATCTGCTGTCCTAAATCCATATGACGCTCCTTTCCTTCTGCACCCTGCTGTGTGTCCATACAGCAGTTTATGACCACATAAGGGGTGTTTCTGTAAACTGCAGAATCTGTGTAATAAATATAAATTTTTGTTTGGCTGTTAACCCTTGATGTGTTGCAGGAAAAATGGATAAAGATGGAAAATCTGCAAAAAAAGTGAAATTTTTAAATTTCACCTCGATTTTCCTTTAATTCTTATTGAACACCTAAGGAGTAGGTTCTAAAATGGAGTAATTTATGGGTGGTTTCTACTATGCAAGCCCCACAAAATTACTTAATAACTGAATTAGTACTTAAAAAGTGGGTTTGGAAATCTTCTTTTAAAAACTGCTTCTGAAATTCAAAGCCTTCTAACGTCCTAAAATATAAAATGACATTTAGAAAGTAGACATATGGGGAATGTTAAGTAATAACTATTTTATGAGGTATCACTATCCGTCTTAAAGGGTTTCTATCACTTCATATCACATATTTAGGTGTCAGACACTAGCGATCCGCTAGTGTCTGCTCTAACAAACCATCCTAATATGATAGGTTTTGGGGCAGCCGTTTTGCTAAAATAACAACTTATATCTATATGCTAATGAGCCTCTAGGTGCTATGGGGGCGTCATTAGTACCTAGAGGCTCCGTCTACCTTCATAAACTGTCGCCGCCCAGCGCGTCCCTCCAGCCCGCCCATCTCCTGCTGAATGCGATTCTCTCCGTGCGCGTCTCTGTTCTGCGCATGCGCAGTGAATGTCTGACCGCTTCCCTGCTCAGACATCTCCACTGCGCCTGCGCCGATGACATCATAGTGCTCCGAGGAACAGGCGCAGTGGAGATGTCTGAGCAGGGATCGCTAGTGTCTGACACCTAAATATGTCATATGAAGTGATAGAAACCCTTTAAAAGAAAAGAAATTCAAATAGTGAATTTTTCCAAATTTATCGCAAATTTTGTATTCTTTTTATAAATAAAAGGTAAAACATATTGACTAATATTTACCAGTAACATGAAGTATAATATGTCACGAGAAAACAATCTCAGAATCGTTTGGATAAGTAAAAGCATTCCAGAGTTATTACCACATAAAGTGAAATATGTCAGATTTGCAAAATGTGGCTTGGTCCTTATGGTAAAAACTGGCTTGGTCTTGAAGGGGTTAAAGTCCGAAAGATGTACATATATATATATATATATGGTACAATAATTGCATGTTTTTCTAATTGCGATCACTTTTGACATTGTCTTTACTCCTTTGAACATTCATTACCAGTGTACAGTATGACCTTACTGGGCAGATTTTCCAGCTGTTCAATGGCAAAATCTACTTTTATTATATGTGGATTTCCATTGATTCCCCCCATGAACTCCAAAGGGCGAAATCTGTGGTCGAAATCTGTATAAATTGACATGCTGCAGATTTAGTGTATGCCCACCCGTGGCATAAATGCTGCAGATACTCAACGGTGGAAGTTCGTATGCACAATCCGCAGCATTTAGAGCACAAGCAAAGTGGATGAGATTCACATGCAGCAGAGAAAACCCACAGTGGAAACTAACTTAAGGTGCTGGCACACAGTGCAGTTCTGACATGCATTCAGGATGCAGTTTTCAATTTAGCCAGTTTAGCAGCCTCAATAACCCCTGGTGTTCTGCATAGTAGAAATGATTAAATTCATTTCAGCTAGCTACAATAAAAAACTATATCCTGAATGCATGTCAGAACTGCACTGTGTGCCAGCACCCTTATGCTGCATGTTTTTAATCCACAGCAGGTCAATGAATGTAAAACATTGAAAGCAGCTGAAGACCCACTGCAATGCTGGTGGCAATAGCACCACATAAAATAGCCTAAGGGTGCTGGCACACAGTGCAGTTCTGACATGCACTTTTATTGTAGCTAGCTGAAATGAAATAATTCCTACAATGCAGAACACCAGGGTTTAACGAGACTGCTAAACTGGCTAAATTGTCAGAACTGCACCAGCACCCTAATTGTGTCCATACCCAGGTCAATTTCCACTAGAGGTGATTTTCACAGCATGTGGAAGAGATTTGGTAAAATTTCTTCCACGTTGCTGCTACTGTAGAACATCTTTTGTGCCTGCAAATTCACAGAAAACCTGCAGCTTATTTGTCATGTAATATATTAAGCAGATTGTCTGCAGCATTGTACAGTAGCAGCATAGTGGATGACATTTAAAAGCGGTTTTCTGGGCTTTAGTAAGGGATGGCCTATCCTCAGCATACGGCCGTTGTTTGGCCATTCTGTGCATTGGGGACCGCAATTTGCGGTCCCCAATGTAAGGGCAACATCTGCATGGTGGCCGGGACAGATCGAGACCCATTCAACTTGAATGGGTCTGTGATCTGTCCGCACCGTAAAAAAATAGAACATGTTCTATTTTTTTGCGGTGAGGAGGCACGGAGAGAAACACTACGGAAGCACTCCGTAGTGCTTCCGATTTGTACCACTTCTCCCGTATTGCGGACCCATTCTAGTGAATGGGTCCGCATCTGTGATGCGGGGTGAACACGGCCGATGCCCATGCATTGCGGAACCGCTGTACGCAGGCCGCAATACAGCCACGGCCGGGTGAATGAGGCCTAAGCCATCACCAGCTCACACCCCACCGATCAGCTGTTCGGGTATTGCTTTGTTGCAGAAGTCGGCCCTGTGATCAGAAACCAGGGGTTGGGAACATTTCTCCAAGGGGTTCCTTTTAACTCTACCCTTCCTTTTCTTGACCGTATTCTGATTCTCTCATTTTCTACCCTCCCTTTCCTTTTTTTTTTCCTATTCCATGATGTCATGAGGAGTTTTGCTCACTTAAAGGGCTTTTCCCATCTCAGACAATGGGGGCATATTGCTAGGATATGCCCCATTGTCTGAAAGGTGCTGGTACTACTACTGGGACCCGTACCTACACTGAGAACGGAAGTCCGAGGGCTTGTGGAGGGCGCACTGCGCTGGCTTGGGTATTTCCTTTGGGCCCATTGAAATGAATGGAAGCTGCGCAAGCGCGGTGCACTCCCATTCAGTACTTCTTGGTGGTGGCCAGACCCGGTGAAACCCGGCCACCACCTTCCCTGCTACATTCTCGGACCCGCACCTATCAGACAATGGGGCATATCCTAGCAATATGCCCCCATTGTCTCAGAGGGGAAAACCCTATTAATATTAAAGGCGTTAAGAGAGAAGAGATGTTAGGTTGTGTACTACATGCATAAGCAAAAAGTTCACATACAGCACCTCTACTACAGGAGACCCATTTTAAATCAAACCATATTCCCTCGTTAACAATAGATATACTTAATGGTTTCATAGTGTGATCCCAACGGGTGTTATGCATTTGATAAACTGATCACCATGGCAAATTTTTAGTTACCTAACCAGGTTATTCATTTTGAATATGTGGGGGTAGAAAATTAACTGGTTAGTATCACATGTCCTGCTGATATCAGGGGTCCGAACACATCTCACTACCCTAAGGCATGATGGGACAGCAGTCACATGACAAACCAGGAAGTAGGATTCAAGCATGGGGGATAAGAGAAAACTGCAAGTGAGCTAAATCTGAAAAACTAACATTGCCTTTTTTTAAGAGTACCTTTCATGGGTCCAGACATTATGAAATAAGTAGCAGGTTATGTGGGGCATAGAGCAGGGATCTAAGAGCGCTATTTTTCTGGGCGCCGCTCCGTTCGCCCGCTGTGCCCCTGTTGAATTCTCCCGCCTGGTATGCTAATGAATAGCATCGGTACAGGAAGGAGGAGACTGCCCTGTTTCTCAATAAGCGTCTCCTTCTCCCTGGCTGTAGCACGGTCCAATCACAGCCAGGGAGCAGGTGAGTTTTTTTTCTCCCTGGCTGTGACGCTCTCTTTTGTGATTGGACAGCGCTACAGCCAGAGAGAGGGAGACGCCCATTAAGGAACAGGGCAGTCTCCTCCTCCCTGTACCGATGCTATTCATTAGCATACAGGGCGGGAGAATTCAACAGGGGCACAGCGGTCGAATGGAGTGGCGCCCAGAAAAAATAGTAAGCGCTCTTAGATTCCTGCTCTAGGCACTACATAACCTGCTACTAATTTCATAATGTCTGGACCCATGAACCGTTCTCTTTAACTATGTTGGTGCTGCAACTCAGAGGTTGGTATGATGCTTCATGTTTAGACAGTGTGACCGGTTTTGGGCAGCAGTATTTGACATTTTCAGCAGGTTATGGAAGCAAGACTATAGCTGTCTCTAGAAGTTGAACTTTTGTCACTCATTCCAGACTCAATCTAACTTCACAGCAGCTTGTGCTGTAATTCCCAGTGATCCACTGATGTTCCCACTATCAGAGAACGAGTTGCTGAGATGGATTATCTCTCCCGAGTGGTATCACTAATGGTGGACGATCACAGCCTTTCTGGACAGGTTATACACCTTTGGCTTCCTTGATCCACCTTTAAAACCAGTGTTCAGTTCTGTAACTGGTTTTGGTTATTAGCTGTTAGCTATTTATCATTGAGTACTTTCATTCCATCTAACCTGAGGTCTCCTATATAGTTTTTTCCTTTTCGTCAACCATCCTGGAGACACATTTAATCCCCTGCAGTGGTCCCCTCTCTTTTTTTTCCTTACCTCCTTTGCTCTACATGATTCTTTCTTCTAATACCATCATTATTTGATTTTTCACGTTGCACAAAAAAAATGATTGCAGTCATGATTGTTTTTGTGCGTAATTGTACTGCATATACTGTGCGACCCTTTTGTTTTAGAGTGTTTCTTTTTGCTTATATTCTTTTTTTCTACAAAATCTTATTAAAGATTAATTTATATCTATTTATCTATCTGTCTGTCTATCTATCACATTAGTTGCTGTAGTCAGCCAATTCTGAATAGAACTGATTTCTGCACCTCCATTGCATCTTTACATTTTTAACTAGAGAAAAACATACACTACTCAACATTGAAACTGCAACATCAAGAAGACAAAGTCGTGGAATTATAGAAATCACAGGATTGATAAGTATGTTATTCATATGCAAATGATATAGAAATGGAAACATAATATTCAAAACATCTTGATGTATTCAATATTGAGTATGAGTGTCCTGAGCAGAAATACAAGCACTTACAAGCCTTGGCTATCAATGAGGTTATTAATGGATGTCTGAGGAATGTTCTGTCATGCTGAACGCACTTGCGGTGGGCAACTCCTTTTGCAATTGCTGACCAATGAGGGCCCAGATGTGCTTGATGGGAGGCAAGTCTTGAAACGCCGCGAGCCATAGTTACATATTTAGGCCAAGCAGGCAGCTCCCAGTAGCATGATCAACATGCGGCCTAGTGTTGTCCTGTTGAAAAATGGCTCCTGGGACACTTTGTAGAAATGTCTGTACCACTGGTGAAAGCCTCCTCATGGTGCTGTTCACATGGTCTACAGACCAATCTCCGGCTATCATTGTGTCAGAGACAAAAGTGAGACTTTTCCCTGAAGAGGATGGACCCCCATTCCAGCCTCCATTACCATCTTACCCTGCATCATGATAGCCTTAGAGAGTGGTGGCATGGGGTCAATAGGACATTGCCATCTTGCTGTGCAAACGCCTTCTAATGGTTTCTATCAACACTATTTGCTTCCCTAAGTTTGGGATGTGACATCCAATTTCACTTGCCATACAGAATGGATCACTACATGCCATTCTCCTAATCAGACGGTCCATCCATGCAGAAGTTCTTCTCTGTGGACCTCTTGCTGTCATTCCAGTTCATCATTGTTCTCCCAAACACCAGGACACAAAACATTGAACAGCACTGACATCTCGGCCTAGGTGCATAGCAATCTGCTGGTGATAAACCAAGGTCTTTCAGTTTGAGTTCAACAGGAGGCAACGCACAATCCTCCCATACAACTTGACCCTATTTTTGAGGTTTCATATGTTTAAAAAACTTTGTTTTCAATCTGACATTTATGTTCCTCCAACAAGCCAGATTGGAGAAAGGTGCTTGAAAATCTGACAGTCTGCACATTTTAGGGTCCATTCACACGTCCGTAGAATGGGTCCGCATCCGTTCCGCAATTCTGCGGAACGGGTGTGGACCCATTCATTCTCAATGGGGACGGAAAGGATGCAGACAGCATACATTGTGCTGTCCGCATCCGCATTTCTGGTCCGCGGACAAGAATAGGCATTTCTATAGGGGTGCCGTCCCCGTGTATTGCGGATCCGCAATACACTACGGACATGTGAATGGACCCTTAGTGACACCTGCCTCTTCCTTGATTTGCATAACCTTACGGCTTGTCTTTCTTGTTGTTGCCATTTCAATGTTGAGGATTACATATATATATTTAAGGGTCCATTCACACGTCCGTAGTGTATTGCGCAATACACTCGGCCGGCACCGCCAATAGGACATGTTCTATTTTTTTCCAGGGCCGTGGATCGGAAGATCGGGGGGCAATAAAGGGGCAAGTAGACGCCCTACTTGCTGGTAGTGAAGTGATTTGCATATTTTAAAAGATCGTTTTTTAAGGAAAAGAAGCCACAGCCAAAGGTAAGAGCCCTATGTAGGGAATAGTCGTTATAAAAGGATTTTAACAAGCTAAAAAAAAGGGTTTTGGGGGTGACAGAAGCCCTTTAAAATTTTAAAGAAAATTTGCTAAATTTTTAAGGACCAGTTCAGGTCTGAAGTCACTTTGTGAGGCTTACATAATAGAAACCACCCATAAATGGCCCCATTTTAGAAACTACACCCCTCAAGGTATTCAAAACTGATTTTACAAACTTTGTTAACCCTTTAGGTGTTCCGCAAGAATTAAAGGAAAATGGAGATGAAATTTCAGAATTTTCCATTTTAATCCATTTTTTCCAGTGAAAAAGCAAGGGTTAACAGCCAAACAAAACTCAATATTTATTACCCTGATTCTGTAGTTTACAGAAACACCCCATATGTGGTCGTAAACTGCTGAACGGGCACACGGCAGGGCGCAGAAGCAAAGGAATACCATATGGTTTTTGGAGGGCAGATTTCACTGGGATCCTTTTAACCCCTTAAGGACTTAGGACGTACCGATACGGCATGGGTCCCGAATCCTTAAGGACCCATGACGTACCGGTACGTCATTGCTTTAATTCAGCCGGCATCCCGTAACAACGCGCGGGGGGGGGGGGTCAATTCAATTCAGACTTGCGGTTTGCTGCGCTTTTAGCCGATTCTGATCCCCGCGGTCTCTGACCGCGGGGATCAAACTTTACAGTGTCCGAAATAAAGTTTTATTAACCCCCCCCCTACACCCCTGAATGATATTATGTGGGCGGGTGGTGCAGGGGGGGTGTCGCAGGCGTTGCGGGAGGTGCTGACACTCTGGTATAAACGGCTGTCATCGGTGATGCGATGTCAGCCGTTTAACCCTTTCCATACAGCGGTCCGTACGGACCGCTGTATGGAAAAGGTTAACAGCTCAGGGTGCTCCCTCCCTCTCCCATCAGGGGGCTGCTGTGCCTTTGCAGCCCCCGGATGGGAGAGGATGGGAGAGGAAGAGAGCCCCCAGACAGCCCCCCCGACAGCCCCATCCTTACCCTTCCCCGTCTGCGAAGTTCTGACCAGTACTGAGCAGACGGGGAAGGTTCCCATGGCAACAGGACGCCGTCTCAGGCATCCTGCTGTCCATGGTGCTGAACAGATCTGTGCTAAAGGCAGAGATCTGTTCAGACAAAGTGTAAGTAAAATACAGTACAGTACAATATATATTGTACTGTACTGTATTATACAGACATCAGACCCACTGGATCTTCAAGAACCAAGTGGGTCTGGGTCAAAAAAATGAAAAAAAAAAAGTGAAAAAAGTTAAGATAAAAAAAAAACACATTTATCACTGAATAAAAAATAAATAAAATACACTACACATATTAGGTATCGCCGCGTCCGTAACGACCTGATCTATAAAACGGTAATGTTACTTTCCCCGCACGGTGAACGCCATAAAAATAAAAAAATAAAAACTATGAGAAAATTGAAATTTTGCCCATCTTACTTCCCAAAAAAGGTAATAAAAGTGATCAAAAAAGTCGCATGTACGCCAAAATAGTACCAATCAAACCGTCATCTCATCCCGCAAAAATCATACCCTACCCAAGATAATCGCCCAAAAACTGAAAAAACTATGGGTCTTAGACTATGGAAACACTAAAACATTATTTTTTTTGTTTCAAAAATGAAATCATTGTGTAAAACTTAAATAAATAAAAAAAGTACACATATTAGGTATCGACGCGTCCGTATCGACCGGCTCTATAAAAATATCACATGACCTAACCCCTCAGGTGACCACCGTAAAAAAATTAAAATAAAAACGGTGTAAAAAAAGCCATTTTTTGTCATCTTACGTCACAAAAAGTGTAATAGCAAGCGATCAAAAAGTCATATGCACCCCAAAATAGTGCCAATCAAACCGTCATCTCATCCCGCAAAAAATGAGACCCTACTTAAGATAATCGCTCAAAAACTGAAAAAACTATGGCTCTTAGACTATGGAGACACAAACATTTTTTTTGTTTTAAAAATGAAATCATTGTGTAAAACTTACATAAATAAAAAAAATTGTATACATATTAGGTATCGCCACGTCCGTGACAACCTGCTCTATAAAATTACCATATGATCTAACCTGTCAGATGAATGTTGTAAATAACAAAAAAAAAAGTGCTAAAAAATCTATTTCTTGTTACCTTGCCGCACAAAAAAGTGTAATATAGAGCAACCAAAAATCATATGTACCCTAAACTAGTACCAACAAAACTGCCACCCTATCCCGTAGTTTCCAAAATGGGGTCACGGTTTATGACCACATATGGGGTGTTTCTATAAACTACAGAATCAAGGCCATAAATATTGAGTTTTGTTTGGCTGTTAACCCTTGCTTTGTAACTGGAAAAAAATATCAAAATGGAAAATCTGCCAAAAAAGTGAAATTTTTAAATTGTATCTCTATTTTCCATTAAATCTTGTGCAACACCTAAAGGGTGAACAAAGTTTGTAAAATCAGTTTTGAATACCTTGAGGGGTGTAGTTTCTTAGATGGGGTCACTTTTATGGAGTTTCTACTCTGGGGGTGCATCAGGGGGGCTTCAAATGGGACATGGTGTAAAAAAAAACAGTCCAGCAAAATCTGGCTTCCAAAAACCATACGGCGCACCTTTCCCTCTACGCCCTACTGTGTGCCCGTACAGTAGTTTACGGCCACATATGGGGTGTTTCTGTAAACGTCAGAGTCAGGGCAATAAAGATACAGTCTTGTTTGGCTGTTAACCCTTGCTTTGTTAGTGGAAAAAATGGGTTAAAATGGAAAATTAGGCAAAAAAATTAAATTCTCAAATTTCATCCCCATTTGCCAATAACTCTTGTGCAACACCTAAAGGGTTAACGAAGTTTGTAAAATCAGTTTTGAATACCTTGAGGGGTGTAGTTTATAGAATGGGGTCATTTTTGGGCGGTTTCTATTATGTAAGCCTCGCAAAATGACTTCAGACCTGTAGTGGTCCCTAAAAATTGGGTTTTTGCTTCTAAACTTTTAAGCCTTGTAACATCCCCAAAAAAAAAAATATCATTCCCAAAATGCTACAAACATGAAGTAGACATATGGGGAATGCAAAGTCATCACAATTTTTGGGGGTATTACTATGTATACAGAAGTAGAGAAACTGAAACTTAGAAATTTGCAAATTTTTCAAAATTTTTGGTAAATATGGTATTTTTTTTATGTAAAAAAATTTACTTTTTTGACCCAATTTTATCAGTGTCATGAAGTACAATATGTGACGAAAAAACAATCTCAGAACGGCCTGGATAAGTCAAAGCATTTTAAGTTATCAGCACTTAAAGTGACACTGGTCAGATTTGCAAAGAATGGCCAAGTCCTTAAGGTGAAATAGGGCTGAGTCCTTAAGGGGTTAAAGAGGACCTTTCATCAGTTTTGACATAGGCTAATTATGGTATTAAGAAAGAAAAAATGTGGGGGATTGAGTCAGCACAACTTGTATGTAGGTGCACATCACTATGGCGAAATACATATACAAACGGAAAATACAAATGTGATAGCACTCTGCATCCAGCATTCTGCCCTGCCTCCATGCTGGATGAGGCATTGGTGTACATTTTGGCCAAAGCGTAATAAGCCACTCACCACGTCAAGGTCGCCTCTATTGAGTGGTCCCTAACACTAGTTCCTACCCGTTTATGGGCCATGACAGCCACACAAAGTCCAGGGAGCGCAGGTACAGCGTGCACGCCAAGCACACTCTGCTTTTAACCCCGTCCGGTGCCATTACAGCTTTCATCGGATCCAGGGAGGCAAGTACTAACATGCACGCTGAGCCCACCATATACTTCTCCTGGAGCCAAATAGCTACTGGTAGGTTCTATATAAGCAGACTCAGTTTTATACTGACTTTAAAACCAGCCTCCAGGACAGATTGACTGGTCAGGTGTGCATGACTGCATGGAGATCGCCACGCCTCCAATATATACAGTACAGACCAAAAGTTTGGACACACCTTCTCATTCAAAATGTTTTCTTTATTTTCATGACTATGAAAATTGTAGATTCACACTGAAGGCATCAAAACTATGAATTAACACATGTGGAATTATATACATAACAAACAAGTGTGAAACAACTGAAAATATGTCATATTCTAGGTTCTTCAAAGTAGCCACCTTTTGCTTTGATTACTGCTTTGCACACTCTTGGCATTCTCTTGATGAGCTTCAAGAGGTAGTCCCCTGAAATGGTTTTCACTTCACAGGTGTGCCCTGTCAGGTTTAATAAGTGGGATTTCTTGCCCTATAAATGGGGTTGGGACCATCAGTTGCGTTGAGGAGAAGTCAGGTGGATACACAGCTGATAGTCCTACTGAATAGACTGTTAGAATTTGTATTATGGCAAGAAAAAAGCAGCTAAGTAAAGAAAAAAGAGTGGCCATCATTACTTTAAGAAATGAAGGTCAGTCAGTCAGCCGAAAAATTGGGAAAACTTTGAAAGTAAGGGCTATTTGACCATGAAGGAGAGTGATGGGGTGCTGCGCCAGATGACCTGGCCTCCACAGTCACCGGACCTGAACCCAATCGAGATGGTTTGGGGTGAGCTGGACCGCAGAGTGAAGGCAAAAGGGCCAACAAGTGCTAAGCATCTCTGGGAACTCCTTCAAGACTGTTGGAAGACCATTTCAGGGGACTACCTCTTGAAGCTCATCAAAAGAATGCCAAGAGTGTGCAAAGCAGTAATCAAAGCAAAAGGTGGCTACTTTGAAGAACCTAGAATATGACATATTTTCAGTTGTTTCACACTTGTTTGTTATGTATATAATTCCACATGTGTTAATTCATAGTTTTGATGCCTTCATAGTCATGAAAATAAAGAAAACTCTTTGAATGAGAAGGTGTGTCCAAACTTTTGGTCTGTACTGTACTACAAAGAAAAAATGTGGGTGATTGAGTCAGCACAACCTGTATGTAGGTGCACATCACTATGGCGAAATACATATACAAACGGAAAATACAAATGTGATAGCACTCTGCATCCAGCATTCTGCCCTGCCTCCATGCTGAATGAGGCATTGGTGTAATTATGGTATTACCTGGTAGGGCGGCCCCCACTGATGCCATGGGTGTTTTTTAAAAATCCCCCCCCCCGTTTGTCCACTGTGACCCCCCCGATGATTTGGCGCGCTGTATTATAATGAGCAGTAAACTCGCAATGGGGAGGAGACGCAGTCTTATGCTGAATCTCCTTCTCCCTGGCTGTGACTGCGATCCAATCGGAGCTGACCGCTCACAGCCAGGGAGAAGGAAACTCGCTCTTTTTAAAAAAAACAAAAAACACCCATGGCATCAGTGGGGGCCGCCCTACAAGGTAATACCGTAATTAGCCTATGTCAAAACTGATGAAAGGTCCTCTTTAAGTTGCCATGTCACATTTGAAGACCCCCTGATGAAACCCTAGAGTAGAAACTCCAAAAAAGTGACCCTATTTCGGAAACTACGGGATAAGGTGGCAGTTTTGTTGGTACTATTTTAGGCCGAGTTCACACGAACGTGTGTGACCCGTGCCTGTGCTGCGGCCCGCAAATAGCGGGCCGCAATGCATGATCGCCGGCCGTAGGTCAGCCGTTCCGCTAAAAGATACGACTTGTTCTATCTTTTAGCGGAACGGAAGTACGGGAAGTAACCCCACGGAGGCACTCCGTAGTGCTTCCGAGGGGTCCCGTCCCGTGCGGCCGTTCCGCGATTCCGGATTTGCGGACCCATTGAAGTGAATGGGTCCGCATCCGTGATGCGGAATTCACACGGAACTGTGGCTGTGTATTGCGGCCCGCGATTTGCGGGCCGCAATACGGCCACAGGTCACACACGTTCGTGTGAACTTAGCCTTAGGCTCAGTTCACACCTGAGCGTTCTGAAAGGAGCGCTCTGTATGCGCGATTGTACGGACGTTTACAAGCGCGCATACAGAGACAAGTGTGCACACAGTGTCGCGCGTTCCCGAAAGTCTATGTATGGGAACGCGCGACAAGCGCCCAAAAAAACGCTCCTGTACTTGTGTGAGCGTCGGGCGTTTTACAGCGCGATCGTACGCGCTGTAAAACGCCCAGGTGAGAACCATTCCCATAGGGAAGCATTGGTTTCTCCTTGTTGAGCGTTTTACAGCGCGTAGGAACGCGCTGTAAAACGCTCAGGTGTGAACTGAGCCTTAGGGTACATATGATTTTTGGTTGCTCTATATTACACTTTTTGTGAACTAAGGTAAAAAAAATAACTGTTTTGGCACCGTTTTTATTTTTTGTTTTTTAGAATGTTCATCTGACAGGTTAGATCATGTGGTATTTTTATAGAGCAGGTTGTTACGGACGCGACAAAACCAAATATGACTACAACTTTTTTTGGTTATTTGTTTCAGTTTTACATAATAAAGCATTTTTAAAAAAAATTCTTTTTTAGTGTCTCCATATTCTGAAAGCCATAGTTTTTTTTTATTTTGTGGGCGACTGTCTTATGTAGGGGCTCATTTTTTTCGGTATGAGATGACGGTTTGATTGGTACTATTTTAGGGTGCATATGACTTTTTGATCACTTGGTATTACATTTTTTGTGATATAAGGTGACAAAAAAATTGCTTTCTTGACACAGTTTTTATTTTTTTACAGTGTTCATCTGAGGGGGTTGGTCATGTGATATTTTACCCCTTCTAATCCGGGCAGTTTTCGCCCTCCTGCCCAGGCCATTTTTTGAGGTGTGTCACTTTATGTGGTATTAACTTTGGAACACTTATTTATCCAAACCATTCTGAGATTGTTTTCTCGTGACACATTGTACTTCATGATAGTGAAGTACACCTTTATTTATGAAAAAAATCCAAAATTTACTGTTGTGCCGTTTTTTTCGAGGACCCATTGACTTTCAATGGGTCCGTGGAAAAATCGGAAAATGCACCGTTTTGCAGCCGCATCCGTGTTTCCTGTCCGTCAAAAAAATAGGACCTGTCCTATTTTTTTGACGGACAACGGTTCACGGACCCATTCAAGTCAATGGGTCCGTGAAAGAACACGGATGCACACAAGATTGGCATCCGCGTCCGTAGGTTACTTTCATACAGACGGATCCGAAGATCCGTCTGCATAAAAGCTTTTTCAGAGCTGAGTTTTCACTTCGTGAAAACTCAGAACCGACAGTATATTCTAACACAGAGGCGTTCCCATAGTGATGGGGACGCTTCTAGTTAGAATATACTACGAACTGTGTACATGACTGCCCCCTGCTGCCTGGCAGCACCCGATCTCTTACAGGGGGCTGTGATCCGCACAATTAACCCCTTAGGTGCTGCACCTAAAGGGTTAATTGTGCATATCATAGCCCCCTATAAGAGATCAGGGGCTGCCAGGCAACAGGGGGCAGACCCCCCTCCCTCCCCAGTTTTAATTTCATTGGTGGCCAGTGGGCCCCCTCCCTTCCTCTATTGTATTATTTTCATTGGTGGCACAGTGTGCGGCCCCCCCCCTCCCTCTATTGTATTATTTTCATTGGTGGCACAGTGTGCGGCCTCCCCCGGCCCCCCCTCCCTCCCTCTATTGTATTATTTTCATTGGTGGCACAGTGTGCGGCCTCTTCCCCCCCCCCCCCCTAATCATTGGTGGCAGCGGAGAGTTCTGATCGGAGAGTTCTGATTAACCCCTCAGGTGCTGCACCTGAGGGGTTAATTGTGCATATCATAGCCCCCTATAAGAGATCAGGGGCTGCCAGGCAGGAGGGGCAAACCCCCCTCCCTCCCCAGTTTTAATTTCATTGGTGGCCAGTGCGTCCCCCCTCCCTCCATCTATTGTATTAATTTCATTGGTGGCCAGTGTGCGCCCCCCCCTCCCTCTATTGTATTATCATTGGTGGCCAGTGTGCGCCCCCCCCCCCCCCCCCTCTATTGTTTTAATATCAATATCATTGGTGGCCAGTGTGCGGCCTCCCCTCCCCCCCCCCCATCATTGGTGGCAGCGGAGAGTTCCGATCGGAGTCCCAGTTTAATCGCTGGGGCTCCGATCGGTAACCATGGCAACCAGGACACTACTGTAGTCATGGTTGCCATGGTTACTTAGCAATATTAGAAGCATCATACTTACCTGCTGCGCTGTCTGTGACCGGTCAGGAGCTCCTCCTACTGGTTAGTGACAGATCATTAAGCAATGCGCCGCACAGACCTGTCACTTACCAGTAGGAGGAGCTCCCGGCCGGTCACAGACAGCGCAGCAGGTAAGTATGATGCTTTTAATATTGCTAAGTAACCATGGCAACCAGGACTACAGTAGTGTCCTGGTTGCTATGGTTACCGATTGAAGCCCCAGCGATTAAACTGGGACTCCGATCGGAGCTCTCCGCTGCCACCAATGATCGGGGGGGGGGGGGGAAAGGGGGGGGGGGGAGGCCGCACACTGGCCACCAATGATATTAAAACAATAGAGGGGGGGCGCACACTGGCCACCAATGATAATACAATAGAGGGAGGGAGGGGGGGCCGCACACTGGCCACCAATGATAATACAATAGAGGGAGGGGGGGCCGCACACTGGCCACCAATGATATTCAAACTGGGGAGGGAGGGGGGTCTGCCCCCTGCTGCCTGGCAGCCCCTGATCTCTTACAGGGGGCTATGATAAGCACAATTAACCCCTTCAGGTGCAGCACCTGAGGGGTTAATTGTGCTGATCACAGCCGCCTGTAAGAGATCAGGTGCTGCCAGGCAGCAGGGGGCAGTCATGTACACAGTTCGTAGGATATTCTAACTAGAAGCGGCCCCATCACCATGGGAACGCCTCTGTGTTAGAATATACTGTCGGATATGAGTTTCACGATCTAACTCAAATCCGATGGTATATTCTAACATACAGGCGTTCCCATGGTGATGGGGACGCTTCAAGTTAAAATATACCATCGGATTGGAAGAAAATCAAGGAAGACCCACGGACGAAAAAACGGTCACGGATCACGGACCAACGGAACCCCGTTTTGCGGACCGTGAAAAAATACTGTCGTGTGCAGGAGGCCTAAAACAAAGTGATAACTCATAAAATATTTATTACTTAACATTCCCCGTATGTCTACTTTATGTTGGCATCATTTTGTAAATGTCATTTCATTTTTTTAGGACGTTAGAAGGCTTAGAATTTTAGAAGCAATTCTTAAAATTTTTAAGAAAATTTTCAAAACCCACTTTAAGGAGCAATTCAGGTCTGAAGTCACTTTGTGGGGCTTGCTTACATAGTGGAAAGCCCCATTTGTAGAAACTACACCCCTCAAGTTACTCAAAACTGATTTTACAAACTAAAGAATTAAAGGAAAATGGAGATGAAATTTCAAAACTTAACTTTTTTGGCAGATTTTCCATTTTAAGTCTTTTCTTCTTTCACACATCAAGGGTTAACAGCCAAACAAAACTCAAAATTTACTAATTTGATTCTGCGGTTTACAGAAACACCCAACATGTGGTCGTAAACTGATGTAAGGGCACACGGCAGGGCGCAGAAGAAAAGGAGCACTATATGGTTTTTGGAAGGCAGATTTTGCTGGGCATGTTTTTGGTTCCATGTCCCATTTAAAGCCCCCCTGATGCACCCTTACAGTAGAAACTCCCAAAAAGTGATGCCATTTTGGAAACTAGGGGATAAGGTGCCAGTTTTATTGGTACTATTTTGGGGTACATATGATTTTTAATTGCTCTATGATACGTTTTTGTGAGGCAAGGTAACCGTTTTTATTTTTTACAACATTCATCTGACAGGGTAGATCGTGTGCAGGTTGTTAAAGATGCAATGATATCAAATATGTCTACTTTCTTTGTTTGTTTGTTTCAGTTTTACATAATAAAGCATTTTTGAAAAAAGAAATTATGTTTTTGTGTCTCCATTTTCTGAATGCCATATATTTTTTTATTTTTCTGCCGATCATCTTGTGCAGGGGCTAGATTTTTGCAAGAAAAAAACTCATCTTTTATTGGTACAATTTTTTGGGTACATATGATTTTTTGATCATTCATTGTTACACTTTATGGGGCAAGGCGGGCTGATCAAGCGGCTGCAGAAGCTGTGCCCGCCCGATCAGCAGCACGGACCCGGCACTCACTGACAGCCGACTCCCTGCTGCATACGTCGGCATCGGTGAAGACACTGATGCCGGCGTATTAAACCATTGTATGCCGCTGTCAAAGTTGACCGCGGCATGCAGATGGTTTGTGGAAGGTACAGGTGCCCTCCACATCTCCATCAGGTCCCCGAGCTGCAGTGGTGGGGACCAGATGGCAGAGAAGGCAAGCCCGATGCTTTCCATCTGTCGCCAGATCCATTAGAACAGGGCCACATGTGTCCAAAACTGTAAGGCCGCTTGCAGACGAGCAGCTCCCGGCCTGACCTCCCAGCAATGATGGGATTCACATAGCATTTTATATTGATTAGTATGATGTTATGTGACCCCTACAGTTCTGGAATGTATTGGATAACAGTGGAATAATGCTGCCAGTGTTATCCAACACATTCCAGAACTGTAAGGGTTACATAGCATCATAAAAATGAATATAAAATGTGATGTGAATCCCGTCAGTGCTGGGAGGTCAGGCCAGGAGCTGCGGGAGGAACGCTCGTCTGCAAGGGACCTAAAGGGCGCGGGCTGTGTAGACATTACTACTGTGGTGACATGCATTAAAACATGGTGGCGATGGCGAAATTGTAATACAAAGGCTATGACAACACATGCACAGGCCAGACCAAAGGGATCAGAATCATTAGGTACAACACAGGGACAGGACACAAAACGACATCACTTGCACTAACCTAAATCAACACGACCTCTGCTCTTTGCTCGGGCCCATTCTGGGCGTTCCTGGACCAGACTTATCAGTTTGTCAACATCCCAGCAGGCCATGATTTGGCAACTGGTTTTAAATAGGTCTCCTGGAAACTCCAAACTGTTGGCAAAATGACTTACAACTTCCTGTACATCCTTTTTTCCCCAAAGGTTAAAGGCCTTAGACACAGGTTGCCGGGCAACGGATCCGCAAAAAATGCGGATGACATACAGATGGCTTCCGTTGTGCATCTGCATTTTATGCGGACCCACTGACTTCCATGGATCCGCAAACCGTATTTTGCGACAAGAATAGGACAGGTTATATTTTTTTGCGGCCCACGGAACGGAGCAACGGATGCGGACAGCGTGAAAATCGCAGCATGTTCTATATTCTGCATTTTTCACGCAGCCCTGGCCCCATAGAAGTGAATGGGGCTGCGTTAAAAAAGGCATTGCATCCGCAAGCAAGTGTGGGCGCAATGCGTTTTTCACTGATGGTTGCTAAGAGATGTTGTTTGTGAACCTTCAGTTTTTTATCACGCGTGTGAAAAACGCATCAAAACACATTGCACCCGCGCGGAAAAAACTGAACGCAATTGCAGACAAAACTGACTGAACTTGCTTGCAAAATAGTGCGAGTTTCACTGAACGCATCCGGAGCCAATCCGTCACGCTCGTGTGAAAGAGGCCTAAGCCTTTAGCCAAAACCTTAGCATCCAGATTAATAAGAGATGTCGGCCTATGGGAGCTACATTGATCTGGCGGTTCCTCCGGTCTAGGAATCACTACAGGTAATGAGTCAGTATCTGTCAGGTAAAGGCATATTCAAACAAATGGAAGGGCTTCTAGATTAGGTTTGTACCGTTCCATCAGAAAGCCATCGGGGCACGGAGACTCCGACAAGACCGCTTCAGGATTCCTTGTGGTTTTTATTCCAACTTGTAGTTTGATTTATTTATTCATTTTTTAATGGGAGGTTTGGATGTGAATTCGACGCCACAAGTTTTAAAAATCACAAGCGCAAAAAAATATAAAAAATCTGGTGTGTAAATTAACAAGAAGTTTTCCCACTGAAATCAATGGAGATGATTCAGCGTGGTTTTTGAATGTGGTATGGAGAAAACTCTGGCCCAGATTTACTAATGTGTCTGTGGCAAAAATCTGTCTGCAAAAGCGGCACCAATTGGGGCATCTACGGTTTCTACGCTTTTTTCTCGATAAGGGGGTGGGGCTCAGCAAAAAGTGAGCGGCGCTTTGCAGGAAAGGGGTTGGGGCTTAAGGTGCACCATTTTGCCCAATTCTGGGGCAAGATTCTGTCTCAAAGTAATACAATAGTTGGTATAGAGTCAGAGAAATGTCCCTGCACCACATATGTGGTCCAGCCTCAGCCCCTAGACAGCCTGTCTGTGCCATCTATATGTGACAGGCCCGCCACCTCAGCACACCGTGTCCTCTCCCAGCAGGGGACACAGAAGAGCTGTCCTGCCGCCGCCCCGGCACGCTCCACCACAGCAGCACTGTCCCCAGCCAGTATGCTGCGCGGCTATTCGGAGCTGCGTGGTAATCATGGCGGCGCGCTGGAGACTTCCTTAGAACTGGATGCTAATGCCTTGCCCCGCTGAAATGAATTGATCGCTTGTGCCAAACCTCCCAGTGTGGAGTTTACCTTAGAGACCGGACGTGCTGCCTGTATGTAGCGGACGTGTCACGTAGCTCCGGGAAGCCTACCTTCTATTCCACAGCGGCACCATGGGCCTACTGGAGAGACTGAGGAAAGAGTGGTTTATACTGGGGATCATCCTGGTGATCACAGCGGCCAAGCTGCAGCCGTCCATAGGGGAAAAGGGGGGTAAGTGCGCGCCCTGTACCGTATACCCTTCTCCACTACTACTCCTATCCTCTCGCCCCTGCACGGCAGCAGTCATAGAGGGCTCTGCCCGGGGTGACCACCACTACTACTCCTATCCTCTCCTCACTGCACGGCAGCAGTCCTAGAGGGCTCTGCCCGGGGTGACCACTACTACTCCTATCCTCTCCTCACTGCACGGCAGCAGTCCTAGAGGGCTCTGCCCGGGGTGACCACTACTACTCCTATCCTCTCGCCCCTGCACGGCAGCAGTCATAGAGGGCTCTGCCCGGGGTGACCACTACTACTCCTATCCTCTCGCCCCTGCACGGCAGCAGTCATCATAGAGGGCTCTGCCCGGGGTGACCACTACTACTCCTATCCTCTCCTCACTGCACGGCAGCAGTCATAGAGGGCTCTGCCCGGGGGGACCACTACTACTCCTATCCTCTCGCCCCTGCACGGCAGCAGTCCTAGAGGGCTCTGCCCGGGGTGACCACTACTACTCCTATCCTCTCGCCCCTGCACGGCAGCAGTCATCATAGAGGGCTCTGCCCGGCTGCCAGTGACACGTTGCACAGCGGAGCGCTGACGCTTCCTGCCCTGTACCTAGAGGTCTGATGCCTCACCTATGGCACTGTGTGCAGGAGCCTATTGCGCGGTCACTGGCACCTGGTCCCACAGACTGCTCAGAATCCAGTCACAGTGACCTGTAGTATATGTATAGCCCTCCAGCCTGGGCGATGGATGCACATGTTCTCCTGTAGTTGGCCATATTTCAGAAGCTATTGGCACCAGTATGTGTAGATGTGACCTAGAGAAATAAAGACGGGGCAGGAACTGGTGAGAGTGACGAGTCCCTGTACAGCGCTACTGACTATGTCGGCTCAGCATATTGGTGCCAGTGTGTGGAACTGGTGAGAGTGGCAACAGTCCCTGTACAGCGCTACTGACTATGTCCGCTCAGCATATTAGTACCAGTGTGTGGAACTGGTGAGAGTGGCAACAGTCCCTGTACAGCGCTACGGAATATGTCAGCTCAGCATAGATATTGGTACCAGTGTGTGGAACTGGTGAGAGTGGCGACAGTCCCTGTACAGCGCTACTGACTATGTCAGCTCAGGATATTGGTGCCAGTGTGTGGAACTGGTGAGAGTGGCAACAGTCCCTGTACAGCGCTACTGACTATGTCAGCTCAGGATATTGGTGCCAGTGTGTGGAACTGGTGAGAGTGGCAACAGTCCCTGTACAGCGCTACTGACTATGTCAGCTCAGGATATTGGTGCCAGTGTGTGGAACTGGTGAGAGTGGCGACAGTCCCTGTACAGCGCTACTGACTGTGTCGGCTCAGCGGTCACATGCTGACCGTGCACGCGTCACTGCTTTAGCCATTGGGGGTCATCTACTAAGGCCAGTTTGGCATAGTTGCAAGGCCTCTTTTTGTGACCAGGTTTTGTCACACAGGCGTTTTCACGGTGTACCCAACAAAGTCACTAACATTTACACCTGGAAACAGAGGTAAATGGTGTTGAAAGTGAACTCCAGGCACATGGACTGCTGGAGGCCTGTCCCTCGTGATAAATTAGGTGCATCCTCCGGCAGCACAGGGTGTATCAGACTGGCATGAGATGCCCCCCACACTGTCTGCCAGTGTCACGTGTATACAGCATGATGCCACTTGTCTGGCAGGGACCACAGTGCTGGAGTAGAGACCCTTTTTTTGTGCCTTTTTAAACTGCCATGTAAATGTTATTCAGTCTCGGACAATCCCTTTAAGACGTTAGGTAGATGCTGCCTGGCTCATGCTACACAGGGTGATATACACTGTCTTATTGGGACTCCATTTTGTGGTCTTTTTTATTTTTTATTTTTGGGTGGTGGGGGGGTCATGCACTAGGCTAATTTTCGCATGCTGTTTATTTCGGGCATGTGCACGGCCACCCCTCCATGTCCCGCTGTGGGACTTTTGAAAACGTTGACGTGCTGGCTCGGCTATTTTCAGAAGTCCAGTAGCAGAGAAGGCATGTGCGGCGTGCTGTCTATTTACAGAGGGCCCCGTTCTTGAGATAGAAGAGGGTCCCAGAGATTGTACCCATGCCTGTCGGACACTTATGGCACCCTATCGAGAGGCGTAAATGTCCAAATGGGACAACCTCTTACCTTACAGTAGCACAGAATGTCATCTGCTTGCTATACAACTCATACATTGACCACTGCAGGTCACCTTCTAGTCCTAGTCTAAGGTCCCCACTGATCTCAGGTTCCTGTCCTAGCTCAACACACCAGACCTGCCAGGAACGACCTGCTCAGCCAATCACCAGCCTTAGCGGGTTGTCCACCTCACCAGTGATTGGCTCAGTGCGCATTTCCGGAGTGTCAAACCAGGACGGGGACTGGTGGACGGGAGTAAAGCATCTTGGGCCAAGTTCACACTTGGTCAGTTGTTTCCATTATTGATTTGTGAGCCAAAGCCAGTAGTGGGGCCTACACAGAGATCAGGTATAATGGAAAGATCTGCTCCTGTTCTGTGTTCTTGACCCTCACCTGGTTTTGGCTCACAATCACTGATGGAAATAACTGAAGTGTGAACTTGGCCTGAGGCTACTTTCACACTCGCGTTTTGGCTTTCCGTTTGTGAGATCCGTCATGGGCTCTCACAAGCCATCCAAAACGGATCAGTTTTGCCCTAATGCATTCTGAATGGAAAAGGATCCGCTCAGAATGCATCAGTTTGCCTCCGATCAGTCTCCATTCCGCTTTTGTAGGCGGACACCGTCCGTCCTGGACTGTGGAGTGAGATGGATCCGTCCTGGCACACAATGTAAGTCAATTGGGACGGATCCGTTTTCTCTGACCCAATAGAAAACTGATCCGTCCCCCATTGACTTTCAATGGTGTTCAAGATGGATCCTTCATGGCTATAGAAGACATAATAGAACCGGATCCAAGCATTACGGATGCATGCGGTTGTATTATTGTAACGGAATGGTTTTTGCAGATCCATGACGGATCCGCAAAAAACGCTAGTGTGAAAGTAGCCTAAGGTGTTTTGACTTTTTATGAGTCCACGGATTGTGATCTAGAGACCCCTCAATGGGTACGTTTTACAACTGCTGAGACGGAGGTTAGGTGGAGTATCTCTGGAGGTTGTGCCATGGCGAGGGATCATGTGAGGTGCAACTTTCATTGCGGAGATGTATTCCTCCGTGATTGGCCCAACAGTCCGTGTGGCGGCCGCATCTCCTGGGCTGACTGCATCGTAGTCGTTGTTGGATGTAAATGCTGTAATTGCCTTGTCAGATGAAGCCGGTTTATTGTGTTCCCTGCTATAATTGACACCGACTGAAGTGTAAATTATATAGGATGAGAACATGTGGCAGTATAATTGATATTTTATGTGCACTCTAATAGCTGACCTAATAATGTGTTCAGCGGGTTACTGGGTGAGGTTGGTTCACTGAATGAATGTGCCATTACCAGCCGCAGTGTTGGGTTGTTATAATACAAAAAATGCTACTTACTGCTCTGATCCCCTCCATTCATCCCGCTGTGCCTGTTGTTCTGGCTGTATACGGCGTGAGACCACTGAGGCCAGTGATTGGCTGCAGTAGTCATGTGCAGTATACGTCATGACATCACTGTAGCTAAAAAATTACGTCATGGCTGTGGCAGTGCTGGAACGGAAGGAGTTCAGGACAGTTAATATACATTTTTCTTTCTTCAAAATTCCAAAAAGTCACGTCTCTAGACAAGACGAGTTCCTCCAACACTACGATTCATTCAGTGAGTGCAGATAAACTATCAATTATACGGCTGCTTGTTCTCGTCATATATCATTTACTACAAGGAGAACGCTCACTTCAGTCCGTGTCCGTTATTGCAGGGATCCCAATGCACTGCAGTAACCATGCTTAATCCAACAAGTCAATCATGACCTCGACATCCACACAAACTGACTGTAATGTTTTTGGGACCAGTGGTTCCTGGTGATTTTTCCTTTTTTTAAAGTTTCATGTAATAGTAGCCAGCATACTGGGAGTTGTAGTTCTACTGTGCCTCTTGTTCCAGACATAATCTGAAAGGGTTTGTTTGAGCTACAGATATCGATGCCCTATCATCAGGATGGGACATCAAGATCAGACCAGTGTGGGTCCGACACCGGGCACCCCTGCAGATCGGCTGTTTGTGGCAGGCACCACAGGACAGACTGTGCTTCCGAATGCATCCACTGCTTAGTTTCCAGCACTAGTGGCTGCCAAAAGTAGCTGATTGGTTGGGGTGGTAGGTGCTTGACCTCCACCGATCTGGTATTGACCACCTTTCCTGAGTCATCAGTATCTCTAGCCTGGGCAATCCCCCTTTTTTTTTTTTTTATTGACAAAAAAAAAAAACACATACAAAATTATTAACTTAATCTTCAACATTATTACATTTCTTATTTTTACCCCAAAACTTCTTCCCTTCCTTGCGATGAGTCTCCTCTCCCCTCCGTCAACTAAGACGGAAAAAGGGATAATGGTGGGGTAAAGGACGGAAGACTTATAACTTCCAGATCCCCCAAACCTTATTCCATTTCTCCTCAGTGTTTCTTTGTTTATTTAAAGGGATTCTGTCACCAGGTTTGGGGCTATAGAGCTGCGGACATGCACGGCTAGATCGCCGCTAGCATGTCCGCAATATATCTGTCCTATAGGGCTGTGTGCTTTTAATTTCTTTAAAAAAGGATCTTATAGATATGTAAATGAGTCTTGTATGTGTCCAAGGGGCTGCACTAACCTTACTTGTGCCCAGCCACGCCCACCTGTGAAGGAGCCCAGCACCGCCTATGTCTCCTCCTTTCATCAACGATAGATTGCCGTAATCTCGCGATGCCTGAGCTCGCGCATTGCGCAGTGCCGGTATAGTGTTCTTTCCCTGTGCTGGCATCAGCCTCAGGGAAAGAACTGCGCATGCGCGAGCTCGCGCATCGCAAGATTATGGCTATCTATAGTTGATGAAAGGAGGAGATTCGGAGGACATAGGCGTGGCTGGGCACGGCTGGGCTCCAGGAAGGTTAGTGCAGCACCTTGGACACATACAAGACTCATTTACATATCTGTAAAATCCTTTTTTAAAGAAATTAAAAGCACACAGCCCTATAGGACAGATATATTGCGGACATGCTAGCGGCGATCTAGCCGTGCATGTCCGCAGCTCTATAGCCCCAAACCTGGTGACAGAATCCTTAAACCAGATTCCCAGGCCTTTTTGTCCGGAGGAACGTGTATTGTTAAATAGTGCTACAAGAAGCAATTTATAAAGTTGAGAAATTTTAAACTTCTCCCCCAGATTTCCCATCAAATCATTCACAAGTATCTATCTGTAACAAAACTTTCCCCTTTACGCTAGAAAGTGCCGAACGTAACTGTAAATATCTAAACCAAGATAAATGATTTGTCAATTCCAAAAAAGGAAGTATATCTCCATTACTCACAAAATAAAAAAATTTTGCCAATATTTATCTTCAGCTAAATCATCCAATTCTTGCAAATAAGAATTATGTCAGAGCGGCATACTGTGGAGAGATCCCCTTATTCCCAACCAACCTCTAATAGTGCTCCACACCTTACAAATAGTTTTCTAAATTCCCTGTTGATCTCTGGATAATAAACCAGACTCTAAGGCCCCTTTCACACGGGCGAGTTTTCCGCGTGGGTGCAATGCGGGAGGTGAACGCATTGCACCCGCACTGAATCCGGACCCATTCATTTCTATGGGGCTGTTCACATGAGCGGTGATTTTCACGCATCACTTATACGTTGCGTGAAAATCGCAGCATGTTCTATATTCTGCGTTTTTCACGCAACGCAGGCCCCATAGAAGTGAATGGGGTTGCGGATGCGGTGCGATTTTCACGCACGGTTGCTAGGAGACGATCGGGATGGAGACCCGATCTGTATTATTTTCCCTTATAACATGGTTATAAGGGAAAATAATAGCATTCTGAATACAGAATGCAAAGTAAAATAGCACTGGAGGGGTTAAAAAAATAAATAAATGATTTAACTCACCTTAATCCACTTGCTCGCGTAGCCCGGCATCTCCTTGTGTCTCCTTTGTTGAAGGACCTGTGATGACGTCACTCCGGTCATCACATGGTACGTCACATGATCTTTTACCATGATCACCATGGTAAAAGATCATGTGACGTACCATGTGATGACCGGAGTGACGTCATCACAGGTCCTTCAACAAAGGAGACACAAGGAGATGTCGGGCTACGCGAGCAAGTGGATTAAGGTGAGTTAAATCATTTTTTTTTTTTTTTTAACCCCTCCAGCGCTATTTTACTTTGCATTCTGTATTCAGAATGCTATTATTTTCCCTTTATAACCATGTTATAAGGGAAAATAATACAATCTACAGAACACCGATCCCAAGCCCGAACTTCTGTGAAGAAGTTCGGGTTTGGGTACCAAACACGCACGATTTTTCTCACGCGAGTGCAAAACGCATTACAATGTTTTGCACTCGTGCGAAAAAATCGCGGGTGTTCCCGCAACGCACCCGCACATTTTTCCGCAACGCCCGTGTGAAAGAGGCCTAAGGCCTCTTTCACACGGGCGTCCCGGATTTGCTCCGGATGCGTCGCATGTGCATTGAGGGAAACCCAGTCAGTCAATTAGTTTTGACTGCGATTGCGTTGTTCAGTTTTTATCACGCAGGTGCAATGCGCTTTGCACGCGCGTGATAAAAAACTGACTGTGGTACCCAGACCCGAACCCGGACTTCTTCACTGAAGTTCGGGTTTGTGTTAGGTGTTCTATTGATTTTATTATTTTCCCTTATACCCTTATAACATGGTTACAAGGGAAAATAATAGCATTCTTAATACAGAATGCTTACTAAAATGTTGATTGAGGGGTAAAAAAAAAATATATTTTAACTCGCCTTATCCACTTGATCGCGCAGCCGGCATCTTCTTCTTTCTTCTTCTTTCAGGACCTGCCAAAGAACCTTTGACGTAATCGCGCTCACCATGTGGTGAGTATGGTGACGTCAGCGCAGGTCCTGCTGAATAAGGATAGAAGGATCTTCTATCTTCATTCAGCAGGACCTGCGCTGACTTAATCGCGCTCACGACGTGGTGAGCGCGATTACGTCATCAAAGGTCCTTTTGCGGGTCCTAAAAGATGACTATGCCGGCTGTGCGATCAAGTGGATGAGGTGAGTTAATTATTATTTTTTTTTAACCCCTCAATTAACATTTTAGTAAGCATTCTGTATTAAGAATGCTATTATTTTCCCTTAATAACCATGTTGTAAGGGAAAATCATAAAGTGAATTTACTTTATTGGGGTCCGGGGTTGCTCATCCCTATTATCTCCTAGCAACCATGTGAGAAAAATCGCACCGCATCCGCACTTGCTTGCGATTTTCACACAGCCCCATTAATTTCTATAGGGTCCTCGTTGCATGAGAAACGCAGAATATAGAAAATGCTGCGATTTTCACGCAACGCACAAGTGACGCGTGAAAATCACCGCTCATCTCCACAGCCCCATTGAAGTGAATGGGTCCGGATTCAGTGCGGGTGCAATGCGTTCACCTCACGCATTGCACCCGCGCAGAATTCTCCCCTGTGTGAAAGGGGCCTAATAGTGTGAACATATCATACCTAGATCTACTCAACAAATACATGCAGAGTGGACTTTCTTCCCAGTGATTATAAAGCCATAGCTGTGAAGCTATAAAAAGGTCTAACCCTCCCTGTTCCATCGGCTTATAAGGATAGTCCAGTTTAAGTCTCAACCGCTTTCTTACCCAAAGTAAATCCTTAATAATTCTCTCGATTAACTTAAATAAATTTATCTTCAATCCACAATGGTGAATTCCGAAGAATATAGAGGAGTTGGGGTAGTATCACCATCTTAACCAGGGATGTTCTGTCAGCTCTAGATAGAGGGAGTCGAAGCCATATGGTCACTTCTTACTTATCAATGGAATCCGATTTAGATGTAAAAAAAATCTTCAACTTTGGGGGATATAATCATGCCCAAATATCCAAATGGATCAGAAATCCTAAGTAAACTCAGGGGCCCATCAATAGAATAGTCAGGTCTTATCCACAGGCATAAGCGTAGTCTTTGACCAAGTAATATCAAAACCCGAGGCTGCGCCAAATGCATTAACTATATGAATAAGTTCGGGATGTAAGGTACTAGTATGATTCACAAAAAACAGCACATCGTCCGCACATAAAGAAATACGGTCCTCTAGTCCTAATATCCCAAACCCTTCAATCACAGGATCCTGCCTGACTCTGGCAGCAAGGGGCTCAATATAAATGTCAAATAACAATGGAGAGGGAGGACAACCCTGACGGGTGCCTCTACTCAAAGAGAAGCTCTAAGGCTGGGTTCACACGGGCGAGATTTCCGCGCGGGTGCAATGCGTGAGGTGAACGCATTGCACCCGCACTGAATCTGGACCCATTCATTTCTATGGGGCTGTGCACACGAGCGGTGATTTTCACGCATCACTTGTGCGTTGCGTGAAAATCGCAGCATGCTCTATATTCTGCGTTTTTCACGCAACGCAGGCCCCATAGAAGTGAATGGGGCTGAGTGAAAATCGCAAGCAAGTGCGGATGCGGTGCGATTTTCACGCATGGTTGCTAAGATGACAGTCTATTCACTGTATTATTTTCCCTTATAACATGGTTATAAGGGAAAATAATAGCATTCTTTAATACAGAATGCTTAGTAGAAGGTCAATTGAGGGTTAAAAAAATAAATAAAATTTACTTACCTCCTCCTCTTGATCGCGTAGTTGCCGATCTCTTCTTACTTCTTTAATCATGTGCTGCCGGCTAAAGGACCTGTGGTGAATAATTACATCTACACACCACCTAACCCAAACCTGAACTTCAGTGAAGAAGTTCGGGTCTGGGTACCACATTCAGGTTTTTATCACGCACGTGCAAAACACATTGCACCAGCGCGATAAAAACTGAACAACGGAACGCAATCGCAGTCAAAACTGACTGCAATTGGGTACCTACTCGCGCGGGTTTGCCGCAGTACACCCGGGACGCATCCTGAACAAATCCGTCACGCCCGTGTGAACTCAGCCTAAGTCAGGCTAATGGGCAATCCCTTTAACCCCTTAAGGACTTAGGACGTACCGGTACGCCATGTTTGCCGAGTCCTTAAGGACCCAGGACGTACCGGTACGTCCTAACTTTGAAACTACATTGCGGCGCGGCGGGGGTTAATTGGAACAGGATGTCCGCTGAAATCATTCAGCGGGCCTCGTGTCACAACGCTGGGGGGGGGGGGGGGCAATTCAGACCTGCGGCTTTTACCTGCAGTTGCGGCGGTTGGTGCTATCGGGTCCCCATGCGGCTGTAGGGGGGACCCGATGGCATGGAAGGCAGCGCGATGCCTTCCTTAGGCATCAGCGCTGCCTTCCGGTGATGAGCCTGTGAGATCCAGCCCCCTGGATCTCACAGGCCGGAAGCTGTATGAGTAATACACACAGTAGTACTCATACAGCCAAGGCATTCCAATACAGAAGTATTGAAATGCATTGTAAAGGGGATTAGACCCCCCAAAAGTTCAAGTCCCAAAGTGGGACAAAAAGATTTCCCCCCCCAAAAATTTAAAGTTTCAAGTAAAAATAAACAAAAACGTCATTTTCCCCAAATAAAGTAAAAAAAAAATTGGTAAATAGCGGGGAAAAAAAAGTATACATATTAGGTATCACCATGTCCGTATCGACCGGCTCATATCACATGACCTAACCCCTCAGATAAACACCGTAAAAAATAAAAACTGTGCTAAATAAACAATTTTTTTGTCACCTTACATCACAAAAAGTACAACAGCAAGCGATCAAAAAGGCGTTTGCCCACCAAAATAGTACCAATCTAACCGTCACCTCATCCCGCAAAAAATGAGCCCCTACCTGAGACAATCGCCCAAAAAATAAAAAAACTATGGCTCAGAATATGGAGACACTAAAACATCATTTTTTTGTTTTAAAAAAGCTGTTATTGTGTAAAAAAAAAATATGTTAACTGCAATACAAGTTATGTTGTGTATTGCATAACATGTTCAACTTGTCACCTTCAATACGTTGGTTGTACTATTATCAGCCTGAAAACCAGAATCCGTAAACACCTGTCAGATATACCTTTTATCAAAACAAGGAATGTCTCAGCCGTGAGTCTTCACTATGCGGTTGTTCACCAGGGTCACGTAACAGGCCTACCAGTTCGAGGCCTGGAAAGAGTGAACCCTCCCAATAGAGGTGGTGACCACAAACGCAAGTTACTAAATAGAGAATCATATTGGATCTTTTGTATGGGCTCTCGTGTCCCATCAGGTTTAAATCGTAAGCAGGATCTTATTTTGCATTATTGATTTATTCCCGTCTCTCATGTTGATTATCATGTCTGTAATATTGGGGTATCTTTACTATTTTTAGCTCTTTTTATATAAATGTATGCACTACTGAATGGGGGTATGGATGGATGTTACGTTAATTTTACTCACCTAGTAATTAGTGGCTACGCCTACTTAAACCGGAGTGTGGATTTTCACTTTTGTCATGAGGAAGGATCGGGATTAGTTGATCCGGAACGCGTAGATGTGAATGCATGGTCGGTTTTTACTGCACAAGCAGAATAAAGGCTGTCACTATTTGGAAGCTGGACGTCTGCACTTTTTTCTTTGTTGATCCTGGATTTCTGCGCTTGATTCCCAGCGCAGTCCGTGCTTTCTGTGTGTTCTGAGCGCCACTATTTGTCTTTCTTTATACACATACTGCAGATACAATACAAATACAACACAGATCTTAATGGGTTTCTGCCACCACACTTTTTACTATTAAACAGGCTGACATTATACATGTACAAATGTCACCTGAATTTAACTCTGCTATTCTTTTTCTTCCAGTGTGCCCTCGTTTTTGTGCAATTATAACTTTTATTATATACTAATGAGCCTCTAGGAGCAGAGGGGGGGGGGGGGGGCGTTGCACCTGCTCCTAGAGGCTCAGTTTGCCCACCTCTTTCCACTCCATTCTACTCTTGATTGACAGGGCTAGGCCAGCGTTGGTCTCCTCCTGCCGGCCCTGTCTGCTGGGGAAATCTTGCGCCTGCACCATCCAGTTCAGTATTCGGCGCAGGCGCAGTGAGGAAGGATGCTCGCCAGCTGCGCCGAATACTGAACTGGACGGCGCAGTCGCGAGATTTACCATGCCCAGCCTGCAAACAGCTATCAGCCTACAGCAGGGCATGGTGGGAATTGTAGTTTTACAAAAGCTGGAGAGCCACAGGTTGAGCATGCCTGCTCTAAGTTATAATTGCACAAAAACGGAGGCACACTAGAAAAAGAATAGCAGAGTTAAATTCAGGTGACATTTGTACATGTATAATGTCAGCCTGTTTAATAGTAAAAAGTGTGGTGGCAGGTTCCCTTTAAGATCTGTGTCTGTATTGTATCTGCAGTATGTGGTATAGACACTATCACATGTGCAGTAAGGCCTAGTTCACACGACCGTTTTTTTTTTTGCAAGTGTACGGGCCGTTTTTTTGTGTTCCGTGTACGGAACCATTAATTTCAATGGTTCCACATTAAAAACGAAATGTGTTCCGTATGCATTCCGTTTCCGTATTTCCGTTTTTCCATTCCGTTGAAAGATAGAACATGTCCTATATTTGGCTGCAAATCACGTTCCGTGGCTCCATTCAAGTCAATGGGTCCGCAAAAAAAAACGGAACACATACAGAAATGCATCCGTATGTCTATCGTATCTGTTCCGTTTTTGCTGAACCATCTATTGAAAATGTTATGCGCAGCCAAATTTTTTCTATGTAATTACTGTATACTGTACATGGCATACGGAAAAACGGAAAGGAAACGGGAACACAACGGAACTCAAAAATAGAACAACGGATCCGTGAAAAACGAACCGCAAAAAAACTATAAAAGCCATACGTTCGTGTGAACTAGGCCTAAGACTCCTTGAATGTAGCACGCAGTAATCTAGAAACTCGTCTGCTGGCTAGCAACTGCTTGATAATCTTGCATTTCACCAGTCTAGAACGGTCACGGATTTAGCTTGCTGTGAATGTGATGTGAGGCCCAGCCGGGTTGCGGAGTCTAACGGATTGTGGGTCCTTCACCCCTAATCTGCAGAGAGCTGTGGACTACTCCACAGGTGGCAACAGCTGCTGCAGGGATGGGTGGGAGGTAGTGAAACCTGGTGCAAAGACTGCAGATGGGGGCAGTCGGGCATAGGTCAGGGTCATACAGAAAGGAGGGCAGGACAGGTAGACATGTCAGGGGACAAGCCTGGTTAAATGTCAAATATACTAAACTGAGGAACACTTTAGCAGAGACTGGTAAACTTACAGACCTTATTGCTCAGGGTCTGTTGACTGAGGCAGTTGGATATTGGGGTGTGTTCTAGCCCTTTAAGGAGCCAGGAATCAGCATGTGCACATCACTAGAAAGATGGTGTTTGTGAGCAGGACTCTGGGCAGGGAGGCCCAGGACCAGGGAGTAGGCCGCGGTGGACAGCATTGGGAGGCCGGGCAGACGTAAGAGTAGCGAGGTGGGTAAAAAGAACTAGAAAGCTCAGCAGAGAACCGCAGGTCCTAGGTTGGGTCATATTTTATATTTGCTTTTCTCTCTTAATGCTCTCCAAATTTACAAGTAAATCCTATATACTTTTTAACCCATTTGCGTGTCCTTGGTCATGGCTTACTGCATACAAAGTGAAACCCCTCTTGTATCACGCATGGGGTGGGGTCATATTACTGGATTGCAGATTTTTAAAGATGAAATAAATTCTTGAAGTTTCAATAGGATGAAGTTCCGGATCTTTGATATGGTCAGCTGTATTTCACCACCAGCGGAGTAAGCTGAGCCGAGCCTGCTCCGAAAACCCGTTACATCCGGGTGCATGATGAGATTAAGGGTACTTTCACACAGGCGTTTTTCTTTTCCGGCATAGAATTCCATCCTAGGGGCTCAATACCGGAAAAAGACTGATCAGTTTTATCCTAATGCATTCTGAATGGAGAGTAATCCGTTCAGGATGTCATCAGTTCAGTCTTTTAGACTTTTCAGGACCGAGATAATACCACAGCATGCTATGGTTTTATCTCCGTCCAAAATTCCTGAACACATGCCGGATCCTGAGTGTCCCGGCAAAACGGATTGCGGCATGCTCAGACCACAAAAAATGTGAAAAAAATAAACGCCGGATCCGTTTTTCCAGATGACACTGGAGAGACGGATCCGAAATATCAATGCATTTGTCATACGGATCAGGATCCTGATCCGTCTGACAAATGCCATCAGTTTGCAACTTTGCATTAGGGTTGGGCGATATCAAAAATATTCAGATGATAACGATATTAAGAAATTTATCGCGATAACGATATATATCGTGATAAATACCAGTTTAAAAGAAAAAAAACACAAGGAGACGTTGCACTGTATGGGGGCAGCCACAAGGAGACGTTGCACTGTATGGGGGCAGCCACAAGGAGACGTTGCACTGTATGGGGGCAGCCACAAGGAGACGTTGCACTGTATGGGGGCAGCCACAAGGAGACGTTGCACTGTATGGGGGCAGCCACAAGGAGACGTTGCACTGTATGGGGGCAGCCACAAGGAGACGTTGCACTGTATGGGGGCAGCCACAAGGAGACGTTGCACTGTATGGGGGCAGCCACAAGGAGACGTTGCACTGTGTGGGGGCAGCCACAAGGAGACGTTGCACTGTGTGGGGGCAGCCACAAGGAGACGTTGCACTGTATGGGGGCAGCCACAAGGAGACGTTGCACTGTATGGGGGCAGCCACAAGGAGACGTTATACTGTGTGGGGGCAGCCACAAGGAGACGTTATACTGTGTGGGGGCAGCCACAAGGAGACGTTATACTGTGTGGGGGCAGCCACAAGGAGACGTTGCAGTGTATGGGGGCAGCCACAAGGAGACGTTGCACTGTATGGGGGCAGCCACAAGGAGACGTTATACTGTGTGGGGGCAGCCACAAGGAGACGTTATACTGTGTGGGGGCAGCCACAAGGAGACGTTGCAGTGTATGAGGGCAGCCACAAGGAGACGTTGCACTGTGTGGGGGCAGCCACAAGGAGACGTTGCACTGTGTGGGGGCAGCCACAAGGAGATGTTGCACTGTGTGGGGGCAGCCACAAGGAGATGTTGCACTGTGTGGGGGCAGCCACAAGGAGACGTTGCACTGTGTGGGGGCAGCCACAAGGAGACGTTGCACTGTGTGGGGGCAGCCACAAGGAGACGTTGCACTGTGTGGGGGCAGCCACAAGGAGACGTTGCACTGTGTGGGGGCAGCCACAAGGAGACGTTGCACTGTGTGGGGGCAGCCACAAGGAGACGTTGCACTGTGTGGGGGCAGCCACAAGGAGACGTTGCACTGTGTGGGGGCAGCCACAAGGAGACGTTGCACTGTGTGGGGGCAGCCACAAGGAGACGTTGCACTGTGTGGGGGCAGCCACAAGGAGACGTTGCACTGTGTGGGGGCAGCCACAAGGAGACGTTGCACTGTGTGGGGGCAGCCACAAGGAGACGTTGCACTGTGTGGGGGCAGCCACAAGGAGACGTTGCACTGTGTGGGGGCAGCCACAAGGAGACGTTGCACTGTGTGGGGGCAGCCACAAGGAGACGTTGCACTGTGTGGGGGCAGCCACAAGGAGACGTTGCACTGTGTGGGGGCAGCCACAAGGAGACGTTGCACTGTGTGGGGGCAGCCACAAGGAGACGTTGCACTGTGTGGGGGCAGCCACAAGGAGACGTTGCACTGTGTGGGGGCAGCCACAAGGAGACGTTGCAATAAAGTCTTGTGGCCACAGCCCACCATACATACAGTAATATCTTCTTGTTGCTCATGTGACTCATTATTCCCTAATGCCTGCTATTATAGATCAATGTGCTGACACTATTCTATGCTTTTTAGGGTCTAAGTCACTCCTGTTCCTCTGCCTGGACACTCCTCGCAGGCCAGGAGTCGGGCGAAGTGGCGAACTCTTCTGCGGAGGAAGTCTGGAGAGACTTTTCCTGCGGCTGCCTCGCTTGTGTGCTCTGATTCTGACATGAGATGTCGGTGGGCGTAGATTTGAATATGGGAGCAAGGAGGAGGGAGAGTCGGGGGCGGCCCGCTGCGGGAAGTAATACGTTTCTAATTTTGTCATCAGAGCACACGAGCGAGGCAGCCGCAGGAAAAGTCTCTCTAGAGACACCCTACTCACACAGAGTTCGCCACATACAATAGAACCGACACGGGTGGGTGACGGGCGGTGATGTCAGATGGTGGGTGGAGTCTGGAGACTTGAATAAGGGAGGCGGAGCAAGAAGGAGCGAGTGGCGGGAGGGGAAGTAATGTGTTTGTACTCAGCGCTATGCAAGGTGCAGGGGCGGGCGGACGCAGATTTAGAAGCGGTCAGCGCACATGACCGTTTCGATTACGTCACAAAATACCGCGGTAATTAGGAAACTGCGATTATCGCAGTTTTTTAATACCGCGGTATATCGTGAACACCAGTATATCGCCCAACCCTAGTTTGCATACGTTTTCTGCCTGCCGGAATCCTCTGCCGCAAGTGTGAAGGTACCCTCAGAAGCAGGGTGGATAAAAATAAATGATTTTAAAATAAAATAAAAATATAGGATTTTTTTTATTTAAAACTGATTTTTTTTAAATTTTTTATATAAAATGCTTTTTGAGGAAAATATATTACCAGCCAAAGGTTATTCCATCATGAAATAAAGATTTGGTTTTTAATTATGTAGAATAAGGCTGTATATGTTAAATTTTTTTGGTAAATAAATTCCATTAATCCATTCACAATGTCATGCTCTTCCAGAGGTTTTTGTAAGATTATTGGGCAGTTTCTCTGCCTACAAGATATTATCACAGATGCTTGGTTTACTTTTGCAGTTCTCAAAACTGAATTTGACTCAGCAAAGATCACATGCCTCTTCTTCACAGCAAAAATGTTATAACATGAACAGAGTTGAGAAAAAGACCTTAATCCTAACTTCTACAAACCTATGAATACAGAATTAACCTAATCAAACTAATATGAAAAGTTATTCTAAAAATCTTCATCTACTTGCATATTATAAGTTATACCAGCAAGAATTAGTCTTTATGTAGAAAACTGTGATTTAAATCAAGCCTTACTGACTAGTGATTTAAATCAAATCCACTCTGCTCAGAAGTCCTATAATTCATAACGTGTGATAATTTGGCACCCTCCAGGTCCTAGGAATGCTGGCTGTATAGTCTTTAAAGGATCTATATTAAAGCCATTTTTTTTACCATTTTGTAGTCTTTTTAAGGCCTCATGCACACGACCGTTGTGTGCATCCGTGGCCGTTGTTCCGTTTTCCGTGATTTTCTGCGGACCCATTGACTTTCAATGGGTCCGTTGAAAACTCAGAAAATGCACCGTTGTTCATCAGCAACCGTGATCAGTGTTCCCTGTCCGTCAAAAAAATAGGACCTGTCCTATTTTTTTGACAGACAACGGTTCACGGACCCATTCAAGTCAATGGGTCCGTGAAAGAACACGGATGCACACAAGATTGGCATCCGCGTCCGTAATCCGTGGCTGTAGGTTACTTTCATACAGACGGATCCGCTGATCCGTCTGCATAAAAGCTTTTTAGATCTGAGTTTTCACTTCGTGAAAACTCATATCCGACAGTATTCTAACACAGAGACGTTCCCATAGTGATGGGGACGCTTCTAGTTAGAATATACTACGAACTGTGTACATGACTACACCCTGCTGCCTGGCAGCACCCGATCTCTTACAGGGGGCTGTGATCCGCACAATTAACCCCTTAGGTGCTGCACCTAAAGGGTTAATTGTGCATATCATAGCCCCCTATAAGAGATCAGGGGCTGCCAGGCAACAGGGGGCAGACCCCCCTCCCCAGTTTTAATTTCATTGGTGGCCAGTGGGCCCCCCCCCTTCCTCTATTGTATTATTTTCATTGGTGGCACAGTGTGCGGCCCCCCCCCCTCCCTCTATTGTATTATTTTCATTGGTGGCACAGTGTGCGGCCTCCCCCGGCCCCCCCTCCCTCCCTCTATTGTATTATTTTCATTGGTGGCACAGTGTGCGGCCTCTCCCCCCCCCCCCCCCATCATTGGTGGCAGCGGAGAGTTCTGATCGGAGTCCCAGTTTAATCGCTGGTGCTCCGATCGGTAACCATGGCAACCAGGACGCTACTGCAGTCCTGGTTGCCATGGTTACTTAGCGCAGCAGGTAAGTATGATGCTTCTAATATTGCTGTCTGTGACCGGCCGGGTGCTCCTCCTACTGGTAAGTGACAGATCATTAAGCAATGCGCCGCACAGACCTGTCACTTACCAGTAGGCGGAGCTCCCGGCCGGTCACAGACAGCGCAGCAGGTAATTATGATGCTTCTAATATTGCTAAGTAACCATGGCAACCAGGACTGCAGTAGCATCCTGGTTACCATGGTTACCGATCGGAGCCCTAGCGATTAAACTGGGACTCTGATCAGAACTCTCCGCTGCCACCAATGATCAGGGGGAAGGGGAGGCCGCACACTGGCCACCAATGAAATTAATACAATAGAGAGAGGGAGGGAGGGGGGTCTGCCCCCTGCTGCCTGGCAGCCCCTGATCTCTGACAGGGGACTATGATACGCACAATTAACCCCCTCAGGTGCGGCACCTGAGGGATTAATTGTGCGGATCACAACCCCCTGTAAGAGATCGGGTGCTGCCAGGCAGCAGGGGGCAGTCATGTACACAGTTCTTAGTACACTGCTCAAAAAAATAAAGGGAACACTTAAACAACACAATGTAACTCCAAGTCAATCACACTTCTGTGAAATCAAACTGTCCACTTAGGAAGCAACACTGAGTGACAATCAATTTCACATGCTGTTGTGCAAATGGGATAGACAACAGGTGGAAATTATAGGCAATTAGCAAGACACCCCCCAATAAAGGAGTGGTTCTGCAGGTGGTGACCACAGACCACTTCTCAGTTCCTATGCTTCCTGGCTGATGTTTTGGTCACTTTTGAATGCTGGCGGTGCTTTCACTCTAGTGGTAGCATGAGACGGAGTCTACAACCCACACAAGTGGCTCAGGTAGTGCAGCTTATCCAGGATGGCACATCAATGCGAGCTGTGGCAAGAAGGTTTGCTGTGTCTGTCAGCGTAGTGTCCAGAGCATGGAGGCGCTACCAGGAGACAAGCCAGTACATCAGGAGACGTGGAGGAGGCCGTAGGAGGGCAACAACCCAGCAGCAGGACCGCTACCTCTGCCTTTGTGCAAGGAGGAACAGGAAGAGCACTGCCAGAGCCCTGCAAAATGACCTCCAGCAGGCCATAAATGTGCATGTGTCTGCTCGAACGGTCAGAAACAGACTCCATGAGGGTGATATGAGGGCCCGACGTCCACAGGTGGGGGTTGTGCTTACAGCCCAACACCGTGCAGGACGTTTGGCATTTGCCAGAGAACACCAAGATTGGCAAATTCGCCACTGGCGCCCTGTGCTCTTCACAGATGACAGCAGGTTCACACTGAGCACATGTGACAGACGTGACAGAGTCTTGAGACGCTGTGGAGAACGTTCTGCTGCCTGCAACATCCTCCAGCATGACCGGTTTGGCATTGGGTCAGTAATGGTGTGGGGTGGCATTTCTTTGGAGGGCCGCACAGCCCTCCATGTGCTCGCCAGAGGTAGCCTGACTGCCATTAGGTACCGAGATGAGATCCTCAGACCCCTTGTGAGACCATATGCTGGTGCGGTTGGCCCTGGGTTCCTCCTAATGCAAGACAGTGCTAGACCTCATGTGGCTGGAGTGTCAGCAGTTCCTGCAAGACGAAGGCATTGATGCTATGGACTGGCCCGCCCGTTCCCCAGACCTGAATCCAATTGAGCACATCTGGGACATCATGTCTCGCTCTATCCACCAACGTCACGTTGCACCACAGACTGTCCAGGAGTTGGCAGATGCTTTAGTCCAGGTCTGGGAGGAGATCCCTCAGGAGACCGTCCGCCACCTCATCAGGAGCATGCACAGGCGTTGTAGGGAGGTCATACAGGCACGTGGAGGCCACACACACTACTGAGCCTCATTTTGACTTGTTTTAAGGACATTACATTAAAGTTGGATCAGCCTGTAGTGTGTTTTTCCACTTTAATTTTGAGTGTGACTCCAAATCCAGACCTCCATGGGTTGAAAGATTTGATTTTCATTTTTTTATTTTTGTGTGATTTTGTTGTCAGCACATTCAACTATGTAAAGAACAAAGTATTTCAGAAGAATATTTAATTAATTCAGATCTAGGATGTGTTATTTTTGTGTTCCCTTTATTTTTTTGAGCAGTGTATATTCTAACTTGAAGCGTCCCCTTCACCATGGGAACGCCTCTGTTAGAATATACTGTCGGATCTGAGTTTCACGATCTAACTCATATCCGACAGTATATTCTAACATAGGGGCGTTCCCATGGTGATGGGGACGCTTCAAGTTAAAATATACCATCGGATTGGAGAAAACTCAGATCCGATGGTATAATAGGGACTCCTGACTTTACATTGAAAGTCAATGGGGGACGGATCCGTTTGCAATTGCACCATATTGTGTCAACGTCAAACGGATCCGTCCCCATTGACTTGCATTGTAAGTCAGGACGGCCACACGGCCAGGCGGACACCAAAACGACTTTTTTTTTCCTGTCCGTGGATCCTCCAAAAATCAAGGAAGACCCACGGACGAAAAATCGGTCACGAATCACGGACCACGGACCTACGGACCCCGTTTTTGCGGACCTTAAAAAAAAAAAACGGTCGTGTGCATGAGGCCTGAGATCCAGCATTGTGCACTCTTGCAGGATGCACTTCTACCCCAGTTATTTAGTGTCTGGTTGTTCTAGTTGTTTTTCTGCTACCGTTAAAACGTACTGTCACTGCATAGTTTCACTGGAAAAGAAAAATTACTCAGTAAGGCCTCTTTCACACGACCGTATGGCTTTTTCAGTGTTTTGCGGGCCGTTTTTTCTGGATCCGTTGTTCCGTTTTTTGTTTCCGTTGTGTTTCCATTTAGGTTCCGTTTTTCCGTTCCGTTTTTCCGTATGGCCTATACAGTATACAGTAATTACATAGAAAAAATTGGGCTGGGCATAACATTTTTAATAGATGGTTCCGCAAAAAACGGAACGGATACGGAAGACATACGGATACGTTTTTTGCGGACCCATTGACTTGAATGGAGCCACAGACCGTGATTTACGGACAAGAATAGAACAAGACTCAAAATCTAGCGGAATGGAATTGCGGACATACGGAAACGGAATGCACACGGAGTACATTCTGTTTTTTTTGCGGACCTATTGAAATGAATGGTTCCGTATACGGAACGCAATAAACGGCCTGTATACGGAACGCAAAAAACGTTCGTGTGAACGAGCCCTAAGTATTATGGCTCTTTTAAACGGGCCAAGGATCGGGACAATTATCAGAGATGAATGTTTGTACAAATGCTCCTTCCCAATAATTGCCCAGTGTAAAAGTCACACTGATGACCCTACAAACTTTCATTCGCTGAGTGATCTAAAATCCTCGTTTGTCTCCAGCATATCTCTCTGTGTAAGCAGGGGATGTGCTGCCTGCAAACGATGAATCTGTATGGAGATGGATGATCGCTACATGCAAGTGCAGAGCAGTCAGCAGCCATTGATCAGGAGCGGATAGTTCATTACCAGTCACTGCCCTGTTCATTGGCCTTTTTAAATGGGCTGTTAGTATATGCATAGGTATATGGCATTGCACATGCAAAGGATTGCCCCAAGTCATGGATTTAGCACAACATAGATGGCAATGACATGACGCGGGTTCATCGTATCTGCCATAACCGGACATTACCTTTCCCTGCGGGAGCCCATTAGCTATAATGGGACCCAGCGGGGATCCTGTTTACGGCATTAGTGCAGAGATTCAGCAAGGCAAAAATTGCTGCTTGCATCCATATTTGTCCAGCTGCACTAATGCCGGCTGAATCTCTGGATCCCCGCTGGGTCCCATTAAACTCAATGGGGCCTGGGAGTGCTCAGCAGTTTCCGGCTAAGCCGGATGTTATGAACTCCAGTAGGCCGTCCTTCTGCCAGAGCAGCCTGCTGGACAGTTATAACCCATTGACATCAATCCACAGGATGTGCCAAAAGATAAGACCTATCCTACAGAAGGGCTTCCATGTGTTTCCAGATCCGTGCCTCAGTGCTGCAAGAGATAGGACATGCAATAGGTCAGCAATACAGGCGCAGCCTTACAGAGGGAAATCCCTGGTTGAAATGGTAAAATATTTACTGACAGATACAAGTCAGAAGACAGTCTTGCAAGTGGATGAGTTAAGTGATTTTGAGGGCCACTATGGGGGACATTACAGATAAACCATTCCCACGGCGCTCTTATTTTTTATAATTCATAATGCAGATACGTTCAATTAGGTCCAAACAGGTTACATATGTGATATTAAGCGGGGCTTATATATATAGACGTTTTGGTCCACAATAGACCTTCCTCAGTAGTATAAGCCTGTGGCGTGTTTTTAGAAGACTTCTGTATTAGCATTTGGACCCAATTGAACCTATTTGCATTATGAAATATGAGTGCCATTGTAATGCTTTATCTGTACTTGGCATTCGTCCTTCACTGACACCACTAACATTATCTGGAGTGCAGGTGTCACTGTTTCCTATGGGGGACATTATTATGCTGACGGCCACTATGGAAGGCATGATTACTGCTGGGGGCGACTATGGGCAGCATCATTACTGCTGGTGGCCACTGTGGGGGGCGTTATTACTGCAGGGGGTGTCTATGGGGGGCATTATTACTGCTGGGGGCCACTATACTATATACTATTTCTGCTAAACCTTTGGTACCTTCTTTGAAGGAGAATATAAGGCTACTTTCACACTTGCGTTCAGAGCGGATCAGTCTGCTGTCTGCACAGACGGATCCTCTCCTATAATGCAGATGTTTGGATCCGTTCAGAACGGATCCGTCTGCATTATAGCTTAGAAAAAATTCTAAGTGTGAAAGTTGTTCAGACGGATCCGTCCAGACTTTACATTGAAAGTCAATGGGACGGATCCGTTTGAAAATTGAGCCATATTGTGTCATCTTCAAACGGATCCGTCCCCATTGACTTACATTGTAAGTCTGGACGGATCCGTTTGCCTCCGCACGGCCAGGCGGACAACCGAACGCTGCAAGCTGCGTTCGAGTGTCCGCTTGCTGAGCGGAGGCTGAACGCTGCCAGACTGATGCATTCTGAGCGGATCCGCGTCCACTCAGAATGCATTAGGGCAGTACGGATGCGTTCGGTGCCGCTTGTGAGCCCCTCAGGGTGGATAAAAATCAATGATTTTTTAAATCGGATTTTTTTTAATATAAAATGCTTTTTGTGGAAAATATATTACCATCCAAAGGTTATTCCATCATGAAATAAAGATTCGTTTTTTAATTATGTAGAATAAGGCTGTACGTAGACTCCCATATTGTTGAATGGATTAGGCAGTGGCTGAGGGACAGACAACAGAGGGTTGTAGTCAATGGAGTATATTCAAACCAAGGTCTTGTTACCAGTGGGGTACCTCAGGGATCTGTTCTGGGACCCATATTGTTTAATATACACTGCTCAAAAAAATAAAGGGAACACTAAAAAAACACATCCTAGATCTGAATTAATTAAATATTCTTCTGAAATACTTTGTTCTTTACATAGTTGAATGTGCTGACAACAAAATCACACAAAAATTTAAAAATGGAAATCAAATTTTTTAACCCATGGAGGTCTGGATTTGGAGTCACACTAAAAATTAAAGTGGAAAAACACACTACAGGCTGATCCAACTTTGATGTAATGTCCTTAAAACAAGTCAAAATGAGGCTCAGTAGTGTGTGTGGCCTCCACGTGCCTGTATGACCTCCCTACAACGCCTGTGCATGCTCCTGATGAGGTGGCGGACGGTCTCCTGAGGGATCTCCTCCCAGACCTGGACTAAAGCATCTGCCAACTCCTGGACAGTCTGTGGTGCAACGTGACGTTGGTGGATAGAGCGAGACATGATGTCCCATATGTGCTCAATTGGATTCAGGTCTGGAGAACGGGCGGGCCAGTCCATAGCATCAATGCCTTCGTCTTGCAGGAACTGCTGACACACTCCAGCCACATGAGGTCTAGCATTGTCTTGCATTAGGAGGAACCCAGGGCCAACCGCACCAGCATATGGTCTCACAAGGGGTCTGAGGATCTCATCTCGGTACCTAATGGCAGTCAGGCTACCTATGGCGAGCACATGGAGGGCTGTGTGGCCCTCCAAAGAAATGCCACCCCACACCATTACTGACCCAATGCCTAACCGGTCATGCTGGAGGATGTTGCAGGCAGCAGAACGTTCTCCACGGCATCTCCAGACTCTGTCACGTCTGTCACATGTGCTCAGAGTGAACCTGCTTTTATCTGTGAAGAGCAGAGGGCGCCAGTGGTGAATTTGCCAATCTTGGTGTTCTCTGGCAAATGCCAAACGTCCTGCACGGTGTTGGGCTGTAAGCACAACCCCCACCTGTGGACGTCGGGCCCTCATATCACCCTCATGGAGTCTGTTTCTGACCGTTTGAGCAGACACATGCACATTTGTGGCCTGCTGGAGGTCATTTTGCAGGGCTCTGGCAGTGCTCCTCCTGTTCCTCCTTGCACAAAGGTGGAGGTAGCGGTCCTGCTGCTGGGTTGTTGCCCTCCTACGGCCTCCTCCACGTCTCCTGATGTACTGGCCTGTCTCCTGGTAGCGCCTCCATGCTCTGGACACTACGCTGACAGACACAGCAAACCTTCTTGCCACAGCTCGCATTGATGTGCCATCCTGGATAAGCTGCACTACCTGAGCCACTTGTGTGGGTTGTAGACTCCGTCTCATGCTACCACTAGAGTGAAAGCACCGCCAGCATTCAAAAGTGACCAAAACATCAGCCAGGAAGCATAGGAACTGAGAAGTGGTCTGTGTTCACCACCTGCAGAACCACTCCTTTATTGGGGGTGTCTTGCTAATTCCTATAATTTCCACCTGTTGTCTATCCCATTTGCACAACAGCATGTGAAATTGATTGTCACTCAGTGTTGCTTCCTAAGTGGACAGTTTGATTTCACAGAAGTGTGATTGACTTGGAGTTACATTGTGTTGTTTAAGTGTTCCCTTTATTTTTTTGAGCAGTGTATATTGCAGAAGGCCTCAATGGTAAGGTGTGTCTTTTTGCTGATGACACAAAGATTTGTAACAGGGTTGATGTTCCTGGAGGGATACACCAAATGGAAAAGTATTTAGGAAAACTAGAGGAATGGTCAAAAATCTGGCAACTAAAATTTTATGTTGTTAAGTGCAAGATAATGCACCTGGGGCATAAAAACCCAAGAGCAGAATATAAAATCAGTGATACAGTCCTAACCTCAGTATCTGAGGAAAGGGATTTGGGGGTCATTATTTCAGAAGACTTAAAGGTAGGCAGACAATGTCATAGAGCAGCAGGAAATGCTAACAGAATGCTTGGGTGTATAGGGAGAGGAATTACCGGTAGAAAGAGGGAGGTGCTCATGCCGCTCTACAGAGCACTAGTGAGACCTTATTTGGAGTATTGTGCTCAGTACTGGAGACCATATCTCCAGAAGGATATTGATACTTTGGAGAGAGTTCAGAGAAGAGCTACTAAACTGGTACATGGATTGCAGGATAAAACTTACCAGGAAAGATTAAAGGACCTTAACATGTATAGCTTGGAAGAAAGACGAGACAGAGGGGATATGATAGAAACTGCTAAATACATAAAGGGAATCAACAAGGTAAAAGAGGAGAGAATATTTAAAAGAAGAAAAACTGCTACAAGAGGACATAGTTTTAAATTAGAGGGGCAAAGGTTTAAAAGTAATATCAGGAAGTATTACTTTACTGAGAGAGTAGTGGATGCATGGAATAGCCTTCCTGCAGAAGTGGTAGCTGCAAATACAGTGGAGGAGTTTAAGCATGCATGGGATAGGCATAAGGCCATCCTTCATATAAGATAAAACCAGGGGCTATCCATAGTATTCAGTATATTGGGCAGACTAGATGGGCCGAATGGTTCTTATCTGCCGACACATTCTATGTTTCTATATGTATAATTTATTTGGTAAATAAATTCCATTAATCCATTCACAATGTCATGCTCTTCCAGAGGTTTTTGTAAGATTATTGGGCAGTTTCTCTGCCTACAAGATATTATCACAGATGCTTGGTTTACTTTTGCAGTTCTCAAAACTGAATTGGACTCAGCAGAGATCACATGCCTCTTCTTCACAGCAAAAATGTTATAACATGAACAGAGTTGAGAAAAAGACCTTAATCCTAACTTCTACAAACCTATGAATGCAGAATCAACCTAATCAAACTAATATGAAAAGTTGTTTAAATCTTCATCTACTTGCATATTATAAGTTATACCAGCAAGAATTAGACTTTATGTAGAAAACTATGATTTAAATCAAGCCTTACTGACTAGTGATTTAAATCGTGATTTAAATCATTTTGATTTAAATCAAATCCACCCTGGAGCCCCTTCAAACGGATCTCACAAGCGGAGCCCCGAACGCTAGTGTGAAAGTAGCCTAAGAGTGATAGTAATTTTAACTGTTGATACCTTATGGCAACTGACACCTCCACCATACGTAGAATGGCTTGCACTGTGACCTCCTGATCTCTGCCACTCACTCACTTCATATAGTGGTTGGGAATTAAATGCAGTTAGTCTTTCAGTGCCGCTGTGTGCCGGCGACTACGTTTCCCCAGTGAGCTACAACATGACTGGATCCAGAAAATAATCTGAGTTGTCACTTTCCACTCAGCTGAAGGACTCGCTGACCTGCATTGTGAGGTCTTCCAGATACGGTATATTTCTCTGCCTGGAACATATCAATACAACTCAGAAAATATGTTGACAAATATTCAAATTGTTGTCCTAAACTGCACCCGAGATGTCACGCGGCACATTGCTGTAGGCGCTATACATGTCCAGAATCTGCCAACAAATAATCAAGGAGGAAGTTCAGTTTTCTGAGCCTCGGCTTCATTTAAATGAGGCATGCATTTATTCATCAGAGATCTGTCTGCCAATTGTGTAGCATGCAGTGAAAGTGGACAAGGTATCGCGGCAGATTACCGTTTGCAGGAAGTCACTCTGTTAGTCTGTATTATTATTTTCATGCTGCTGCAGTTATTGCTGGGAACGTTTCCTATGAATTTGCTGTAAAAAGCGGTTTATCTTGGCAAAAACCATGGATCATTTGAACTACTAAAAGATTGTTATGGAGCCAAATTGCCATGAACCATTTTGGTGTAGGTTGTCATATAATATACAGATTGTCTGTCTGTCTGTCTGTCTGCACTACTATTTCAACCATACCTACTGCTAAGTAATGCATACAAATAAGGCACACTCTAGTGAAGAACTTTTATTTTTTAAATTGACCATGCTACCATTCAAAAAAGCTCAACCACATTGAAGGTGAACGCTCGTGGAGATGGGGTTTAAGCTAGGTCTCATCTCCACTAGTGGTTTTGTGGGGATGTTCTCAAATCTAATAGAAGACCTACACAGAATAGTAGAGCCTCATCCTGCAACAAAAGGGTACTAACTCCATGAATGTGATGCTCAACAAACGCATGTGAATGGGATGTATGTATGGGTATCTGCATATGTTTGGCTGTATACTATAAGGCACCTCTCCAAAAAGAACAGTGATGGGTTTCATCAGTCTTTTAGATCCAGCTTTTTGATGTGTTCATTATGTTGTAAAGAGGCAATATTATTTTGAGTAGTGTTGAGATTACGACTAATTTTTGTAAGGAGTGGACTTGAAATACATGCAATTTTTACTTTGGAACTCTGCTCGTTAAAGGTTCACATTAACTCTCAACTAGTCATCAATATGGCATAGATCTGTCAGTCTTATAGTGAATTATAAAATTAAAAACTACATTTACTCAATGACTATTAAAATAAATAAAAAATGTGCATCCACATTGTAGGAGCCATAACATTTTTATTTTTCCATCGAGAGAGGTTTATGGGGACTTTTTCATTGGCACCATTTTGGGGTGCCTCAAATTTTTGTATCTTATTTTTCAGGGAAGTGGAATAAACAGAAACAGGATTGTTTTTTTTAAATTCATTTTTTTATTATTTATTTCTTTAAGTTCACTGTCAACGTGTCATCTAATGGGTTAAACAATCAGGATCAGAGCTAGCCGCTGGAGCAGATACTCATATGCCAAAAAGACAGCACCTGGTACATAAAAAGGCTTATTGGTGGTCACTAAGGTGTTAAACCAGTCCTGATACTCTACTTCATTAGGTTAAGTCATTATTATTATTAGTACCACTAGAAGATGTATTAGTAACCAGTTTTGGCTATTGGTTTGTATACGCGGTCATTTACCAACTTCACCAGCAAGCCACTGGAGTTGAGAAGGAATCCTCTGCAGGGCTATGCACTGTATGATCACAGTGGAAGCCACTTTGGATGTAATGATAATGATCACAATCTTTGTTCTTGGGCACAGCATAAAGATGATGATGTGAACTGATATTAATTGTTCCATCTAATGTTATGTTTATTGGCTGTTAATTGTAATACTTAAGTGTTTGTTTCCTTTTTTTTAGGACCACTGAAGCCAGAAATTTCCATAACGTATATTGCCGTGTCTGCTATTTTCTTTAACAGTGGACTGTCCTTAAAAACAGAGGTACAGTATATAAAGTTATTATACTTTGGACTCCTAGAGATATTTGATATTGATCCCTTTTATGTTAATGGGAGACTTTATATCATCTGTCAATGTAATGATAAACATGGAAACCACAAAATGGCTAATGCACGTAAGACCTCTTATGACAGATCTTGGTGTTATAAAGGCAACATGTTAGACCAACGTGACCATTACATATAGAATTTTTACATACGGCACATGTACAGTACAGACAAAGTTTGGACACACCTTCTCATTCAAAGAGTTTTCTTTATTTTCATGACTATGAAAATTGTAGATTCACACTGAAGGCATCAAAACTATGAATTAACACATGTGGAATTATATACATAACAAACAAGTGTGAAACAACTGAAAATATGTCATATTCTAGGTTCTTCAAAGTAGCCACCTTTTGCTTTGATTACTGCTTTGCACACTCTTGGCATTCTCTTGATGAGCTTCAAGAGGTAGTCCCCTGAAATGGTTTTCACTTCACAGGTGTGCCCTCTCAGGTTTAATAAGTGGGATTTCTTGCCTTATAAATGGGGTTGGGACCATCAGTTGCGTTGAGGAGAAGTCAGGTGGATACACAGCTGATAGTCCTACTGAATAGACTGTTAGAATTTGTATTATGGCAAGAAAAAAGCAGCTAAGTAAAGAAAAACGAGTGGCCATCATTACTTTAAGAAATGAAGGTCAGTCAGTCAGCCGAAAAATTGGGAAAACTTTGAAAGTAAGGGCTATTTGACCATGAAGGAGAGAGATGGGGTGCTGCGCCAGATGACCTGGCCTCCACAGTCACCGGACCTGAACCCAATCGAGATGGTTTGGGGTGAGCTGGAGCGCAGAGTGAAGGCAAAAGGGCCAACAAGTGCTAAGCATCTCTGGGAACTCCTTCAAGACTGTTGGAAGACCATTTCAGGGGACTACCTCTTGAAGCTCATCAAGAGAATGCCAAGAGTGTGCAAAGCAGTAATCAAAGCAAAAGGTGGCTACTTTGAAGAACCTAGAATATGACATATTTTCAGTTGTTTCACACTTGTTTGTTATGTATATAATTCCACATGTGTTAATTCATAGTTTTGATGCCTTCATAGTCATGAAAATAAAGAAAACTCTTTGAATGAGAAGGTGTGTCCAAACTTTTGGTCTGTACTGTATGTGCATCATTTTTAAAGCCAGAGTTGCAACGTTTCACATATTTGACACTTTTTTTTTATAACTTAACCCCTTAGTGACCAGCCTGCTTTTGGCCTTATTGACCAAGCGTTTCTCTTCCTTTTTTCATTGTCGCGTTCCAAGAGCTATAACTTTGTTTATTTTTCCGTCTATATAGCTGTATGAGGGTTTGTTTTTTTGCGGGAAAAGTTGTAGTTTTTAATGCTGCCATTTTGGGGTACACAAACTTTCTTTCATTTTTTGGTATAAATGACATACCGTATTTTTCGTTTTATAAGACGCACTTTTTTTCCCTCCACAGTGGAGGGAAAAAGTTAGTGCGTCTTATAAAACAAATGTGGCCTAAATGTGAAACATAATGCAGCTCAGGAGCTCTCACTAACTGCTCCTGAGCTGCCATAAAACAATGGGAGAACAGGCGGGAGGACGGACAGGAGAATGGGCGGGCAGCACTCACGGTACCCTTCAGTGAAGCCGCCAGCCTGTGCATACATTGCGCACTAAGCAGCGGTCTGGCGGTTTCACTGATGACCAAGTGCTGCGCCCGATCTCCTCCATGTAAGCTAGTCCTGGAGAGTCCGGACCGGCACCGTAACTATCTGCAGGCTGGCGGCATCTCTGTATGCCATATAGTGCCGCCAGCCTGTGTGGTACAGCGCCGCCCCTCAAGCCCCCGCCCCCCACGCCAGCTTGCTGTATCCAAGTACAGATCCAGACCTCCCTTCCCCCCAGGCTGGCAGTTTCTCCTATCCCCCTGGGCAGTTTCTACTCATCCCAACTCAACTTGTCCGGTGCTGATTGGTGGTGAGTCCTGCTCCCCCTTCCTCCACCAATCAGCTACTGGTACACTGAACAGTCACATGACACCCCCCCACCCCCCTCTGGGTACCATAGATTGCATCCTAAGTCCCACGGTGAGGACATCTTAAGGCAATTTATGGTACCCTAATTAAAAACTGTGTGCCAAATATGACTATAACCCCCATCATCCATAGAAATCCACCCATATACTGCAGTATATGGGTGAATTCCTATGGATGTGGGGGGGGGGTTATAGTCATATTTAAAATAAACACTGTTCTGCAATAGTCATATGTCTTTATTAAATATGACTATAACCCCCCTCATCCATAGAAATCCACCCATGTACTGCGAAATATGGGTGGATTCCTATGGATGAGAGGGGTTATAGTCATATTTACCATAATATAAACAGTGTCCAGGTACTGTTCTGTATTTGGCATCTGTCTACGGTATATTAAAAATGACTATAACCCCCCTCATCCATAGGAATCCACCCATATACTGCAGTTCACTGGTGGATTCCTATGGATGAGGTGGGTTACGGTATATGGTAGCCATATCGGTTACCGTGAGCTATTGTAATACAGTCCAGGGTACAGTCCCTGGACAGTGTTCATATTTAATGTGACTATAACTCCCCTCATCAGTGTATTCTTTATGAATGGGGTTATAATCGCATAACAGTGGCATCCACAGATCCCCCATAATAGTGTGTCATCCAGAGATGATCCCCCATGACAGTGTGACATCCAGAGATCCCCATAACAGTGTGATTTATTTATTTTTTAAAGCGAAAAATCTTTATTCTCTGGGTCAGTACGATTACAGTGATACCAAATACATATATTTTTTTTTTTTTACGTTTTACAACTTTTTTTTTTTTTTGCAATAAAACCCCTTTGTTTAAGAATGCTTGATTTTTGCGGGACGAATTGTATTTTTCATTGGTATGATTTTGAAGTAAATTACACTTTTTGATCGCTTGTTATTAAGTTTTTTTGGAGGCAACTAAGAATAAATTAGCAATTCTGTCATTTATTTTTTTTTTTTTTAATACAGCGTTCGCCGTAGGGGATAATTTACGTGATATTTATGTAGTCCGGGTTACTACGGACACGGCAATACCAAACATAGAGGGGGGAGATTTTTTTTGTGAAATTTTTTCATTGAAAAGTGTATTTTTAATGGAATTTTTTTATTTAATTGTTTTGTTTTTTCTTTTTTTTTACCTTTTGATAGTCCCACAAGGGGACTATTACAGACAGTATTTTGATTGCTTTTAATATGCAATGCACTATCCCTATATTGCATTGAATTTTAATGGCAATGGCATTCTGACATTGAACAGCAGGCTGCATCAGAGAGGCGCAGCCTGCGGGACATTACTCAAGGCTGGTCTAGGGCCTACATGAGACCCCAGCCTGCATTCACACACATCGCACCTCACGATCATATTTGCGGGGTGCTGATGGAAGACAGAGGGAGTCCTCCTGCCTGTCCGGGCTCTTATGTGATCCGTGCAGCACTTAGACTGGGCCACCATAAAAAAATCAGCGGGCCAGCCTAAGGCCCCTTAGTGACCGCCATAAAAACACGTATGGGTGGTCACTAGAAGGTTAAGCCTGTATTATATTGCATGATCTAGTAGACAATTGTTGGGAGGGAAGTGTTCCTTCCCGGCAATCACCTGCTCGTTAGCGGAGGAGACCGCTGCTTTTACATGCAGCGATCTCCTCCACAGTATAGGGAGGAGCGATCGTTATGCCATCACTCATCCCCATGGTGTTTATTTGTTTGGCGGCAGCAGATCAGGATAACACAGCACGATGTGCTGCTGGCAAACAAGGATTTTTAAGCGTGCTGAAAGATGGATTTTGCTGCTGAATGAGCATTTGCTCGTTCATCGGGTAATCGGCAGCAGTATTGGACTGTCAAATCATCGCAAACGCCATTAACGATAAAGTGGCCGACACCTGGCCAGTCTAATACAGGCTTAAGCCCTCTGTTTGCTCACATTTTACTAAAATTTAAGGGGATTGTCTGAATTAACCCAAAATTAAGAGCAGAAATGTATGCACCATAAAAATGAAAAACACACTTTCCCCTTTGAAACAGCTCTGTTTCACCGCCAGTGGTTCTGTTCTTGCTGCCATTGGCCCTCTGATGGCCGAAAGTATGATGTCCTGTCTTGTTTCATACACCCCTCAGCCATTCACTGACTTAGCAGTCAGTTTGGCTTGGGGGGGCGACAGGTAAAGTGTCACACTTCCAGTACACAGGGGAACAGAAGCAGCAAGTATAGGCCTGTTGATGCTAGAACGGATCTGCTTGGAATAGGCGAGTGTCTTTTTTTTATTTTTTTATTTTTATTTTTTTATTATGCATTGTGCACACATTTTGACCCTAAATTTTGAGTTGCCATCAGACAACTATTTAAAATTTACAGTGTTGTCCAAAATTCAGACAAATTCCCCAACTAGAACCAAACTGCAAACTCATTTACCATTTTCTACACCTGTTTCAAGTGTAGAACAAGGTCTAAATATAATAACTCTGAAGCTGTCTTACATTTAGAAGTGGCGGTGGATCCGACGAAGTTATGAAGAGGGTGGTGCATCTACATAACTCAGGCGGATCCACCTCCAGGTATAGGTGTTATTAATAGCGGCATCTAAAACGCCGGTCTTAATAAATGACCCCTGTGTCTGCAGAATGTATTCTTCACATACATTTTCCTAGAATAGGGATCACCACAGTCTGGGACATTGACTTAAAGGGGTTATCCCATAAATAAAGGAAAAAATTAAAATTAGACATAATCTAGTTCATGACAACCTCTTTCTAGCAAAGCTAGAACCAGCTGTGTTCCTCACAGGGATCCAGAGATCTCCCTACTCATTGCTCTGCTAGATTTATATCAAGCGGTCTGCTTGGAGGGTGGTGTATCCTTTCTCAGGGGTGTGTACTTTCTACAAAAATTTTTAATTACATGCAATTTCAAAAGTATTCAGATCCAGGTGTTGGTTTGAAAAATGTAGAATATGTTTCATGACACAAACTCTTTAAGAGGAGTTCTTTTAAAGTCTATATTACTGTCTAAGGCTTCGTTCACATCAGCGTTCAGCCTTTCCGTTGTCCTGCTCCGTTATAGGAGCAGGAGAACGGAAAGGACGGATTCTGCACATAACTGAGCCGAGCGGAGCCTACGGACCCCATAGACTATAATGGGTTCTGTTAGGTTTCCGCTCAGAAGATGATTTTGGAGCGGAGACAAAAGTAGTGCATGCAGGACTTTTGTCTCCGCTCCAAAATCATCTTCTGAGCGTAAACCTAACGGACCTCATTATAGTGTATGGGGTCTGTAGACTCCTTTCGGCTCAGCAATGTACCGAATCCGTCCTTTCCGTTCTCCTGCTCCTAAACGGCGCAGGAGAACGGAAAGGCTGAACGCTGATGTGAACTCAGCCTTAAAGAGGACCTTTCACCGATTCTTACCCTATGAACTAAGTATACAGACATGTGGAGCTGCGCCCGGGGATCTCTCTGCACTTACTGTTATCCCCGGGCGCCGCTCCGTTCTCCTGCTATGCCCTCCGGTATCTCCGTTCCCTAAGTTATGGTAGGCGGAGTCTGCCCTAGCGCTGGCCAATCGCATTGCAGAGCTCACAGCCTGGGAGAAAATAACCTCCCAGGCTGTGAGCTCTGCGCTGCGATTGGCCAGCGCTAGGGCAGACTCCGCCTACCATAACTTAGTGACTGGAATCTTCGCCTACTATAACTTAGTGAGCGGAGATATCGGAGGGCATAGCAGGAGAACAGAGCGGCCCCCGGGGATAATAGTAAGTGCAGTGAGATCCCCGGGCGCCGCTCTACATATCTGTATAGTTAGTTCATAGGGTAAGAATCGGTGAAAGGTCCTCTTTAAGTGGTTGTTTTCGAGGAACAGTTTACAGAGACCTGACAGAAAAGAATGATAGTACCATAAAGTTATAAGTTAGGTTCATGTACGTTTACAGTAATACCATATGAATAATTTCCGCTCATATTGAACAGAGTCTGGCCTGTGCTGTGCCTTGCATTTTTTTCCTTTCTCAGTAGGAAACAGTTTCTGAAAAATGTTCCGTTTCCTGCATAGCTTGCCTCATCTTGCCCCTGCTGTGGTCTATCTAGACCAGGGGTGCACAACCTTTTCTGGTTGGGGGCCACCTCGTCAGCCTGAACCATTTCCAAGGGCCGAAAATAAAACTTAAAGTGGTATTACCAACGGAAATACTATATTTTTGGCATATTGAACACACAGTATATATCAGAAATGTCTAGTTACACTTCCAGGATTCCCATCTGATGGAAGAATACATGAAAGATACATGTGAGCAGCTACAAGACCTAGACATACATTTCTGTTACCAGAGGGTTGGGGCCGCACGCCATGTTATTGAGGGCCGTATGTGGCCCCTGGGCCGCAGGTTGTGCACCCCTGATCTAGACGTTTACTTCTCAAACACAGTAGCCTCTTTAGTGGATAGTGTGCCTATAGTTTGCTGCTGACGTGGGCTAAGATTAAGTTTCCAGGTGTTTGTTTCCCATAGTGTTCACCAGGTGCCTGCATTCCCACACCCCGTGCCTTCTCATAGCCTTGTAGATCCTGTGGCTCATAGTCTAATTATTATATTGTTTAATTCAATTTACAGCATGTTATGCATCTCCCCACTGTGGATCTGAGCCATTAAATTCACCAGAGCATCTTATTGCAGATAGGCAGCATGTATGGGAATGTTAATGGGTCTGTATCAGACAACAGCTACAAATGAAGCTTGGAGACAAATTGTGTTTATTTATCTGAACCTCTCAAGAGGATGGCTATTAAAGCACAGCAAAAACCTCAAAATCCTGCAAATGTAATTCATGTACCAACAGGGAAAATGCAGAATGGAAACCGATATAATAGATGTCAAACAAGAACCAGTCTCAGAAATGAAAAGTTAAATATTTGTGCAAGAAATACATGCATGTCTTTATTTTCACGGCACTCACTTGTTCCATTTCCCATGTTGTTTGTTTTAATATATCCTGAAAGCATTTTTATATCCTTGCATCCTGGAAATCTATATTGTGTTAGATACAGTGGGGCCTTCACTTACAGAGTCAGATTGGTGTAATGAAGGCATCACTTGTAGCTTCTGTTCTGTTGTACCTAAATACATCCGCAGCATATTTCCTCATTTACAATACATTTGGGAAGTCTTCAGACCCCATCATTGTTTTGACATTTTATGTTGCAGCCTTGTCATAAATTAAAAAATAAATTAAAAAAGTTCCCCCCTTCATTCTGATTTGAGAAGAGCCTTAGTAAGATAGGTGGCCAAGAAACCAATGGTCATTCTGTCTGAGCTCTAAAGATCCTGTGTGAAGATGGGAGAAACTTCCAGAAGGTCAGCTATTACTGCAGCACTGAAAGGGAACCTGTCATCCACTTTATGCTGCCCATACTAACGGCAGAATAAAGAAGAGACAGGTGAGTTGATTTCAGCGGTCTGTCATTTATAACTTAAAAGTAAGTGGTTGCCGAGAACCAACATCACAATCATTGCAGACTGGGCCTGGAAAAGAGTCCCGGCCACCTGAGAAGAGTCCTGGTTATTCATGAATTCCTGCTCTCCCTGCCCACCTGCTGATGACTGACAGGCTTATACCGAGTTTTCTCCCTTTCTCTCTAGCAGAGAATTGCCAATCATCAGCAGGTGGGAGGAGAGCAAGAGAGTATGAATAAACAGGACTCTTCTCAGGTAGATTTGACTCTTTTCGAGGCCCAGGCTGCAATTATTATGATGCTGGTTCTCGGCAACCACTTACTTTTAGCTGATGAGTGACACACCGCTGAAATCAGCATTTCTGTCACTAATTTTTGCTGCCCTCAGTGAGGTCAGCATAAAGTTGATGACAGGTTTTTTCTCTATAAACCTAAAGATATGTCTACAAGTATGTCAGAACAGTTTTTACTGTTGCTTCATCCCTGCTACAAGTCTCCTTTCTGGTTTTCCTATGCTGGTCTGCCATCTTTATGTGTCTTTCATCTCTATTATATTCATTAAAAATGACTGCTGCTCTTTCAAAATTCCTTCCCATGTTGCTGCAGACTTACCTACAAGTCCCAGAATACTGCTGCCCGAGGGGGGAGAGTGTAAATAAATGAGGGTGGGTGTTTCCTCCATAATGCTGTTTCCACCCATTGATGCTCATCCTGGCAGTCTGTATTCTCTGTCTGTATGCTGGTGTGGAGAAGGAGGGGGCTGTAGTGGGAGCAATGAAGAGAAGCTGAGGGGCGGCGATATAGCAGATGACCATCTTCCTTCAGTCTCTGCTTGTAGTTTCCATCTGCACAGGAAGGAGAGAAACAGGCTTCCTGGGGATGACATAAGTATAAGGATAGAATTGTTAGTCCAGTCTAAGTCACATGATGCAGTAACTGAAAATGTGAATTTCTGTATAAACTAAGCATCTAAAAATGTAACTTTATTAGAAAAGGAGGTTTAATATCTATTTGAAAAAAAAAAAAAAAACATGGAAGTTCATCAATCTGGGCTTTATGGCATAGTGTTCAGAAAGAGGCCTCTCCTCAGCAAAAGTCACGTTAAGGCCTGCCTAGAGTTAGCAAAAAATAAAACACCTAAAAGACTCCCAGACTGAGAAACAAGATTCTGTGGTCTAATGAAACCAAGATTGAACTTTTTGGCTTCATTTTTAAGGTGCATTTATTTTACACCAACAGATTATCTGACCAATTTCTGTCCAATCAGACCAATAGTTGGTGTATATAACAAATAATCTGTGTGTGTAAATGGCCATCTGACCAATGATTGGTCAGAAAATCTGCCAGATAATCCGTTGGTGTAAATGCCCCCTAAGCGTCATGTCTAGAGAAAACAAGACACTGCTCATCACCTGCCCAATGTTGTCCCTACAGTGAAGCATGGTGGTAGCATAATCATGCTCTGGTGGTGTTTTTCAGGGTTGAGGAAAAGCTGAGTAGAGGAAAGTACAGAGAAAACCTTTTCCAGAGTGCTCTGGACCTCAGGCTGGGCCCAACGTTCACCTTCCAACAAGACAATGACTAAGTGCACAGCCAAGACAACACAGGGGCAACTCTGTGAATGTCCTTCAAAGTTTAATCTTGGCTTCTGTCAGAATATTTATACTGCTTCTGATAAACAGTCTGATTTATTTATGTAAACAAATTAGGATCTATAATAGAGGAGATTCCAATTTGTTTTCATAAACAAAAAGCTCACCAGAGCTCTTGATCTGCGTTGAATCGAAGACGAAAATAATATATATTTATTAATAACAATTCAGTGAAAAATAATCAATATAATATAAAAATTGGCAACAATCAAATATTAATCAGTGATAAAATCGGTAACAATAGTATTATAATAATTAAAGATATGCAATCAGGAAACCCAAAACAACCCAAAGAATATGACTCTAATCAATGTAATTAGATTTCTTAATAATGGCCCAATGAGACAATTCCTTAACTGTACACTTGATTTCTCCCAGCCACGGATGTATCAGATGTCCATCATATTTCCATATATATATAATGTGACTAGAACAAAAACAGTTTTGGAGATGATACAGTAATATGATTTATCTCCACATACTGAAAAAGGTGTATATACAGTACAGACCAAAAGTTTGGACACACCTTCTCATTCAAAGAGTTTTCTTTATTTTCATGACTATGAAAATTGTAGATTTACACTGAAGGCATCAAAAGTATGAATTAACACGTGGAATTATATACATAACAAACAAATGTGAAACAACTGAAAATGTCATATTCTAGGTTCTTCAAAGTAGCCACCTTTTGCTTTGATTACTGCTTTGCACGCTCTTGGCATTCTCTTGATGAGCTTCAAGAGGTAGTCCCCTGAAATGGTTTTCACTTCACAGGTGTGCCCTGTCATGTTTAATAAGTGGGATTTCTTGCCTTATAAATGGGGTTGGGACCATCAGTTGCGTTTAGGAGAAGTCAGGTGGATACACAGCTGATAGTCCTACTGAATAGACTGTTAGCTGCTTTTTTCTTGCCATAATACAAATTCTAAGTAAAGAAAAATGAGTGGCCATCATTACTTTAAGAAATGAAGGTCAGTCAGTCAGCCGAAAAATTGGGAAAACTTTGAAAGTAAGGGCAATTTGACCATGAAGGAGAGTGATGGGGTGCTGCGCCAGATGACCTGGCCTCCACAGTCACCGGACCTGAACCCAATCGAGATGGTTTGGGGTGAGCTGGAGCGCAGAGTGAAGGCAAAAGGGCCAACAAGTGCTAAGCATCTCTGGGAACTCCTTCAAGACTGTTGGAAGACCATTTCAGGGGACTACCTCTTGAAGCTCATCAAGAGAATGCCAAGAGTGTGCAAAGCAGAAATCAAAGCAAAAGGTGGCTACTTTGAAGAACCTAGAATATGACATATTTTCAGTTGTTTCAGACTTGTTTGTTATGTATATAATTCCACATGTGTTAATTCATAGTTTTGATGCCTTCATAGTCATGAAAATAAAGAAAACTCTTTGAATGAGAATGTGTGTCCAAACTTTTGGTCTGTACTATATATATAATTAAATGTATAGAAATTTATGCTATACCAGAGAATCTGACTGGATGACTGTGAAAATCAGAGAGTAAGGGGTATCCTAAGAAGATATTGGGATATCCTATTTACTTATCCTGATATTAAAGATGTTCTCCGCTCGACACCGGGAATCACATATAGGCGCGTACGGTCTTTGAGAGACAGACTTGTACACAGTTACTATCAAAGACTGACAGGAGCAACTACATGGCTCAACCCCAAGGTGGTGGGCAGTGCACTTAGAAATGTGGCGGGGATTGCATTTGCTGCCCCTTTATTCTGAAATCTAACATAACATATACCATGCGTGACTTGGCAAACTGCCGCACACAGGGAGTCATCTATTTATGTACTTGCAGCTGTCCCTTGAACTATGTCGGTAAAACCAAACACGAATTAAGGAGACAAGTTGGTAAACATCTGGGTGATGTAAGGTTTATCCCTACGGTCCTATCGCATGCCATGTGCTTGATGTACATGATGGCGATGTTAACACCCTTTAAATTCCAAGTTATCAAAGTCATACGGCAGTCGCTTAAAAACGGTATATCCCCTGGGACTTAAAGAGCAGATCTCCTTTAGCTGCTTTATTTAGCTTCTTTCTTTTCTTTCTTTTCTTTCTTTTCTTTTCTTTCTTTCTTTTCTTTCTTTCTTTTTTTCTTTCTTTCTTTTCTTTCTTTCTTTCTTTCTTTCTTTTTTTCTTTCTTTCTTTTCTTTCTTTCTTTCTTTCTTTCTTTCTTTCTTTCTTTCTTTCTTTCTTTCTTTCTTTCTTTCTTTTCTTTCTTTCTTTTCTTTTTTTCTTTCTTTTCTTTCTTTCTTTTCTTTTTTTCTTTCTTTCTTTCTTTCTTTCTTTCTTTCTTTTTTTCTTTTCTTTTTTTCTTTTTTTCTTTTCTTTTTTTCTTTTCTTTCTTTCTTTCTTTCTTTCTTTCTTTCTTTCTTTCTTTCTTTCTTTCTTTCTTTCTTTCTTTCTTTCTTTCTTTCTTTCTTTCTTTCTTTCTTTCTTTCTTTCTTTCTTTCTTTCTTTCTTTCTTTCTTTTTCTCCATGTCTATGGTGATCTGCTCACCAAAAAGGGGGTGAGTCCAGGATCATCTGTGTTCTATCGAACCGAGATTGGTTTACTTAACTTTGTAATTATTTTATATGGGGACCTGTCTGGGACATTATCTAACATCCTCACAGTTTACATATCCACGTCCTCGAAAGTAACCCCATCAGGATTAAAATGGACACATTTGTAGTGTATAGTGCACCTTTATAGAGATAATCATCTATATTACCCTATATACTAGCCTTTGATCTATTTAAGCTTGTTTATGATCTTTTCCTCCCCACTCTAGTTGTTTTAGCTGTCATTGTTGGCTCCTCCTAGTCTTATTACGTTTCTTGATGCGTTCCACATACTGGATACATCATGTGACGGGGCGCTGACGCACTTCCAGTTTTGGAATCAAATGTGCGTTTCACGCACGTCGCGTGCGTTCCATAGACCGGAAATAGCGCATATATCAGTATTGATGGTTTTTATTCGCTGGCTGAGGGGGAGTGGTAACTTATGAGCGCCAGATTCAAGTTATTTAAGGCAGGCTTACCATAATACAAGTGCACCTTACCATACCAGGATGCCTTTATCTATGCAACTATCAAGATTGATGCTTTTGATTATGTGATTATTCATCTGTGGTCCCCTGATGAACCAGCTCTACGGACTCTGGGGAAACTCGTCGGGACAAGAATCTGTCAATTTCACCGGCAGGGTCACAGTAGGTGACAGTGAGGGCTTAGCCACCGAGAGGTGGGGTCGCCCCTTTCGGGGCGGGTGCTTCGTCTGTAGGTAGGGGTAGTGTTCAGGGATATACCAGGGATTTTTTCCCCCCTGTCCTGACTTCACCTCTCATTATCCATTATCCCAGTCCTCGGTCTCCAAACTGTAAGTTGTTGCATCTTTATTCATTTGGATGGTATTACCCTGGTCACGTCCAAAGTAAGGCTTTGCCTATTTACCTGGCAAAGTTTATCATATATGTTCTATTTGTATGGGGTATTATTTTTAATATCTATAAGTAAAAGTTACGTTTTATATAAAAAGTCATTTTTCTCTGTGATATTATAAATTGGTACTTTTCAACCCTATAGTTTGTTTCAGTGATATTGTTGGATGAGATCAGAGTCAAAATTCAGGAATATAGACTGGTCTGGTCCTATTTGTCCCCGTATTGTTGTGGCCTCCTTGGGTAGATTGAAAAAAGGATTAATAGGTGGATCTGAATGGATCAAAAAGTGGCTCTTCAGAAATGAGTGGATCCCCCTGGATGGCTAGATAGGTGGTAGTGGTAGTCGTCCCTTCTCCCACTCATGCAGCCTTTTTATTCCATTTAGAAGTGGGATTGGTCAAGTTGATCAGTAACTACTGACATCAGCGAAGTTACTCCACCCACCTATTTCGCAACACCTGTCTTAATTTCCTCTACCATTTGATGGCACTAGAGATCAATGTAAAAAGGTTTTGTGATTACATTTTGTCTTTTAATTTGAAGTAGGGATAATTTTTAACTGAGATTTTAGACAGAATTTCTAAAACAATAGAATGCAAACATGAGTGTATTGTATTAGGGATTTAGACCTCTATTCCCACAGACATATTAAATGTACTCTCCCAGACATGACTATGGCCTTTTCCATTTATAAGGAGAAAAACAAAGTCGTATGACACTTGCCCTTATTGTCTCTGTGAAAATCCATTATTTGTTTTTGAACACTTATGTCCACAATCCCCCTTCAAGAGATCTTCTAAGAATGTGCACCTAATTAAAGGGGTATTCCCATCTTGTTCATCTTGTTTGATTCAATTCTATACCCCCCATTGAGCATTTCTCTAAATATAAAGCCTTTTTAAAATCCTATAGTTTTCTTTTAAAATCTAAAAATAACATTCTATTATTTATATTCGCTGCCCATGGATACGGCCACCGATCGCTGGCCGCATCCGTGGGCCGCGCTTGTGCAGAGCCCACCCATGGTGTTTCAGTGGCTGGCCTCTCTTCCTCTCAGGGAGCGCGCACGTCAGGCGGCCGCGCATGCGCTGATCAATCTTCCTTCGTGCCGTGGCTCCAACGCAGCACAAAGGAAGATAGTTGAGCGCATGCGCGGCCGCCCGAACAGTTCGCGGGAGGAAGAGATGTCCAGACAGCGTTGGAGAGCCAGCGGAGGACTGGGACACACCTTCAGAAGGGGTGAGTATTTTGTTTACATGCACCACCAATTCCACCAACGATTGGGGCTGATGGAGGCACTTGGGAAGGGGGGGCTGATGGAGGCACTTGGGAAGGGGGGGCTGATGGAGGCACTTGGGAAGGGGGGGCTGATGGAGGCACTTGGGAAGGGGGGGCTGATGGAGGCACTTGGGAAGGGGGGGCTGATGGAGGCACTTGGGAAGGGGGGGCTGATGGAGGCACTTGGGAAGGGGGGGCTGATGGAGGCACTTGGGAAGGGGGGGCTGATGGATGTAGCAGAGCTGAATATGCTGCTGTTCATCCATAGTTCTAATAGGGAAGGGAATAGACAGATGTAGCAGAGCTGTATAGCTGTATACACTGCGTGCAGAATTATTAGGCAAATGAGTATTTTGACCACATCATCCTCTTTATGCATGTTGTCTTACTCCAAGCTGTATAGGCTCGAAAGCCTACTACCAATTAAGCATATTAGGTGATGTGCATCTCTGTAATGAGAAGGGGTGTGGTCTAATGACATCAACACCCTATATTAGGTGTGCATAATTATTAGGCAACTTCTTTTCCTTTGGCAAAATGGGTCAAAAGAAGGACTTGACAGGCTCAGAAAAGTCAAAAATAGTGAGATATCTTGCAGAGGGATGCAGCACTCTTAAAATTGCAAAGCTTCTGAAGCGTGATCATCGAACAATCAAGCGTTTCATTCAAAATAGTCAGCAGGGTCGCAAGAAGCGTGTGGAAAAACCAAGGCGTAAAATAACTGCCCATGAACTGAGAAAAGTCAAGCGTGCAGCTGCCAAGATGCCACTTGCCACCAGTTTGGCCATATTTCAGAGCTGCAACATCACTGGAGTGCCCAAAAGCACAAGGTGTGCAATACTCAGAGACATGGCCAAGGTAAGAAAGGCTGAAAGACGACCACCACTGAACAAGACACACAAGCTGAAACGTCAAGACTGGGCCAAGAAATATCTCAAGACTGATTTTTCTAAGGTTTTATGGACTGATGAAATGAGAGTGAGTCTTGATGGGCCAGATGGATGGGCCCGTGGCTGGATTGGTAAAGGGCAGAGAGCTCCAGTCCGACTCAGACGCCAGCAAGGTGGAGGTGGAGTACTGGTTTGGGCTGGTATCATCAAAGATGAGCTTGTGGGGCCTTTTCGGGTTGAGGATGGAGTCAAGCTCAACTCCCAGTCCTACTGCCAGTTTCTGGAAGACACCTTCTTCAAGCAGTGGTACAGGAAGAAGTCTGCATCCTTCAAGAAAAACATGATTTTCATGCAGGACAATGCTCCATCACACGCGTCCAAGTACTCCACAGCGTGGCTGGCAAGAAAGGGTAAAAAAGAAGAAAATCTAATGACATGGCCTCCTTGTTCACCTGATCTGAACCCCATTGAGAACCTGTGGTCCATCATCAAATGTGAGATTTACAAGGAGGGAAAACAGTACACCTCTCTGAACAGTGTCTGGGAGGCTGTGGTTGCTGCTGCACGCAATGTTGATGGTGAACAGATCAAAACACTGACAGAATCCATGGATGGCAGGCTTTTGAGTGTCCTTGCAAAGAAAGGTGGCTATATTGGTCACTGATTTGTTTTTGTTTTGTTTTTGAATGTCAGAAATGTATATTTGTGAATGTTGAGATGTTATATTGGTTTCACTGGTAAAAAAAATAGCTAAAACTAAAAACAAACTAAAAACTACTTCCAAAAATATTCAGCTTTGATATTAATGAGTTTTTTGGGTTCATTGAGAACATGGTGGTTGTTCAATAATAAAATTAATCCTCAAAAATACAACTTGCCTAATAATTCTGCACTCCCTGTATGTGGCGGATCAGTATCAATGCTAGTGGAAGAGAGAAACTGATGTAGCAGAGCTGAGTACGCTGCTGTTCAGACACATTTCTAATGGGGAAGGGAATAGACAGATGTAGCAAAGCTGTATATTTGGCGGGTCAGCATCAATGCTGGTGGAAGAGAGAAACAGATGTAGCAGAGCATCATATAAAATCCATTCACATGATGGTTAATAAGAACATTACAAAGAATAGTAAAATTAGATCCTCTTTCTATTCACTAAGAATAAACTAAAACTCAGCACATTTCTATTTGGTTACCTATTTACAGACAGCATTTTATGATGCGTCTCTGTAAATGCATGAAGACTTTTTTATGATGTTAAACACCCTTCTCTCAAGAGAATACTTATACAAACATTTCTGCACAGATCCTTAACCCCTTAAGGACCGGGCCATTTTTCACCTTAACCTCTTCAGGACACAGGTACAGGTACATGTACGCCCTGTGTATTTCTGATCACCGCTGCGCAGCGGGCTGTGATCGGAAGCCGGTGCCTGCTCAAATCATTGAGCAGGCACCTCGGCTAAATGCGCGGGGGGGTTTCGTGACCCCCCCCCCATGTCGGCGATCGCAACAAACCGCAGGTCAATTCAGACTTGCGGTTTGCTGCGCTTTCTGCAGTTTCTGATCAGAAACTTTAGTATTCCTAAAATATATATGTTTCACCCCCCCCCCCCTGCACCCCTAAATGATATTATGGCGGCGGGTGGTGCAGGGGGGTGTTGCGGCAGGCGGGATCGCGATCCCCGCCCGCCTGTTCTTGAATAATCGTTGGTGGCCAGTGGGTATACCAGGGTGTCAGCACATTGCTGACACCCTGGTATAAACGGCTGACATCTGTGATGCAATGTCAGCCGTTTAACCCTTTCCATACCGCGGGCCGTACGGACCGCTGTATGGAAAAGGTTAACTGCTCAGGGAGCTCCCTCTCCCATCGTGGAGCTGCTGTGCCTTTGCAGCCCCCTGATGGAGAGGGAGAGAGCCCCCTCCTTACCCTTCCCCGTCTGCGCAGTTCTGGCCACTACTGAGCAGACGGGGAAGGTTCCCATGGCAACAGGACGCCTTCTCAGGCATCCTGCTGTCCATGGTGCTGAACAGATCTGTGCTAAAGGCATAGATCTGTGCAGACAAAGTGTAAGTAAAATACAGTACAAAACACTATATAGTGTACTGTAATATACAGACATCAGACCCACTGGATCTTCAAGAACCAAGTGGGTCTGGGTAAAAAAAAAAGTAAAAATCAAAAAACACATTTATCACTGATTAAAAATGAAAAAAAAAAAATTTCCCTACACATGTTTGGTATCACCGCGTCCGTAACGACCTGATCTATAAAACGGTCATGTAACTTTACCCGAACGGTGAACGCCATAAAAAAACTATGATGAAATTGAATTGGTAATAAAAGTGATAAAAAAAAAGTCGCATGTACACCAAAATTGTAACACTCAAACCGTCATCTCATCCCGCAAAAATCCTACCCTACCCAAGATAATCGCCGAAAAACTGAAAAAACTATGGTTTTTAGACTATGGAAACACTAAAACATGATATTTTTTTGTTTCAAAAATGAAATAATTGTGTAAAACTTACATAAATGAAAAAAAGTATACATATTAGGTATTGCCGCGTCCGTATCGACCGGCTCTATAAAAATATCACATGACCTAACCCCTCAGGTGACCACCGTAAAAAAAATTAAAATAAGAACTGTGTAAAAAAAAAGCAATTTTTTGTCATCTTACGTCACAAAAAGTGTAATAGCAAGCAATCAAAAAGTCATATGCACCCCAAAATAGTGCCAATCAAACGGTCATCTCATCCCGCAAAAAATGAGACCCTACTTAAGATAATCGCCCAAAAACTGAAAAAACTATGGCTCTTAGACTATGGAGACACAAACTTTTTTTTGTTTTAAAAATGAAATCATTGTGTAAAACTTACATAAATAAAAAAAATTGTATACATATTAGGTATCGCCGCGTCTGGGAGTTTCTACTCTAAGGGTGCATCAGGGGGGCTTCAAATGGGACATGGTGTAAATAAACCAGTCCAGCAAAATCTGCCTTCCAAAAACCGTATGGCATTCCTTTCCTTCTGCGCCCTGCCGTGTGCCCGTACAGCAAATAACGATCACATATGGGGTGTTTCTGTAAACTACAGAATCAGGGCCATAAATAATGAGTTTTGTTTGGCTGTTAACCCTTGCTTTGTAACTGGAAAAAAAATATTAAAATGGAAAATCTGCCAAAAAAGTTAAATTTTTAAATTGTATCTCTATTTTCCATTAAATCTTGTGCAACACCTAAAGGGTTAACAAAGTTTGTAAAATGAGTTTTGAATACCTTGAGGGGTGTAGTTTCTTAGATGGGGTCACTTTTATGGAGTTTCTACTCTAGGGGTGCATCAGGGGGGCTTCAGATGGGACATGGTGTCAATAAACCAGTCCAGCAAAACCTGCCTTCCAAAAACCAAACGGCGCACCTTTCACTCTACGCCCCGCTGTGTAGCCGTACAGTAGTTTACGGCCACATATGGGGTGTTTCTGTAAACGGCAGAGTCAGGGCAATAAAGATACAGTCTTGTTTGGCTGTTAACCATTGCTTTGTTAGTGGAAAAAATGGGTTAAAATGGAAAATTAGGCAAAAAAATAATTCTCAAATTTCATCCCCATTTGCCAATAACTCTTGTGCAACACCTAAAGGGTTAACGAAGTTTGAAAAATCATCGGGTGTAGTTTATAGAATGGGGTCATTTTTGTGGTTTCTATTATGTAAGCCTTGCAAAGTGACTTCAGAGCTGTAGTGGTCCCTAAAAATTGGGTTTTTGTAAATATTTGCTTCTAAACTTCTAAGCCTTGTAACATCCCCAAAAAATAAAATATCATTCCCAAAATAATTCAAACATGAAGTAGACATATGGGGAATGTAAAGTCATCACAATTTTTAGGGGTATTACAGAAGTAGAGAAACTGAAACTTTGAAATTTGCTAATTTTTCCAAATTTTTAGTAAATTAGGTATTTTTTAATGCAAAAAAAATATTTTTTTTGACTTCATTTTACCAGTGTCATGAAGTACAATATGTGACGAAAAAACAATCTCAGAATGGCCTGGATAAGTCAAAGCGTTTTAAAGTTATCACCACTTAAAATGACAGTGGTCAGATTTGCAAAAAATGGCCTGGTCCTTAAGGTGAAATAAGGCTGTGTCCCTAAGGGGTTAAAGAGGACCTTTGATCAGAAAATAGTGTGTTAAATTCTTATACGACCTTATGGGGCTGCTCTCACTGATGTCTGGACACTTTTTTTTTTCCCGTTAGTTTCGTCACCTCATATGCAAATGAGGCGACTAAGTTATGGTAGGCGTTGTTCTCTAAGTTCTGGGAGGCGCAGTTATGCTCTCCCTGGTAGCGAGTGCATCCAATCGCAGCTCCCCCCTCTTAGCCAGGGAGAAGGAGCTCAAGTTCTCGCGAGGTTCTCGCGAGATTCTCGAGAACTTGAGCTTCTAGACATCCGGAACGGGGGGTCCATTTGAAAAAAAGTGTCCAGACATCAGGGAGAGCAGCCCCATAAGGTCGTATAAGAATTTAACACACTATTTTCTGATGAAAGGTCCTCTTTAAGGACGGACTGATTTTTTCAAATCTGACATGTCACTTTGTGTGGTAATAACTTTAAAACGCTTTTACTTATCCAGGTCATTCTGAGATTGTTTTCTCGTCACATATTGTACTTCATGACACTGGTAAAATGGAGTAAAAAATAATAATTTTTATTTATAAAAAAAATACAAAATTTCGAAATTTGGAAAAAATTAGCAAATTTCCAAGTTTGTTTCTCTACTTCTATAATACATATTAATACCTCCATAAATAGTTGTTACTTTACATTCCCCATATGTCTACTTCATGTTTGGATCATTTTGGGAATGCCATTTTATTTTTTGGGGACGTTAGAAGGCTTAGAAGTTTAGAAGCAAATCTTGAAATTTTTCTGAAAATTTCCAAAACCCACTTTTTAAGGACCAGTTCAGGTCTGAAGTCACTTTGTGAGGCTTACATAATAGAAACCACCCAAAAATGACCCCATTTTAGAAACGACACCCCTCAAGGTATTCAAAACTGATTTTACAAACGTTGTTAACCCTTTAGGTGTTCCACAAGAATTAATGGAAAATGGAGATGAAATTTCAGAATTTCACTTTTTTGGCAGATTTTCCATTTTTGTCTATTTTTTCCAGTAACAAAGCAAGGGTTAACAGCCAAACCAAACTCAATATTTATTGCCCTGATTCTGTAGTTTACAGAAACACCCCATATGTAGCCGTTAACTGCTGTATGGGCACACTGCAGGGTTCAAAAGGCAAGGACCGCCATATGGCTTTTGGGGGGCAGGTGCCATGTCACATTTGAAGACACCCTAAGAAGTGACCCCATTTTGGAAACTACACCCCCCCAAGGAATTTTTGAAGGCATGTAGCGAGCACTTTGACCCAACAAGCGATTCATAGAATTTAGAAATATTTGGCTGTGAAAACGAACATTTAAATTTTTTACAAGAAAATGTCTCTTTAGGCCCACATTATTTATTTTCACATTTACTCTAAATTACACCCACAATTTGTTACCCATTCTCTCCTGACTATGGCAACACTTCATATGTGGCCGTAAACTGCTATATGGGCACACTGTAAAGTTCAGTGTACTGATAAGCAACAGCTTATGTATTCGGTATTCTACAAATTTTAAAATAAGCTTTAGGCCTCATGCACACGACAGTATTTTTTTTCACGGTCCGCAAAACGGGGTTCCGTCGTTCCGTGATCCGTTTCCGTTTTTTTTTTCCGTGTGTCTTCCTTGATTTTTGGAGGATCACCAGACATGAAAAGTGAAAAAAGAATCTAAGTCAAGTTTGCCTTGAAAATGATAGGGAAAAAAACGGACACGGATCACGGACGCGGATGACAATCTTGTGTGCCTCCGTATTTTTTCACGGACCCATTGACTTGAATGGGTCCGCGAACCGTTGTCCGAGAAAAAAATAGGACAAGTCATATTTTTTTCACGGACTGGAAACACGGATCACGGATGCGGATGACAAACGGTGCATTTTCCGAATTTTCAACGGACCCATTGAAAGTCAATGGGTCCGCAGAAAGTCACGGAAAACGGAACAACGGACATGGAACCCAACAACGGTCGTGTGCATGAGGCCTTATATGGTAGGACATAGTCGCCAAATATAGCAGCTAAAAGAAACATGGGTCTCAAATTATATCAAAGAAATATGCTGTATAATATATGTCATCACATTGCAGAGGCTACCAGAACATACAAAGTTCTAGTCCCCTTTTATAAAACATCACCAGTCAAGGTATTCATCTAGGGGTGTAATGAGAATTTTTAGCTTTGTGTTTTTTTTTTTTTTTTTTTTTGTTTTGTTTTTTAGAATGCCAATTGAAATGTGGAGAAAAGGGAATTTAGAATTTTTACCAGCATACAATTTCAAGGGGGTGTTTTATAAAATGATGAAAGGGGGTTTAGTTAAAAGTCAACAGAGGTGTGGTAGATTTTAAAACAATCTTTTATGCAAAGACCCGGCTTTGAGGGGCACGTCTCACAATGATGAATTGTGTCTTTACAGATTCCATTTCTGGAGCATACCCGACATCTTTTTTGTGGCCTTCTCCGTGTCTCTGTGGGGAGGGGGGGGAACTATCCCAGGGAAATGCTGTCCTCGTATTATTCTGCTCTCACTTCCTGTGGCTCTGCTCTCTTCCCCAAATAAAAAGGTCTTTATTACTTTTTCTTGAAAGTGCAGGAATTTTCCTCTGTTTCTTGCACATCTGTATATTACAAAAGCATTAGAGAGGGCAATTTGCGTCAAGCGCAGTGGCAATTTTTTATACCATGCCCGAGTTTTGCGGAGGGCAGTGTATGGTTGCAGTACCTGGTCTGACAGATCCACCCCTCCCATAAACTTATTATTGTCCTGGATGCACACAGGTTTGGGGACTGATTCTATGGATCCACGAGCTGGAACAGAGGTGGATCTGTCAGTACACTTGTCTTTGTGCTTAAAGAGGACCTTTCACTAGAATAAAACATCTAAACTAACTATACAGACATGGAGAGCGGTGCCCAGGGATCCCCCTGCACTTACTGTTATTCCGCGGCGCCGCTCCGTTCGCCCGTTATAGCCTCCGGTATCTTCATAGTTAGGCTTCACCCAGGGGAACCTGCCGGCGTCTCATTCTCCCATGCTGTAGCGCTGGCCAATCGCAGCGCTCAGCTCATAGCCTGAGAGAAAAAAAAGCCTCTCAGGCTATGAGCTGAGCGCTGTGATTGGCCAGCACTACAGCATGGGAGAAAGACGCCGGCAGGTTCCCCTGGGTGGAGCCTAACTATGAAGATACCGGAGCCTATACCGGGAGAACGGAGCGGCGCCCGGGGATAACAGTAAGTGCAGGGAGATCCCTGGGCGCCGCTCTCCATGTCTGTATACTTAGTTTAGATGTTTTATTCTAGTGAAAGGTCCTCTTTAACAAGCATCATGTTATCACTGCAAACTGCCCTGCTTTCCCTCACTCTCTTATTCTTTGGTCTATAAAATTTTTAGGCAGATTCTTTTGGTTTCGTCTGATAGTTCCGCATGCAACAGTGTCTCTGGAAAACAGGCATTTCAGTAGTGGGACACTTGAGTAGAAGTTGTCAAGGTACAAGTTGTACCCTTGACCTAGCAGGGGGTGAATCAAGTCCCATACTATTTTGCCTGCTATTCCAAGGAGAGGGGGGCACTCTGGGGGTTTAGTTTTTGAATCTTTTCCCTTGTAAACTAAATTTATGTGTATAGCCACTTTGGCTTTCACGTAGTTTGTAGATTTTGATGCCATATCTTGCCCGTTTGTTGGGCAGGTATTGGCAAAAATGCAGTCTGCCCTTGAAGTGCACAAGGGATTCATCAATGGACAGATGCTTTTGGGGGGTTTATACCTGGCCAAACTTGAGATTATAATAATCTATAATGGGCCGAATTTTGTATAAACGATCGTATCCAGAATCATTAGGGGGTGGATTGTTATAATGTAGAAATTTCAGGAGACTTTCGAATCGGGTCCTGGACATAATTGTGCGGTATATTGGCGTGTGATATAAAAGGTCATTACTCCAATATGACCGTAGTGATGTTTTTTTTAATTATCCCCATATTAAGTATTAGACCCCAAAAAAAAATCTTTTCTAAAGGGGTCCATGGGAGTCCACTGAAGGGATCTTGCATAGTATGAGTTGGGGTGGGCGGCTAAAAATTGATTGGCATAAAGATTAGTTTGCTCCATCATCATGTCTATCAATTCATCAGAAAAAAGAAAGGTGGAAAAAATCAGCTTCTGTGAACCCTGCAGTGTTCACATGAATGCCTGTAGTTGCCATAAAGTCCAGCACCTGAGGTACAAAGTTAGTAGCAGAAGTCCAGCTGGGGTCATTTGTAGAAGCTGATGAGCTGCTAACTCTACTGCGTTTGTGAGAGGGTTCATCAACTGATAAATCAGAAGAGGTATACATAAGAAAAGATTCTTCTTCTCCACTGTCAGTCAGGCTCTTAGGCTAGTATGGCATAAGCCTCCTCTGCGCTGTACACCCGTTGAGACATTTTGTAAATTTGTAAAATATACATATACAGTAATAGGAAAATGAGCGAGCACTCATACACTTGGCAACCAAATTGACATGTGCAGAAAATATTTATTAAATCCCCATAAAATACAAGTAATAAAATTTATAAGAACAATGTAGCAATAATATACAACATTACAGTCACATATATTGTGGTAGATATAATCGATACTATATTTGATATAAATATATTCGATAGAAATATTCGACAAATTGAATGGTAGAAAATTCAATGTTGAAATATTCGATAGAATATTCGATACCACTCAATAGTGTCGATAAATTCAATAATATATATCACACCAAAGAACTTCAAGTATATGCTGTTATTTGGGAAAGAGGGGGTATTATCTTCTAGCGCTCTATCCCAATTTGGGAAACTGAATGTCACAGAAAATGTTGTAGGTGTATTCACTGGGAGCGCAATATGTTCATAAAGTGTCCACAGGAATCCTGATAATGTGAAAAGTCTCTTATAGCATATCCTTTTAAGCTCGATATGAGCTTTGAATCGAAGAAAACTTTAAATCGATATTTGGCTTACCGTCTAGCGCAGGGGTCAGCAACCTTCGGCACTCCAGCTGTTGTGAAACTACAATTCCCAGCATGCTCCATCCATTACTATGGGAATTCTGAGAACAGCAGAGCAAGTATGCATGCTGGGAGTTGTAGTTTCACAACAGCTGGAGTGCCGGAGGTTGCCGACCCCTGGTCTAGCGTCTGTTGTCTCCCTATTGCTTCAATGGAGCTTTAAATATTTGCCGGCTTATTCAGTCGCTCCATACAGCAAGCTGGTTTAAATTTCGCGGGAGTTCCAAAGATCGCAGGAGTTACCACTCTGTTCCGCAATTTCCTTTGGTGCAGCTTTCGACGATAAGAATAGTTAATCCTTTACTGTAGAAATTTTTCTTCTGTATGGCCATACAGTATTATCGGAGGCTTTTTAAATGCAGGTACATCACTTGTTTCACCATACGCGTTACGGGTAGATTCACTCTCCCTTCCTCAGTGGTCAAGTGTCTGCCTGCTCTGCCTCCATTTTTATCCATTCCTTTAATTGCTTCCCAAATCTCGGACACCTGTTGTTCATACTACTCCCAGTTAGCCAGGGAATACTCCCACATAATCGGGGGATAATTCTATACAGCCTTGAAAAAATGTATTTATTTTTTTATTTTTTTCTTCTTGCAGTTTCCATGCGTTTTTTGGCCCAGATGTCCCAATTGGTGTGATATATCATTGTGTGAAATATAAACTTGATATCTGATTGCTAACACTTATAAAATGACTTTTTATAATAAAATATTATTAAACAAATTTTCAAGATTAAAATACCAATATAAGAATGTAAAACAATAAATAATGTGAGGAATCTTGAAAGTTTCATAGGAATCCTAGAGTTTGATACAATTATTCGGATTTGATAGTGAGCCACCACAACCTACATATATATATAATGTGTATATATGTGTGTTAGGCAAATGTATTGCTGTATTTGTGTGAGGGGAGGCTCCCTCTCACAGTATAAATCTCACCCCCATAGCCTACATCGCACGGCTCATCGCTTTTCCGGCCAGGTTCACTTCCGGGTTTGCACCTTCGGCAGCGGTCAGTCGCAGCACCAGCGTCAGAGGCGTCACGTGGCAAATCGCAACCCAAGTCACCGGCCACTCCACTTATCACTCGGCGGCTGTTCAGTCACAGCCGGTACATCTGCATTCTAATCCTTGCGCATGTCAGGGGCGTGTGTTACGTTACTGGTGTATGTACCGCTGCTGCATATGCCTCACTGGTCGACATCTGAGTGCGGTACACGTGTGCTGGGAGGTCATGGGCCCTTCGGCGGGGGCCACAATCACGGTGGTGCTTGACAGGGCAGTCTTGCAGTACCTTTCAGTGCACTCAGTTAGGGCTTTGAGTGCACATTGCTATGTCCGGTTCACGTCTGCTATGTCACTACAACTAGGGAGAAGAATAGTGCAGGCGTCAGCTCACACACCAAACTACCTCATGGCCTTCTTATTGTTACATATACATTGGCATCTTCAGATAGCACAAGGGAAACGCATAGTTTGTTTGCATACCCAACACTAGAACCACGGCTCATAGAATCAAGGTATATTAGTTTTTTTTGGGTAAGGTGTAACCGCAGTATTTCTTACAGGTCAGTAGGAACATCATCCCACGGCACCCATTTGCCACAACGTATCTCCTGTCACTTTGTTTCCGGCAGGTAATAAAAAAAATATATATATATTTTAAATAAAGAAAAAAAAAAAAAAAAAGAAAACCGTCCGTTAAATCATTTATTATTATTATATATATTTTTTCCCCTTCAACTTAGAGCGGTAGCGCATACCCGCGTTGGTACAGGTAGGTGACACAGGGTCCTTCTTGGTGCAGGAGTTGTCACGGTCTAGAAGCACGAGGGTGATGCACATTCGATACAGGGTATTCTACTCCTGAAAAAAAAAATAATAATAATTTATTATACCTTTCGTTGTCTGTCATGTCCGCAGATCAGTAGGTCCTGTCACGAATACAGGATTCTTTAAGTCCTTCACGGGCATGGTTACGTCACATAGACCTTGCTGCAGGTCTGCAGGTCTTGTGTCGTCTGTTACGAGTGCTGACGTTCGTGGCCTGTTACCAATAGGTATGCGCAGTCTGTCACTGATACAGGCGCACGGGGTCTGTCACGGCTACAGACGCTCGCAGTCTGTCACGGCTACAGACGCTCGCAGTCTGTCACGGCTACAGACGCTCGCAGTCTGTCACTGCTACAGACGCTCGCAGTCTGTCACGGCTACAGACGCTCGCAGTCTGTCACGGCTACAGACGCTCGCAGTCTGTCACGGCTACAGACGCTCGCAGTCTGTCACGGCTACAGACGCTCGCAGTCTGTCACGGCTACAGACGCTCGCAGTCTGTCACGGCTACAGACGCTCGCAGTCTGTCACGGCTACAGACGCTCGCAGTCTGTCACGGCTACAGACGCTCGCAGTCTGTCACGGCTACAGACGCTCGCAGTCTGTCACGGCTACAGACGCTCGCAGTCTGTCACGGCTACAGACGCTCGCAGTCTGTCACGGCTACAGACGCTCGCAGTCTGTCACGGCTACAGACGCTTGCAGTCTGTCACGGCTACAGACGCTCGCAGTCTGTCACGGCTACAGACGCTCGCAGTCTGTCACGGCTACAGACGCTCGCAGTCTGTCACGGCTACAGACGCTCGCAGTCTGTCACGGCTACAGACGCTCGCAGTCTGTCACGGCTACAGACGCTCGCAGTCTCGCACGACGCAATGATATCTCTTTCGGTAGCCTTGGGCTCGTCAACAGGTTCAGGAGTACAATTCCCGCTTCACGGGGCAAGACAGCTATCGTAGTAGCAGGGTCAGGTATCACGTATCCGGTGACGCTTGGTGTTGGGAGCACGACAGTTGGTACCCATAGGTAACTACAGTTTCTTTTAGTTAGGATGTCTCAGCAATCCCATGGGGAAGGAAGTTTGGCATCTCACAGTAATGAAGACTCCCAATCCGAGAGAGAGGCGGTTCCAGCTATCAGGTCCTGGACTGTGCCGAGGCTCACGGCAGAGCTGTCAAGGAGAGGAATTCCTTTTCCAGCATCCGCCAGGAAAGCGGAACTTTACAGATTGCTGTTTTCAGAACCCCCTGCTTCAGGGGAGGACTCTGTATCAATGAACATGATCCAAACTTCATTGACACAACTTCACGCAGTAGTCAATACGATGGCATCCTCTCTGTCTGTTTCAGACCAGGTTAGAGACAGTAGAAAGTACGGCCTCTACTTCGAATGCTGTCACCCCCAGTGCTGCCGTGCAGCTACTCACCCAGTCCTCAGTTGCTGGCTCCCATTTCAACTCTCCTAACATAGCACCATCTCATTTCATTCCGGCCAACGTGCGTCAAGACATATTAGATGGTAAGGACGTCAACTTGGCTTCCTTGCTGATAGCCACGCACGAAATACCGGATAACAAGACCATAGCGTGTGGGGAGGTTTCGGTGATTTTGAAGTCCAGAGATGTCAGGCTTAACAGGAAACTCACTGTAGCAGAGTTTGTCCTGGCATTTAGCTTGTTTAGAGATGTGGTGTGCTCGGTGAGTCCTAATAGAAGAGAGGAGTTGGATCTGTATTTATACAAAGTTGTGGATTTAGCCAATAAATATGGCGGTACAGCGTTCTATGAATATCATAGATCATTTTCAGCCAAAGCTGCAGCTGCGCAGAGACAATTTCAGCATACCGTTGACTGGTCCATAGTCGATACTGAGCTGTTTTGCCGGCATTTTGCAGGTTTCAAAGCTCCGGCGTGTAGTAACTGCGGCTCTTATTCACATGCTACAGATTGGTGCGCTAGTGCTAAGCCAGAACGTGCACAAAGTAGCCATACCCCCCAACCTCCACTTGCCAGGCTTTCAACAGGCGTAGACAAATTAGGGCGCCCAATCAAATACCTCGGTAAATCACAGATATGTAACTACTTTAACACCACAGGTTGTTATTATAATCAGTGTAGGCTGCTGCACTTGTGTACCCTTTGTTTCAGGGCTCATTCCAACACCGTGTGCCCACAGAAAGGGCAGCAGTCAGCATGACTAAGCGTTGTAGATACGGATTTACTGGCCATATATTTACTAGGCCATCCAGATCAGAGTTTGGTACAATTTTTACTTGATGGTCTTCGGCATGGCTTCCATACTGGTTTGGTGGCGCTGCCGCAGGTCACATATGAATGCAAAAACCTGTTGTCAGCCGTCAGAGACCCGGTCTCTATTTCACATTTGCTAGCTGTCAAGTTAGAGAAGGGATACTTGATAGGTCCAATGGCGCAGTCCCCATATGAGTGTTGGAGGGTTAACCCCATAGGGGTTGTCACAGGGAAATTTTCCAATAAAAAGAGGGTAATTTACGATTTGTCAGCTCCTCATTCACTCTCCATTCCAAGTTTGAATTCACTGATACCTTCTGAGAAAGTTTCTATGAAATATTCTTCTATCGAAGAATGACCTGTATGGCTTCAATCACTAGGCAAGAGGACATGGTTATCAAAAGCCGATATCACGGACGCATTTAAGTTATTACCCCTTAAACCCCAGCTATGGTAGTGGCATGGCATTAAGCGGCAAGGGCAGTATTATTTTGCGAACAAGTTGACCTTTGGCGCTAAGTCGAGTCCCTGGTTATTTGATCAGTTTGCTCAAAGCTTGCATTGGATACTATCAAATGTTTTTCGGGTTCACCACGTAATCCACTACCTGGACGACTTCCTATTAATCGAGCCACCCACACAGGTGCCACGAGACCTCACGGTGTTGAGAGGAGTTTTTGAAGATCTTAAGGTCCCCGTAGCGTCCAATAAAGTAGAGGGTCCAGGTAATGTCATTACCTTTTTAGGCATTCGCCTGGACACAGGTAGCATGAAAGCAAGTCTACCTCAGGACAAGTTAATTAGGATCAGAGAGGTAGTACACAAACTCGCACGTGTCAGAGTCACCACTAAAACAGATCTCAAGAGTCTCCTTGGCATGTTAAACTTTGCAATGAGAATAATCCCACAAGGTAGATCATTCATATCCAGGTTGCTGAAGCTTCTACCCATAGCCTCGGATCAGGATAGCATAGTTAGATTAGGTCAGGATGCCTTAGCAGATCTCATGATGTGGGATGAATTTTTAGCGCAGTGGAACGGCGTATCATTTTTTGTTCCTGCTGTATCCAGGCATTCCCCGGTCGTCCACACGGACGCAGCCTCTTCCACCGGATTCGCGGCCATTTACGGGAAACGGTGGATGGCCAGTCCTTGGCCGCCTGAGGTTTTAGCTATTCCAGGCTTTCTACAGTCGTCCCCCCTTTTTTAAATATATCCTATAGTGGCAGCAGCTCGAGTGTGGGGTAGTCTGTGGGGTAATCAGACCGTGTTGTTTTTAACAGATAATGCAGCGCTGGTGGATATCCTCATGAAGGGGCAGGTCTGGGTCCATAGAAGTCATGGCATTTCTGAGGAGATTTGTGTGGTTGTCGTTACAGCATAGGTTCAATTTTGTTTGCGCGCATATTCAAGGACAGAGGAATAATGCTGCAGACGCTCTATCCAGACTTAACGTTCCATTCTTTTTACAGGTTTCTCCAGGGGCAGATCCGCTACCAGCTACGATCCTGCAGCACAACCTGCTAGTTATGCATTAGCACCACTACTGCTCACTGCCAGATCCCTGGTGGAACAATCCCTCTCAAATCTGAAATTAGCTTACAACACAATCAAGCTATATCTAGCAGGAATCCAGCATTACTGGTATCTGGCTCACCCTGAGCAGCCTTCCTTATTTTCTGCCTATCCCATCAAAGCTATGTTACGGGGTATACAGAAAACCACCTTTCAGAAAACCACGGGCCGTCAGCCTTTCACAGGTCCCATGTTTAGGTCAGTCACTGACATGCTACGCGGTTGCCCCTTTGATCTCGAGATTAGTAGATTAGTGGAAACGGCATTATACCTATCTTTCTACGGCTTCTTAAGGCCCGGGGAATTCACGTGTGCAGCCACTTCCACGAAGTTTCTCCGTAAGAAAGATTTAATCCGCGATAGTTCAGGGTACTTGCTAAACTTAGAACAATCTAAAGCCGCTCGACCAGGGGAAGTGGTACGTATCAGGTATTTTCCCACCGGTAACCAATGGTGTCCAGTCGAAGTCCTGAACCAATGGTTACTTCACATTACGTACGTCGCCACCGGACTCGCCATTGCTGCCTCACAACAGTGCACCTCTCAGCATTCAGGTTTTCCTCAAGTACGTCAGAACACTCCTTGTCAATATCAATATTAACCCAGCCAGCATCACGGTTCACTCGTTCCGCATCGGTGCCGCCTCAGCCGCCTCCAAGAACAATGTCCCGGTCCATGTCATCAAAAAACTAGGTAGATGGAATTCCTCGTCGTACCTTACATACATCCCAGACCCATGTCAAGAAATGTCTGTTGCCTTTCACAATCTGTTGTCGTGATACGTTTTTCAATAAAGGGTAATTACTCTAACGTCTGTACTTTTTGGCCACTTTAGGCTACTTTTACAACAGCAGTTATGGCATAATTCTACTGCTTGTTATTATAAGGGGGTTACGATAGGGCACGTTTTTCTGTTAGCCTATCCGAACACAAGTGTTAGGCAAATGTATTGCCGTATTTGTGTGAGGGGAGACTCCCTCTCACAGTATAAATCTCACCCCCATAGCCTACATCGCACGGCTCATCGCTTTTCACCCACCCATTCCCCCTTTTTTATTCTCAGACTACTAAGGTGGCCCACTTTAGGCTACTTTTACAACAGCAGTTATGGCATAATTCTACTGCTTGTTATTATAAGGGGGTTACGATGGGGCACGCTTTTCTGTTAGCCTATCCGAACACAAATATATATATATATATATATATATATATATATATATATATATATATATATATATTATATACAGTCCTTATCAAAAGTTTAAGACATATTTGACATTGTTGGATCTTAACAAGGTTCCAAGTAGAGCTTCAACATGCAACAAGAAGAAATGAGAGTGAGACAAAACATATTTTTTTTTTTTTATAAATTCTTTATTTTCCATTTTCATAGAGTTAAACAACAAATATGCATTGATGTGACATAAGAAAAAGATGCATTTATGGTACATATTATATAGTTGTATCTCAGTCATCAATACATGTTATTCCAATACATAAATGGGTCTGATTAATTATCAACAAGAAAATTTGGCTCCCTACCACACTCTAGCGCATGAGTAAGGGCGTAAACATTTTTCTTTTCAGAGTATCCAGGATGCCTCCTATTAAGACCCTGTTAGAGGAGTAAAGTAATAGATAAATAGTTCAGAGAGGTGAAGAGGAGAAGGATATGAGATTAAGATGAGAGTGAGGAATAGAAGGAAAGAGTGTGAGGAAAAGGGAGGGGGGGGGTGGGGATATCACAAATTCAGGTCCTAGAGTTGAAGTAGATGCCAGTCAGGGCTCAGGGCTCAGGGCTCACCTTCGCCAGAGATCTCCAAGGACTCCATAGTTTTGCAAATTTATCATGTGTCCTTTCAATCCAGCTAGACATTTCCTCAAACCTACAGATTTGAGTCACCTTGGCTATCATTTCTTGTGCGGAGGGGGGGTTGACATCCAGCCAATGTAAGGGGATCAATGCTTTTGCAGCCGCTATAATATGTGATACCAGATTCTTTTTAGAAGGGGAATATTGAGATGTTGGGAGTGCAAGTACCACCATTTCTAAGGTGAGATTAAAACTGGGGGATGTAAGTTTCCTAATTAGTGATTCTGTTTCACTCCAGTAAGTCTTAATTTTCGGACAATTCCACCAAATGTCCGAAAGGGAGCCTACTCCGTCGCCACATCTCCAGCATTCTCCAGTAGGTGCCAGGCCCCTTTTGTATAGGAAATCAGGCGTTTTATACCACCTTGAAAGAAGCTTATAATGGTTCTCCTGCAGTCGAGAGCAGCGGGAGAAGCCATGAGAGCTTCTTAATATCCGTTTTACCTCTGCATCAGTTAACACCCTGTTCAGTTCCTTTTCCCAATCTTTGATGTATTGAGGTCTCAACTGTTCACCCTCTCCTCCCACCATCGGGTAGAGCTTCGCCACTTTCTTTGCAGCAGAAAGAGGTGACAATACTAACTTCTCAAACTCTGTTAAGGATCTTTGGAGAGGATACTTCACTGTCAACTCCCCACACACAGCTTTGATATGAGATTTTGCTAGGAAGAAACCTGGGGAATCAGTAATTGAGCACGGGAGAGCTGTTAAGATGGAAGTTTCTATATTTGGGGTGGCTTCACCTAGTTTTACCGATGTTAGAAAATTCCATACCTGTGGTTTACCTAAGTTGTTATGTTCTAGGAGGTCCGGCAGTAGGCTCACCAGGAGTAGAGGAGATGGGTCAGGGGCCAATTTCTCTTTCATTTCTTTACAGGTTTTACTGAGACTACACATCAAGGGATCCATTGTTTTGTCATTAGGTATGTTTTTATCTGGGAGCCATAAGTGTTTCTGAAAACACTTACCTACACTATGGCTACAAATTGCTTGGACATCTGGCTGTCTTTTGGGGTCCACCATTTTAAGCCATCTATTAAGCTGTATCGCTTTATAGTATCTGGATATATCTGGTAGGCCAAGCCCTCCTTTTTCTTTGTGTCTAGTTTGGATTTCGTGTGATATCCTAGACCTTCTACCGTTCCATAAGAACCTCGAGAACATACTTCTCATATTCTGTAGGAAGGACTTAGGAAGCCAGATCGGTACCAATTGCATGGTATATAGGACTTTCGGCGTAACGTATGCTTTCAGGACGTTTTTCCTTCCCATCCAAGAGAGATAGGGGAGGTTATAAGTGTGTAGCAAGCGCTGAATGTCCTTCATAAGTGAAATGTAGTTGTGTTGGTACAGGTCATGAGTACTACTGGGGATCAAGATCCCTAAATATTTAATTGGTCCCTTGGTCCATTGAAATGGAAGACGGGTCCTCAAGGAGGCAATCTTGGAATTGGGTAGAGAAACATTCATTATCTCCGACTTAGAATGATTAACTTTGAAGTCTGATAAAGAGCTGTATTTATCTATTTTCTCAATCAGCGGGGGTAGTCCCCTCTCCGGGTCCCTGACCAGAAACAATAAGTCATCTGCAAATGCAGTACATTTTAGTTCTCTCTTGCCATATTTAATTCCCAGGATTTCTGGGCTTTGTCTAACTAACTAGTTGTAAGAGTGATTCTGCTACTAGGATAAACAGTGAGGGGGACAGAGGACATCCCTGCCTGGTTCCGTTTGTTATGTCAAAGGAAGGAGAAAGCGTGCCATTTACCTTTTAGTCTGGCGTATGGGTTTTTATATAGTGTGAATATCGCTCTTATGAAAACTTCCGGGAAGGCGAAGCGTTGCAACGTCTGTTTCATGTATAGCCAGTTAACTCTGTCAAACGCTTTTTCAGCGTCTATACTTAACAGAGTCAAGGGTATCTTCTTTTCATGTGCCATGTGTATAGCGTGGAATATCCTGCGTGTGTTGTCTTTTCCCTCTCGACCCTGGACAAAACCAAGACAAAACATTTTTTGAGCATTCAATTAATTGAAAATAACGATTAAACTGAAACAGGCTGTTTTTCAGCTGATCCAAATTTTAGGACCACATAACTTTAAAAGGCTAAATCTGTGCAAAGATGTGGATTCATTGTCATTTTCTGTCAGGTAGTCACACGTTCTGATGGCAAAGGCAAAAAAACTCCCTTTTTGAACGTGGTCGGGTTGTTGAACTGCATAAGCATTGTCTCTCACAGCGCGCCATCGCTGCTGAGGTGGGACGCAGTAAGACAGTCATTTGGAATTTCTTAAATGATCCTGAGGGTTATGGAACAAAAGTCAAGTGGAAGACCCCAAAAAATTTCATCAGCACTGAGCCGGAGGATCCAATTGGCTGTCCGTCAAGACACTGGACGATCCTTGACCCAAATTAAGGCCCTTACATGTCCTAACTACAGCCCCATAACCATCAGACCGCATCTGAGACTGAAGGGCTTCAAAAACAGAAAACGTCTTCAAAGACCTCGTCTCATTGAACGCCACAGAACTGCTCGTTTGGACTTTGCAAGAGAGCACTAAACATGTGACATTCAAAGGTGGTCCTGTGGGTTTCCAACGTTACTGGCATGACAAGCAGATCCCACCTGAGATGTTTTCTACGCCCCACAGTGGAGGGGGTGCCATAATGGTCTGGGGTCCTTTTTCCTTCAGTGGAACAATGGAGCTTCAGGAAGTGCAGATGTCCAGATGTTGCAGAGAGCATTCCTCATGACTGAAGGCCCTCGTCTGTGTGGTAACGACTGGGTTTTTCAACAGGACAACGCTACAGTACACAATGCCCGCAGCGTGAGGGAGAGGACAGGCAGGCATCGGGGACGGCGCATGTGCGATTCAGTTACAGGATCGCGCTTGAGTCCAACGGCGCATGCGCCGCCTGTACAAGCGCGGTCCCGGCGACTGAGCCGGGTGTCAATTAGACTGCATAGAGGCGGGGTTAGGGCCAGGGGAGTTACAGCCTGGAGTGAGGGAAGGGCTACCCCCTTGACTTCTAACGTGACTTGTGGAGCTGGAGAAGAGTACTTTATAAGGCGATTTTTTTTTCATGCATATACATGCCAGAAAAGCGGGACAAGACTGTATGATAACACAATGAGGATGATCTATAAGGTACTTTTGATAGTTTATTAAGTGAAATGCAGGTGAAAGGTTCGCTTTAACTGTGCGTTGCGTGCCATATAGTGAAGCATATGAAAAACATGCTTCTTCATGGTCACTTAACGTGTTCGTTTTGCGGTAACGTGACGCACTGCATGCATTGGCCTTTATTCTTACATTAGAGAAGTACCGTATTTTTCGCAAAAGTGGGGGAAAAATAGCAGTGCGTCTTATGGGGCGAATGCTGTGACCGTCCGGTGAATAGGCTGAGAGGGAGGAGGGGCTGGGGGCCGGCATCTGTTTCTGTAATGGCAGCGGGGCCCGGTGCAGTCACTGTATTCTACTACACCGGGCCCCGCTCACTGTAGTATACGGTAATCATATCTAACTTGTGGGTATTGTTAAAGTATTCCAATCATCTTAAATCTAGCGCTGTACTACTTACTACTAACTTCTTGGCAGTCAGGAGGCCGGGGGGGCGCTCGTAGTGTAGCTCACTACGTCACGCGCCTGCTCCGCCCACTTTATGAATGAAGCAGGCACCGGGCCCCGCTGCCATTACAGAAACAGATGCCGGCCCCCATTCACTACACAGGGACACTGTTATGGGGGGGATCTGTGGATGACACATAAGATAAGATGCTATATATATATATATATATATATATATATAGGTCATTCTCAGATGCCCCCACAATGATCCCCCATAACAGTGCCACCCACAGATGCCCCCATAACAGTGCCACCCACAGACCACCATTAGTTCAAAATATATTTTTTCTTATTTTCCTCCTCAAAAACCTAGGTGCGTCTTATGGGCGAAAAATACGGTAATTAATTATAACTTTTTGTGAATTGGGACATTTAAACTTCTTCTTTTTTTTTTTTATTCCAATTTAAATCTAGTCGGAGTCGGTTAATTTTTTGCCGACTCCGACTCCAGGTACCCAAAATTGCCTCCGACTCAGACTCCACAGCCCTGCTGGGCGGGGCTAAGCTCCATTCAAGCGTCCCAGGTGTCGGACCCCCGCCGATCAGATGCTGATGATCTATCTAGAGGATAGATCATCAGTTTAAAAAAAAACTGCAGAACACCTTTAATCTCGGCGTTAGTGATTCTAAGGCCAAAGGGTTTGAACTCATATTGCCCTTCTCACAAAATCAGACAAGATGGCTTCTCCTAATGTTCATTTTCATATTGTAATCTGTATACGCCTTTATAAGATGTATTCCTTTTAGAACCAATAGTTCTGACATTTCATCAGACCAGAGAATCTTGTTTCTCACACTCCTTTTAGGTGTTTTTTTTCTTGCAAACTCATGTGTCTTTACTGATGAGAGACTTCTATCAGGCCACTCTGCCATAAAGCCCAGATTGGTGGAGTTCTGCAGTGATGCTTGATCTTTTGGAAGTTTCACCTCTCTGCACACATGGTCTTTGGAGCTCAGCTAGAGTGAGCAATTAGGTCCTTGGTCACCTCTCTTACCAAGGCCATTCTCCTTGATTATTTAGTTTGGTGGGTCAGTCAGCTCTAGAAGAGTCCTATTTTTTCCATACTTCTTCCATTTAACAATTATGGAGGCCACTGTTCTCTTGGGACATTTTATTGCAGCAGAAATTAATTGTAGCCTTATCCAGATCTTTGCCTCTACACAATGCTGTCTCTGAGCTCTACAGGCAGTTCTTTCCTCCTCATGGCTTAGTTTTTGCTCTGATATGCATTGTCAGCTGTGAGACCTTATATAGACAGGGGGTGTCTTTCTAAATCCTGTCCAGTCACCTGAATTTACCACAGATGGACTCCAGTTAAGGTGCAGAAACATTTCAAAGATGAACAAAAGAAATAGGAGGCCCCCAGATCTTCAAGTGTCGTAACAAAGGGTCTGAATACTTATGTCCAAGAGAAATAAACAAGTGTTTGCTCATTCATTGGGCAATCTGCGGCAGTATTACAATTGTGATTTTTTTAAAACACACTTAAAGGGGTATTTCTATCACATACAATGGGGGCATATCACTAGGATATGCCCCCATTGTCTGATAGGTGCGGGTCCCAGAGGTTGAATGGGGAACGGAGCGGGGAGAGCTGTGGCTGAAGGACCTCGGATTTCCCGGGGTCCGTCCACCACAAAGCGCTGCTACCATATAAGTGAATGGGAGCGCACCGCGTATGCACGGCCCCTGCTCCCATTCATTTTTATGGGGCAGACGGAAATAGCCGAGCCAGCGCTCAGCTATTTTCGGCGGCCCCATAGAAATTAATGGAGGGCGCGCATGCGCAGTGCGCCCTCCATTCATTTCCCCGCTCTGTTCTCATTGTAGGTGCGGGTGCCAGAGCTGGGACCCGCACCTATCAGACAATGGGGGCATATTTCCTAGCGATATGCCCCCATTGTCTGAGATGGCAAAAATACCTTTAAAAATCATCATTTGCCGGCAGAAGATTGTGCTGTCTAATTACGATCTGCCACCGGCAAACCACTAGACAGCATGGGGAAGAGCAATAGCATATCGATCGCTCCTTCTCATGCTGCGGAGGAGATAGCTGCATCTATTAGCAGCGGTCTCCTCTGTTATCTAGCAGGTGATTACGGAGACGGAACGCTTCCCTCCTGACAGTCGCTTGCTCAATTGCCCTGGTAATACACGCTTTAATGTATATTCCCATTGGATGGAGATGCTGCAGAATTTCTGCCACCAGACTGCGGGTGGAAAGCAACTTTTAGGGTACCTACCTACAATGCAGAATACGTGCGGTTTTTGCTCGCTGATTTTATTTATTTTTATGTGGAAAAACACCAGTTTAATACAGCACCAGCAAAGTGTATGAGACTAGACAAATCTCATGTACGCTTTGCTTTTTGATTGGGTGCAGAAATTGACCTGCTGTGCGCACTTTGAACTCTGCAGCATATCAGTTGCATTTTTCTTGTGTGGATTTGAACCTTTTCAATGGAAGGGAGAGATCTGCGGAAAATCTGCATCAAATCCGAACCAGAAAATGTGGTAAATAGTGTGGATTTATGTGCAGTTTTGTGGATTATCTGTACCGTGTGCAAATCTCATCCACATGCTTCTGGAAAAAAATTACAGTGGAATTTTAACCTATGATGAAGAGTTTAAAAGCACAGCTTGTCAATTTATGCCACTTGGATTTGACCCTTTGCAATGCATAGCATGCCGTCTGTGGCAAAGTCCACATGTAACTCACTGCAGATTTTTTGCCGAGAAATAAGTTCCGCAGCATAAATGGTCATGCTGAAGACTTCAAATCTGCACCACAGGTCAGAATATGCTGCGGTTTTTGCATGCAGCGTGTAGAAAAAGTTTTTTAAAACTATCCACTTTGCTGGTATTCACGGATTTGCCACACGGAAATCCGCAATGACAAATCTGTCATCTTGACCACACAACATGCAATCAAACCTATGCTTTGCACCTCAGCTGTGCGGAGAATGGCTTTGCATATACCATGTGGTAACTATATATTCTCTGGAGGAGGTGAAATATTGATTTTCCAGCAGTTAATAAGAAGCATCTGTTTGAAGAACATCTGCTGTTGTATTACTGCGTTCTGCCTTGTGGTTCCACTTCTTTTGTAAAACAGAGACAAGATTTATATTTTTGTAAATTTTTGGGCATGGTTTCTTCTAAATTTTTGGGCAAGTTGCGGACCCGCAAAACACAGATGCGGCCCATGTGTCTTCCGCAATTTGCGTAAAGGAACGGGAGGCCCATTATAAAAATGTCGCCGACAAGAATAGGTCATGCTCTATCCTTGCCGCGGAACTAGAGTTGTTGCGATACCAAATTTTTGATTCGGTTTCGATACCATGAAAAAGTATTGCGATACTCGATACCATTCGATACCACGCGAAAAAAATAAACAAAAAAAGCCACGTGCATTCCTCATTTTTAAAAATGGCAAATCGCGCAGTTTTTATTTTATTTTTTCTGTTCCGGCATTCACCACCTAGATTTTTTTTTTATATTTTAATAGTTTGGACTTTTCTGACGTGGCGATGTAATATGTTTATTTATATATTTTATATGTGAAATTGGGAAAAGGGGGGTGATTTATACTTCATATTTTAGTGTTTTTTTTTTTTCACTTTTTATTTAATAACTATTTCCCCCCTTAGGGGCTAGAACCTGGGATCTTTCATCCCTTTTCCTATTCACCCTGATAGATCTCTATCAGGGTGAATAGGACTCCACACTGTCCCTGCTGCTCTGTGCTTTGTGCACACAGCATCAGGGATGTTACCATGGCAACCAGGGCTTCTGTAGCGTCCTGGCTGCCATGGTAACCGATCGGAGCCCCAGGCTTACACAGCTGGGGCTCCGATCAGAAGCTGCCACTGCACCACCAATGAAGGGGAGTGGAGAGGTCCCTGTGGCCACTGCCACCAATGATTTTAATACTGGAGGGTTGAGAGGGGCCGGCGCACTGTGCCACCAATGATTTTAATGGGATGGGGGGATTGAGGGGGGGGGGGGCACACTGCACCACCAATGATTTTACCCCTTTATACAGGAGGCGGGTACTAGCAGATCAGCGGCAGTTAACTGCCGCTGATCGCAGCTCCCTGTCAGGGGCAGGGTGCCGGCAATGCGATTCTGCTGCCGGCACCCGCCTCCTGTATGTGTTAAAGACTGACTACTGTATATGAGTCCAGACTTTCACTATTAGGCCACACAGAGCGGCGCCCAGCGATGTCTCAGCACTCACCATTAGTCCTGGGCGCCGCTCCGTTCGCCCGCAGTGCCCCATTACTGTCTCCTCTCCTGCTCCACATGCTGCTGATTACTATCGGAGCGATGGGAGGAGACATCAGCTTCACTAGTGGGCGTTCCTTCTCCCTGGCTGTAGCGCTGTCCAATCGCAGCGCAGGGAAAAGGAACGCCCACTAGTGAAGCTGATGTCTCCTCCCATCGCTCCGATAGTAATCCTATCATTGGTGGCGCAGTGCGCCCGCCCCTCCTCCGCCCCTCTCTTCTCATTGCCGCCCCTCCTCCACCCCCTCTCTTCTCATTGCCGCCCCTCCTCCGCCCCTCTCTTCTCATTGCCGCCCCTCCTCCGCCCCTCTCTTCTCATTGGTGGCAGCGGCAGCAGCACAGGGGGAGGGAGGACAGCTTTCTTCTCCCCGTGCTGCTGAGAGAGAACATGAGCGCGCCGATAGCAGCGCGCTCATGTTCAGAGATACTAGACTGCGCAGAAGCGCAGCCCAGTATCGAAAAAACGGAAATCCCGGTATCGTATCGATACCGGGACAAAAGTATCGATTGGGTATCGAAATTTCGATACCCGCAACAACCCTACGCGGAACGCAACCACAGATGTCGAGAGCACACGGTGTGCTGTCCACATCTTTTGTGGCCCCATTGAAATGAATGGCAATTTTGCGGAACGGGTGCGGACCTGTTCATACGGCCGTCTGAATGGGCCCTTAGATTGGGTTATGCGGCCGTATTCAGTCAGCACCTCCTATATAAATTTTATGTTCTTGAACATTATGGAATCATTTATGAAGCACAGTCTAATGATTCTTTATGGGGAGTTTGTCATCAATCCAATTTCACTAGAAAAGCACACCGTACCGTCTACATAGAGGAGTTCTTTATGTTAGGTCAGAGGGCTCTGTGGCAAACAATATTTCTACATATTTATTATCGTCTACATTTGTAGACTGTAGGTCTTTATTTTGTTAGCTTTTGCAAGGCTAGCTGATTCTAGCTTTATGCACTTTAATAAAGTGTATTTTATATCTGTTTTCTTGCTGCATTGTGTACATGTATGGTGCAAGCTATTTCTTGCAAAGGAACTGATTTTGTGATTGGGTGTATTCATAAAAATGGCTTTTGTTCACCGATGTAGTGTATGTTCCTCATATTTGTTGCATTTTTACGTAATTTTAGTATTCACAAATATTGTTGATGTCCATTCTTTTTCCAGGAACTCACCAGTGCTCTGATGCATGTGAAGCTTCACCTCTTCGTCCAGGTGTTCACACTCGTCTTCTTCCCAACAGCAATATGGTTTTTCCTCCAAGTGCTGTCACTTACGCCCATCAATGAATGGCTGTTAAAGGGGTATGTCTTGCATCATATTCTATGGAAATTAAAAGCTGTACAAATAATTTAATTTGCTTTACTAAGGGTATGTCCACACAGGAGTTACATTAAGCAGTAAAAATCTGCCGTGGCTTTCGCTTGAGAATTCACAGGTAAATCCATGACTGATCCGCTTCAAAATCCACTTGAGTTACGTGGGAATTCGCTCATCTCTAGTGAACAACATGTTAAAAAATGCCAGAATTCAAATTTTCGTTCATGTTGCCTCCTAGAAAAACAGAATAAATAATGATAAAAAAACAGGCGTGTGCAGCTCAAAAAGAAAGCTTGCCCTACAAAACACAAGCCCTCCTAGGGCCCCAAAATATTATTATTATTATTATTTTTTTAAAGTCCAGTTCACACAAATGGCAATATTGTGGTGCTACTATTAACGCCTTTTCTTAGAAGGGTTGTCCAGGGCTTGATATTGATGGTTTGTCCTCAAGGGGTTTGATACCCTGCACCCCGGACAATCTACTGTAACTCTCACTGCTACTACACAGCTTCGTCCATTGTGTAGTGGACCGAGCAGTTCCAGTGCTGAGGCTACAAGGTGTAGGGTGTCCTGAGGATAGGCCATCACTATCACAATCCTGGACAACCTCGTTAAAGGGATTATGCCATGATTAATGTAAAAAATGAAAATCATCATGTAGTACATGACAATCTGTTTCTGACACCAGCCCTGTATCTCACGTGAAACCAGAGATCTCCCCATTCATTTCTCCAATTATTCTGCTAGATTTATTTGAGACTGGCTGCTCAGGGGGTGTATCCTTTCTCAGGGCATGTTCTTTCTGCTGCAGTTCTTCCCCTGTAACTGCCACAGCTTCTAATAGAAGATAAGGCTGGTTGCAATTGAAGATTTAAACTGAGCATGTGCGACCACCTCAGTGCAGTATGTAGCATAGAAATAAGGAAAAGAACAAACAGCAGGTGGCGCTATATAGATACATTTTATTGAATAGCTCAGTGGATATGGTAAATTTATAATTATATTCAGATGGGTCGAAAAATGTAAATCTTTTTTTTGTGGCACTTCTCCTTTAAGTGCAGTAAATTACACGGTTCCTTAGTAGAATACTACACATTGCTGTTTTAGTCAAAACCTTTTTTTATTCACAGAATTATCATAACTACATTTCCAGTGTTGCTATTATCCATACTTTGAATGTATTCCTATTATTAAATGGTCCTACATGTAAAGGTTCACAAAAGAAAACCCAAGCAAAATTGGAAGAAAAAAAAAGGCGACTTTGGAGAATAACAAATGTATGTGCTTTAACTGTGCACGCAGAGTAAAATATTTAAAAGTCTTCCTATTGCTGATGTTTCTGATTTATGTTAATTTTCTGTGGCTAGATGACGAGGAGGAAGGATTAAGATGTCAAGAGAAATTAAGCTAACCACATCAGCCAATCAGTTGCATTCATCACGTGGAGCGTGAAACCTTCTTATATTTAAATCGGATCGTCTCATGTGTGACACTGAGCTCTTCGTTAAGCGCTAATAAGTGTCCTTTATTCCCATTCCACTGCAGACATACAGTCTTCCCTTCTGCTGTCCCCATGTCAAGAATACTTTCGAAATTGGCCCCTTATAATCATTTCAAGTGCTTAATGTGTTTCAGATTTTTAACTGGTAACTCCCTTAGGATTTGAAAGGCTGGATGAATATAGCAGGGGATCATGGAAAAGATTCAAACCTTCATTGAATTACAACTCTCAAAGAAAGAGAGAATGATGGGGCCAGCTCCCAAAGACAATAGTGAGAGATGTACGAGTGCATTAAATCATTCCAGTTCATTTATATTCTCCTCTATGGCCTGGCAGGATCAAAAAACTGAACCTTGCTATTATACTAGTTATATAAAAAGTTACTTAATGGCAATGTGTCACCTATCATTTTTTTTGCCTTTTGGTGTTTTGTTAAAACCAGATAGTGACACACAGCCTTTTTTTAATCTGTTTAATCTTTTATGTTTTTTTAAATATTTTTTTTAAAATTCTGTTTCCTGAGCTTGATAATGAGGGCAGCCACCTTGCCCGAGCTGTTCTTAACAGCATTTAAAAATATGCTTTACAGCACCATGGGCCATAGACACAATGGACAGGAGATAACCCCATGACTTCTATGGGAGATTTTCTTTCTTGCCATGTTCTGTGACCTGTGTAGAGGTCAGGAGGAAGTAGATAAGTGGTGATATCATTGTGAATGGTGGATCCTCTGTGTCTCTCTATCTATCTATCTATCCTCAACATTGAAATTACAACACCAAGAAGGACATAATGGTAAGGTATTCAGATTGTAAACAGCAAGTGACGACAATGTCTTTAAAGTGCTGCTGAACATGCTAGCACTATATACACCTAGAAGGACAAGGTGTAAGGTTATGCAATTTGAGGAGGTAGCAGGTTTTGCCAAGATCTGCAGATGATCACATTTTCAAGCACCTAGCTCCAATCTGTGGCATGTGGGAGGGGCATACAAGCCAGATTGAAAGCAAAGTTTTTTAACCACAGGAAATGCCAGAAATTCTGATGGAGTCGTGTGAAATGAATGTGTCTGTCATTCTGATCCTGCCTATAATAACATGAGATGACTGCTGAAAATTGATCTCTGCAGACCAAGAAGTGGTGCCTGTTATTAGGCTTAGTGACCAGTGCAAAAACTCCAGGATTTAAGTTTTTTTTCAACAGAGATAGTGACATGGAAAACTAAAAATATCCATAAAAATTATTTTAAAATGTGTTTAACATAACTTGATTCAAACAGTATGTAATTTTCTGATGACCTCTTCCTTTTATAAGTGTTTTCTTGGACTTCTTGATGACCTATCCCCTGTAATGGTCATCCGTATCCGATCTGAGGGGGTTTGACTCCTGGCACTCTACCGGTTAGCTGTTGGATGTGGCTGCAGTGCTTGAACGATTGCTGCATCCTCTTCCTTGGCCTATGACAAAACGTCTTTCAGTCTCTTTGTGCAACGCAGTCCCGTTCAGGTGAATGGAGATGGGACTGAGTTGCAATACCAAGCACAGCCACTACACAATGTATGGTGCTGTGCTTGGTATACTATGATAAGGCTGCAGCACACGTCCAAGCACTGCAAACCCATCAACATGCTAATTGTGGGGGTGCTTGGAGTCAGACCTCCAACAATCAGATATTGATAACCTTGGTCCTTTAGGATTGATGGACTGCCCACTGATAGTGCCCTGAAATCCAAGAAATCAGAATGCAGTTTCACAGGATAGCAGTTCTTGTAGGGTGGTTTTCCTCTAAATGCTCGAGCCAGTCATGTAGCTGCTATCCTGGAAGACTACCCTGTAAAACCATACTCTCACTTCCTAAAAGCTAGAGTTATTTGTCTTCCCCATAGCTTGTATTGTTGCATTTTTTGCTGTCCTGAATTTTATATATTCCCCACGAGTTGTCTTTCTGCATATCTCTAGCGGGGCTATGCAATCAAGATCTACATACATGAAAGTGATTTTCCATTGGTAGCCCACTTTACAGTCAGAATAAAAATGTAGTATTTCTGCATAATTTTAAGATGGAAAACAAAAGAAGGCAAGTCTGAAAGGTTAAGGCGCACTGCTGAAAAACAAAAATCTGATTTACTCCAAACTGAATCTGCACAAAATCTTTATTGCATCACTTGTGTAATACATCATCAAAATTAAATTTTGGATTCTACATCTATGCCTACCAGCACATGACTGTACAATAGATCATTTTTCAACTCTTTTTGTATTACCAGGGTTTGCAATGTACTGCAGTCTCCCTTAGCACAAATGATTATGAGAGCTGTTCAATTTCTCCCTAAGGGAGCTATATATTCAATGCTGTTTAGGTAGAAGCGAGAATAGGGATTGTGGTCAGCACAATTAGCTATTGCTATGATACTCAGGGGCCTTGTTGTGTATTGGTTGCGATAAGTATAAGAAATTGATCATTTAAGGCAATTAAGGGAAATATGTTAAAGTAAGAAATCTAGCTGTAAGGGTAGATACTTACGGGCAGTTCTGTTGTGGCAGTGGGCCCCATCATTACCGAACCGCAGTAAAACCACATGTAAATGTGTACATTTGTGTTGTAGTTGGGGGTTTAGCTCACAGATCTGGTTAGGCATTTACTGTATACATGTACAGTGACAATACTGTGTACTATCTGCAAAAAAAGGGGGTTAGTCAGCACCTCCCAGTGCGCAGGTGCACGCCGCCATGGCAAAGACCTAGAGGAAAAAAAGAGACGATGCAGCAGCACCCTGCAAATCAGATAAAGTACAATAATGCCAAAAATTATAGTGCTAATGCTACGCTTATTTATAAAGTGAGATGCTTGGCCAATGCATTTTGTACAAAACCATCTGAGCCCGTCTGCCGTACGTCAAGGCGATCTCTGTTAGACGGGTCCTAACACTAAATACTACCTGTTATGCGACCATAATGGCCGCCATAAAGTTCAGGGAGTGTTGGATCCACATGCATGCTTGATCCACTCTGCTTTTTACCATTTTTAGTGCCATAATGGCCTCCATTACAAGGGATGCAGGTACCAACATGCATGCCGAGCCCACTCAATACCTTTCCTTGTGCCAGACATTCATTGGAAGCTGTCTGGCACAAGGAAAGGTATGGAGTGGGCTCGGCATGCATGTTGGTACCTGCATCCCTTGTAATGGAGGCCATTATGGCACCAAAAATGGTAAAAAGCAGAGTGGATCCAACACTCCCTGAATTTTATGGCGGTCATTATGGCGCATAACAGGTAGTATTTAGTGTTAGGAACCGTCTAACAGACATCGCCTTGATGTACGGCAGACGGGCTTAGATAGTTTTGTACAAAATGCATTGGCCAAGCATCTCGCTTTATAAATAAGCGTAGCATTAGCACTATAATTTTTGGCATTATTGTACTTTATCTGATTTGCAGGGTGCTGCTGCATTGTCTCTTTTTTTCCCCCTCTAATACTGAGTACTAGTCATTGGAAAGAATGTCACTCATTATGTGCTGTTTGGTTAAGACATACATTTTGTTGCTATGCAAATATTTATTTTTTTAAGATTAACTACACTAAAATTATTTTAATTCATTATAGGTAGGTGGCCTGGTAGTTGCCAGGTTTTGAGATATTACTATATAAATAAAAATGAAAAATAAACCATACCCGCCCTCGAGTCCCGGCTGCTCTTTGCTTCCTGGTCCTGGCTAGATACATCAGAAACCCCTGAAAAGGACGATTCAGCAAATCACTAACTAAGCCCTCATGTACACAACTGTATTTTTGGCCCACGTCCAGTCCGCTTTATTTTTGCAGACTGCATGTGGGCCCATTCATTTCTATGGGTCTACATTACAAAAACCATGTGCTGTCTGTCCGCATCTGTGTGGCCATTCCGCAAATTATAGAACATGCCCTATTTTTGTCCATTTTGCTTTGTCTGTTCTGGTGAAGAGAGTGTGTGAAAATAGCAGCATACACTCGGCCATTATCCATATTTTGCAGATCCGCGGCTTGCATATCTCAAAATGGATATGGTCATGTGGATGAGGCCTAAGACGGGTCATTGCTACACTACATCCCATGACTGGCTGAGCAGGCATTTCCAGTGTGTCCAGCTGGGACCCAACCAGCATTGGAACAGCAGCAGTGGGTTGGTGAGGGTGAATATGGCTTTTAACCCTTTGTTGTGAACAATTCTCCATAAATCCCCCTTTAAGTACACTCACTTGTATAAAACCTTCAGGATGAAAGTTCAAAATAAAACGTTCACCCAATCTTCTATAGCTTCTCTAAAATTCCACATTATATAGAATTTCTGTGCTGTAAACAAGTGCTGGACTATCAAAGGCACATTAAAATGTAAGAAAGGACTGCATTGTAAGAACTGGGGACATTAGGGATTAGGGGTCTGCAACATTTTAATATGTATGGTCAGCTTTGTGTTTTGGGTGTGTGATGGGAGTACGCTATGGAACTACCCCTTATTTTCTGAAGACCTGGATTTGTTTTTGTACGGACAGTGAAATGTGTCTTCGTTACATTGCTACTTGTACTTCCAGTGTCCATAAGGTGAGAGGAAAGCAGTTGGAAGGAGATGCTCTCTGTAGGATGCTCTCTAGTGGACATGTTATTTTATATTGTTTTATTATGACCCATTTATGAGAAGATAAGTGTACCTTTTCAGTTCCTTACAAACTGTTTTGAAGAGCTATGTTTTTTCTTTTCCTAATTGGAGTTATGTTTTTGCAGTCTACAGACGGTGAGCTGTATGCCCCCACCGGTCTCCTCAGCAGTCATTTTGACCAAAGCTGTTGGCGGTAATGAGGTGAGTGCTTCAGATATATATTTGTTTCTCTTGCCTCTCTTACACCATCCCATGATACCAGATTGATGAATTCAGATGTATAATCCTCATACATGGATTCCATAGAAAGTGAAATTGAGCTGAAAAAGGACACAAGCTCCAAAAAATACTTGAACTTCTTGAGAAGAACAAATTATTAGTGTGTACAAGTGCTTTTCTACTCTGCAGTCCAATAATTTAGTGTGGATGGGTTTTGTATTAATGCTTTATTGCTTTTCTTTACGAAGTTCTCAGTGGAACTTTAAATTCTTTTACCCTACCAAAATCATAGTAGGACAGGAGTTCTTTAAGGTGGCCATACATACTACATATGTCGGCTAATCACTCTGATTTCGGTGGGATACACTGACAATCTAAACTGTGGTAAGGAACAAAGATCCATCATACTTGTTACTTTATTCAATCAAAGTAGTACATTTCTATGGGGGAGTCAGCAGAGATGGCCTTCATTTTCTTATGGCTATTTAAATGGATTGTCCAGCTGTCTATTTTTACTGCTTTCTGGGCCTGTGTTTTGTTTTTTTGTTTTTTATATTTGCTGGACAACTAGATTAATTTTTGTGAATCACCAAATGGTCAATGCCTATATAACCTTGACTATAAGTTCCAATATAAATTGATCATTGAACACATATCAGATGTTAAACATTAGATAATTTCATGAGAAAATTAACTCCATTAGAACTTGATGGCAGCAATGCATCTCAAAAAAGTTGGGACGGGACAACAAAAGTCTGAAAAAGTGAGTGGTACGAATAGCTGCAGGAGCAATTTGCTACCAAGTCACATGACTGGGTATAAAAAGAGCATATTACAGAGGCAGAGTCTCTCAGAAGCAAAGATGGGCAGAGGTTCAACAATCTGCGAAAAAACTTTGTCTACAGATTGCAGAACAATTTCAGAAAAATGTTCCTCAACATAAAATTGCGCAGACTTTCAATATCCCACCATCTAACGTACATAATATCATCAAAAGATTCAGAGAATCTAGAGAAATCTATATGCGCAAGGTACAAGGCCGATGGTCAATATTGGATGATATACAGGGCCTCAGATGGCACTGAATTAAAACGGGCATGATTCGGTATTGTAAATCGCTGCATGGGCTCAGAAACACTTTCAGAGATCATTGTCTGTTTACACAGTTCGCCGTACAATCGACAAATGTAAGTTAAAGGATAACTGTCATATTTTCATTAAAAAAAAACAATTTTAGCATATGTTACTGCTGCAGCAGCATTATCATAGCATAAAGCAATCTTTAGTTTCTTCACTTACCACTGTTTTTCTTGAGTTTTTCCCATAGTTACGGCTGTTTTAAATCCTACATTATGAGGATCTGCTCAAGATTGTATCCTCTGCTAGTTCTCTGAGGCCAAAACTGCATTCCCTCAGGTCACATACACACTTGCGGTAGCCAGCAGCTTCCTGTCAGCCAATCAGATTGGATTACTGAGAGACACGCCTCCTCACTCTGAAGCCTAATGCAGGCATGTAGTGTGAAGGACCGCCCCTCCGACTTCCTGTCTTCTTAGCCAGAGACAGAAAAGCCATAGCAACAGTCTTTTAAGGGAGCAGTGGAAAGGGACAAGAGACATTAATGAAAGCTGTTATTATAAGGTAATTACAGATCTTTTGGCAATCATTGACAGACTAACTCAGGTATACATGCCTAGCTGTAATAAACTAGCAAATAAAATAAAAATATGACAGTTATCCTTTAAAGATGCATCATGCAAAGAAGGAGCCATATGTCAACACGATCCAGAAACATTGCCGGCCTCTCTTAGCCAAAGCTTTTTTAAATGGACTGAGGCAAAATAGAAAACTGCTCTGTGGTCAGATGAATCAAAATTTGAAATTTATTTTTCTAAACCACAGATGCCATGTTCTGCAGACTCAGGAGGAGAGGGACCATCCAGCTTGTTATTAGAGCACAGTTCAAAAGCCTGCAATCTCTGATGCTATAGGGTTACATTACTACCTGTGGGGAGGCCAGCTTAGGCTACTTTCACACTAGCGTTCAGAGCGGGTCCGTCTGATGTTTCATCAGACGGATCCGCTCCTATAATGCAGACGTTTGCATCCGTTCAGAACGGATCCGTCTGCATTATAACTTAGAAAAATTTCTAAGTGTGAAAGTAGCCTGAACGGATCCGTCCAGACTTTACATTGAAAGTCAATGGGGGACGGATCCGTTTGAAGATTGAGCCATATAGTGTCATCTTCAAACGGATCCGTCCCCATTGACTTACATTGTAAGTCTGGACGGATCCGCTTGCCTCCGCACGGCCAGGCGGACACCCGAACGCTGCAAGCAGCGTTCAGGTGTCCGCCTGCTGAGCGGAGCGGAGGCTGAACGCCGCCAGACTGATGCATTCTGAGCGGATCCGCGTCCACTCAGAATGCATTAGGGCAGTACGGATGCGTTCGGGGCCGCTTGTGAGAGCCTTCAAACGGAGCTCACAAGCGGAGCCCCGAACGCTAGTGTGAAAGTAGCCTTACACTTCTGGAAAGGCGCTATCAATTCTGAACAGTATATGTAGGTTTTAGAACAGTGTATGGTCCCAGACAGCGTCTCTTTCAGGGAAGGTCTTGCATATTTCAGCAAGACAATGCTAAAGCACATACTGCATCCATCACAAAAGCATGGCTTTTCAGAAGAATTGTCCTGGTGTTGAACTGGCCTGCCTGCAGTCCAGACCTTTCACCAATAGAAAACACTTGGCGCATCACAAAAAACGAAACCCAAGCTTGTTGAGCAGCTAGAATCCTTCATCAGACAAGAATGGGACAACATTCCTCTCCCAAACTCCAGGAATTAGTCTCCTCACTTCCCAGAGGTTTACAGACTGTTGGATGAAGATGGGATGCTACACAATGGTAGACATGGCCCCGTGCCAATTTTTTGAGGCTAGTTGCTGCCATCAAATTCTAAATGAGTTAATTTTTTTCATGAAATCGTAATATGTCTCACTTTCAACATCTGATATTTATTCTATGATCTCTTCTGAATAAGATATTGGTCTATGAGATTTGTAAATTGTTGCATTTTTTTATTTACATGTTACAGAGTTAAAACTTTTCTGGAATTGGGGTTGTATATAAACACCACAGAAAAATCTGGAGTCTAATTAATCTAAAAGTACTGATAAATGCAAAAGAACAAAAGCAGTGATACAGGGTCGCACAATACATAATCATAGATTCAAATGGAAACTTGGATGCAAATAGTAAGTTCAAGGCCCTATACTGAATCAACTCTAAGTGGAGGTCACCCAGTGAATGACATAAGTATAGGGCAGATATGAAGAGTAACAAGTATATACAGCAAGAACTGCTTACCAGCATATTCAGTGTGAACCCTGCTCCCCTCCACACATTTCGCACAGCTCTATCAGTTATTCACTTGCATGACAGAGTTTGGAGCTTTAAAGGTGTTATCCAATTTCAAGAAAACCCCCCCCATATGTGCCAGGCTCCTCACCTGTAATATACTTACCCCGCTACCGGCGCCGCTCCTGGTCCCCGTACCGCCGATGCTGCTGCTCCCTGCACACGGATGAAAACATCGGGTGTCGGGGAGGGGGAGCAGCCAGTGGCAGACAGGGACGAGCCTCCCTAGCATCACTGGTGACGCTAAGGAGGTTCATCCCCGTCCCTGCCTGCCATTGGCTGCTCCCCCCCGACACTGGATGTTTTCATCCGTGTGCAGGGAGAAGCAGCATCGGCGGTGCGGGGACCAGGAGCGGCGCCGGGAGCGGGGTAAGTATATTACCGTTGAGGAGTCTGGCACATATGGGGGGGTTTTCTTGAAATTGGATAACCCCTTTAAGGGGTCTTCCAACATCTAAAAAAAAAATTGCCAGAAAGCAGGTGGCTGTACTACAAAACCTTTCTTACCTTCTAGAGGACCTGTCACCAGGAAACACAGTGCAATCTGCAGGCAGCCTGTTATAGAGCAGAAGGAGCTGAGCAGATTGGTATATAGTTTTATGGGACAAGGTTTTATAGATTTATGTCTTCGCTCAGTTGTACATGGAGGCCGTCTTATCAATGACTGTCAAATAGCTCTGTATACACGCTTATGCCTTATTCACACAGTCAGTGTTCGGTCAGTGATTTCCTTCAGTGAGTTTGAGCCGAAACTCTGGCTCTAAAGAAAGAACAGGAGCCGATCTTTCCATTATACCTGATCTCAGTGTAGGCTCCACTAAGGCCTCTTTCAGACGGGCGTTGCGGGAAAATGTGCGGGTGCGTTACGGGAACACCCGCGAATTTTCCGCGTGAGTGCAAAACATTGTAATGCGTTTTGCACTCGCGTGAGAAAAATCACGCATGTTTGGTACCCAAGCCCGAACTTCTTCACAGAAGTTCGGGCTTGTGATCGGTGTTTTGTAGACTGTATTATTTTCCCTTATAACATGGTTATAAGGGAAAATAATAGCATTCTGAATACAGAATGCATAGTTAAATAGCGCTGGAGGGGTTAAAAAAAAAAAAAAACCTTAGTCCACTTGATCGCGGAGCCCGGCATCTCCTTTGCTGAACAGGACCTGTGGTGACGTCACTTCGGTCATCACATGATCCATCACATGATCCATCACCATGGTAAAAGATCATGTGATGGATCATGTGATGACCGGAGTGACGTCACCACAGGTCCTGTTCAGCAAAGGAGACAGAAGGAGATGCCGGGCTGCGCGAGCAAGTGGATTAAGGTGAGTTAAATTATTATTTTTATTTTTTTTAACCCCTCCAGTGCTATTTAACTGCATTCTGTATTCAGAATGCTATTATTTTCCCTTATAACCATGTTATAAGGGGAAATAATAATGATCGGGTCTCCATCCCGATCGTCTCCTAGCAACCGTGTGTGAAAATCGCACCGCATCCGCACTTGCTTCCGGATGCTTGCGATTTTCTCGCAACCCCATTCACTTCTATGGGGCCTGCGTTGCGTGAAAAAAGCTGAATATAGAGCATGCTGCGATTTTCACGCAACGCACAAGTGATGCGTGAAAATCACCGCTCATGTGAACAGCCCCATAGAAATTAATGGGTCGGTATTCAGTGCGGGTGCAATGCATTCAACTCGCGCATTGCATCCGCGCGGAATACTCGCCCATGTGAAAGGGGCCTAATGGTTTTGGCTCTCAATAACTGATTGAAATAACTGACGTGTGAATGAGACGTTACAATTGCTGGTAACAGCCGAGTAGGCCGCCTTGGAAACATGGACACGATTGTTTATACACTGCTTAAAAAAAATAAAGGGAACACTTAAACAACACAATGTAACTCCAAGTCAATCACACTTCTGTGAAATCAAACTGTCCACTTAGGAAGCAACACTGAGTGACAATCAATTTCACATGCTGTTGTGCAAATGGGATAGACAACAGGTGGAAATTATAGGCAATTAGCAAGACACCCCCAATAAAGGAGTGGTTCTGCAGGTGGTGACTACAGACCACTTCTCAGTTCCTATGCTTCCTGGCTGATGTTTTGGTCACTTTTGAATGCTGGCGGTGCTTTCACTCTAGTGGTAGCATGAGACGGAGTCTACAACCCACACAAGTGGCTCAGGTAGTGCAGCTTATCCAGGATGGCACATCAATGCGAGCTGTGGCAAGAAGGTTTGCTGTGTCTGTCAGCGTAGTGTCCAGAGCATGGAGGCGCTACCAGGAGACAGGCCAGTACATCAGGAGACGTGGAGGAGGCCGTAGGAGGGCAACAACCCAGCAGCAGGACCGCTACCTATGCCTTTGGGCAAGGAGTAACAGGAGGAGCGCTGCCAGAGCCCTGCAAAATGACCTCCAGCAGGCCACAAATGTGCATGTGTCTGCTCAAACGGTCAGAAACAGACTCCATGAGGGTGATATGAGGGCACGACGTCCACAGGTGGGGGTTGTGCTCACAGCCCAACACCGTGCAGGACGTTTGGCATTTGCCAGAGAACACCAAGATTGGCAAATTCGCCACTGGCGCCCTGTGCTCTTCACAGATGAAAGCAGGTTCCCACTGAGCACATGTGACAGACGTGACAGAGTCTTGAGACGCCGTGGAGAACGTTCTGCTGCCTGCAACATCCTCCAGCATGACCGGTTTGGCATTGGGTCAGTAATGGTGTGGGGTGGAATTTCTTTGGAGGGCCGCACAGCCCTCCATGTGCTCTCCAGAGGTAGCCTGACTGCCATTAGGTACTGAGATGAGATCCTCAGACCCCTTGTGAGACCATATGCTGGTGCGGTTGGCCCTGGGTTCCTCCTAATGCAAGACAATGCTAGACCTCATGTGGCTGGAGTGTGTCAGCAGTTCCTGCAAGACGAAGGCATTGATGCTATGGACTGGCCCGCCCGTTCCCCAGACCTGAATCCAATTGAGCACATCTGGGACATCATGTCTCGCTCTATCCACCAACGTCACGTTGCACCACAGACTGTCCAGGAGTTGGCAGATGCTTTAGTCCAGGTCTGGGAGGAGATCCCTCAGGAGACCATCCGCCACCTCATCAGGAGCATGCACAGGCGTTGTAGGGAGGTCATACAGGCATGTGGAGGCCACACACACTACTGAGCCTCATTTTGACTTGTTTTAAAGGACATTACATCAAAGTTGGATCAGCCTGTAGTGTGTTTTTCCACTTTAATTTTGAGTGTGACTCCAAATCCAGACCTCCATGGGTTGAAATATTTGATTTCCATTTTTTTATTTTTTGTGTGATTTTGTTGTCAGCACATTCAACTATGTAAAGAACAAAGTATTTCAGAAGACTATTTAATTAATTCAGATCTAGGATGTGTTATTTTTGTGTTCCCTTTATTTTTTTTGAGCAGTGTACTATAATGACCAAAAACTCTAATAATATTTCTCACAATGGCTCAGGCTGGATGATAAATGGGGTGCATCTTTAGATAGTGCCATTGTTTTCACTAAGTCACACCCATTTCACACCCTTGTCACATCCCTTCCTTGTCGAGCGAGACACACAAAAGGGGGTGATTTATCATTTTCCTGCGCCTCTTTTTGTGTCTTTTTTAACCCCACAGTAATCAGCCTGTTTGGGGCATTAATGACTAAGTGATTTCTTTCATTTTTTTCATCGTCACTTTCCAAGAGCTATAATGTTTTTATTTTTCTGTCCATGTAGCATTATGAGGGCTTGTTTTTTGCAAAACAAGTTGTTTTTAATGGCATTTTGGGATACACAACACTTACTGGTTAACTTTTATTAACTCTTTCTGGGATGGGGGCCTGGATTAAAAACTGCAATACTGCCACTGAGTTTTTATGTTAAACTAAGTTTAGAAATTGTGCTGCGTTCATTTTTCAGCATAATGCCATGATAACTTTACTCTCTGGGTTAGTATGATTACAGCAATACCAAATACGTGGAGTTTTTTTTTTATGTTTTACTTCTTTTGCACAATAAAAACACTTTTTAACAAAGACCCATAACTTCTTTATTAATAGTTATACAGAGCTATGTAAGGACTTGAATTTTGCAGGATGAATTGTGCTTTTATTTTTGATAATTTTTGTATACATAATACTTTTTGATCACTTTAAAAAAAAAAAAATTCTAGTGGACAATATGCAAAAAACAGCAATTCTTATTTTTTTACTGCGTACATCATATGGAATAAATCACATGATTGCATAGTGCGGGTTGTTACGGACGCGGCCATACCAAATATGTGGTCGGGATTTTTTTTTTTGATTTTTTTTTTTTAATGGAGGTGTGTTTTTTAAAATGTAATAAACAATAAATGTGGTCTGCCACATTTATCCTCATTTACGCCTGATTTCAGACACAAATGAAGACCGAAATCTACAGCATCTCTGGGCGGTAGTAGATTTCATTCTGGTGCACGTACTGCTGGAGAATGCACCTAATGTAGTATGTGGCATGCTCCTTGTCATAAATTAGTTGCATCCTCCGTCAGTGCTGGAGATTTCAAAGAATGACCTAAAACGCTGGTCTTTGATACATTTTCTCCAAAGTGTCTAACGCCTAATAAATGTGGTGCAAAGCATAGACAGTATTCTAGCACATCTAGCTTAGTAGATCACCCCCACGGCCACTCAACAGAGTCCCTTATGTGAAAGAAACTGTGAACTCCATTATTTTTTTGTTAACACACTGGGGCAGCTATGCTAAGACTAGTGTTTATAAGAGGCACAGGCCTCTTGATAAATTTGCCACATTTCCATTGCATGCGCCAGAAGTTGAAATCCACACCAGCTATGAACTGGCATAGATCATTTCTGCCAGTTTCTGGCATAAATGATAGTAAATCCATCTGGCTATGGAGGCCAGGGCCCTTGCACTAAGCCCTTCTGGCTTCTCTAGCCACTTTTACGGCTACACTGCGACATTTGTCAATGATGACTTTTCCATTGATTCTAATCCATTACATTTCCATTGACTATAAAGAAGTGACTCGCCTGCGACTTTGTTTTTGCAGCCAAATCACAGTCGTAAAATAGTCGTGCGACAGCAAGTTGCAGACAAGTTACACACATTTCTTTGTCTCGTTTTTTTTCTGCGATTTGGTGACTCACAAGACATTTCGGCCTGTAGCCTTAGTTGTAAAAGTGCAGAGTGAAGTGAAAAGTTGCAAATGTGGCATGCCCCATAATATGCATCTTTTTACGCCACAATAGTAGTAATCTCTAAATAGATATACCGTATGACTGTGGGTAAAAATAATACATAAAAGCCTGTAAAACAGTTACATAATGTAACAAGGAGCCTTGTAAAACTCCGCACTCTCCGGCCTCCTAGCTATATCTCCCTAGCATATAACAACTAATTGCTCTCTACAATGATTCTAAGACAATTAACACTTTAGGGCAAGAACTAATAGTAACAAGCCCGAAATATCCTACAGATTGGTGCAGCTTCTATTTGATGGGAATTATTAATATTTTTCTGAGAGCTAATGGAATAATGAACTACTGCTGATTACCAGTTCCGCTGTGCCGCCCAAAGGCACAACTGGCGAGAATCTCATACATGTTTGAACACTGAGCTGTTGTTTGACGTGTCTCGGGTCATTTCAAGTTGTTCATCTACTTCTCGCATACGCCGAGTGGGTTAACAATCCTCCTAGTGAGCACTGCTAACATACACTCCTTTTGTTAGGACCCTCTTGTCTCTTTGTCATTTTTTTCCGATCTATAATCCTTTGGGGCTGGATTAGTCTAAAACAGCAAAGTAGCCAGATGTCTGATTCTGAGACAGTCCCAGAGGCCAGCTACGGTAGGCAACTGAATTCGTTCAGGGTTGCAGATCAAAGGTACCTGAGACTTACTTATGGGCACGTAATTTGTGTCACATCTATTATCATCAGACAGAAAAGAATCCATGACACTTATTATTGGTATGAGTGTGAAAATCAAACGTTTTTTTTTTCTGTGAATTTTTAAATGTATTTTCAATAAATTGTAAATCTGATCTGTAATCTATTTGTTGATTGCATTGATAGCATGGATCTTATTTTACGTCTCTCACCCTTTCGATAATATCTGGTACATTTCTGCCCTGTCTGCTCAAATATAATTATTGATATCTTCTTCTAATTAGTTCCCAATGTTCCCAAACGGACTTGTCAGTGAGGAAGAGTGCTGATATTCCTAATGTGACTAGATAGCCACTCCAGAGACCTCGCTTATAACACTCAAGAACTCCGCCTTGCATAAATTTTGTATGTGGCTATTAGTTGCCATCAATTTCTAGAGCAGGATAGCAATTCTCAATTGTCCTTGTTTTTTCCCTGCTTCTGTACTCCGGGCTTTTTGATCTTTCTTCATCCACAACTGCCACTTGTGCTTCCAAGACCTTACCTTCTTTACTGCTGCAATATTAGAAACAGTCAATGCTTTTCCAAGACTTTTTGTGTGGCTCACTTAAGTGTGTGAGCTAGTAGTGGCTGACTAGCTGCTGTGATGCCTACCATACACTGTGCACACAGAGCATGGATGACATTGTACAGTGGCACTGAGCATTGTAGCAGTTAATCCAGCCTAGGGGTTAGATAGAAAACTTACTAGAGCCAGCAGCAGCATCTCTTTGTTTGCACTGCCTCTGTGTCCCTCCAGCAGCTCCTACTAAGAATGTGAATGGAGCGGCAGTGGCATATGTTTAACTGCTGCATCATTCAAACTCGGGGCATGAGGCTCCTAATTTTGTGAACAGTGGGAGTCCTAGTAGTGGACAATTATCAGCTATCCTGTGGAGAGTTGGTAAGCGTTGATTCTAGGAAAAACTCCCTAAAGTGACTATTCACATACGATAGCTGTATTTCAGTTATTTTACCGAACTCCACCATTTGGGATTGCAGCACCCATCTAGCAGCAGATTATCTCCTACACGAATAAAGGTTCAGTTAAAGGCATTTTTTGCTATCCAGCAGGCCTCGCACACCTACCTTATTTACCCATGACATGCCCCTAGAAGAATGTTTGTAATATACCCTTCCGAATTTGAGTGGATCGGCCTCTTGGGAACCCGATCAAGGGATGCTCCTCTTCTGAAAATCCTGCTTCTTCTGATGTCACATCATTTACTTGGTTTGTAGCCTGAGCTATGGACAGGACGTCACTTCTGGTGTGGATAGGGAGCCAGAACTATTCCTGTCCCTGGAGCATGTGCAGATGAGGTGGATTCAGGAGTGTTTGCACATGTACCAAGGAGAAGAATAGTTTTGGTCCGATCTACAGTGCAAGTGACGTCACTTCCATTACCAAAACAGTAAGTGTATTACAAGCTTTCTTCTACAGATGTGTTATTTGTAACTAAGATGGCATTTCAGGACCTGCTGGCTTCTGAAGTATAAAAAAATATATAAAAATCACTGAATAAAGTGGCCTAAATGGGAGGAAATACTCAACCCCAAACACTGTAGGGTGTTTATAATCGGGGGAGCAATTCCTCCGCAAGTGATCCGTTGCTAACGGAAATCCCCAGATAAAATGCATTCAATGGAGGATGTCGGCAGCGGACCACATGCACTACAAAAACATCCTACACAAGATGAAATTATGTGTGGATGAAAATATAAAAATACATAAATCACTGAAAAAGGGTGCACCACAATAATATGCGACTGACGGCACTGGCTAGACCTTCACGCTGATGTTAAAAGCTGAGACTTTAGCCAATATCTTCCAGTCAGGAACATATCGGAGCCCTGCACATCCCGTCAAGGAGTCTGTGTGGCGTGGGTCCTACCACTAAACTACCTATCGTGTGTGAACACAGTCTGATAGGTGCTAAGTACCGACTCACAGTCGCATATTGTTGTGGTGCACCTTTTTTCAGTGATTTTTGTTTATTTTTTTTTTTTATATTTTCATCCACACATTATTTCATCTTGTGTAGGATGTTTTTGTGGTGCATGTGGTCCGCTGCTGGAATCCTCCATTGTATGCATTTTTGCTGGGGATTACCGTTAGCAACGGATCACTTGCGGAGGAATTGGTCCCCCGATTTATAAACACGCTACAGGGTTTGGGGTTGAGCATTTCCTCCCATTTAGGCTACTTTAGGCCTAATGCACACGACTGTTGTTTGCTTCCGCGTCCGTTTCGCCGATTTTAGCATTTCAGGTGCGGACCCATTCATTTCTATGGAGCCGTTGAAAATGTGGATAGTGCACCGTTTGCCTTCCGCGTCCGTGGTTCCAGTCCGTCAAAAAAAATATAACCTGTCCTATTCTTGTCCGCGGAAAACGGTTCGCGGACCCATTCAAGTCAATGGGACCGCTAAAAAACGCGGAGGCACACAAGATTGTCATCCGCGTCCGTTTTATTCCTATCATTTGCATGGCAAACCTGTCTTAGACTTTTTTTTTACCTTCCTTCATGTCTGGTGGTCCTCCAAAAATAAAGGAAGAGACACTGAAACAAAAAAGTAAACGGAACCCCATTTTGCGGAACGGAACACCACAACGGTCGTGTGCATGAGGCCTTAATCAGTGATTTTTCTTTACATGTATTGAATGTGCTAATGCTTGTCATTGGTAATATTCTGGTGCACCTGGTAGCCTGTGTCACATGGCCTGTTATAGGTGGGGCTCACAGCCTCCTCCTACCCTCCCATTGTATTAGTGATCTTACTAAGGAGGTATGGAGGAGTTTGGCTGTGAGTCGGACCTCAGCACCTATCAGACTTTGTTCACACACGATAGGTAGTTTAGCGGTAGGACCCACGCCACACTGAGACACCTTGACGGAGTGCGTAGGGCTCCGATATGTTCCTGACTGGAAGATATTGGCTAAAGTCTCAGCTTTTAACATCGGCGTGAGGGTCTAGCCAGTGTGGTCAGTCGCATATTATTGTGGTGCACCTTTTTTCAGTGATTTATGACTCCTGAAATATCACCTTTAAGGAAAAATGGGAGGTGGTAGGTGGCTGGGAGACCCTAATACACACTTATCTAATGTATGGCATGCTTTAACCCTTTCACTGCCAGGGGTGTTTGGACCTCTGGTAGCCAAAACACACTTTGACATGTACAAATAAAACATAAGTTACAAAATAAAATAAAAATCCATACCCATATACACTGCTCAAAAAAATAAAGGGAACACAAAAATAACACATCCTAGATCTGAATTAATTAAATATTCTTCTGAAATACTTTGTTCTTTACATAGTTGAATGTGCTGACAACAAAATCACACAAAAATTTAAAAATGGAAATCACATTTTTTAACCCATGGAGGTCTGGATTTGGAGTCGCACTCAAAATTAAAGTGGAAAAACACACTACAGGCTGATCCAACTTTGATGTAATGTCCTTAAAACAAGTCAAAATGAGGCTCAGTAGTGTGTGTGGCCTCCACGTGCCTGTATGACCTCCCTACAACGCCTGTGCATGCTCCTGATGAGGTGGCGGACGGTCTCCTGAGGGATCTCCTCCCAGACCTGGACTAAAGCATCTGCCAACTCCTGAACAGTCTGTGGTGCAACGTGACGTTGGTGGATAGAGCGAGACATGATGTCCCAGATGTGCTCAATTGGATTCAGGTCTGGGGAACGGGCGGGCCAGTCCATAGCATCAATGCCTTCGTCTTGCAGGAACTGCTGACACACTCCAGCCACATGAGGTCTAGCATTGTCTTGCATTAGGAGGAACCCACGGCCAACCGCACCAGCATATGGTCTCACAAGGGGTCTGAGGATCTCATCTCGGTACCTAATGGCAGTCAGGCTACCTCTGGCGAGCACATGGAGGGCTGTGCGGCCCTCCAAAGAAATGCCACCTCACACCATTACTGACCCAATGCCAAACCGGTCATGCTGGAGGATGTTGCAGACAGCAGAACGTTCTCCACGGTGTCTCCAGACTCTGTCACATGTGCTCAGTGTGAACCTGCTTTCATCTGTGAAGAGCACAGGGCGCCAGTAGCGAATTTGCCAATCTTGGCGTTCTCTGGCAAATGCCAAACGTCCTGCACGGTGTTGGGCTGTAAGCACAACCCCCACCTGTGGACGTCAGGCCCTCATATCACCCTCATGGAGTCTGTTTCTGACCATTTGAGCAGACACATGCACATTTGTGGCCTGCTGGAGGTCATTTTGCAGGGCTCTGGCAGTGCTCCTCCTGTTCCTCCTTGCACAAAGGCGGAGGTAGCGGTCCTGCTGCTGGGTTGTTGCCCTCCTACGGCCTCCTCCACGTCTCCTGATGTACTGGCCTGTCTCTTGGTAGCGCCTCCATGCTCTGGACACTACGCTGACAAGACACAGCAAACCTTCTTGCCACAGCTCGCATTGATGTGCCATCCTGGATAAGCTGCACTACCTGAGCCACTTGTGTGGGTTGTAGACTCCGTCTCATGCTACCACTAGAGTGAAAGCACCGCCAGCATTCAAAAGTGACCAAAACATCAGCCAGGAAGCATAGGAACTGAGAAGTGGTCTGTGGTTACCACCTGCAGAACCACTCTTTTATTGGGGGTGTCTTGCTAATTGCCTATAATTTCCACCTGTTGTCTATCCCATTTGCACAACAGCATGTGAAATTGATTGTCACTCAGTGTTGCTTCCTAAGTGGACAGTTTGATTTCACAGAAGTGTGATTGACTTGGAGTTACATTGTGTTGTTTAAGTGTTCCCTTTATTTTTTTGAGCAGTGTAGTTTCTGCAAGTAGACAACCGGCACATTGTTAAAATATACAGAGAACTTCATGCAACATTACGTCAAAGTGTAATTTTTCATAAAAATTGCTAAAAAAAAAGTTGTGTAACCCAAGGAGAAAGTTGTATGGACCACACCTTTTTAAAAAAACAAGTTAAACACGTAGTATGTACATAGCATTTAGGCCTAAGGCTGGTTTCAAACTAGCGCTAGGAAACAGCCGCCTGCCGGATCTCTCTGCATTCTGGCATTGCCAGTAGCTTGAATGTCTTTGGGCCCATTTACTATAATAAGGACCAGCGGAGATCTGGCTGCAACTCGGCAAAGATGCCGATAGTTGGCCTGAAGAAAACTGCTGTGCGCCAGAAAATCACCAAAAGGGTTATCCGATTCTTAAAATGCCCCCACAATGCCCCTGCCCCTCCTATAGATCATACTTGCCCCGCTCCCTGGCAGCCACGTCACTCTGGCTCCCTGCACGGTCACTGCTGCATGTCCTGTCGCCCGGATCAAAATATCCGGCAATAAGGGGTGCAGCCAATAGCAGGCTGCGACCGTAACCAGTGAGGCTAGGGAGTTTGGTCACTGTTGCGGCCTGCTATTTGCTGTGGATAGGCGAGAACTTGTAACACCTGGAATACCCCTTTAAGTAGTTTCTTTCTAAATATTCCCTACTTGATGTGTAGATTACTGGTCACTTGTATCTTTTGGGACAATAATATTTTGGGGTGTTGGTAAATGCCCTTGAAGTTTTGTCACGACCCATGCTTCTCCTTTTTGGATCAATAAAAAGAAAGTGGGGCTTTTCTAAAAGGATCAGTGACTTTACTATCATGTAAAAAGCCATTTGTATGGAATTAATAGTTCAAGTGTAAGAAATACACCAACTAAACATAAAAAGATGGATTCCTGTATTTATCAGCAATAGTAATTGTGCGTTTGGCTGTGGATGCAGCTCAGGCTATTGAGTAGTCTATAACTGCCAGAGGTTGACAGGCAGCTTCCGCTAGGGTCTGCACAGGAGGCCTACCTAATATGCTGTCTGCCCTAAGGGCCTATGGGAGCGCAGCTGGATTATTATGTTAATGCATGAGCCTCCTTGCCCTCTTCCTATCCCAGCTGGGATCCCTGTTGTTCAGCTCTGCTTTTTCCTGACAGTATAGTAATATGCTTCATGATTGAAAGGGCAAAAGGCCTCAAAAAAGGAAAAAAAAAAAGAGCTCTACAAAGAGATGTCAGTGAACCATTGGAGAGATTTCTTCCTGTCAGCATCTTAGGAGCATGACTGTAAATAGACATTTAGCTAGTTGGAGTCTTGGAAAGCACTGTTTAATACATGTGACGAGTTAAAATAATCATTTACATGGATAAAAGGACATTTTACCCAAAAACGGAGGTTCGGTTAATGTGTGCCAATAATTGCAGCTCACACTGGACTTGTCACCAGCGTCTCTAGAATCCAGAACAGAGAATCTGCTAGTCTTCCATCAACATAGCTCCGTTTGAGGGACACTGAGACTTTTCACTGTCACCCCCCTTTCTCAGAGGCTGCTACAACCTGGTCATCATGGAAGTGACATCAACCCTGTCGTTTTACTTGGTTGGGTGTTTTTGCAGGATGAGTGCTGAATGCTGTGCTATGCTCCTCTGAATGAAGTAGAATATTGAAAATGACTCTGCAGAAGGTTTTATTTTACTCGTAGTTATATTGTACAATTTGCGATGCAAATGATCGTTAGATATACATTAGATGAAAGGACATTCTTTTCTAGTTAAAGGGAACCTGTCACCTGGATTTTGTGTATAGAGCTGAGGACATGGGTTGCTAGATCGCCACTAGCACATCCACAATACCCAGTCCCCATAGCTCTGTGTGCTTTTATTGTGTCAAAAACCCGATTTAATACATATGCAAATTAACCTGAGATGAGTCCTGTACGTGAGATGAGTCAGGGACAGGACTCATCTCAGGTTAATTTGCATATGTATCAAATCGGTTTTTTGACACATTAAAAGCACACAGAGCTATGGGGACTGGGTATTGCGGATGTGCTAGCGGCCATCTAGCAGCCCATGTCCTCAGCTCTATACACAAAATCCCGGTGACAGGTTCCCTTTAATATTTACGCATCCTGGCACAGTCAAAGAGGAGCATTTTGTTAAAGTCAATAAGTAAAACTCCTTGCTTTGGACAAGCTTTCTAATTGCCTAAAAATAACAAATGATGTTAAACTTACTCCTTTTGCTGGTGCTGTTACGGTGCCCCTGCCGGTGATGTCCAGGTGTATGGTATGTGACTGCTGCAGCTAGTTAGACCTCTGAGGACAGCGATTGGCTGCAGTGGTCATGTGTCATATACATGACACAAGCAGCAGGAGGAGGGCTGGATCAGCACCGCAGAGAACGGTGCTGGAGAAAGGGGTGAGTATGACATCATTTTAGGCAATTAGAGGGCTTCTCCAAGATTTTTAATTAGCTTGGACAAGCTCTTCAAGTTATTTACTGCTTCTTGCTAGAGCTTACAACCCTATTTAGCTACTGCCTTGTGCATATCAGGCCACTTAAAGGGTCTCTGTCACCAGAATTAACCCTATTAAACTGGCTAACATTAGCGATGTTATAATGTCAGCAGTCCCCATCTCTACTTTTTTTATGCTTATTAATGGCCCCTTACTGCACATTTTTAACTTTTATGATATGCAAATTAGCCTCTAGGAGTCTCCGTTCTCCCACCTCATGTCACACCCTGCCATCCTTGATTGACAGGGCCAGGCAGGGTTCGTCGTCTTCTGCCGACCCTGTGTCCCGGATAAATCTCGCGCCTGCACCGTGCCGTTTACCCAGCACACAGGGCCGGCAGGAGGAGATGAACGCTGCCCTCCCCCCTGCTCCTAGAGGCTAACTTGCATATCATAAAAGTTAAAATTGTGCAGTAAGGGGGCCATCAATAAGCATAAGTATAGTAGAGTTAGGGTGTGCTGACATTAGCACATCGCTATTGTCAGCCAGTTTAATGGGGTTAATTCTGGTGACAGCAACTCTTTAAACTAAAAGCTATCACTTCATAAATAACATCTACTAGGATATACATCTTTAAGGGGTCATTTATTAAACAGAAATACGCCTAAATAAGATTGCAGTGCAAAGGTCCATCTGCGACTTCTCCCCGTCCGCACCAGGTCTAAAAAAGTGGGCAGGGAGAGGGACGGACTGCAGGCAGGCCCGTCTCATTTACCATTTTCTACACTTGTTTATTAGGCGTAGAAAATGGTCTAACTGTAAGACAGCTAAAAAGCTGGCTTACATTTAGAAGCAGCTGTGGATCCGCCGAAGGTATGTAGAGGCGCCTCTTTATAACTCTGGCGGATCCACCACCAGGTATATTAAGACCGGGGTCTAAAACGTCAGTCTTAATAATTGTGCTCCTTATTCTAACAGTAGGTGAGATAGGAAAAGCCAAGGACATAACAGCACTCCCTTGTAGAAGATGCTTTTTACAAAGTAATGCAATGAGTGCAATTACACCTACTGAACAGGAGTTCTTGATGCCATTCAAAGGCATGCATTGCATTCGAATTACAACCTTGCCCTCTGTCCTTGTGCAGCCTCAACCACATGGTTCTTCAGTCGGAGCGCCATTAAGCAGATGCAATAGATGTGCATTGTTAACGGTATCCATCTCTTGACCAATTCCAATACCTGTTGTGGAACTGAAATAGAACCCTAAGGCTACCTGCACGCAGTTCCAAATAATTCTGTGTAATAGTACTCGTATACTGTATGAGACTAAACAAATCTCATGTACACTTTGCTTTTTTCTTAGGTGCAGAAATTGACCTGCTGTATGGAATCTAAAATCTGCAGCATCTCAATGGTTGTTGCATTTTTCTTGTGCTGATTTCATCCTTTTCAATGGAAGGGAGAGATCTGCAGAAAATACGCACAGAAAAAGCAATAAATAGTTCAGATTTCTGCGCGGTTTTAGTGCAAATTTCTTGTGGATTTTGTGCACATTAATCGGCATTGTGTGCAAGTAGCGTTAGGATCTGTTCACACTCGAGCCCTGGCTTCTGTTTTGAACAGGATATTTGCCAGATGCATTATGATATGCTTGGCATATTTGTAATGAGCCATTTTTCAAGCCACCCTTTCATCCACTGGATTTCCTTTTTTTAATCTTACAGGCAAGCACAATAGTCAGTGCTATACTATTCCGACTGTCAAAAAGCAGCAGAAACTTGATAGAAAAGAACAGCTATGTGGACAGAGCTTGACCTTCAGTGTTCTTGAATAAGTTGACTTGAATTTTCAAAATTGTGCTTGACGAACAAACTTCAAATAGCCTAATAAAGTTAATAAACTGTAAAATTCCAAAGAAATAGTGAAATAATTAAAATGTGTTCTAGATGCACTACTCACAAAAAGTTAAGGGTATTTGGCTTTCAGGTGAAATTTATGCAAAACGTAAAAAGTTCAGGCTACAGTGATAGGATATCATGAAATTAGGGCATTTAAGTAGAAGCATGCAATGGTGATTTCCTCATCGCAAACAATTTATTGAAAAGCCAACAACAGTGGTGGGTATACCCCCACAAAAATGTCAATGTCTCAATAACTTGTCATGTGGCCTTGGGCATCAATTACTGCTTGACAACGATGTCTCATGCTGTTCACAAGTCAACTTATTGTCTGCTGAGGCATGGCATCCCACTCTCCTGGCGGCCCTCAGGTCATTGAGGTCCTGGGATACAGAGTTTCGAGCCTCTAGACAGCGACTCAGCTGATCCCATAGGTCTTTCTTGGGATTCAGGTCTGGAGAAAGTGAAGGCCACGGTATTTGAAGTACCCCAGTCTCCAGCAGCCGTTGCCTAATGATGCGACCACGATGAGCTGGCACATTGTCGTCCATGAAGATGAAATTAGGCCTGTGTTGTTCATACAGAGGCACAATGACTGGACTAATGATGTTATACAAGTAGTATGGGCTTGTCACTACCATTCACAAAGCGTAGGGCAGTTCTGTATTGACTAGACACATCTGCCCCACACTGTAACACCACAACCACAGGCTCATCTGGTGACAACAGTGGGTGATGCAATGTTGACGACCATCATTTTTGCTCATCGTGAATCGACTTTCATCAGTGAACAGCACTGAGACCCACTGGTCCCTCGTCTAGATGCTCCCTGGCCCATGCAAGACGATGACGCCTGTGGTCAGGTACACTTGCAGGTCATCTAGCACGAAGGCCATGCTGATGTAAATTATTATTATTATTTATTATGATGTAAATGGTTTCGAATGGTCTGACGTGACACTTGGGTGCCTCTCCCCTCCCTTAAATGTGCCTGGAGTTGTGTGGAATTCATCATCCGGTTCTGCAGACATTGTTCCCAATGAAGTGGTCATCAGTGTGGGATGTGGCCAAAGGATGTCCACTTCTATGCCTTTCTGTGACTCTTCCAGTCTCTCTGTATCTCTGTTGCAACCTGCTGATGACACTCTAAGCTCAGTGGCCACTTCCGTCTGAGAACATCCTGCTTGAAGGTTCTGTTGATCAGTTGTTAGGTGTCGTCTTGGTCTCATAATGTCAAAATGTGAACAGCATGATGAGGAGGACTGTTTAAATACCAATTCTAATTGAACCAGGAAACGTATTGGGTGATTCATTGAGCAAACACCTGTTGTGAATTGTGCTGTTAAGCTCCTTGTTAGAACAAGTTGTGCAAAAAGTACTGAAACATTGAACAGCTGGACATTCAAAAGTTTAGAGAAAGTCACAATAAGTTCACCTGTAAAGGTTAGATTTCAACCTTTACTGTGTCCCTAACTTTTTGTGAGTAGAGTATGACTGTTTCTATGAGTGACAACCGAGGACTGGCAGTGGTGTAGTGTTTACTGTGGTAAGGAAATGGTGAAAACATTCAGTTAAGGCCATAGTCTACAGGGTGTGGGATTTTTAACTCTGTCACTTGCAGAGCTTAGAGAAGATAGCAGCAGTGGCATCTGATCATGTAGGGTAAATGTGTCACTAACTACACGTGTCCTCATTTATGTTCCACCTAACATTCTCCTCTGACATTTTCCACGAAGCAAAACCAGTTTGCATGGGCATGTCTCTCCTCTACTGGATGTACAACATTGTAAAGAATGTGATGACACATTACATACTATTAAGTGATGAGTATCATTATTAAGCAAAATTATAATAAATCCTAAATGGGGTTAATGGATTTTACATAGAAAGATTTCAGCAAAGCTTTGGCCATTGAGGTTACTTGAGTTTACAGTGGTGCATAAGATTTAGCAAGAAAATATGTTCAGGTGCCAAAGAGTGTTCTTACAGCCATTGTAGGTTACTAAACTGAACATATTGCAGAATTATATTATCCTGAACAAAACCGCTGATGACCATGTCTATTACTGCTATGAGCATCTGAAATCTTGGTATCATCCAGTACTCATATTTGTAAAAGACCAATCAAAGGAAACCTGCACGGCAGATACCTACCAGAAAGGAATGGTCTGAAAATGTTTCCTCTGCCCTGGTGCCAGGATCCAGCATCATCAGACTCAACTCCAACTTTACAGCACAGGTACCCCACAAGTTTTATGGATGATGATGGTACAGTAGTTTGACTCCCAGGCAGTCTTCACTAGCAGCCACAAGTCAGCACCGAGTCTAATCAATGGCTGGAGTGGTGTACGTGAGGAAGTTGACAGATGAGGACCAGAAGACCAGTGAAGACAGGCAGGGAGGCAGAACAGAGAGCAAGTGAGTATGGATTTCTGCACATGTACTCCAGGCTGGGGTGCAAACTTAAAAAAAAAAAAGAAAAGTCCTGGACAACCCCTGTAAGAGGCCTTTTATACAGGCCATTGATCAGGAGGATACACATTCATACCCAACATTTGCCCTAGGCAAACCAACTATCAAGTATTTCATGAAGACTTTAAGGGTACTTTCACACTTGCGTTGTTGGATTCCGGCAGGCAGTTCCGGCAATCTGTATGCAAACGGATACCATTTGTAGGTGGATTCGTCTCACAAATGCATTGCAATACCAGATCCGTCTCTCCGGTTGTCATCCGGAAAAAACGGATCTGGTATTTATCTTTTTCACCTTTTTAAAGGTCTGCGCATGCGCAGACCACGAAACCGGATCCATTTTTCCCGAACACTTGTGGGCCGGATCCGGCATTAATGCATTTCAATGGCAAGTGTTCCGGAATCTTGGACGGAGAAAATACTGCAGCATGCTGCTGTATTTTCTCCGTCCAAAAACCGTACAGTGACTGAACTGAAGACATCCTGATGCATACTGAACGGATTGCTCTCTATTAAGAATGCATTAGGATAAAACTGATCTGTTTTTTTCCGGTATTGAGCCCCTAGGACGGAACTCAATACCGGAAAAGTTTAACGCAAGTGTTAAAGTACCCTTAAATCATCACTTCCCCTTGTGTAAAGAGGTGTGCAGCCGAAAATAATGAGACAGTCATCATGCTATATCGTTGATCAGTGCTGGTTACTAGCAGAAACTCTACCTGTGTAAAAGGACCTACCTATCTCTCAGTCCATCTCTCAAGCATTCCATCCTCAAGGTGATTCAGACAGTCCAGAGCCGTCTCTCTGTGTTTGTTTATTTCTTTTGTCGAAACAAAGTAATACCTTAGATCAATTAATTAGGCAAACAATCAGCCTCCATATAGTAAAACTGTCTAAAATATATCCTCTTCACCATAGAAATCAATCAAAATTAGACTTTTTTTTTTATTTTTTTCGAAACCGTTTAAGAAATTACAGCTGAACAAAAAAATTTATGTAGATCAAATCTCCCTGAAACCCATTTGGAACCCTGTAAACATGGGGTGCGTTAGTTCTGTGTTTACTCTGATTTGGTCACTAGCAGTATACCGTATTAGAGCTGTGGCCTGTCCTCAGCCAATGAGTATCACAGCCAGGCCTCCTGGTATTTCTGATTGGCTGATAAGAAATAAATATATAAATAAGCATGGATTCCTTCATGCAGCGCTGAGCAATTAAGCCAGTAGATGGCAGCACGGTGCAGCCTCTGAAATTATATGGCGTCAAGTAGTGGCCTCACTTAGTGCTCCTTGTATAACCTGTTTTAATCTCTCACGTGTCTATTAAAACTTGTCTTACAAGAAATATACTTTTAATGACTAATTTCATAGCTTTAAAATGTTAAGTGCATAATGATAATTTACTTTGTACTTCAGGTTTGTAATTGAGTTAATGTATATGTAAAACTTAGACTATTATCCGGTTCTCATTCTGCATTTGCGCGGAGCTGTCATACCTGGGTCACTGTTCCACATTAGCTTGTGTTTTATGGGCACGTTTGGGTTATGGCTAGTTTTATTTAACCATTACTTCCGTCTGTGTGTGCCTCAGCGTGCCTGGATTCTTTTGTATGCATTTAAACAGTCTTTTTAAAAGCCCCGGTGTATTTCAGCCAGTCCTGCGCGCAATATCCCATTCACCCTTAAGAATTGCAGAGAGTCATGGTCTGAACTTTATGTAAAAAGAGTGCTTGCTTAAGATTTCTTTTATTAACTGTCATCATCGTCATAATATATGTCCAAATAACTGTAGTATAATAACCAAATTTGAGAATAATAGGCCCCTTATGAGAGGTCTAAGTCATTCAGGATAGTCAGTGACAAATTGGCTGTAACCGAGTAACGTGCTCATATTGTCCTGCTTACTCTCTCTCCTTGGTGTCATTCCCATTCATCAATGTCCTTGCTCCCTTCTTATTAAAGCACACTTCCTCAAAAGCAACTTTATTTCTGTAAAGAGTAAGACTAGTGACAGGATATTCAATTTTTCATCTGTACTCCATTTAATAGTTTTTTTTTATCTTGTTGTATAGATGTGCTAGAAATGGTATAAAGCACATATACAAAATATTAAAGGTACAGAAAGCCATTTTCTGGAAGCACATAGTTAGACAGATGACATCATTTTCCAACCATCCGCCATAGATCCTTTATTAAAAATAAAACCAGTTTAGACTTCTAAAGTTATGTTCACATTTGCTTCTGAGGCTCCGTTCAGGGCCTCCATTGCGGATTCTTTCAAAAAAATGGACAAAAAAGTCCTGCACACCTACTTTTTTTCTGCTAAAAGTCAAAACTCCAGAAGATAAACTGAACAGACCTCACTATAGTCAGTTTGATCTATTTGGCATAGTTCACAACTTCTACAACAAAAGTATGTATACCCAAAAATCATTCATAATCCAAAATTTGTCAATAAATTCTTTATTTCATCATCATCATATTAAATACCTAGAAAAGAGTCCACAAAACACTGGTGAAGCAGATAAGTGAGGGACCACTGGAAAAAGGCTAGTAACGGTTATATCCACATTGAAGAAGGCGTACACCAGATAGTATTATAATATAAAAAAGTCTTAACAATTGTCCAGGCTAGAACTAAAGACCATGTGTAGGCCAAAAGTATATCTACCATACCAGTGTCCCTCACTCATTCTATGCGTTTCGCCAACAGGCTTTGTCAGGGGAATGGCATAGTTCGGTTATATACTGGATCTTGCACTTCCATTATTTTCATTGTTCCGCTAGCTAGCAGTGATATGAATAAGCCCTAAGCAGTGGCGGATCATAATGCGGCTGTTTTGGGTGGCTGCCCAGGGCCCAATGTCTGAGGGGCCCATAGCCATCCAAGCTACCCACACAAACTGTGCATCACCACCATTCATTTATAAAAGTTCACCCATTACAACTGCGCTATGGCGTGCCTGCAGCGCTGCGCTATAAGGATAGAAGGAGAGAGAAATCATGTGTCGCATAACTGAGTGACAAAAAGAAAGGCTCCCTGACTTTACTAAAAGACGCCAGTCCGGGTCCTCTTCCTCCAAAGAGACAGAAAATGGCGGTCCCTTCCTCCTCTGAATTCGAGGAGGAAATGGACGAAGCCGAGCCTTCAAGGCGGATGGAGGACGACGACCCCCTTTCTGAAGGGGAGATTGTAGAGGACGCAAAAAAATTCTACTTCTCTTCTGAGGAAAGGGCCACAATGGGCATTGAAGAGGTCCAGAAGGCACACTCAATACAGGAAGAGATGTTCAAGGGGTTAACTAAAAAAATCTAAGGTCTTCCCCATAAATGAGAATATAAAGGAGATGATTCTAGACGAATGGTCAGAACCAGAAAAACGTCTGGGTATTTCGAGAGAATTTAGAAACAGGCTCCTGTTTGATCCCTCAGAGTCAAAATTGTTTGACAATATTCCTAGGATTGATGTGCAGGTAGCGAAGGTAAACAAAAAGACCTCCCTACCATTTTGAAGATTCTTCCCAGCTGCGGGACCAGATGGAGAGAAAGGCTTATAGTCTCCTGCATAAGGCGTGGGAAGCAGCTATGTACAGTATCAAGACCAACATTACGGCAACTTCGGTGGCGAGATCTATGTACTTGTGGTTAAACGAGCTAGAAAACAATCTAAAAAATAAAACCCAGAGAGAGGAAATTATAGATTCTCTGCCCCTTCTAAGATCTACCACAGCAGCCTTAGCAGATGCCTCGGCTGAGACAGGTTTACTGCCAGGGACGCAGCACTTTCTAACTCCGCTAGAAGGGCCTTATGGATGAAGTTGTGGTCGGGCGACAAGGCTTCAAAAATGAAGCTCTGTTCTATCACTCTTTACGGGAATATGTCTTTGGGCCAGTTCTGGACAAAATCCTGGAAAATGCGACAGATAAGAAAAAAGGGTTTCCTGAAGAGAAACCTCAAAGGAAAAATGTTTCCTTTAATCCCTATGGGGGGAGAGATGGACCCTACAGGGGAAAAGGAAAAACAGGGAGGTGGAGCTACCCAAAAGGTGGTCGAGGTAAGGGGTTCCTCTTTAATCCCCAAAATAAAACCAGCGAAAAACAATGACGCCAGGATTGGGGGAACACTAAGAGGGTTCCTATCTCAATGGGAAGGAATTACCTGAAACCCATGGGTATTCGATATAGTTGCCAAAGGATACAAGATAGTTTTCCTCTCTTCCCCCAAAGAAATTTGTGATAACATCCCCACCATCCATTCTACTAAGAGAAAGACTCTGGAAGGGGGTACTGGAAATGTTAAATCTGGGAGCCATTACACAAGTTCCCCACTCTTAAGAGAGAGAGGGTTTTTACCCCACCCTATTGTTAGTGGCCAAGCCAGACGGAACGTTCAGGACGATAATAAATCTAAAGGAACTGAACAAGAGCATCCTATACAGGAAATTCAAGATGGAGTCCTTGATTCCATTGATAGGTCAGAGTGCATTAATGTGCACGATAGATCTCAAGGACGCATATTACCATGTACCAATCAGATAGCAGTCGCAAAAATTCTTGAGATTCGCGCTAAGATACAGTACAGGGAAGGTTAATCATTTTCAGTTTACGGCCCTCTCTTTCGGTATTTCAGCAGCCCCAAGAGTCTTCACCAAAATAGTAGTAGAAATGGTAGCTCATTCAAGGAAACAAGGTCTAATGATAATACCATACTTAGATGACTTCCTATTACTGGCAAACTTTGGGGGAAAGATGAAAAGAGAACGAAAATCCTTTGTATCCCTAAAGTAATCCAAAAGATTATACTCGACAGGCCAAATCTTATTTTAATAACCTCATTCTGGCCAAAACGAAGTTGGTTCTCAATCCTAAAAAATTTTGCTGCGTTGGATCAGTGGGTACTCCCTCCCAGAAAAGACATAATGGTTCAGGGGCCAATAATACACCCATGCCCAGAATTTTTCAGGTGGACAGCCTGGATCCTGAATCGGAAAATCTAAGGAGCCAGGGGTTGTCAGAGAAGGTAATCACCACTCTGAAAGCTAGTAGGAAAAAGGTGACTTCTGTGATTTATCAAAAAATATGGAAGAGGTTCTGCTCATGGTGGGGACATGGAGAGATAGATCAATCAACCCCAAACATTCAGAAGATTTTTGATTTTCTACAACAGCGTTTAGATTTAGGCTTGCGTCCTTCGACCCTGAAGGTTTCAGTCCGGAGTACCTTCTTCTAACTGAGCACAGGTGGATTAAGAGATTTTTCAGGGCCACTTGCCGCTTAAAGAGGACCTTTCACCTGTATAAACGATGTTAACTGAGTATGCTGCCATATAGGGCAGCGCCCGGGGATCTCGCTGCACTTACTATTATCCCCGGGCGCCGCTCCGTTCTCCCGTTATAGGCTCCGGTACCTTTGCTTCTTAAGTTATAGTAGGCGGGTCTTCTCTTGTCCTGTGGGCGTCTCCTTCTCCTAGGCTGCAGCGCTGGCCAATCGCAGCGCACAGCTCACAGCCTGGGAGAAAAAAAACTCCCAGGCTGTGAGCTGTGTGCTGCGATTGGCCAGCGCTGCAGCCTAGGAGAAGAAGACGCCCACAGGACAAGAGAAGACCCGCCTACTATAACTTAAGAAACAAAGGTACCGGAGCCTATAACGGGAGAACGGAGCGGCGCCCGGGGATAATAGTAAGTGCAGTGAGATCCCCGGACGCCGCTCTATATGGCAGCATACTCAGTTAACATCGTTTATACAGGTGAAAGGTCCTCTTTAAGACCTTTTGTTAGACATAGAATCCCAACTTGGGATCTAAACATAGTACTCAAGGGTCTAACAAAAAGTCCTTTTGAGCCGTTAGAGGATGTGTCAGTTAAGATGCTCTCTTTCAAGACCGTTTTCCTCCTAGCAATTACATCAGCTAGGAGAATAGGGGAAATTCAAGCCCTCTCTATCAGACATCCATACTTAACTATCACGGACAATAGAGTGGTTCTTAAACCAGATCCAGGTTTTCTTCCAAAGGAAATAGTGCTGCCATCATTTTGTAATAACCCGAACAACAAAAAAGAGGAATTTCTTTCCTTAGACATTTGAAGTAACTAGAGACTTTAGGAAGGTTGATAACCTGTTAGTACAGTTCAGAGGGAAAAATAAAGGGAAAGCCGCCTCTAGGGCCTCCATCGCCAGGTGGATAACTATCCATGACTCTCCAAAATCTTCCTTGCCCTGTGAAAGTTGGAGCCCATTCCAGCAGGGTGGTCTCTTCTTCCTATGCAGAAAGAGCGGATGCTTCATTGGAGCAGATATGTAGGGCTGCGACTTGGTCCAACATTCATACCTTCATAAAGCACTACAGACTTGACTTGTCAGGATCTTCAGATCTATCCTTTGGTAGGAAGGTACTCCAAGCCTTAGCTCCCCTTAATTGAATAATCTGGTAGGTCTCCTATCTTACGGTCATTGTGGTGAAATGGGAAAAACTGAATTAGACTTACTGGTAATTCCTTTTCCATGAATCCACCATGACGGCACGGAATTCCCACCCCCCAAAAAACCAAAAAACAAAGCGTGCATATAAAAAAAAAAACAACAAAAAAAAAAACGATAGTCAGTTTATATGAGTCTACCTGAAATTTTGCTTTATGTGAAATACAAAAAAAAAGAAAAGTGTGTTTAGGTGAAGGGTTACAATAGTAATCTGGTAAACACTGAAGAGGGGGGGGGGCGGGGGCAATTTAACCTTTTTCTGTTTTCCTGCCGTCACGGTGGATTCATGGAAAAGGAATTACCGGTTAGGGTACTTTTACACTAGCATTTTTCTTTTCCGGTATAGAGTTCCGTCCTAGTTATCTTAATGCATTCTGAATGGAGAGCATTTCATTCAGGATGCATCAATTTAGTCCCTCTTACGTTTTTTGGCTGGAGAAAATACCGCAGCATGCTGCATTTTTCTCTCCGGACAAAAATCCTGTATACTTGCCGGAATGCCGGATCCGGCATTAATTTCTATTGAAATGTTTTAGTTAAAATTGCCCCCTTGACGGATCTGTTCTTCTGGGCCGCGCATGCGCAGACCTTTAAATCCGTGAAAAAATAAATACCGGATCCGTTTTTCCGGATGACACCGGAGAGACGGACCCGGAATTTCAATGCATTTGTCAGACGGATCCGCATCCGGATCTGTCTGACAAATGCATCCGTTTGCGAAAAGTAGCCTAAGTCTAATTCAGTTTTTTTCAGGGATCAGTTCTGCGTTGCGTGAAAAACCCAGCATGTTCTATAATCTGCGTTTTTTACGCAGCCCTGGCCCCATAGCAGTGAATGGGGCTTCAGTAAAAAAAATGCGTTTTTCACGGATGGTTGCTGAGAGATGTTTGTAAACCTTCATTTTTTTTTTATCACGCGTGTGAAAAACGCATCAAAACGCATTGCACCTGCGCGGAAAAAACTGAACGCAATCACAGACAAAACTGACTGAACTTGCTTGCAAAATGGTGCAAGTTTCACTGAACGCACCCTGAACGCATCCGGAGCCAATCCGTCACGCTCGTGTGAAAGAGGCCTAACTTGAACTAGCTTTTGTTGCTATATTTTGCCATGTAGTTAGCAGCAAAAGCCTTCTGAAAGCTTAATATTTTCCTCTTACCACTAGATATTGAGCACATGTACATTTATGTGCTGTCCTAAACTTGCTTGTTGTGAAATCACCCTTCTGTGACATCCTCACTACTGAGACCTAATTTTTCTCACCAAGCACACAATGATTATTTGTGATCAGGATCACACGCTGATTAATGTGCACTGCAATCAATCGAGTTCAAGAAAAATTTTGTTACATTACAGGGGTTCATAAATGGGTAATTATATCGCATTAATGGGGAATTCGGGTAATTTGACGTTATCCCCTATCTACTTAGCGGGCCTCTGTCCTTGGTTTTGAAACAATCCACTTAGAATCCTGTTGGTGCCGCTGTGGCGTCCACCAGGAGACTGCTACGACCATCCCGCACAGCAGAGGGGAGGGGCCTTGTGTGGCTCATACACTGACACCGAAGCCTCCGGTACACTTACTGGGGTCGGATTCTAAATTGATTTGTTCAGCACTGCATCCACTAAAACTAAGAACAGAGATGTGTCCCCTCCGGTCCCCAGCTATGTCTATCAGCAGTTTATCGATGAAACTGCTGAGAAATGCTTCATGTGTTAGTAGATGCGGCTGTTCTTCAGCAAAATACAACTAGTCTTTTAAATCTCCGAGCATGCATTGTCAAAGGTTTTCAGGGCATTTTGATATATCTTGTCCCACAGCAACAGAAGAGCCGTTGACTGCCTCGGGCTAGAAATACAGAGAGATTTTTGGGTTGTGATGCTGCACAAAAAAAGATCAGAGTGACATCGTAATCTACACAAGTCAGTGGAGTCACATCTACAAGTTCATGCTGAGAAGTCACATGTTGGTGATTTTGCCAGAAACTACAATAAAATTGGAATGAACCCTTCCGTCACAACAGGGTATTTTTCAAAACAATTTTCATAGAAAACTTTTTTTTTTTTTTTTTTTTTGGGCTGTTTTTTCTTTTTCATGTCAGCAGCACTATACCATTGAAAATGGTATAGTGCAGGAGTCAGCAAAAATGATTAAGCCTCCTACCTATTTAGGTAACCCATTGTCAGTTTACTGCTCCCTTGAGAGGAAGATGTTATCTGAAATGTAATCCTCATGATAATAGTAGGTGTAGAATTGGTGTAACAATATGACCGTTCTTTTGAACCCTTGATAGGCTTTGGTAAAGATGGCAACAGAAGAGCATAGCATTGTGCACATGACCCAGCAGGGACGTGTGACTTTGAGGGCATGTCACCGCTGAGGCCAGTCATTGGCTGCAGCCACGCATGTGACCCAGTCCATTCAGGAAGACACTCTAGGACCCACAGAAATAAAACAGTTGGGAGCAGGTAAGTATAGTTTCCTCCACATGTCCAGCTGGGTGGTGGTGAAATAAAATTAAAAAAGTCAATCCTGGACATTGCCTTTAATTCTGTTCAAGCAAAGGCACTTACACTTGAATAATGAGATTGAGCTGTCAGGATTGCAGTATCCTCTCACTAGATTGCATCAATGTTTGGAAGGGAAGACAAGAAAAAATGTTTTAGCTAAACAACAAAACAAAACAAAAAAAAAACAGGTGTTAACGACGGTTAAACTGTCAGTTTTTCACGGCCATTTGTCATGGATGCTTCTTTGATAGTTTCTCACTATCATGTGAATAGGGCCTAAAGTCATTGTTTGGCCTCCTGCACACGACTGTAGGTGTCCTGTGGCCGTATTGCGGATCCGCAATACACGGGCACCGTTCCGTGTGCATACCGCATCATGGATGCGGACCCATTCACTTCAATAGGTCCACAAATCCGGAGGTGCGGAATGGAAGCACAGAACAGAAGCACTACAGAGTGCTACCGTGGTGTTTCGTCCCGTACTTCCGCTCAGCAAAAAGATTGAACATGTCCTATCTTTTTGCGGAACTGCTGGATCACGGACCCATTAAAGTGAATGGGTCCGCGATCCGCTGTGGCTGCCCCATGTTCGGTGTTCGTGCATTGCGGCCTGCATTCTGCAGGCGGCCTTTTAGTGTGAAATCTTGGATGCTTCGGATTATTCCATGACCATCATTTAATAGATAACCTCTATGTTGCTGGGATATCTTGGTGGTTTCATACATGACATGTTAGACTAGTAACATTATTCTCACACTTTATGGATGTTTTGTTAAACTGGCCAAAATTCAGTGTTTAAGGCCTCATGCACACGACCATTCCGTCTTTTGACAATCCGCAAAACACAGAAGCGTCCGTGTGCCTTCCGCAATTTGCGTAACGGAGCGGGCGGCCCATTGTAGAAATGCCTATTCTTGTCCGCAAAACGGACAAGAATAGGACATGTTTTATATGGAACGGAGCAACGGATGCGGACGGCATTGAAGTGAATGGGTCCGCACCCGAGCCGCAAAAAACTGCGGCTCGGATGCAGACTAGAACAACGGTCGTGTGCATGAGGCCTAAGAGGGAGATTTATTAAAACTGGTGGAATGGAAAACGGACATATTTCCCCCAAGCAATCAATAAATCAGATTGATCATTTAATTTTCCAAAGGAGCTGTGAAAATTGAAAGGTCGAATCTGATTTGTTGCTATGGGCAACTGTCAGTTTTACTTTACACCGGTTTTGATACATCTCCCCTTATGTTCAATAATTCTTATTAAAATTTCGGGGTAGTAATATGGTAAAAAGTTCTGTGATCCTATATAAAAAAAAAAAGCACTCCCAAGTTTCACACATGCTGCTTGGGCTCAGTGTTACACAATGGAGACCATTGATGAACAGGTCTAATCACCTTCTCAGCAAACAGTGGCACAGATTTACTAATGTGTCTGCACCTAAAATCTGTCCAAAAATTGGTACACTTTTTTTTTTTTTTTTTTCTGACTTGACAAGTGGGCAGGGCTTAGTGGAAATGGGGTACAGCTTCACAGGAAAAAGTCTGGATGGTGGTCTAAGATGTGGCATTGTATAATTCTGTCTCAAATAAATTGACCAATATTTGGTATACAGTAGAGTTAGGGCGCTCTTACACATTCGTTCGGCTGACCGTTATCCCTCACGGTTTCCCCATACACATACATGTCCAGCTTGGCCGAACGTCTGTGTTTTCTATGGAGAGAGCAGAGAAAGCTGCAGTCAGACCCTTCTGGGGACGGATTCTCTCCCACAAGAACAAAAGGTTGAGCAAAAATATTAACTTTGCCTGATTCTTCTCACCCCCGACATCATCTATCAGGGGAGAGTCGGCAGCTCCCCACTCACATTAGACTGTCGGACGAACCTGCCGTTCTCGGTGCGTTTGGCCAACAATCCATTAATGTGTATGGGGGCCTTTAGACAAAGTGTCTACCCCTGCACCACGTTTAGCATCCAGCCTGAGACACTGTGATGAATCTAGACAGCCTATCTACTTTTATGCCATCTACAGATTGTACTTCTGTTTGCTGAAGAAAAATGATGAGTTTTCCACGAAAGCAAAAAAAAAATTTATATTTCCACCGATTTTGTGACCTTTCCAGTGTAAAAAATAATGACTTATTTTGCAGGAACCGCACCACCTCTCGTCTATGGGCCATGTCTAGTATGACAGCTTATCTCCATTCACTTGAATAGGGATGAATCATAATACCAGAGTTGCCTTTTCTGAAGGAAAAAAAAAAAACCTTCACTTTTAGACCTAGACAAACCCAGGTTTTTCCAATCCAACATGCATAATATTGATATAACTAAACTTGGATGTCTGTGCCATTCGTTCATGAATTTGGCCATAGCTCTCATGCCTGTATATTACATTTATAGGAGTGCATTAATAGGTTATTTTCTTATTTTCCTACAGGCCGCTGCTATATTTAATTCTGCATTTGGGAGTTTTTTGGTAAGTACATCTCCAATCTTGTGTAGTGACCCATAATGTCATTGTGTTTGTGCACTGCCAAACCGCAGAGCGGAGGAGAAAGTGTGGACGGGAGTCAGTAGGCTCCCAGCTGCACAGCGCGTTTCCCCCCCAGATACAAACACTTCCCCTATTGTATTAAAAAGCCTTTCCTGCGGTGAACTGTTATAATGAAGACACATGTCAATATCTTATTGTCCTTAATGAGCTGTATTGGATATTCATTATATAGCAAGAAATAGCGCAAGAATGGTGTAGACCACAGCTCAAGGCACATGATTGAGGGTCTTCCACCTCAGCTGGAGTGTCTCTAGAGGATTAATATACTCATTGTTTGGCTTTATGGCACATAAATTGATTTTTGCTTAAAGGGATGCACCAGGTCCTTTGGCTGGTGGGATATTATGTATCTATGGTAATTACTGCCCACCGGTATGTGTCCAAATTACTTTTTCTCCAGAGCTATGTAATACATACAACAGCAATTACTAATGTCTAGAAGAAATAAAGCTGCTTGATCCCAGCCAGGATATGTGGCTTCAATGTGTGTATAAAGAAAGAAAACATGTGAGCCTAGTTTGTGTCTATATGTTAGGGTTCATGCACACAAACATTTCTTCCATTTTGTGCCATATACAGAACCATCCATTTCAATGGGGCATGAAAAAAACGGAAATGACTCTGTGTGCATTCCGTGTCCGTATGTCCGTTCCGTGTGCATGAGCCCTTCGTGTGTCGCCATTTGGTCTTACTGATTTTGTGATAGCCCTTAGTACAAATGGAGTTCATGTCACTCCATGTAATCCATCGCCAACCTGGACCCCCATTTTATTCCTCCTTAAAACAAATCTGTAAACATCAAGCTGTCATATTGTAGATATATCTCTAGAAAGGTTTTTGTAATGGCTCTGCTCAGCCTGCTTTCTTAGAATCCTGAATAGCAAAGCTACCTCTGATATTGGTGGATCTACCACTTAGGCCTCTTTCACACTGGCGTGTGCGCCCCGTTGCCGTATTGCGGACCGCATTTGCGGATCCGCAATACACGGGCGCCGTTGCGTGGGCATTCGGCATCACGGATGCGGACCCATTCACTTGAATGGGTCCGCAAATCCGGAGATGCGGAATGGTGCAGAACGGAACCCTACGGAAGCACTACGGAGTGCCTCCGTGGGGTTTTGTCCCGTACTTCTGTTCCGCAAAAAGATAGGACATGTTCTATCTTTTTGCAGAACGTCCGGATCGTGGACCCATTCAAGCGAATGGGTACCCGATCCACTGCGGCTGCTCCACGGACTGTGGTTGTGCATTGCGGGCCGCAGCACGACCACGGGGCGCACACACCAGTGTGAAAGAGGCCTTGCCCAGTTATCATATACGCAAGGGAAAATTGTGAAAAAGCAAAAAAAAGTGGAGTCAAAAGTGGAAAGTGGAACATTTTTACTTTTGAGTGAATATGCTTTGGAATTAAAAAGTTTGGAGAGTGTAATGAGTAAAGGGTATGGTCCCATCTAGTGGAGTGAGATTTGCCAAAATTCATGTACACGGTGCGTACTTTGTAAGGGTAGAAATTGAGCTACCATCCTGCTTTTAAAATCTGTGGCGTGCCAGTTTGTGCGGCTCCATGGCTGATGTGGTTTTTCCATAGACTTCAATAGAGTTGTTCAAATACGCAAAAAAAAATAAAAAATTTGGTTTATGTTGTTTTTTAGTGCACTTTTCTTGCTGTTTTCACTTAGATTTTCTGCATGCAAATCTGTACTGTGTGCAGGTTCCTTCACGCTAGTGGTCCTGGTGTACACTTGTGTCTCTAAAAATTAGATTGAAAAAATGTGTACTCCGCACACCTTGAATCCAATCCATCCAGCGTCACACCTACTGCCCCGCCACTAAGACCCAGCTGAGGAAGGTCACACCAGACCGAAACGTCCGGAAATTATGATTTATGTGGCTACATACTAATTATTTACTCTGGATGTTTTTAAACTAAGATAATCTGCAAACTAAATAAAATGTAAAAAATTTGCACAAGAATTGGAGTGCCGTGGATTAACCTTATACTCTAAAAATTAGGTTGTGAGCTCCACTGCATACAAGGGTGTAATGATAGGAGTGATATATAAATTGTGTATGGCAATGTGGAACATGCTGCCAATCAATAGGTAACAGGAAATGGGAACTTATGGCAATGAGGAAATGTGAAACAAGAGTCTCTAAAAACAAAGGATCCTTTCCAGAGTACACACAATATGAAGTACAAAAGGTGTATTTAGGCCAGTGGTTGGGTGTAGTGCTCACGTGTTGTCACCGCTGCAGCCCGGTCAACAAAGCCCAGCTGGGAGAACTGGAGTGGCAGCGTGGGATCTGCTAAGTAATGGTCTATTCTTCATTTCAGGCATTTCCCGAGTCAAGTCAAGTTTGTTTTTTAAAACTGGACAACTCGTTTTAAATGCCAACCCTTTCTTGCAAATCTCAGTGACGGAACCACCTTGATTAGCTTGTCATTTGGAAGACCTCATTCTAAATTGGGATTGTCCAAATCTGGCACCCTCTCTACCTTAAACGGGTTCTCCAGGCTTTTTAGGACTTTCTTGTGGAAGAAAGCTAGTCTAATTAGTACTTACCCCTCCATCGTAACAAAAGAAGGTAATCCAGCTTCCAGGATGGCAGTAGTAAACGTGATAATCTTTATTTCATGGGTGCAGAATAAAATCCAACATGTACATCTACGCGTTTTGGATCGTCAGGTTCTGATCCTTACTCATGACATGACTGATCCTGGTCATGAGTAAGGATCAGAACCTGACTATCCGAAACGCGTAGATGTACATGTTGGATTTTATTCTGCACCCATGAAATAAAGATTATCACGTTTACTACTGCCATCCTGGAAGCTGGATTGCCTTCTTTTGTTGCTTTCGTCTATGCCTGGTTCCTGGCGTTTTTTCCGGGCTTCCACTGGTGGTGATTCAGGTGAGCTCCGCCACACTCCATTGCATTACCCCTCCATCGTACCACCATCTCTCTTGCACAGACCTTGGGCTCTTCTGCTTGGGACCAGAACCGATGTGTGCCCTTCTCTTCATGTTCAGGTGCACTTACTGTTATGTCTCTGAACAGGAAAAGAAGGGCACACGTCCAGTAAGGAACCAAGCAGAAGAGCCTGCAGCCTGTTTTAGTGTTGTGGAGGGGTAAGTGCTTACTATCTTTCTTCCATAGGACAGAAGAAAGTCCTGTAAAGCCTGGAGAACCAATTTAATGAAATCAAAAGGTATAACCGGAGTATGAACATGGGTGATCTCCCAAGCATGTCATGAAAAATGTACACTGGCAAACTAAAGAATTTTATAAATAGATTCTTTATCTTTGGATTATTACTCACAGATTGAGGTATCGGCTGGTTATTTGTAGCTGTTCAGCAGGGACTTGACCTCCGGAATGACAAGACCGGGACCCTCTTCACCTAAGATGCAGTTGCACGTCTGTCCTGCACACACATAACTCTTGTTTGCACTCTGAGATTAGGTGACTGTGGAATGTACACAAGCCCCAGCCACAGACGTGACATATAAACCCATATTACCTTATCGATTACCTTCTCTTTGTGAAGATTTATGTGACTTTTTGACCCTTTCAGTTGATTTCAAAGCTTTATGTTCTAGCAGCTTCCCAGACCACTGGAAATAATCTGTTGTAGTTTTTTCTGTACTTAACTTTATTGGTATGGCTTTCCACAGATATTTTTGCTGACCTGATGGTATTGTGCTTGAGATGGTAAAATACGCAAATGTTCAAAATTTTTTTTATTACAAAATGTTAATTTATCTTTTTAAATAATACCCACCCCGTATTAAAATGCATTGCCTTTATGAACTAATTGTTTTAGAAAACATTTCTTTTTTTTTTTATTCAGCGGGTAATAACTAATTATGGATGAATTCAATTTACATAAATTTCAGGCCAACAGAATATCTCAGGATAGTACCGTTGAGAATTTCTTTAAGTTGAGCCAGTAATGTCATTATCTTCTCCTCTCATTTAAACTGCTCGCTTTACAATAATTGTAGAGCTTAATAAGTGATTTGATTTCTCCCCTTGATGAGGTTTTAATAAAATTTGATAGCGTTTGAGTAATTCAGCATAGCTAGTTATCAAAGGGGCTGGTCCTGGCAGCAAGGATATGAATGTCCCTAGGGGGAGAAGAATGTCTGCTCTGTGTGCGGCATGGCTGCCTTGGCACTGCTAAAACCACACAGTGGCGCTCCTCTCCATTTACCATGGCAGTATGATTACACTTTATACATTAACGCCTTAAGGACCAGGCCATTTTTTGCAAATCTGACCAGTGTCACTTTATGTGTGAATAACTTTAAAACGCTTTTACTTATCCAGGCTATTCGGTGTTTGTTTTTCGTCACATGTTGTACTTCATGACACTGGTAAAATGGAGTAAAAAAAAATATGCATTTTTATTTATAAAAAAAATACAAAATTTACCAAAAATTTGAAAACATTTGCAAATTTCCAAGTTTCAATTTCTCTACTTCTATAATACATAGTAATACCTCCAAAAATAGTTATTAATTTACATTCCCCATATGTCTACTTCATGTTTGGATCATTTTGGGAATGCCATTTTATTTTTTGGGGACGTTACAAGGCTTAGAAGTTTAGAAGCAAATCTTGAAATTTTTCCGAAATCTTCCAAAACCCACTTTTTAAGGACCAGTTCAGGTCTGAAGTCACTTTGTGAGGCTTACATAATAGAAACCACCCATAAATGACCCCATTTTGGAAACTACACGCCCTCAAGGTATTTAAAACTTATTTTACAAACTTTTTTAACCCTTTAGGTTATTGGCAAATGGAGATGAAATTTTAGAATTAAAATTTTTGGGCAAATTTTCCATTTTAATCCATTTTTTTTCCAGTAACAAAACAAGTGTTAGGTCATGTTATTTTTATTGAGCAGATTCGTACGGACGCGGCAATACCTAATGTCTACTTTTATTTTTTTATTTAGGTTTTACACTATAATATCCTTTTTTAAGCAAAGAATTTTTGTCAGTTTTTGTTTTTTTGTTTTTAGCCTATTGTCTTAAGTAGGGGCTAATTTTTTGCAGGATGAGGGGACGGTTTTATTGGCACTATTTTGGGGTGCATATGACTTTTTGATTGCTTGCTATTACACTTTTTGTGATGTAAGGTGACAAAAAAAAACGGAAAAAAAAAATTCAATCTCGCTGATCAGCGGTCCGAAACTGATCAGCGGTGGGGTGGGCGATGCGCTAACAGTGGCCGGACGCTAAGAGTGTCAGCCACAGTCAGCGCACGCACACAAAAAATAGAAAGCTGCAGCACCCCTGGGGGGGGGGGGGGGGGGTCTAGGGTCACACAGCTGAGTTTGCTGAAAAAAATAAAAACTCCCGACCCCCCCCCCCCCCCCAAACTCTCCCTAATCTCCCTGCCTAATCTAAGCTGTCCCTAAGTACCGGTGGGGGGTGCTGGGCAAAGATTGGGGGTGCTGGGCTCCACGAGGCTCCTCTCTCCACGCTCCAGGACGCAGTGTGGAGGAGGAGGAGGCAGAGCTAGGGGTATTCAACCGCCCCTCCAGCCCGTGCAGCCAATCGTAAGCGATCCTGAGAGGTGATGTCACCATCGCCTCTCAGGATCTAAGGATGGTGATTGGTGGTGTATTATCACACCACCGATCACCATCCTATTCCGGGTTATTGGGTCACCAGAGACCCGAATAACCCGGAAACGCAGCAAACCGCAGGTATGAATTGACCTGCGGTTTGCTGCGATCGCCGATACGGGGCATTGTCACAGAGTGCCTGCTGAATGATTTCAACAGGCACTCTGTTCCGATCACTGCCCCCCGCGTGGCATTGATCGGAAATACACAGGGCGTACAGGTACGCCCTTTGTCCTTAAGTATTGGGACATCAGGGCGTACCTGTACGCCCTGTGTCCCCAACAGGTTAAGACTGTTGTGACATTAAGATGATTTATGATTATAGAGCTTTGCCGCATCTTGGGAGGTCAAATCTGACCGGGGCAACATCTGCAAGGTTCTCAGACACAACAGCTGTCTGCATTAAGATGTATAGCTTGTTACAGTTTTATCTATTTGCAGTAATTCCCTATACAAGATGGAGTAGTCATGTAATACATTTGCAGGAAGCCATAGAATACAGATTCTCCACCTGGAAGTCAGTGATATAACACACCGTGTCTTTCCTCTATTATAATCACTGGTACTGTAGGCGTGAAGGGAACAGAACAGATAAGGCTCTGCTTACATCATGTTAAAGGGGTATTCTGGTTGTGACAAGTTATTCCTTTAAGCTCTACAAAACTTTTAGAGACAGCCAAATACAGGGCTTAGCAGTCTTCGGAACTCCGATGCAGATGAGTTGATCGGCAATGCACGTGCCCGACCTGCTGCTCATTTTGCAGGGCTCCGAGTGGTACAGGGTCCCTGTTCTCATGATCAGCAGTAGGACCCCCACCGATCTTATAGTTATCCCATATCCAGTGGACAGAGGATAGGCGATAACTTGCCACAACAAGATCTTCCCAGCGTACAGATTTGGCGTAGCCTGCAGGAAATCCCCATGCGTGGGCATATGGCAGATACATCATACATAGGACCTAATTTTGAGGAAAAAAGGGTTTTTGGTTGCATACTATTGTATGTATTGGCAGTCTACTACACTATTCCACACATTTTTTATTGGAATACTGGCCAAATCTTAAAGGCAAAGTCTTTTAGCCTTTGTCAGGCTGATGGAGCCCATTGGATTGGATGTGGACTAGCCTAATACTGTAGGCATATTCAGGGTCATTTATCAAACTGATATAAAGTAGAACTGGCTTAGTTGCCCATAGCAACCAATCAGATTCCACCTTTCATTTTTGACAGCTCCTTTGGAAAATGAAAGGTGAAATCCGAGTGGTTGCTATGGGCAACTAAGCCAGTTCTACTTTACACCAGTTTGATAAATGAACCCAGTTGTACGGAATACAATACTGTCTTGTAATGGAGTCCAAAGATAGTAAAATGTAGCAAAAGAAACAGCACCGCACTTGTCCATGGGTTGTGCCTGGTAATGCAGCTCATCCCTATTCAAGTGAATGTGGCTGAGCTGCAATAGCAAGCAAATTTCAAGAGAGTTACAGTGTTTGAGAAAAACGTGGGTCCTTTTCTAATCTTGGACAACCTCTATAAAGGTGTATTTAAATGGTTGATGTACTTCCAACAAAAAGCATTTTTCTCTGATAAGATATATTAGGAAGTTTCATATACAGGTGCATCTGAATAAATTAGGATATCGTCAAAATTAATTTATTTCAGTAAATTATTTCAAAAAGTGACACTAATATATTATATAGACTCACTACACAGAGTGATCTATTTTTAAGTGTTTAGTTCTTTTAATGTTGATAATTATGGCTTACAGCTGTTGAAAACCCAAATCTTAGTATCTCAGAAAATTAGAATATTATATAATTTTTTAATTGGTCTTATTTTTAATACAGAAATATTGACCTACTGGAAAGTCTGTACAGTATATGCACTCAGTACTTGGTTCGGGCTCCTTTTGCATGAATTACTGCATTAATTCGGCGTGGCATGGAGGCGATCAGCCTGTGGCACTGCTGAGATGTTATGGAAGCCCAGGTTGCTTTCAGCTCGTCTGCATTGTTGGGTCGAGTGTCTCATCTTCATCTTGACAATACCCCATAGATTCTCGATGGGGTTTAGGTCAGGCGACTTTGCTGGCCTATCAAGCACAGTGATTCTGTGGTTATTAAACCAGGTATTGGTACTTTTGGCAGTGTGGGCAGGTGCCAAGTCCTGCTGGAAAATTAAATCAACATCTCCATAAAGCGTGTCAGCAGAGGTAAGTATGAAAAGCATGAAGTGCACTAACATTTCCTGAAAGATCGTTGCGCTGACTTTGGACTTGATATAACACAATGGACCAACACCAGCAGATGACATGGCTCCCCAAACCATCAGTGACGGTGGAAATTTCACACTGGGTCTCCTGAAACTGTGTGCCTTTTCACTCTTCCTCCAGACTCTGGGACCTTAATTTCCAAATTAAAAGCAAAATTACTTTAATTTGAAAACAGGAATTTGGACCACTGACCAACAGCCCAGTCCTTTTTCCCCTTAGCCCATGTAAGACGCTTCTGACTTTGTCTCTGAGTGGCGACAGTTGTAGCCCATGTCCTGGAAATAAAGCATTGACTCCAGCCACAGTCCACTGCTTGTGAATCTCCCTCAAATTCCTGAATGGCCTTTTCTTGTCAATCCTTTTAATGCTGCAGTTATCCCTGTTGCTTGTGCAGCTTTTTACCACAATTTTTCCTTCCACTCAATTCTCCATTAATATGCTTGGATACAGCACAGCCAGCTTCTTTAGCAATGACCTTTTGTGACTTACCCTTCTTGTGGAGGGTATCAATGACTGTCTTCTGGACAACTGTCAAGTCAGCAGTCTTCCCCATGATTGTGTAGCTTACTGAACAAGACTAAGGGTCCATTTAAAGACTAAGGGTACTTTCACACTTGCGGCAGAGGATTCTGGCAGGCAGATCCGGCAAACGGATGGCATTTGTCAGACTGATCCGGATGCGGATCCGTCTGACAAATGCATTGAAATACCGGATCCGTCTCTCCGGTGTCTTTCGGAAAAACTGATCCAGTATTTATTTTTTTCAAAGATTTAAAGGTCTGCGCATGCGTGGAAAGGATCCGTCAATGCGGCAATTTTAATGCCGGATCCGGCACTAATACATTTCAATGGAAATTAATGCCAGATCCGGCATTATGGCAAGTGTTCAGGATTTTTAGCCGGAGAGAAAAATACAGCATGCTGCGGTTTTTTCTCCGCCCAAAAAACGTAAGAGGGACTGAACTGATGCATCCTGAACGGAATGCTCTCCATTCAGAATGCATTAGGATAAAACTGATCAGTTTTTTTCCGGTATTGAGCTCCTGTGACGGAACTAAATACCGGAAAAGAAAAACGCTAGTGTGGAAGTACCCTTAGGAAACCTAACTTATTTCAAAAATTCTATTTTTCTGAGATACTGGCTTTTGGGATTTCATGAAATAAATTAACTTTTTGATATTCTAATTTATTAAGATGCACCTGTACAGTTTATTAAAAGTACAGTGACTAAAGGAAATTGGATTAGAATTGGTACTGGTCACTATATAGTTCTCATTTGTACAGCCCAGACATTTGTTCCATTGTATTGTCACTCTCTGTGAGATGTAAATGTTTTGAACAAATTCAATTACTGAAAGAATGGCTACTACTAAATTATTATTTTTTTTTTTAACTATACCAACATTTTCAATCAATGTTCATTTGATTTTTTTTGCTGTGCATTTCATTATATTATATGAAATTAGTAGGAATCTGCCGTGTAAACCAATAAGCCCAGCCTGCTCTGCCAGTGAGGATCTGCTTATTTCTCATGTTAGGACTATCAGTCTCCAATTCTGCTACTTTTATTTGGCATAATGCAAATATTTTGTGCCCCCACAACCAGGGAGTTGCTTTGATTCTTGCTAGCTAAAAACAGCGACCAACCCTAGAGTAAATGTCTACCACGAACACTATGGCAATTATTATTTCTAAGCAAAGAAAATAACGGTTTCAGGTTCACTGATGCCTGCTGAGTAATGCAGTTCCATTTACTCATATTTTTGTTATATAATATAGTTATTACCCACTATGAGTAATATACTTATAGTAAAAGGATATTTATATTGTATAGTAATATGTTTATTTAATGAAATGCTGATGTAAAGAGCACGTGTCGGCACAATCAGTGCTATTAAACTAGGCATATCATGCTGATAATAATACCCTTATGATTCTTCGCGGGCCATTATTGAGAAAACTGAATTTTTTTAATATGCAAATCACCTAACTGAAGCACCGAGGGGCAGGCCAGAGCCATTGGAGCACCAGTTTGTTATTATCCCTTCAACTTCTGTCCTTCCCCCTAAATTAACATTACTAGTCTTCTAGTGTTGATCTCCTAGCAGCGAGACCTGTATTCTCTTGTCTTCGCTGTATCTTCTGGTCTTGGAGCTTGCTCAGTGTTTCTCCTGCTGCACTCCAAGCAGCGCAAATTCAAACTGAGCAAGCGGAAGAGAATCCTACACATTCAAGGTATTACTGTTTGAGCATTAATCCAAGGATCCTCGATTTTAAGGAATCGGTCAGGGATCCCCCTATGTTCATAGACAAGCTTGTATAGTTCTAAATCAGAGTTAACTAATTGTATCCAATGTTTGGTGGGAATTTTGGGGGTCTTCCAATTCAGAAGAATGGTTTTCCTTGCATAGTACAGAAGTAACCTGTCTTACCATATTTATTGGGGATAACATCATTAACTAGTCCCAAAAGACTCTGGATAATCGGGCACTGCCACACCATGTGAAAGAAGCGGCCACTATCATGCCCGCAGCGTGTACATTGGGGACTCGGTAGTTTACCCTATTCAGCCATTTCAACTGTATGTTGGTCCATGGCGATAACAACTGTGGACCTCCATGTGTTAGTTCTCTCACATGAGAGGCCTCTAAATCCACTATATCGTGTTTCCATTTGGTCAAGTGGAGAATCTTGCTCGGCCATTAGTGTCGCATATAAAGTGGACACCGGTATACCTAATTGAGTGCTTCTCACCACCGCCTCTATAGGGCGACATTCCAGTCTCAGCGGACCTTTACCAAATTGAATAGGCATGCCTGAGCTGGAAGTAGCTATACAGGCAGTGTTGGGGTAAATGAAATTCCTAATAGCTAAACCTGCTGGTAGAATACCGGCGCTGGCATAGTGAGGATAAAAGGATAATACATATAAATATACAGGGCTCTAATTAGGTTATGATATTTCCTAATAGCTGGTGGCCGTATCACTACCTGTATTATTTGGCGATCGTTCAGTAGTGTGGTCCCGTTGTTCCAAGAAGCGCTGTATAGATCTAATTGGACGCTTTTTGCTTTCACACCTCGCACGCGCTGCTCCGGCCGGTAGCAAGCACACGCGTGGAGGAGCCTGCAAGGATGAGTCCAGCAGCGTCTTCGTGTGACGTCACAACTTCGCTCTGGGTGCCTCCAAAGGACAAGTTTCCATCCAATGCGTTTCTGAACCTATGGGTTCCTGCTTCAGGGATCCCAGACGTCACATCCCTGCAGGCTCCTTCAAGCGTGTGCTTGCTACCTGCCGGAGCAGCGCGCTAGGTGGGAGTTAGAGCAAGAAGCGTTCTGCTAGATCTGTACAGCGCTACTTGGAACAACAGGACCACACTACTGAATGATCACCAACTAAACTAATACAGGTAGTGATACTGCCACCAGCTATTAGGAAATATCATTGTATGTCCTAATTAGAGCCCTGTATATTTATATGTATTATCCTTTTTTCCTCACTATGCCAGCGCCTGTATTCTACCAGCAGGTTTAGTTATTAGTGACTTACCAATGGTGAGATTTGGCGGGACACTCACCCCCAATACCAAGCAGCGGCATCTCTGGTGCACACATCAGTTGCAGTGAGTACCCTACGGCAGCACAAGTGTCTTCTACTCTACTCTTAAATACAATTCCTGTTTCATACTATTAAAAGACCTGAATAAACCCTTGTCACAAAGTTGTGTGAGATATCGCAGGACTTTCTGGGGCCAAAATTCAAAGTCTGCGCGAGAGAATAGTTCAGACAAATCTTTATTTCTCCATATCGGCACATATGGCGACCATCTCTCCATCCTTGACCCAAGATCGCCACTGTAGCAGCGATAGTAGGGGTATAATGACACGCTGCATAGGCTCCCTTTCTATACACTAGGTTCGTAAGGGCCTCATAGGAAACCACTAGAGCAGCTTCCAACACCATTGCTGGATTGCTTGCTTCGGCTGTAATCCACTACGCCACATAACTCAGCTGTACTGCCGCATAGTAGATAGAAAGATTCGGCAGTGCCTGACCTCACCGCCTATATGACGCCTAAAGGGTATGCCTCGCTATTCTGGGACAGAGTTTGCGCCATAGAAAAAGGGGTAAACCTCTTATCCATAAGTGCAAAGTGTCTCTTCGGTAGTGCCAGCGGTGCCGCCCTATATAGATATAACAACTTGGGTAGGAGGATCATCTTTATAACATTAAGGCGGCCTCTCAAAGTCAGTGGCAAATTCTCCCAGGCCTCGATTTTCCCAGTAATATATTCCATTGTGGGAACTACATTAAGCTGTTAAGTTTGCGGCCTCCCTATGGATAATAATCCCCAAATATTTAAACTGTTCTACTTGGAGTTTAGACTAGAATGAAATCTTAATAGGATCAAAGTCCTCTATCAAGCAAAGACTCGATTTAGCCCAATTCACCCGCAGACCAGAAAAACTACCAAACTCCTCTACTGTGTCCAAGAGGACATTCGGAGAGTTTCCTGGGTTCGCCAGGTATACCAACATGTCGTCTGCATAGAGGGAAAGTTTCTCAGTTATACCCGCCACCTCCCAACCTTCTATAGATGAGTTAGAAGAAATGAGTAGGGATAAGGGCTCCATTATCGGGGGAAAGAGGACAACCCTGTCTGGTGCCCTTGCCAAGGGGAAAGGAGTCAGAGACATACCCATTTACATTGACCCTAGCTGTCGGGGACCTATATAGTAGTTGCAACCAGCGAAGAAAGTTCCGGGGGAAGCACATCCGTTCAAGTGTAGCCCACATAAATTACCATTCTACTGAGTCAAATGCTTTCTCATTATCCAGTGATGCCAGGACCCTCTGAGATTGGTATACAAACGTCTCAAGTATATGTCAGCAGTTTTCCCCGGCATAAAACCCCACTGATCCACCCCTACTACAGAGTGAGGGATGCTCTTTAAACGGGTTCTCCAGGCTTTTAATATAGATCTATCCTCAGAATAGGTCATCATTATCAGATCTGCGGGATCTGACACCCGGCACCGCCGCCAATCAGCTGTATGAAGGGAAGGCGCACACGTGTGCCGTCTCCCTTCTCTCTTCCTTCTGGCTGCTGCTATGTGTATGGCGAGCAGGAAGAGAGACAGGAGATGGCACACATGCACTTCGCGCGCCTTCACTTCATATAGCTGATCGGCAGGGGCGCTGGGTGTCCAACCCCCGCCGATCTGATATTGATGACCTATCCTGAGACCCCCCACTGATCAGATTGAACTCCAGAAAAAAAAACTTAAATTATAGACTCTACTAACAAAAAAAATATTGCACCTCCAGATGGCTAAAAGTGGTACTACAGCAGACTTGCATCCAAACCTTGGAGCCTTTATCCCTAGCAATGGTGAGGTCCCATAGAAATGAGTAATCTGTTATCATTCTGCCCAGGTGACGTTACAAACAATAGAGGTTTTAGCTCTAGAGTTGGTCAAAGGCAGAAGGGCAGAATGTACTCCCTATTGCGGTATACATCTTTGACTTTCCGTTTCTGAGATCCGTTCAGGGCTCTCACAAGCGGTTGAAAACAGATTTTTTTGCCCTAATGCATTCTGAATGGCAAAGGATCCGCTCAGAATGCATCAGTTTGCCTCCGTTCTGTCACCATTCCGCTCTTGAGGCGGACACCAAAAACGCTGCCTGCAGCGTTTTGTTGTCCGCCTGACAAAGCGGAGCCAAACTGATCCGTCCTGGCACACAATGTAAGTCAATGGGGACGGATCCGTTTTCTCTGACACGATAGAAAACGGATCCGTCCCCCATTGACTTTCAATAGAGTTCATGACTGATCTGTCATGGCTATAGAAGACCTAATACAACAGGATCAGTTCATGACGGATGCATGCGGTTGTATTATTGTAACTGAAGCGTTTTTGCAGATCCATGACGGATCCGCAAAAAACTCTAGTGTGAAAGTAGCCTAAGGCTGAACATATGTACATTATATATATTGAAACATAGACCATTGTGAAAGCGCTTTAGCATATTTCAACAATGAAACGCAGCTCGGCCTCTGTCTCATGTTTTATTAATGATCATCAGCATAAGAAAAACTATTACACGTTTGATTTCAGAAGATAAAAAGCATGCGTGTTTTAGGTATTATCCCATTGAATAACCATTTTCTTTCAAGAAATGATCAAAATATTTCCGTGACTAGACCCGTGTCACCCGCGTAAAAGCTAAATAATTACGTTCTCCTGTATAAATTTTTGTGTATGCGTTCTAGATGGACAGTATAAAGATGAAAGGGAAATTTGTTCATAACGGCTCTTCACAGATGACTGAAGCAGGTGTTAGAAATGCAGATGAAGCGTGTTGACTAAAGAGTGTACAAATTTGAAGTGAAAATGCCAGTGGTCGGCTTATAGTACCCGGCACATGTGAAGTTTCTGTGAGCTAAATTATTCATGGCATTGTGTGAGCCGGTTTAACATGCAGCGGAAAGGTGCCGATTGCATCGAAGCCTCCTCTTTCTATACTTAGATAGATATGAATGTGGCGTATTGATCCAGCCATTGAAGAGCAATCAATAAGAATAAACATACTTCTGATACTCATTGTTACTTGATTATCTGAAAAGTGTATATCCCAACTAGACTAGAATTCAGATTGATTTCAGATGATCCATGGGTGCAGAGCTTGATCTGTGAAGTTATTTGACCAGCAAGGAGCACTGGGAGATTTCAGCTTTTAATGCTGCAGAGTTGTGACTACAACTTGCTACATACAATGAATAGGAGATAACTTAAAGGGCTTGTCCGGGTTCAGCTCTGAACCCGGACATCTCTCCATTTTCACCCAGGCAGCCCCCCTGACTTGAGCATCGGAGCAGTTCATGCTCTGATGCTCTCCTTTGCCCTGCGCTAAATCGCACAGGGCAAATGCATTTTTAGGAGTTCCGGTGACGTACCGTGCTCTCCATGGGGCTGCCAGGAAGCCCGGTGACGTCACTGGCACTGATGGGTGGGATTTAGCGCTGCCCTAGCCAGTAAAACGGTTAGGGCAGCGCTAAAGCCTGCCCTTTAGAGCCGGTGAGGTCACCGAAAACACTGCGGGGCGGAAGTTTCCGCCCAGCAGTGTGTTATTGAAAACAAAAGAGCCCGTGCCCTGCGCGATCTAGCGCAGGGCAAGGGAGCGCATCGGAGCTGCCTGGGTAAAAATAAGGGGTCTGAATACCCCTTTAATGGAGCAGCAGGGCACATGTTCGACCACCGCTCCATTCATTGGGGGGAACACAGGATGGCCCCGTTCTCAAGATGGTGGAGGTCTCGGCGGTCAAACTCCTGCAGATCTAGAGGTTATCTCATATTCAGTGGATAACTTGTTGCCTCTGGAATACCCTTTTAATGTGTGCTGTGTCCGCAGGATTACTACACGATAAGTACTCTGGAATACCCTTTTATTGTGTGCTGTATCCGCAGGATTACTACATAAGTACTCTGGAATACCCTTTTAATGTGTGCTATATCCGCAGGATTACTACACGATAAGTACTCTGGAATACCCTTTTAATGTGTGCTGTATCCGCAGGATTACTACACGATAACTAATGCAAAGTTTTCATAGTGTTGTTCAGCTTGTGAAGCTCATAAGAAACAACTTGGGTCATGACTTTACATACATTTCATTCATTCAGTTTTTCACAATTCAAGGAGACCTACAAATCTGACTCTGTTACAGCAGTTTTGTCAGAAGGAAAGGGACAAAATTCCAGTAACTTAGGGCGCATTCACACGAATGTGTGATGGCCGTGCCTATTTTGTGGACCGTGGATCCGCAAAATACAGGCACTAGCCGTGTGCAACCCACATCGGGGGGCGGACCTGTTGACTTCAAATGGTCCACAATCGTTAAGATGCAGCCAAAGATGGAGCATGTCCTGAGGCACGGACCGGGAAGCACACAGAAGGGCTTCTGGGTCTCTGCTGCAAAACTGAAATCAGTGGGTCCACACTGCGATGTGGGGTGCACACAGCTGGTGCCTGTGTTTTGCAGATCCGCAAATTGGGTTCGGCTGTCACATGTTCATGTGTATTGGGTTCAAATTGTGAAAAAACTAATTTAATGATTGTGCTGTATGTAACCTTATGACTTCAACTGTAGTCAATATTGTTGTTGAATATCTACTTTAGTAGAGAAGGCTTTTCAAGCTTTATTTTCTTTTGGGGCCTCACCAGCCAAACCATGGTGATGCCTGGGCATCATTTGGGGTCAAAATCGATGCCAAAAGAAAGACATGTAGATATGGTGTGGATATGCTACGGGCCCACTAAGCACCTGGGGTATCGCTTACCCCTTAGGAGGATTCTACGAAATATGTCCCTCTTATAGAGCAAGTAAACGTGACGCCAGTTGCAGTTAAGCAACGAGGACATGGAGTCCCCTTTGTAGATAGTAGTGTTGGTACCCAGGATAGGATTGCCAGCGTGGCGTAGAGTGCCCTACAGTTTCTGTAGATGTTGTATACATGTGTCACGGTGTTCCTACCTGGATATCCGTGGATCCCAGACGTGAAGTGGTCCGAAGCAGTGCAAAAAGGGTAGTTGAACTTGGGGTCATTACAGATAGAGGTCTGAAAGTCATGTAGATGTGGTCTGGATAGATAGCATAAAGACATGCACATGTGGTGTGGATAGAGGGCATAAAGACCACTTAATGTTGTGTGGACGAGGGCTGAAAGACGATGTGGTGTGGATAGAGGGCTGAAAGTCCACTAGATGTGGTGTGGATAGAGGGCTGAAAGACCAGTACATGTGGTGTGGATAGAGGGCTGAAGGTCCACTAGATGTGGTGTGGATAGAGGGCTGAAAGTCCACTAGATGTGGTGTGGATAGAGGGCTGAAGGTCCACTAGATGTGGTGTGGATAGAGGGCTGAAAGACCACTAGATGTGGTGTGGATAGAAGGCTGTAGCAAATTCGTGCCTCTTCTGCCATGAGAAGGAATTTACATTTATATCCTCCTCCAAAAGAAGAAGCAATCAGCAAGACTCTTCTCAGCTAGTGCATCTTTTCCTGGGCATGCTGCCAGCATTATACTGTAAGTTCTTGGAAACCACTTTACAATAGCAGATAAGTGACAGACATCTAACATCAGCCAGTGACGTCACGTTATTCAGTTATATGGCCTAGGTGGAGCTCAGCCCCATTTAAGTGAATAAGACCGAGCTGCAATGCCAAGCGTGGCCACAATCCAATGGACGGCCCTGTGCTTGGTGAGCTGCGAGGAGGCTTCAACACTCTTGGGAGCACCACGGCCACTTCAAACAGCTGATCAGCGGGGGTCCCAGTAGTCAGAACCCTGCCAATCTGTTATTGATGACCTATCCTGAGGATAGGTTATCAATATCTAAATCTCGGAAAGCCCCTTTAAGAAGAGAACAGATTTTGTTACCGGCATATCTGTGTTTTTTGACACATTTCTGATGTTTGTGCTGCTGTATTACTCAGAATGAAAAGTGCATTATGCAAACAAGAGAAATTGAAATAAAACAAGTCATAAAAGGGCAAACTTATGTGGCAGATTTTAAAATGTATTGCATTTTTATTTAAATAAAGCTGATTTTGCAAGTGCGATTGCAAGTAATTTCTTCAGTAATGTGTCAATATGACTACATTAAGGCTTATGTCAGCAATACAACAATTTCACCTTATTTCCTGTAATGAAATGTAAATCCTGTTGATTTTTTTTTTACTTTGTTCATCTTAGCAGCCTATTGATTCTGTAAAATAATTGCAATATTTTCATGTATTACAGAAATCCAGGCTTTTTCCTGTGACAAAAAACAAAAGTCCTGTGGGTTTCACTATATTTGTGCTTCACGCTGGATATTGATCTTTATTAGTAAGCACAGAAACATGGTACATGGATGCACAAGGCATTTTAGGCTCCTAAAATATGAAATATTCCCTAAAATTATTTTGAACTGGTTTACATTTCCTAATAATATATATCTGTAAGGCCTCTTGCACACGAACGTGTGCTGGCCCGTGCCCGTGCTGCAGACTGCAAATCGCGGTCAGCAATGCACGGGCACCAACTGTGGGGATGCCGCATGCGGATCACGACCCCGTTCACTTGAATGGGGTCTGCGATCCGTCCATCCTGCAAAAAGATAGGACAAGTTCTATCTTTTCGAGGAACGGAAGCACGGAACGGAACCTCATGAAAGCACTCCGTAGTGCTGGATTTGCGGACCCATTCAAGTGAATGCGGAATGCACACGGCTGGTTCCCCGTGTATTGCAGATCTGGGGGCCACCTGTGGCCTACGATGCCATCCTACGTAGCCCCCCCACCATCTGGTCCCAGAAATGAATGGTTGCTTATGTCGCGGCAGCTCATATATAGCTTCTATGTCAGAGATATATTGCATCCTGCTGGCACAACTCTTTTCCAAGAAAGACCACAAATTCAGCCAATCACAGATCATGCAATTCAAACATTACCTTTTTAGCTATATTTCACTTGTGTCCAGCTAAAAATTGAAGAAAAAAAAAAACAGATCCTTCATAAACATTAACATCGGTTTGCATTTGTTTTGGATCCAGTTTCTCTAAAGAAATGATTCCTTACTGGTAAAAAAAAAATGTGATCTGCAAACGCCTTGAAGGGTAAACTGTCACACTGAACATTGTGTCTGAGCTGCAGGCAGCATGTTGTAGAGCTGGAGGAGCGCAGCAGATTGATGCTGTATATAGTTTGGTGGTAAAAGCATCAGTAAAACTTGTAATTTATACATTTAAATCTCTGCTCTTTCTGACTTCAGCTGTACACAGGGGAGACCATCCTATCAGTGATTGACAGCTGTCTCTGTAAACACAGTCATAGAGGGAAGGCTGTCAATCACTGATAGGACCGCCTCCTCATCTCTGATAGTCCAGTTTGTGAAAATCATTGCAGATATGTCCTAATCCACTTGTTATGTGACCTACATCTGCATGGGACACAATAACCTGCCACCACCGTGCATAAAAAGGCCCCCGGGTCGTGGAGACATCCTCACTCCTCGACCGCCGTGTCCATAGGGCACAGTATGATGGAGGTGTCCTGGTTCACTTACGTCACTGCTGCCTGTGCTTCCCGTGGACTGATAGTCTTCTTTGTTTGCACGGAACAGTTAACTTACTGTACAGTACATGTGCACAAGAGGATCGGTCCAGGAGCAGCACAGACATTGTTCACAAAGTGAATCACATCACTCCCGCCATACTGCACACCATGGATGCAGCGGCGGACGACTGATCTCAGCACTGAGAACCCCACAGATCAAAACCTTTCATAGATCACTGTGACCTATTGGAAATTTTCTGACCCTTTAAACTTGTTAAAGTTGTGCAAATGTACAAAAAATCTCATTATCTGATCAGGTTTAGAATTCTTTCACACTTGCGGCCTGCTGTTGGAGCTCTTTGGGTCAAGTGTGGCCGGATGTTATCGCAGTGCCCGCTGGCCCCATTGACTATAACAGGATCTGGCGGAGATTCGGCACCTACCCTGCCCGGGATTTGGCCGGACAAAAAGCGATGCGTGCCGTGAAGCTAGCCTTAGCTGCCTAGATACCTCTGGAGTGGGTATGCTTGTTATTCCAGTATTTCTCTCTATTGGTTACTGTGTCAGTACCGCCTCATAGTGATTTTCTTCTTTTGTTCTGGATATTTACTGCTTGTCTATATATTGTTCCTAAGTAACAAAGCAGATGATTTTGCACTCTCCCGGGTCCTGTTTACATACAAGTCAGAGCTCCCTTTTTCTGTGTGGCCTCATTTCCCACTAAGACCCTGAATTATTGATATACAGGAAGCTGTGTGGTTCAGCAAACATGGGATTCTCTCCGACATTATACAGTAGCTGAGGGCTGGAGTGTGAATTTCTCGCTGTTCCTGGAGTGTAGCCTTTATTTGCTATATTAATACATTTTTTTATTGCGTAGTAGTTTTTTTTTTTACTGTAGTGTTTTACAGTTGTTTTACTTATTTACACTGGAAATGAGCAATAGTTTCACTGAGATTGTTTTGAGATTTGAATTTAAAAAAGGGTGTGAATTCACATATTTTACAGACCCGTGGACCCTGAAATTACCTTATTTCAAAAACATTCAGTCCTTTGCTTCTCGGTCAATTCCAAGGCAGACATTTTAGTGTTTTCAATCATTAGCAAAAGATATTGAGAGCTCACCATGACCAATCTTATCAATTCTTATGTTGCTCTTATGGAGTACTAGTGGGTGCTTGGTGGAGTACAAGTGAAGCCCATATACAAAGAGGAGGTCTTCACAGCATTTCTCCCTTAACAATTTGTACTTTTATTCTATATCCATTTAGGCCTCATTCACACAACCGTATTTTCAGTGCTTGCCGATGTTGACAGTGAGCAGGTAAACAATGAAGGGAAGGCTGCTCTCGCACAGAGCGCGGCCTTCTCTTCAACCAGCTAATCGACGGGGGGGCGAGGTGTCCGACCCTCGTCAGTCTGATATTGATAAGCTATCCTGAGGATAGGTCCTCAATACTAAAATCCCGTAAAACCCATTTAATGTGATGTATGAATAAGGACATTTTTGTCAAGAAGGCTCATCTCACATCTTACGTTTTCACCCAGAATATGCGTCTCACATTTACGTTTTCCGACAAAGAACTGAGCGACTTTTATTTATTACAAAGTCCTCAAAAGGGCTTGCGCTTATGTCAGAAATCTGGGGCATTGCGCTTTGCGTTCTACATTGTCTTGGAGTGATTGATGGTACTGGAAAGCTGAGTGGGGCAGGTCCCTTTTTATATGGTACGATACGACAGGAGGTTGTCGGCAAGGAAGCATTTCTTTCCGGCACTCCTCTGCTCGTCAGCGGAGAGGAGCGGTGGATTTCCATGCAGCGATCTCCTCCACAGCATGGAGAGGAGCGATCACTAATGCAGTCACTCATCCCCATAATGACCCGCTGTTTGCGTTTAGCAGAGTGTGTTTACACAGCACGATCAGATGCCTGCGAATGCCGACTTTTGTGTCCGCACAAATGATCTATTACCTGATGAATGAGTGTTTTGCTCGTTCATCAGGTAATCCGCGGCACTTTTACACCACCGGATAATCGCTAACGAGGGTTCCCATGAAGGGCCCTAAGTAGGGTACCAATGCTGTGGCCAAAACAACGTTGTTCAGTTTTTCTAGGAATAGGTCTTTAAGTAGTAGTATTATATTAATAGTTTTTATCACACATAAGTCCGTATAATTATGTAGTAATGCATCAAGTAATTATCCTTCAAACATGGCCCTGGCTGGTAATATTCTGGCTTGCTATGTATGCCTCATGGTGGAATATGACTGTCCCCTTGTATGTCTGAGCAGACGGGTTGTGCTGCTGCTTATATGGGGGAAGGGTATTGTAATGACACCTCCGCTCAGTAATGCAGATCACTAATTGTAAATAAGAGGCAGCTTAGGGACTTTTGTTTCTCTGTTTAAATTGACAAATTGATGTCTTCTCGTCATTCTCATTAGGAGCAATTACTCAGCTGCTGCATTCACAGTGCAGTATTCGTCACAGTATCATTTCCTATCATTCACAGTGCAGTATTCGTCACAGTATCATTTCCTATCATTCACAGTGCAGTATTCGTCACAGTATCATTTCCTATCTTTTACAGTGCAGTATTCGGCACAGTATCATTTCCTATCATTCACTTTCTGTTATTGAGACCTTGATGGAAAACTTCACTGTTGCCTAATAATTGTTTTGTAAATTGTTTCTGTTTCCCAATGGGGGCAAAATTGGGGGGTGCACTCCCCCCGCCACTGAGTGCCACAAAACATTGTGGAATAGACATCTACACCGATACTGGCTCTCTGTCTACATTAGGAAACGGTTAAATAGGACATATATTTGGTACATGTCAGCCGACACTCTAGATCAGGGGTGCACAACCTTTTTTGGTCTGGGGGCCGCATTGTCACATCGCTCTATTTCAAGGGGCCGAAAATAAAAAAATGTTGATCGGCACTCATCTGCCTATTACACAAGCCAGTGCAAAGTGACTGGGGATGAGTGATCACTGCTACAGTCGTGCTGCAGATAATCGGACATCTTTCATCCTGATAAAATATGCAAATCAGCCGACAAATGAGCAATTCCTTGTTTATCGACTGATCAGCTGCACAATTATACCGGCCAGATATAAGATATAAGCGCTCCTATGAACACTTGTTCCCAGTAATTGTCCCAAATATCGTGCTGCAGCATAGCCCCTGAATCCGAAGAGGTATACTTACCTGCTCCCCGCCTCTCCGTTTCTTCGAACTGCCTCCGCTGTTTACACCTGGCAGTGCATGGACATGGTCATACACCACTCCAGACAATGACTGGCTTAGGCGGTGATGTGGCCACAAGCAGCGTGTCACTGCTGAAGCCAGTCATTGACTGGAGCCGTGCAAGTGACCATGGTTATGCACTGTCAGGTGTAAACAGAGCAGGAACCGGAAGATGGAGGCAGCGCAGAGGACCAGAGCGGAGTGGAGCAGGTAATTATGAATTTTCTATTTCAGAGGCCATACTCCAGGCCTCATTTTTACCAGAAAAGTGGCGACATTTCCTTCCATCCTGCCTCCTATTTATAAATCAGTGCTTTCCTTCACTGCAGAGGACGGAGCTCACTGGTTATCACCATCTCCTGCCAATACAGTTATAGGCGTCCTGCAGTAACCAGTAAGCACATTACCTTGCTAGTGGGGAAGGCGCCTATTGATTAACGCTTGAATGACCAGGCCCGAAAAGGCCTTAATGACCAGACACTTTTTTGTGATTTAGCGCGCGTGGTGGTTCAAATGGTTGTAACTATCTTATTTGTTGGACTACCAAGATCATTTTTGCAACAATTTTTATTTGGGGGAAACTATACAAAACGTTTTTAAAAAGTATATCTTTTTTCAAACTATAGCTCCTTATTCTTTAAATATGCAAACTGACACCAAAATAAATTATTATAATTAGTTCTCTATTTTGTGTATTTTGCTATATAATTTGAAAAGTTTCACGTGAATGGGGCGGTAATGGTGATGGTTTTGATTGGTGTGGGTGTCTTTTCTTTTATGTATGATTTTTTTTTTTAACTTAATATATTTCTGCTACATAATATGTCCCCCAAGAGGTCATAAAAAGACCTTGAGGGACACTGTCACTTTTTTAAATTTTGCACTTTTTCATAAAAAGACTGTGGTGGGACTCTTTTATTAAGCACTTTTTCCTTTATATATTTTTTTTTTTATTATTTATTTCGTTTTCAAATTTTTAAAAATCATTTTTTTACTTTTTTTAAATATATTTTTACCACATAATTTGTCCCCAAGAGGTCACTGAAAGACTTTTGGGAGACAATAAGTGACTTGACGAGGGTATTGGTTATCCATGTTCGCCTCAACCATTACTTTCATACCCACCTTACTCACCTCTAACCACCATTACACTTTCCCACCCCAGAGCCCTAATCCCAATAAAACTCGGACCACCAATTGGAAATGTAATGGCCACAGCAGCCGTTTATTAAATAACATTTACAACCATAACATAACATAATACAGTAAAAACCCCAATGGGGGGAGGTCCTTGAAGCCCCAAAACATCGAGCTGTCAAACCGGGGTGAGCCATTCTTGCCTCCAGCCATACCGCCCAGCTCAAAGGCACCATCGAATGACCCCCCCTCGATTCACCACAACCGCTCGGTCCACCTGGGAGTCCAGCCCCCACCGTGGGGCCCCCCCAATTGTCCTCAGATTCCACCGTGCCCAACTCCAAGGACCCCCCCCCCCACCGCCACAAGCTGCCGTGACAAAAAACCCACTCCCCACAAAAAATCCCAGCACCACAACCCCGATCCCCTCCATTCCAAACTGGCCAAAAAAGGGGAAGGGTGGGTGGGAGCTTTTTCTCTCTACCTAAAATGGCCCCTAGCCTTCCTCTTCCCTGCCTATTTAACCCCTTAACTCCACCCCCTCACACCACCTAACCTATCCTAACCTTTCTCCCTGCCAAAGCCCCCCCCCCCCCCCCAGCCCCCCCCCCCCCCCCCCCCCCCAGCTCACTAAACCAAACCCCCGTCATGGTGGCCTCCACTAAAGGGGGCTCCGCCCCCCCTCAGTCCGGCCACTGCTTGACGAGGGTATTGGTTATCCATGTTCGCCTCAACCATTACTTTCATACCCACCTTACTCACCTCTAACCACCATTACACTTTCCCACCCCAGAGCCCTAATCCCAATAAAACTCGGACCACCAATTGGAAATGTAATGGCCACAGCAGCCGTTTATTAAATAACATTTACAACCATAACATAACATAATACAGTAAAAACCCCAATGGGGGGAGGTCCTTGAAGCCCCAAAACATCGAGCTGTCAAACCGGGGTGAGCCATTCTTGCCTCCAGCCGTACCGCCCAGCTCAAAGGCACCATCGAATGATCCCCCCTCGATTCACCACAACCGCTCGGTCCACCTAGGAGTCCAGCCCCCACCGTGGGGCCCCCCCAATTGTCCTCAGATTCCACCGTGCCCAACTCCAAGGACCCCCCCCCCACCGCCACCAACGACCCGACTTGACCATCTCAACTCCGGGCGTTCCTCCACAACCTCAGGGCCACCTCAATGCCTTCCTGCAACGCCAAACTCCACATATCCAGCCCCACCGCATTCAAATGCACTCCGTCCGATCTCTAAAAAGCCCCCATTCCAGCCTCCAAATCCCTATGCCTGACTACCACCGCCCCGTTCCTAGCCATAAAACGCCCAACTGCCCTGTTCACCTTTATCCTCGCCTTATTCACCGCATCCACAGACCTAGCCTCACTCCACACCTGCCGGGGAACAATATCCAACCATACGGTCACCATATCCGGAAATAACGACCACAACCGTAAGAAATCCCACTTGATCTCCTTAATCAACTCCCGGATAGGCTTCGCCGCCAAATCATTGCCCCCCGCATGTACCACCAACACCTCCGGTGCCCTATCCATTCTCACGAACCTATGAATTTCAGGCAGCACCCCTTTCCAAACCATACCCCGCCTCCCAATCCACCTTACCACCGCAGACTCCCTGTCAAATCCTAGCTGTTGACCGTCCGGCCGAACCGCTGCCCGGACGGCCCCCCAGAAGACATAGGAATGCCCCACAATCCACACCAGAGCGGGCGCCGTATCTGTAACGAGAGAACAAAAAGAACAATACCGCAGCTTTGCACAAACACAATAAACCTAACACCAACCAACCCTCCTCACTTTACAAGCGATCCAAACGCACATAAGATTTAAACCTCGCCGATTCCCAACGGCCAATCCTCTTAATAACGTCTTCACCCATACCCCATCTAGCCGCTTCTGTCGCTGCCCCGATTCTAAAGGAGTGGCTAGAATACCCCACCTTATCCACCCCCACCCGGCTCAAACTCCTCGAAAAAATAGCAGAAAACTGAAAGCGAGACAAAAAGGTGCCATCCGCATGAACCAACAACGGGGACCCGTCCCCACCCCTTATCCCATAATCCCGCAAACATTGAACCGGGCACATGTCACAATCCTCCACCCGGAAAAGCACCACCTTCTTCTCTTTACCCAACGTATCCGTCTTTGACCGCTGTATAATAAACTCTACCCTATCATCAAACAACCCAACATCCCTCCTCAAAAGTCCCCCAACCCGACTCACCGACGGACAAACCAACTCCCCCACCCGCATAGCCCCAAAAAAGGCCCGCGAGAAAGCCAACCGAAACAACCTCGTTTCCCCCCTCTGACCGACAAACCGTCCGCAACTGCCCCCCCAACTTAAGCAACAACCCAAACGAGACTGGCCTCCTCCCATCCACCCCAGCACCCATCCTCCTCTAACCTTTTAATGCCTGCACCACCAAAAATGACTTTGTCACATCCACCATCCGCCGAGCCTTAAAACCAAAAGCCAACCCGGCCATGTAACTGTTTATCTTGCTAACCGACCAACCCTGCTCCCTACCATGACCCAAAAACATTAGCAAAACCAACTCCGGCTCCTCAATCCCTCCTCCTAAAGCGGCACACCAGTCCTCCCACACCCTCCAAGCCCTCATATACGTATCCCACGTACCCGGAGCTAATGACGCCCGAATAAGCCCCATCAATGCTCCTCCAGCAGCTCCCACAGGCAACCCGGACACTCCAATCCAACCGCCTCCGCCTCCGGAGCCAACTGCCGAAAACGATTCCACTGCGAACGAGAAAGGGCGTCAGCAATACAATTGTCAACCCCCGGCACATGCACTGCTACAACCCAAGCATTAAGTGACAAGCACTCTAACACTAACCGCTGCAGCAGCCGCACCACCAATGGCGACGATGCCGACAGCCCATTTATCACCTGAACCACCCCCATGTTGTCGCAGTGAAAACGAACCTTTCTGTCCCGGAACCGCTCTCCCCACAACACAACCGCCAGCACAATAGGGAACAATTCCAACAAAGCCAGATTCTTCACCCAGACAGCTGGCCACACTCCAGCGCACCATTGATCTCCACAAAAAGCCCCAAAACCTGAACCCCCCGCCGCATCCGTGAATAACTCAAAATCAAACGCCTCAACAACTCCCCCCATAAACAGCGAGCGACCGTTGTACTGGTCCAGAAAAGAACTCCAAACCTGCAAGTCCGCCCGCAGCTCCCTACCCAACCGAATATAATAATGCGGAGCCACCACCCCCCCGGTTGCCTGCGCCAACCGCCTACAGAACACTCGCCCCATGGGCATTATCCGGCAAGCGAAATTAAGCTTCCCCAACAGCGACTGAAGCTCCCTCAACTGCAACTTTTTTGCCCGAATCGCCCTAGCCACCAAACCTTTTAGATCTACCAGCTTATCGCCCGGCAACCGACACTCCATCCTCACCGAGTCAATCACTATGCCAAGGAAACTCAATTCTGTTACCGGCCCCACCGTCTTACCTTCCGCCAGCGGGACCCCAAACCTCTCAAAAACTGAGCTCAAAATTGCCAACAATAATGCGCAAACCGGCGACCCCGGGGGGCCTATACACATAAAATCATCCAGGTAATGAATCAGCGATTCACAACCCGACGAGTCCACAACTGCCCACTCCAAAAACGAGCTGAAAGTTTCAAAGTAAGCGCACGACAATGAACACCCCATGGGTAAACACCGATCCACAAAGAACCCCCCATCCCAAAAACATCCCAACAAATGCTGACAGTCCGGATGAACCGGCAACAACCTAAACGCCGCCTCAATATCCGTCTTTGCTATCAACGCTCCCGCCCCAAAACGCCTCACCCAACCGACCGCCGCGTCAAACGATGTATATACTACAGAACAAACCGCCGGGTCAATACCATCATTGACCGATGAGCCCCTCGGGAACGACAGATGATGAATCAGGCGAAACTTATTCACCTCTTTCTTAGGTACAACCCCCAGCGGTGACACCCGCAAATTGTAAACCGGTGGCTCTAAAAACGGACCCGCCATCCGCCCCAGCATCACCTCCTTCCCCAACTTCTCCCCCACCACCTCCGGATGCTCCCTAGCAGACCGCAAATTCTTCCTGAGCAACACCGCCTCACCCGGAACAAACGGAATTCGAAAACCTTCCGCAAAACCCAAAACCAACAAACCCGCCGCCTCCCTATTGGGGTACCTATCTAAGTACGGTTGCATCCTTTCCAGCCGAACCGGCGTCACCCCCTTTTCCAAAACCATCACCCCCTATCGCACCCCCATCACCCGCACCCTATCCAGTCTGAAGCGTTCCAAAGGAAGCAAGGAAAATATCTCCACATATTCCCCCTTCCAAATCCTCTCCCTCACCTCCGACTTCAAATGCGCCCCCAATGGACCCTCTAAGCAAACATAAACCTCCCCTTTTGCCTTATCATCAACCCGAACAGAATCCTCCTCCCCCTCCGTTCCCGCCTGCGTCTGTACCGACACCCCCACACACGGCAACCCCCGCTGCGGCTCCACCGACGACCCTGTGCTCGCAGCCAAACCTTGCACGCCCCAGGCCTGTAACGGCGTCCCCCCATTCAACCCCCAACTAGCAACCAACCCCGCCAGACCCCCCAACAATTGCCCCAGGCCCTTACTCAACTCTAACTGGGAGACACCCCCCACCCCAGCTCCCACACCCTGCACTACCTGCGCAAGTGGACCCCATGCAATCTCACCTGGCTGCCTGGGCGCTGTGTTCCCATCAGCCGCAAGTCCTGACTCCTGAAGATCCCTCCTCTGCGTCACGCTGTCGCCGTCTCTCTGTCCCCTGGACCCGCTGGGACCAGGGACGTCCTCTCCCGGATAGACCATGCCGCTGGAACCTTCTTCCTCACCCTGCCTCCTGGCAGGGCAGGAACGCGCGTTGCAACAGGATCCCTCCACGGTCCGGACCTCCTCCCATCTCCTGGGCTCGGTCGATTCCTGTCCCCTGGCTCTATGCAAACCAGGGACGCCGGGGTTAACAATGTCATCATAACTGCTCCTGGGGGCGGAGCCTCTCGTGCTGCTTGCAACCTGGGGCCTGCTGCTACCACCGGATCCACATGCAGCAGCCCTGAGCTGAATGCCTGACCTCCCACGCCGAGGGGCCGCCCCTGTGCCAGGAGTTACAGAGGCGCCCGCAGTACCCGGTCCCGCTCCCACGCCATCGCGCTTGCAGGAGTGGATGGCCGGGCACGGCCACCCACAAGGCTCCGCCTACAATGAGGATTCCTCCAACGCCGGGGCCTAGAGGAAGCTGGTGTCGGCGGCACCCGACGTGGAGGGTCCCGGGAGGGGCTCCTAATACGGCGCTGAGCCCGAGGGGGGAAAGTCGATGGGGAAAGGCGCGCCGGCGGCCTGGCCCGCCGCAGCCGTAACACAGGTGAGTGAGGCAAGACGGACACCTCACTCGGCCCCCCCAGCAGCAGCTGGATCTGCTCCTGAGCCCACGCTGGGCCTCTCACCTCAGCCGCTGCCCGCAACTCGCCGATCATGGCCTCCAGACGCTCCATCTCTCCGGTGATGTACCAGCTTTTTCTCTCTACCTAAAATGGCCCCAAGCCTTCCTCTTCCCTGCCTATTTAACCCCCTAACTCCACCCCCTCACACCACCTAACCTATCCTAACCTTTCTCCCTGCCAAAGCCCCCTCCCTCTCCCCTAGCCCGACCACTCCCCCCCCCCCCCCCAGCTCACTAAACCAAACCCCCGTCATGGGGGCCTCCCCTAAAGGAGGCTCCGCCCCCCCTCAGTCCGGCCACTGCTTTTTTTTGTACTATTTCCACTGTAACTGGAGCATCCAAAGGAGCCCCAGTTACAAGGAAACCAGCCTGCTGCGGAGGCTTTGTACCAGGGCAGCGCTCCTCTATTCCCGAGACACCCAGAAATCACGTGATCGCTGGGTCTACACTGCAGAGCGCTCATAGAGGAGAAGGCAGAAGCGCTAATAAAGCGCTTCTGTCTTCTGCTCGGCTTCCCCGCTCTCACTAATAGCCGGGGACCCTTTCTGCTCCTGCTACAGTGCACGAGCAAAACCTGTGATCCATCTGCTGTGCGGTGCTCTGTGCAGAAACACAGCTGATTGCAGGATCAGCTGTGTTTCTGCCCAGCAGGGCGGGGGCCGCAAACCATGGCTCTGGGGGCCGCATGCGGCCCACGGGCCGCAGGTTGTGCACCCCTGCTCTAGATCATCAAGATTGATAATCTGATGTGTATAGGGCTAGCGCAACTGTCCCCTGATGTCTGTTGTCACTATCAGGCACATGGAATTTAACGCCTTCCTGCTGCAGACATGTTACGTTTTTATTTAAAAAATTTCCCACTTGTCTTCAAGGAGTCATAACTTTTTTTTATCTTTCCATTCACATAGCCGAAGCCAAGTTGTACTTTCTAATGACAACATTTAATATTGCATTCAATATAGCGGGAAGCTGGAAAAAAAACCCATATGGGGTGGAATTGGAAAAAATAAATAAAAATCAATTCCAACATAGTTTTGTGGGTTTTGCTTTTACAGCATTCTCTTTGCGGTAAAATTAACTCCTTAACTTCATTCTTCAGTTGAGTATGATGACAACGATACCGCATTTGTATAGTTTTTCTTGTGTATTCTTTAAAAAATTGTCATTGCCATATTCTGACGCCTATAACTTTCCATCTACGGAGCTGTTTGAGGACTCATTTTTTTGCGGACGATCTTGTAGTTTTTAGCGACCAAAAAAAACATTCGCCATACGAGATAAATAGTTTAATATATTAATTGTTCGAGCATTTTAGGGTGACAATAATCTTTATTTTTTATAGTTTATTTTTAAAATGAGGAAAGGGGGGTGATTTAAATTTTTATATTTTTTTTATATTTTTAAAAACTTTAATATATTTTTTTCACATTTATTTTTGTCCCCCTAGGAGATTTTAACATGCGATCATCCTATCGCTTCTCCCATAGATTGCTTTGATTTACTATTGCAGTGTATGGGAGAATCAGTTAAGTCCTCAGAAGGCCCAAGGCTGCCATAGCAACAGAACGACTCCCTTGATGTTGTTGCGGGGGAGCTATTTGGTCCCCGAGATTGTAGCACTGGAAAATAACGGTTCAGATGCTGTGGTCGCAATTGACCACGGCATAAGAGGGCATAAAAGTCTGTGATCGGTGTTATTGCCAATCATTGTACATAAGAACATGTTCATTGTACATGAGAATGCATAATCTTTGAATGAAGTGGTGGTCACACATGCACACTACCACTCTCTTAGACTGACAGTGAGAGAACTTGTTAAAATGCTTGGGTAACTCTAAAATCTATTCAAAGTTTATGGGATTGACAGTGTGTGAGTGACCGCCTTTCCATTCAAATAGGGGGCCTATTCCCAGCAGTCAGATTCCCATCAATCATAGATTTATCATCTAGGTGATACTATTTTTTTTAAGACCATTCCCTTTACAGCATAATGTTGGTATTCGGCACTGTTTGGTCAAAAACCCACAATATTTTGCTTGGCACCATTAGGACATTTGGCTAGCGCTGCTTAGTGGATATTGCTGGACTTTTCTGTTTCTTGCAACACACACTTGGTTGGCTTTGATTGCTACTAATTGTTGGATTAAAAGTCATTAACCCTATTCCCCACTTTGCATCACAGAGGCCTACCCTATAAGGTTAATTAGACATGCCATGAGTAATGAGGCAAATGTTACCCATCCTGGCACGGAGCGGGTTCTTATCAGTGCAGTCTCCTCAACCATTGTTGCATCTTCCCTTCTAATTGCACAAACCGTGTTGGACTTTGAAGAGCTTCACATAGTTGCTTTACACTAACTATCCACCTAATCAAGGCATGGCTGGCCTTAGATCTATTCTGACTTTGCTTCAGATCTACTGTGTGAATCTCTTGATACCTACTTAAATCACTCTTATAATGCAGAAACAACATACGGTGCTCATCTCGAGCTTCTGATTACTCTTTTAGGCACTGTGCTCGGGATACAGACAGTAGGAGCTGTTCATCATCATGCTGTTAATGAAACTGAGGCTATGCCATCACTTCTTTTAACCTACTTGGATAACAATCCTAGCTTGAGTTAATTATACAGTAGGGCATTGAGATGAGAGAGCTAGCTAACTGATGGACAACGGCCCCAGCAGCATAACACTAGAGAGAGAAAGTATATTTTTTTTCTCTCTTCTCTTTTCCCTTTAATGAAATAGACTTGATTTCACATTCCACTGCTGTTAATTACCTAGGGGATATCTATGGTTCTTCAAACAGGACCCAGCCATCTTAGTATTCTATAAATTCCGATCATTTAAGTAAATGGGCAGCATATCCAGGTTGAGTTCAGCTATGTGGAGTTTTACGTTGTATATTCATTTTGTGTCATAGTTATACTAAGAAAACGTATTTACTAAGAAATCCTATTTCTTAGTAATAAGAAGCTTTCTAATAAATTTCATCACCCTTGTATTATGCACAAAAAACATCTCTGCACTCTTAAAAGATAATTTGACCAAACTGTATTTTCACTGTGGTTTTCCAAGGCTTATATACTTGTGTAATGCTTCCGCTAGAATATTGAGCTTGTGTAAAGTTAACTTTTTGTGAATTGTTACTTTAAGTTGACTGGTTAGAGCTGAGGTATAGTAGTCAGGACCAAATCGGCCAAATCCCTTCCTCTAAGGTCTCTTTCACACAGTCAGTGTTTGGTCAGTGATTTCCATCAGTGATTGTGAGCCAAAACCAGGTGTGGAGCTACACAGAGATAATGTATAAGGGAAAGATTTGCATTGGGTCTGTGTTTTTGACCTGCACCTTTTTTTTGGCTGAGAATCACTGATGACAGTCACCGACCAAACACTGACTGTGTGAAAGTGGCCGTACACATCATGGGGGTGGGAATTTATCAATCCCTGCATTCCAGAATTCTGTCTTTAAAAAGTCACAAAACAGAGCTTGGTGATTTGTTTGGGTTTGTTAATTCTTAATAAATTATAATTTAGCCTTTTTACACCACTCACCCCAGTTTTGAAAAGTGTCTGAGAATGTGGAGATGGCTAAGCCTGTCGATCTGACTTAAAGGGCATGTTTTATGTTAATCTATTTAAAAAAAAAATAATTGGGCATGTTATTTTTAATTTTCCATGTCAACGTCTATATTTAAACTAAAATAAAATCCTGCAGTTTTAACACTGGCCACTAAGCATAATAAGGGGCCTCACTTCTTGGTCTGTAGAGATCCCTTTACTGCAGTCACCTGCTTACCTGTCATTCTAATCCTGCCTGTAATGATATCACCTATGTGTATAGATAAGACAGGATCCACCTTTCACATTAAGTGATTGTTAAAGGGAACCTGTCACCTGGATTTTGGGTATAGAGCTGAGGACATGGGTTGCTAGATGGCCGCTAGCACATCCGCAATACCCAGTTCCCATAGCTCTGTGTGCTTTTATTGTGTATAAAAACCGATTTGATACATATGCAAATTAACCTGAGATGAGTCCGAGCTCTGGTCACACAAGTAAGATATGACTCTTTTATGTTAATTTGCATATGTATCAAATCGTTTTTTTTTACACAATAAAAGCACACAGAGCTATGGGGACTGGGTATTGCAGATGTGCTAGTGGCCATCTAGCAACCCATGTCCTCAGCTCTATACACAAAATCCCGGTGACGGGTTCCCTTTAAAGTTTCTCTATTCTTTCCTTGTACAATGACCTCTGCACAGGTCACAGAACATTCCTAGAAAACTTTCCCATAGAAGTCAGTGAGGTCCCCTCCTGACCATTGTGTCTATGGCCCATGGGGCTGCCGTAAAGCAATTCTCTAAATGCTTTCTAAATGCGGTTAAGAAAAGCTCAGGCAAGATGGCTGCACCCATAATCATGTTCAGGAAACAAAATAGTTTCAGGCGGCTGAAAAACTTTTTCTACCAGTTTGGCTTTTATGACCCTCCTAATTGCCACAGATTGGAGCTAGGTGCTTGAAAAACTATCTGCAGATCATAGCGACACTTGCTACTTTCTCCATTTGCATAACCTTGTTAAGAAGTGTATATTGCCTATATTACCCATGGTATAGTTGTGTTTTACATGTATATACTTTACATACATTGCTTTAAATTTTCATTTATTTTTTTTCATATGTTTTCCAGTTTATTACTATTGTTAATTTGTTAATATCCCGTTTGAAGATAGACACTTCAGGCAGACAATATGGTGTGCGTTCACTTCCCAGCGAGTGGAACGATTTCTCTCCATCCCTGTGCTCTTTCATTGCCTTCACATATAAACTGGACATGTTTCGCCAAAACTAGTTGAATATAAATACCAGCAGAGGGAGATTTTCTTAAATGGTACATTAATGGAGAGCTTTTCCAGACTGTACACCACCTTCGTGGTCTCCCAGTCAGATGTCACCTGTCATCCCCGTTTTCACATAATAGCTATTGAGTGAGGACAGAGGAGAATCAGCTGAGCAATGACAGGATGCACATCGTGGAGAAGGAGGGTTGTGATCCCAGCTGTGCAGTGAACCTTGCTTGGAAAGAAAGATTTTAGTGTAGATGTAGTAGGTGAGGGATATATTGGAATACAGTGCACTACTAAGCCAATAAATATTTCTGATTTTAGCAGGAATATTGTCCATTCTGGAGATAGACTGTACCTATCAGTGTGCCTATTATTTATTAGCAATGCACCCCATACATGGGTATGTAGCTGGTCTATACAACAGCATTATGCAGTTTATATTATCTACTTAAACCGCTGTGAATTATTACCCCCGCTGATCTGAAATTGATGACCTATTCTGAGGATAGGTCATTAATATTGGAAATTGGACAATCCCTTTAATTTGTCACTGGAACAGTGTCACAAAATAGGTCCAGATACACGAACGTTGGATCAGGATTGAGCTGTGATGTCGCTAAGCCAAATTTCTGTCCACCAAAAACTTTAAAGCACGGATGCCCAACCTGCGGCCCTCCAGCTGTTGCAAAACTACAACTCCCAGCATGCCTGGACAGCCTACAGCTATTAGGGCATGCTGGGAATTGTAGTTTTGCAACTGCTGGAGGGCCGCAGGTTGATCATCCCTGCTTTAGACCAACTTAAAGCGGCTCTGTCAGCATGATCAACCCTATTAAACCAGGCATACTACCTGGTAGGGCTCATTATTCTTAATAAAATTATACCTTACTTTTTTCTGTATGCTAAACAGCTGCAGAAATCTCAGTTTTTATTCATATTCCAATTAGCAAGTTGGAACACCAGGGGGCAGTGCTGAATCCATGGAGCTCTGCTCTGTACCCTCTGCACTAATTATTGTAGCCTTACCACACTGAGATATGCTTAGAAAGCTAATATACATATCACTGCTTTATTAACAGGCACAATATATGATTGAAAAGACACTAGTAATATGCATCAGCTTTCTGAGTATAGAAAAAATATTTTTCTGTCTTTGATAAAGCTGTAGCTAAGTGGTAAGTAAAATAAAAGTGTAGCCACGCTTTAGGTTCTTCACATTTCATGAAACAAAGACTTACTTACCGCTCCTGTTATTAGCTAGTTATCGAGGAATCATTGGTAGGAAATTGATATTTCACGGGAAGTGTTTTGCCATTCGGCTCACTAGTTTTTGCTGCAGAAATGAGAAGTGACAATCCTTTGCCTAAGTATATTTCAATCAATAACAGAGTGGCAGACTTATTTCACAGATAATCGGGCTAGTGTAAAACAAAAGCTTTTGTATTGACGTGCCATCCCAAAAATCAGGCATTTCTAGCCCATATCATGTGCTGCAACAAGCCATTTCTTTACATGTATGAGGCATTGAAATTACTATTCATAGTATCTTTGGAAGTTTACAAGTAAAAAATCCATTGAATTTTTGTCTAAACCCCTGCGGGTGCTGTGTGCTTAGTCTTTTCATTAATTTTACTTCTTGTTGGCACATTGGCAGATAAGACCATTACATATCACCTATAAATGCCTGGGTGAAACATTTTACACAAAATAGGGCCTCATATACACGCCTGGATTTTTATCTGTATATGCTATCCACGCATTTTTGCAGTTAGCACATTGACCCATTGCTATGAGACCATGCACACATCCATGCCACGAATGATAGAGTATGCGGAAGGCACACAGAAGGTATCCGTATTTTGCGGATCTTTTTTTTTTTTTTTTTTACGATCGTAATGTGTGCGTGAAATGGCTCCTATCCCCTGATACAGCGAAGACTTTTGCGTTTCATCTTCATCATTCTATCAGTGCACTTCTCTATATTGGCAAATGCAAACTGTGTACATTATTATTAATGTTATTATTAATAGATCTCTTAGACTTGATGAGGCTGGTGTCCTTACTAGGGTTGTCACGATACCAAAATTTTGATTCGATTTCTATACCATAAAACAGTATTGCGATACTCGATACCATTCGACACCACACGAAAAAAATAAAACATTCCACATTTTATGGAACGTCCGGCCCATAATAGAACAGTCCTATCCTATTTTTCGGGGGAACAAGGTGACTAAAAAATGGCTAATTGTATGGTTTGTATATATTTTTTTTTCACCGCATAGAATATATTTTTTTATATTTTAATAGTTCGGACGTGGCGATATGTAATGTTTTTTTTTATTGTTTATATATTTTATATGTGAAATTGGGAAAGGGGGTGACATACTTTTAATATATATATATATATATATATATGTATATGTTATTTTTATTACTTTTTATTTAATAACTATTACACCCCTTAGGGGCTAGAACCCTTGTCATATTCACCTTTAATTGAGATCTATTAGGGTGAATAGTATTTTTCTGTGTGCTTTGTGCACACAACAGCAGGGAGCTTACCATGGCAGCCATGGAAGGCTTCAGCAGCGTCCTGGCTGCCATGGTAACCGATTGGAAGCTGCCACTGCCTGTGGCCACTGCGCCACCAATGAAGATAATACAGAGGGGAGGCCGCTGGGGGTTGATACCCGGTGCAACACTAGTCCTTACTTCGAAGATCCACGCCGTTTTCCTACTTATTACATCAATGTTCTGATAAAGGGGCTAGATGAGCTAACCGTGCCATACGTGTTTTCAAGTGTTAATACTGAAAGAGCTGAAGAGAGGAGTTCTTTGTAGCCCGTAGCATCAAATAGTTTCAGTCTTTTTGCAGTGTGCACAGAGAGACTTGATTCCTGGATTGTTGACACGTAAACCCTTTTATAATATTCACTGCAGACTACATCATGTACCTTTCTAACCGATCAGAGAATATATATTTTTTTTTTGCAGGAGTTCTTCATTAAAGCAGTGCAGTTGTGTTTTATGTATAAAATACTGTGAATGTTTATAATATTGTAGGAAACTTTTGTTGTGTCCATTAGTTTTCATAATATAGGCAGCACACCAGTTTAGTAGCTTTCATTGCTGCCTTGCAGCTATTCCAGCATGAGCATGACCATCAGGAACATCGCCATGAAAGATTTTGTATGTTAAGACAGGTTGTCTAGACCGGCAGCAGATTTATCACAGGGGCTCAGGCTGGATGATACATGTGGTGCAGGGATAGATACTTTTCGCTGACTCTCCACCGTTACAAAATCCAACAATATAGGAAACCAGAGCAAGCGCTTGCCTACAGCACAGGAGTTCCACAGACTATTACAGTGCGGTATAATGATACCTCCTATTATTATCCAAAATACAAATAGTTTCATCCAGGATAGCAATCGAGGTTTGTTTTTAGCGTGTCCTCATCAGGCGCTTTTTTTTTTTTTTATTTATATATTTTTTTATTACATAGTGTACCCGTTTTTTTAACGGCCATTAGAGGGGTGCGATCCTTTCTAAGCAGCCATTAAAAATAGACTTATTGATTTCAATGGGGTCCGTCTGGCTGTGAAAATAGCCAAAAATTGGACATGTCCTATTTTTGATGGCCACTGTTCACTGTTTGTTAAAAAAATAATAATAATTGACCAAGTGACTAGCCTCATAGACTTTAATTGGTTCTGAATTCAGCTTCTGGATGGCCATTACAAAAATGGCCACCACACGCCCGTTCCTCACTGTTGTGTGACTGCAGCCTTGTGTGCACTTTCCAACATGGAAATCTGTCACCTATTTCTACCATTTGTAACCCATGCCCATGCTCTGTAGTTCCCTCAAATATCATCCAAACACATACCTTTGTTAGCTTTATCCACATTTCTCACCCCCACGAAATATGCAGATGAGAGGCAAAGTGTCATCAATTGTTCTAAGAGCCCAAGGCCGCCTCTTCAGTTGGTGCCAGGACCTCCCCTTGCGCTTACAACTCCGTCTCCGCTGCTGCAATTTCACTAGTTCCACATCCGCTTCTCTTTCATTGAAATCTTGCACAGGCACAGACCAGGAATCTGCCTGAGCTTCTGCGCACTCCTTACCTGCAGTGGACATGAGACACACTGTATGTATAGCGCATACCGCATCGCCGACGGAGGGGGATTGAACTAGTGACATCGCAGCAGTGTCTAAATACCTTGTACGGTGTTGCTATTATTTTCTGGATACATTAAAAGCTTTTGCAGTCTTTACATGGCTATTTTGGAGACGCCACATTTCAGTTATTTGTGCTGATTTGAAGTGAAACATCGAAGTGACAGGAAAGTTGTGTGTGGCTCCAAAGCCCACGTCGTATTGATTGTCTCACTGACAACCCGTCTTGCGATTTCTGTAAGACTATGACTCACCTGGAGGTAGGTTCATTTCGAAAAGCTGAATCATTGGCACATGTTGTGTTAGGAAAAAAATGACTTTCTTCCTATTGTGTATGAAACAATGGAAAGCATCAGGTTACTGAAGTTTCCACTCCGTCTTCAAGACAGACATTGGGTTTGTGCGCTTTAATGTGCTTCATTATCTGTCCTCTCTGAGGGTTATTTAAATGGATACTTCCATTGAAAATGTTTTTATCACATAATGACCTATATGTGAATATTCTATGGATTTTTTTTATTTTATTAAAACTTCATGTATACTAGTTCGTCCCTGTCTGGACTCTTATGACTGCAGTGAGACTTATTCTTTGTCAGACCATAGAGGAGTGAGGGTGACTCAGTAAGGCCCCTTGCAGACGAGCGTGTCCGGATCCGTTGCGGATGCGTTCAGTGAAAACTGCGCAATTTCGCAAGCAAGTCTATTCAGTTTTGTCTGCGATCGCGTTCAGTTTTTTATCGCGCGGGTGCAATGCGATTTAATGCGATTTTTAATGCGTGATAAAAAACGGAATGTTTACAAACAGCATCACTTAGCAACCATGAGTGAAGGGGCCTAATAGTACCATACCTCCTTCTAGTCAGGGCTTCTAACATTATACTAATCAATGCACTGCTCCTTTGCTGCATGTATATCTAGGCCCATCAAGAGAACACTAGAGCTGTGATTCTGCTAACCTGCCTACTATTCTAATAAGGATTACCTTAAAGAGGACCTTTCACCACACCCGACAGGCCTGTTTTAATAGCTTCATGCATTCCCCATGTAATAACAATTCTGGAGCATCTATTCTTATGAGTCTGTTGTACCATTCCTTTATAATTTCTACTAGAAGTTATGAATGAATTGCTAGCAGTCTGCGGTAGGGGTACAGAGGGGGGAGGTAACCAGTTAGGGGGGTTTACTAGCACTGTCTGAAAATGCCAGCACTGATTGGATAGAGTGATATGATATATATATATATATATATATATCTATAATAGACATGCACTCTATTTTCCAGAGCCATTGTATAAGTTCAGCAACTGAAAACTTTGATTTCCATACCTATAAGATGGCACAAAGAAACCTCCTCAGTATATTAATGTATTAGCAGTGTAGAGCACAAACCGAACTTAGAGGATCATAGTGTAGAAAATGCTTGTAAAGCTGTTGTTGGAGTGATTTCCTATCTTCTATTTGTTAGACCTAAACCAAATGCCCCTAGAGTAACGCGCTCTCTGGTGTTCCACAGGTTTACATTATTATTTATGCCTCGTTCTAAGCGAGTCACTGATAAAGGTATTGTTTTATGTGCCTCTGTCTGTCTGCATTAATTTTTATCCTTTAGGCTACTTTCACACTAGCGGCAGGACGGATCCGACAGGCTGTTCACCCTGTCGGATCCGTCCTGCCGCCATTTCACCGTGCCGCCGGACCACCGCTCCATCCCCATTGACTATAATGGGGACAGGGGCAGAGCTCCGGCACAGCGCGGCAGTTCGCGGTGACAAGTCAGACATGCAGTACTTTTAGTCTGGCGGCCTTTCGCCGTGCACTGCCGCGCTGCGCCGGAGCTCCGCCCCCGTCCCCATTATAGTCAATGGGTAGAAGTAGAATGCTAAGGAGTAGATAAGAGAATTTTATTGGCATGTGGCAAATAATGGCAATTTTCTTTAAAAAAATGCAACAAAATTGAATTAAAACCTGCATGTTTGTATGTACCCCAAATCTTAAAATGATCAAAAGTAGAAATTTAGGCAAGGTGCTGTTTCTCCTTAAAGATACCAGTTGTGTATGGAGACTTGTTGGCAATGCTCCAAGGTATGGAGACTTGGTGTCAATTCTAGATGTGAAAATAACTTACGAGGTATCTCCAAAGAAAAGAGAACCATCTTGCTAATGCCACCTTTTGGAAGTAGCTCCCTATGAGTCAAAGTCAGACTTTTTAACTAGGGACATCACAAGGGAATATATCCGAACCAAATATCCATCTGTAGACAGCTATTTTGGGTTGCTTGCCGCTCATCAGTATGTGGTAGGAGTCTGACTTGGCGCTAGCGAGTTGGTTCTTTTTCCCTGGGAGATGCTGCTTGTCAAAAGTAGAAATAATAAAGTTACCAAAGAAAAGAGAATAAAGTTGATTTGTTTTATAATTTTACTTTTACATAACAGAAGTCACAAAAAAGTAAAATTTCAGTAAGTGTACAACCCCATCGCCACTTCACCCTCCAGTTCTTTGGGTGTACTATCTCTCCTTATGGAGAAAACGCCTTTAGCAGTGTGAGGAGACTTATAGGCCGTACATTCTGCTCTGGAATTCTGGGAAGAGAGTATGCAAATGAGCTCTTAACAAGCTCTGCCTCCAGTGCCAGGGGATGTAAGGCAGCTGTCCTATAAGTTAATGTTCACCCCTTTAAATGGGCCTTAAGACATGACTCTGATATTAGATAAGCCAGCACCTCATCTGCAAACAGCCGATTTCGGGTGATTGCCCCTCATCAGTCCAGAGCAGCTACCTTACATCTGGTGGCATTGGAGGCAGAGCTTGTTAAGAGCTCACTTGCATCCCTTCTACCCTCCAATTTAAAACCGTTTGCCCAAATCATAAGGTTATCTCTACATTTGCTTGGGAGTGAGCACACTGTGTGACCCCTGATAGTGTTATCAGGTGACAGCCTACAATAACTGCTGGCAGAGAAGATAAGTAAGCATTCCTCAGAGCTGTACTACATAAAGTACAGAGGTTGGTAGGAGCTAGCCGGGATGGCAGCTGATGCACGTGCGTGCCTGTGTGCCTCTGCAAGCCCCCGTGCTCCTGGCCACCTCAGAAGCAGGAACCCTTCCCTGCTCTGGGTCTGTGCAGCCATCTCTGCTAGATTGCAGTGGTGGCCACATGCCCTGCAACAAGCAAGCTAAAAAGGAGCGTTCAAATTAGAAATATTAAGTAAAGCATTTGGAAAATTTGTAATTAGCATTTACTAATTAGTAATTAGACCCAGTTAATGAGATGGGGCAACCCCTTTGAACCAGACACCATGCCTTGTAGGGTTAGCTCAGCTGAATGTAATGATATCTCTCACTTGGCAAACCATTGCTTCATTCTGGAGAAAAACTACTTTTAAGCCATATGGAAATGAGCAATTAAATGCACCGAGGAGGGTCCAAGCCTCTAAGTGCGCCCTTGCTCCTCCCTCCCCTTTGATGGACAGGAGAAGTGACTGTGCAGGAACAAGGCCCTGTCAATCAAGAAGGAGAGGGAGGATGTAGCAGATCCCCAAGTGAAATATATCATTACATTCAGCTGAGTTAACCCTACAAGGCACTGTGCCTGGTTTATCAGTGATTTTCCTGGTGGCAGATTCCCTTTAAGAGAGCATTCACATGACCATATCCATTTTGCGGCCCACATGCATCCCACACTTTTCGTGGGCACCATTGGAAAAAAATGCCTATTCATGTCGGCAAAACGAACAAGAATAGGACATGTTCTCAAAAATGCGGTTTGGCCACACGAATGTGGACAGCACACAGATGACATCGGTGTGCTGTTTGCACGTTTTGCAGACCCATAGAAATGAATTGGTCCACCTGCAATACGCAGAAAATGTGGATCGGACGCGGACCGGAAATGCAGTTGTGTGAATGCACTCTAATGATTGTCCGTGGTAATTGCTGAATAATGCAAAGAGTTGAAGATAAAACGTTCACTCTTTTTCTCCTGATCAGTTTTGGTTTACTAAAATGATTGAGCGATATGCCGGGCATAAAACAGAAAACCTTCCCATTTGCAGATATATATATATATATATTACGGTAGATTCACTTAAATAATCATCAGCAAAATAGAACTGAATAGTGTGGCTTTGTATAGTTAACATTTTGGATTAATTCCGTGCATTGCAACCCCTCCTCCCCTGTAGAGACCCTTGCCTCAGGACGGCTCATTACATGCATGTATTAACGGCAGATATAGCTGTAACTGCGGTCTGCTGTATAAAGCTGAAAACGCGTGATGTTAATAATTAGGAATAAGCAAATTGACTTCAGATGAAACATCCGAAGTCGATTCGCATAAAACTTTGTTCCAATACTGTACAGAGCAGGAGCTGTACCGAATGTATTGGCTCCGATGATGTCCCAAACTCGGGTTCGGTTCCAGGGTACCACTTGGAACCGAACCCGAGTTCAGGAAATGTTTTTTACAGTGCAAATTAATTTTATGAAGTTATTGCCCGAAGTCCCGCGAGACTTCGCGAAGCAATAACTTCGGCTCATCGGAGCCAATACATTCTAATACTGTACAGAGCTCCTGCCCTGGACAATATTGGAACGAAGTTTTATGCGAATCGACTTCAGATGTTTCATTCACTCATCCCCATTAATAATGTTGGCATTTTATTTGCATCTTATTTGATTGGAGAATGTATAAATGACCGAGAAGTAGAGCATTACATATTGCACACAACCGTATGTATTTTGTGGTCCTCAAACTGCAGATCCGGTCAGTGTGCCATCCGCATTTTTTTTTGCAGACCCATTGACTTAAGTGGGTCCGTGGACCAGAGTAGGACATGTTGTATGATTTGTGGAATGGACATACGGATGCACAGATTTTTATGTTGTCTTTATTTTGCCAGTGATTTTAGTGTATTACTTTTTTGCATTATTAAACAAGAAAGTGCAGGGCGGACGGGGGGGGGGGGGGGGATCTGGCAGCCCTATTGCTAGAAATGAAAAGTGACACGTTCTTGATAGTCTGAAGTGATGAGCGCGGCTGGTGAACTACGAGAGCAAAGTTGCGTCGCTCTGCCATTGGTGGAACATCTCTTACCATTAGGCCTTCAAACTCTCATTCAGCTGTCAGTGCGCGGGCAGATTCCAGAGCCAGCGTCTCCCATGCTGCGCAGCGCCGGCAGCTTGCCTGGAGCTTCACTTTGACTAAAAGTGTTGATTTCATTTCTCTTAGCCTTGTTCCCATTTAGCGTTAAAAACCCGCTTCAGAGCCTAGCCTTTTATTCTGCAAAGCACACACGCATGTCATCTCTTGCTGCACACTTCTGATGGGAAGTTAAGGAGCTCAGAATATATGCTAGTCATCGGCATAAATAATTGATCAGAGGGGAAGCCTGGCAGTGTTAATTGTGAAGGTGCTGCTGAGCAAATGCCAAAACAAAAGCGCCCCTCAATGCTTCCGAAAAAAAGCCTGTAAAGTCTTTAGCAATAAGCAACAGGGTCAGCGCGCCGAGGTGGAATTTAAAAGGGCCACTTGAATATAATGGGTTTTGACTTGGATTTGTCATGTGCCTCAATGCATCATTGATTGAACGCTCGGCTGCTAAATCAGCTGTGTGGTCTGCTGTTTGTCCGCCACAGACACTTCATGCAGGGCTTCTTTTATTTCTTTTCAGTTTGCTTTATACAAGTATATACCTTTTTATCTGTCTGTCTGTTCTGTATCCGTTTGTAGCTCGTCTTCTTCATGCTCGTGGCAGTTGTTCTATATTGTGTATGTATAAAGCGCCATGGAATGAATGGCGCCGTAATAATTATATATTTGTGTAATAAGAGATTGGTCAGAGCCTTGAAGCGGAGCAGCTGAGCAGGTTTTAAAGCTTTTTATAACGGTCTGAATTAAAATCGAAATATAGGCTTTATAGAATTCTAGAAAGAAACAATACGGCTCCCCCAGAAGCCAACAGTTAATGGGACAGCACGGATCGTCCCTCAGACTTGGGGTAACGGATGATCTCTACAAAATCATAATGGATCCAGCACCAATGCCGTTAAAATGAAACTTTTACTGAGAAATATTTCAAGCACTCATTCCTAGCTATCAGTACGCGTTGTACACCCAAAACACGTAAGCGAAGGGCGTCATGGAGTTTTAAATACTTTTTAGTAAGGGTTACGTTTTAACTGTATTGGTGCTAAAACCAATTGGATTTTTATAAAATTCAACTGCCATTCAAGGAGAGCTGTTTTGTCAAAATATACAGCACATGGGCTCAAATTGCGGATCCGCAAAACATGGATGCCGCCTGTGTGCCTTATGCAATTTGCGGAACGGAACAGACGGGCCATTATAGAAATGCCTATTCTTGTCCGCGATTTCAAACAAGAATGGGACCTACTCTATATTTTTGCAGTTTTGAAATGAAAATTGCATACGGTCTTGTGAATGAGCCCTATCAAATATGGGTACAGTAGCTTTGAGGGGGTCTACTCTAGGTGCAGAACATTGTACCTTTTTATGGAGGTAAAACAAGTTAGGCCTCTTTCACACGACCGTATGGCTTTTTCAGTGTTTTGCGGGCCGTTTTTTTCCGGATCCGTTTTTTTCCGGATCCGTTATCCCGTTTTTTTTTTTCTGTTTTTCCGTTCCGTTTTTCCGTATGGCATATACAGTAATTATGTAGAAAAAATTGGGCTGGGCATAACATTTTCAATAGATGGTTCCGCAAAAAATGGAACGGATACGGAAGACATACGGATGCATTTCCGTATGTGTTCCGTTTTTTTGCAGACCCATTCACTTGAATGGAGCCACAGAACGTGATTTGCGGGCAATAATAGGACATGTTCTATCTTTAAACGGAACCAAAATACGGAATGCATACAGAGTACAGTCCGTTTTTTTTTTGGCGGAACCATTGAAATTGAATGGTTCCGTATACGGAATGCAAAAAACGGCCCGTAAACGGGGAAAAAAAAAAAACCATTACCCATACCTTTCATTTATTACTAATGTTACCGTTTCAGTTTCCTCTCAGTAGGAGGTGGGGCCAAACTCATTTTGGTATGGGACCCTATGAATTCTAGTTATATCCTGGCTATGCACGTTATTCCCCAAGAGCACTTTATATTGGCCATAGATATAAAAAGATATTGAACTTGAACTCCTGTATTTGACCTGTAGGTAACTGTAACAATACAGACACCTATCATCTCCCTTGCACTTGAAAAGTGGTGTTAAAAAATTGCAAAGCCTGGCTTTTTAATTGCGACTTTTAAAAAAACGGTCTCATCTCCCAGTTTTTACGTCACCCTCTCCACTTTTCCTAATGGGGGCGTGATTAGCAGCAGCAGCGACAAATTTAGCTTCACTTAACTCCAGTTTTCTGGAACAACTGAAGCCGGAAATTTACGGCAGCTCAGAGCTGTCATGGCATTATTGTAATTTATGACGACATATCTTGCGGGGCGGTCTTATCAAAAACATGGCTATTGTGCCCAGTTTATGGTGGATTGGGAACTTTGTCACAGGAAGTCTGGTCTGGATAAAGGAGTGGTCTTCTCAAACAGGTAGTTTTTAGTGAGATCTTACTGTATTAAAAAAAAAAAAAAATTACCGTACTTTTTAATGCATTAATGACGTCTGCCGGCGTCAAGGCGATCGCTAGAAGACGGGAACCTAACACTAAATACTACCTGTTATAGTGCCGTACTGGCCGTCATAAAATACATGTAGGTTTCACATGCATGCTGGGTCCACTCTGCCTTTTACCATTTTTTGTGCCATAATGGCCTCCATTAAATCCAGCAAATGCAGGTACCAACATGCATGCCGAGCCCACTCCATACCTCTCCTGCTACCAGAGTCCACTTGTCATCTTCCAAAGGAGAAATCAGAAATGAAAGGTGGAATCTGATTGGTTGCTATGGCCAGTTCTACTTTACACAAGTTTGATAAATGACCCCATATGTTAAATTAATAGTGGTATCTCCAATCCTAAATAAAAATTTTGTAAACCCTGAAAACAAGCAGTAATGAAAATGAAAACAGTGGGGACGGAAAACAAGAGAAGGAGGCACCTTCTAAAGTGATGCACATGGCAAAAAGGGATTGCCACGATGGTACTATACCTTTTAAGGTGGCTGTACACCTTAGTTAGCTGTCAGCTAAACAGTTGTTTCTCCTGAACCTACCTCCCATACACATGCACTCTTAGGCTGGGTTCAGACCTGAGCGTCTTTGATATGCGCGTTTAACGCGCGTTTTTGACGCTCGTTTTTTGCAATAGTAAACGCGCGTTTGTGTGATTGGCTGCAATGTCCTATGGCCACAAACGCGCGTCAAAACGCCCCAAAGAAGCTCAAGTACTTGTTTGAGCGTAGGGCGTTTTACAGCGCGTTTTTCAGCGCTGTAAAACGCTCAAGTGAGAACCAGGGCCATAGGGAAGCATTGATTTTCATGTGTTGAGCGTTTTACAGCGCGTTTGAACGCGCTGTAAAACGCTCAAGTGTGAACCCAGCCTAAGGCTCAATTCACACCTGAGCGTTTCTGAGACGCGCGTTTTACGCGCATATTTATTGCGCGTTTTACGCGCGTTTTTATGCGCGTTTTTTGCAATAGTAAACGCGCGTTTGACGCGCGTTTGACGCGCGTTTGTGTGATTGACTGCAGTGTTGTCCAATGAGCAAATATCCCTGTCTATCTGAAGTTTGGCCAATCATAGGGCATTGTAGGTGTGCAATTCCATGTGTGTTGGTAGAGTGTGTGGTTTGAAGTCATGGAATGCTTTAGACGGCGACGTGTTGCGGCACTTGTTGCAGCTATCGAACTGGAACGCTTGAGGAGAAGGCGGGACAGCGGGCGACGCTTCTGGGTCCACCCTGTCATTGCCAATAGACAGGAGAGGGGCCAGTTCTGGGCACTGTATGCGAAACTCCGTGGCCATGAGGACAAGTTTTTTGACTATACCAGGATGTACATCCCCAGGTTAGTACGTATATGTTGTTGCAATGTTTTTTCAATGGTTAAGCTAAGTGTTTTGTGCTTTTTGTATTGTTAACCCTGAACATTTTATTGTTTCCCAGCTTTGACGAGCTCCTGGTGCTGTTGTCCCCTCATTTGCAGCGTCAGGACACCTTCATGCGGGACTGCATCCCACCAGTGGAAAGACTGGTCATTACTTTGCGGTAAGTCGCCTATTATTGTGGCCATTTTACCCATTTGCAGTGTGTTGTGCCAGGATCAGAGTTTCGCCGTGTTTCTCTTGTTGTTTGGGATGTATGAGTGTTTGTGCGGGGGGTATGTGATGTGTATGTTGACAACGTGTGGCATACATATCCCATACATGCATCATGTATACACATTTGCCCATGTTTTACCCCTCACTTTCCAAAAATACTCCAAACATTTCCTTCCATTTTTTTTTCGTTGGTGAATGTATTAACATCATACATTTCAAAATTAAACAAAGGAGCAATTTTTGGGTATCAACATAAACATATTACAAAGCATTTTCTACATATGTGACCGTTTTTGTCACCCAAACCCTTGAGGCCGAGAATTTCCCTCTTCTCATTTTCACAGGGTTTCATATTGAGGGCCAGAAAACTCAGCCTCGGGATCCCGCCGTGTCTCTCGGGCTCCGCGAGACTGATTGGCGGGTGGCATTTCAGTGGTGGTGGAGGTGCTTGGGCCCGTGCTTGAAGAGGGATATGTGTATGATGTGTGTTGTGTCTGCCATGTGTCATGAGGGTGTTGTATATTACTTTGTGTGTATGTGTGTGCTGGGTATGTGTGAGGGTGTTGTTGTGCTTGTTGGGGATGTAGTGGCCCATATTGTGGCCCATATTGTGGCCCATATTGGGGGCAATATTGTGGCCCATATTGGTGCCCATATAGTGCAGTCTGCTGTGGGGCCTGCTGTGGGGCCTGCTGTGGGGCCTGCAGTGGGGCCTGCTGTGGGGCCTGCTGTGGGGCCTGCTGTGGGGCCTGCAGTGGGGCAGTGCTAGATGTTGCGATCTCGTAAGGGATGCAATATTTGTCTATGGTCTTCGTCAACTCATCCCTTAGTTTTGTGACCATATTTCTGGGCACATGAAGCATTTTCTCCTCTAGACTGAGGAGAAAATAGGCATCCGAAGAAAGTTTGGGCACAGGATGTGCCAGGGCATCCAGGCAGCCTATTAGCCTGTCCTGTTGCCTCTCTGTTCTCCTCCTTTTCTGTCTGGGCTGCTGACTTGCTTCTGGGACGGCTGGGACAGGCTGCAAGGGGCTCACCAAACTCGGAGTGGGTGGGGGGCCTGGAGGACTCATTGGCCCCATAGATGGTCCGGGCTCACTGTCCATTGTTGTGCCCTCGTCCTCTTCTTCGTCAACTCGCGCCTGGCTGGGTTCCCAGCTACTATCGGTGCTGTGAAGTGGAAAATCTAGGTAAGTATGTTCCCCATATGAAATTGAATGTATGTCATGTCATACCACAGCCTCTCCTCAATGTGTATGGCCTTGACTCACCTCCGCATTTCCGTGCATGGAATCAAAAAAGACAGCTGCTGGGCATGCACGTAACTGGAGCGTGCGCCTGGGGACGATCCGCTCCTCTGCTCCCTTTGTTTGCGCCTATGGCGGATAAAGGCGTCTTTGAGGCTTTTCCATTTCCCTTTCATAGTGGTGACTTAGGAAAAAAAAATACACAAATTAATAATGTCTCTTTATTTTCTTACATTTGTTTCAGATATTTAGCTACCGGACAGTCATTGACCAGTCTACACTTCGCCTTTCTCATCGGGAAGTCCACAGCCAGTATGGTCGTCCGGGAAACCTGCGTGGCAATTTGGGACGTCCTTCATCCTGCTGTGATGGCCCAACCACAGAAGGAGGATTGGCTGCAAATTGCGGATAATTTTTTAGAATACTGCAATTTCCCAAACTGTGTCGGCGCAATAGATGGCAAACACATCCGCGTTCAGAAGCCCATCAGGAGCGGGAGTCAATTTTTTAATTATAAAAAATATTTCTCGTTTGTTCTTTTTGCGGTGTGTGATGCAAACTATTGCTTCAGGTACATTGACGTGGGGTCCTACGGCAGCAGCTCAGACTCAGCTGTTTTCGGCCATTCTGCCTTTGGCCAAATGCTCAATAATAATGAGATGGACCTCCCGGGGAACACCACACTGCCTGGGACCACTTATCCGGCTATGCCCTTTGTTTTTGTGGGGGACGAGGCGTTTGCGCTGGGGGAGCATGTGATGAGGCCGTACTCCAGCCGGGGACTCTCCATTGATAGGCGGGTATTTAATTACCGGCTGACAAGGGCACGCAGGGTGGTGGAGTGCGCCTTCGGCATTTTAGCAAACAAATGGCGCTTTCTCCATTCTCCGATTAATTTAAAATTGGACACCGCCATCTCGGCCGTGAAGGCAGCGTGTGCTCTGCATAATTTTGTACGTGTACGGGATGGCTTTAATTTTGAAGATTCCCTCAGCCATTCCTTGGAGAGTCCTAATCCGAGCGGTGTGCGTGGGAGCAGACACGGTGTGGCTGTCCGGGACCACTTCACCGAATATTTTGTATCACCACATGGGGCGTTACCCTGGCAATTGGAAGCCATCTAAGTTTATGTTAATTTATATTTTTCGTCTGAAAAGAGTGTTTCAATTGGAATTTATTTTGCATTTTGGTGGTTTATTACTATGCCTAAATGACCAAATTTGAAAAGCAGTTTTGTGCATTTGTGTTTTTTCACCTATATAGTGCCCCTTGTGGATGCCCCTATAGTGGCCATCAATAGTCGTCTGTTAACACTGGAAAAAAATGTGGGCGAAAACATGTGTCCCATTTAAGTGCCCCATACTCGGCCAGTAGAATATAAGCCCATGTGGGCGAAAGAACGGATTCCATCAAGGTGCCCAATACTGCCACGTTATAAACAGAAGCACCTAAAATATGCCAGCCCACCCATAGCCCACAATCTGTGGATTTGGAAAATGGACACAATATCAATAACAACTTAGGATTCCAATCCCTCAACCCAAAATTAGGGCTACATTTCAAAATGCCACTACATTTGCGGAGCGCAGTCTGCCACAAGACAGTGGAACCACTGCAAATTGAACATACTGGGCCATTGCATTGTACCAGAATGTGGGGGAGGGTGAACCAGGACAGTACTAAAAACTAAAGGGCTGAGGGGACACTATACAACATGTAATGTGCACATCATTCTTTGTAAACTAAGGCCACTGAGTGTCCATATACAAGAACAGGGATGGTGATGCTGCGTCGTTCTCTCACTGTTGCTAAAATCCCACTCCATGCATGCCTGCACAGGCTCCAGCAAGTAAAATACAGCCCAGCATTTGTGGAGGTGGCGTTTGACAACAGCTGGAGGGCTGCAGGTAGAGCTGGCCAGGGCTATTACATATAGTTGGTACACCACTGCACACAAGGAGTTTACTTTTCACATTACAACACACATGGAAATACCTTTTCCCTTTTTCACTGTCTTTGTGAAAGTTGGCCAATCTGGCCAGATTCTTTTACCAATATCCTCCCAGGCCTGCTGCCTGCTGCTCCTAATTTTATAGTTGGCATCCTGTGTGTCATATAGGCAGCGTTTGGCTTGCACCAGCCTGATCAGGGTCTCAGTGTCACATCCAGACTCCTCCATGCTGGCTTCTCTCCAAAACTGTGCTTTGCACCTGGTGTTGTGCCTTTTCCAGCATGTTGCAAAATCATAAACGCGCGTTCGAACGCGCGTTTTCGGTGTAAAAAACGCGCAAAATACAAGCGTTGCGCGTTCCCATTGAAGTCTATTGGGCCAAAACGCGCGACAAACGCCCATAAAAACGCTCCCGAACTTGTGTATGCGTCTGGCGTTTTACAGCGCGTTCGAACGCGCTGTAAAACGCGAAAATGTGAACCAGTCCCATAGGGAAGCATTGCTTTGCATCGGTTATGCGTTTTACAGCGCGTTCGAAAGCGCTGTAAAACGCTCAGGTGTGAATTGAGCCTTAGAGAGGGGATTAACCTCCTGCCAGACATCTATGGCTCCTTTCCTGCCATAAGAAACTAAGATTGGGCATCTGTTATCAGCAGAGAATCAGGATGCCTCCATATACATTGACTGTTGACTGGTCTTGCTGAAAGTTTGGCGGGCGTTCATCTGAAGTGTTTTACACTTTTTATCTCCACCTGTCCTTTGTTCCTATACTTTATGTTGCAATCAAAATATAAAGTGATTTTTTTTTTGTGTGTGTGTCCCAGGAGGTCAGCCATTTTTCCCTCCTCACAAATCTACACTATGTCTGTCTGCATTTAAGACATTTTGCTCCCTACAGGTCGGTCATCAGTAGTGATGAGCGGCAGGGGTCATATTCGAATTCGCAATATTTCGCAGAATATTTGTTGAATATTCGCAAATTCGAATGTTTGTTATATTCAACTTTTTTTTTTACTTGAAAAATCGGTAAGGTAGTGATTGCGTAATATGCGAATATTACGCGATCAATACAGGCGTGGGTCAAAAAAACGAATATAAAGCACTATAGAATTTAGTGCTATATATTTGTTTTTTAGAATATTCGTAATTTTTTTCCATCTAAAGTCATGATTCCTCCCTGCTTAAGTTTCTTAAGCAGGGAGGAATCCTGACTTCAGATGGAAAAAAATTACGAATATTCTAAAAAACAAATATATTCAATATAGTGCTATATATTAATTTTTTGATAATATTCGTAATATTCTAAAACAAGAATATATCGCAATATAGCGAATATTTGAAAAAGAAAACAACGAATGTAGAACAATTTAGCTACTATACTGCCATAATCTTTTTTTTTTTAATAGTTGTAATTTTTTTCCAATCTGAACTTCAGATGAGAAAAAAATTACAACTATTAGACAAAGAAGATTATGACACTATATTAGCTTAATTGCTCTATATTCGTTTTTCTTTTTCAAATATTCGCTATATTGCTATATATTCTTGTTTTAGAATATTACAAATATTGTAAAAAACAAATATATAGCACTATATCCAATATATTAGTTTTTTAAAATATTCGTCTTTTTTTTTTTTCAATCTGTACAGTTGTTCCACTTCGGCATACTCCTCCCCGACAAGCGTCCCCGTCACCATGGGTACGCCTGGGGGTTAGAATATACCATCGGATCTGAGTTTTCGCGATCTCACTGAGATCGTGAGACTCCGATCCGATGGTATATTCTAACCACCAGGTGTTCCCATGGTGACAAGAACGTTTGTCGGGGAGGAGTACGCCAAAGTGGAACAATTGTACAGATTTTAAAAAAAAAAGACTAATATTCTAAAAAAACGAATATATTCTATATAGTGCTATATATTCGTTTTTTAGAATATTCTACATTTTTCCCATCTAAAGTCATGATTCCTCCCTGCTCAAGTTGTTTGTGGGCCAATGACTCATTGGCCCACAAGCAAGAAGTAGGGAGGAATCATGTTTTCAGATGTAAAAAAATGACGAATATTCGAGATAAATATTCGTAATTCGAATATTCACGCTCAACACTAGTCATCAGTAGTATACCAATAGCGTGTAAAGGGTTGTCTGATTTGGACACCCCCTTCTCTCGTTGAGGCAGGTGTCTACACGTTTCTGCAGCCTCCGCAGAAGAAATCTGGTATTACATGGTGTGTATTCAGTACATGGCTATGCTGAGTCCTCCAGGGGGAGCTGCAGATTGTTGCAGATAGCTGAGGTCCTAAGCAGTGGATCTCCTCCTTTGAGGACCTATGGACATTGGTTGTCTTAACATGAGAACTGATTTATAGTCCACAACTTAGTCCACTGAAGGTCAGAGTTCTGCTATCAGCTCAAAGTGGAAGAGATCACCTGGAAATAACCCCAGGTTCTAAGCTTTTTACAAGACTGCCTGTGTCAGGAAATACTGCAGACTGAGAAACAATACGGACAAGTTTTTCTTCTTTACTTTTTATATTAATGGAATAAATAAGAATAGAGAAGAAGCCAAATATGTAAATCAAAATCTGTGCAAATTAGGTTAAACTAAATCTTTGCAGAGCGACAGAACATTTTATGGTGATTTTAATAATACACGTTTAACAAAGGATTTGTGATTTCCTGACTAAGCTACTTGTAATTGACGGCGGTCACAATGGTTTTTGTGGGGTGGGTAGAAAACATATAAAGGTTTGGCATGTGTTACATTCCTCTAGAGTTCATCTACCTTTTGTACTGCCCCAGCTCTTGGCTAAGTGATTAAATGGCATTTTGTTTAGTGAAGTGTGATACTGTAGGATTTCACTGAAGTCATAGCTCTAGGTATACTGCAAATCATCTGTGTGAAGAAGTGTGTGAATTTAAGGAGGGGAGGTGGAGCAGCAGCTTGACTTAGGCTGAGGAGCTTCTGGGCTTCTGGAGGATCAAAAGCAGCATGCCTTGACCTGGAGGAGCATCTTCTATACCATGATCTGATACAGAGTTTAACACTATGTGCACCCAGACTATTACATAATATTGTTATTAAAGAGAAACACGAGTAACACAAATTAATTATCTGAATATTCATTAGGGAACCATTCAGTTTGAATCACTCCTTAATTAATAACTGTTCATCCCTATCATTTGCTGAGCTGACTTAGTTTAGGCTCTTGTAAAGCAATGTTGGTAATACAAGCAGATGTAGGTGCTTTCAACATTTTCAGTGCCAGAAAGAGAAGAAAGTTGCCAAAAATGGAGCAAGTATTAGATGGTAAGGCAGCGAGTATCCAGGAAAAGACTTCATGTCTACCCAACTGTCTTTTTTGCCATGTCAATAAAATAGATTGTTGTCAGCGTGCTCATGTAGCGATTAGAATTTTTAGAGTTCCACCTATGGAGGCTACGCTAGTTTTTGGAATAGAAAAGTCTCAAGATCCAAAATGTTGTTGCATTGGTGTTTTTACCCCATCAACACCACTCGGGAGTGGCAGGTGCTGGGTCGGTCTGTGCCATCACCCCTGGCAAATTCACTAAGAGGCCTAAATTAAGAGCATCCTCCCACAGCACAGGGACTATCAAATACCCCCGTTAGGTTTATGACAAGCTTGAAATAGGAGTTGTTAGACGCAGGCTACATGAAAGCATCTCAGTAGCATAGGTATGGAAATGATTGATTATGATATACAAGTCAACTGCAGGGGGAAATTCCTGTCTTCTGCAGTAGATGGCAAAATAAATAGGACTTGTTAAGCATTGACCACCAACTCCGCATCTTAGGGGACCCAAACATATTTTCGATTACTCCACACATTTTTATCCAGTGAGGTAAACAACTATGCCATGGTCAGGTTGTACCATAATTCTGTGGCAATTTTACAGTGCACTGCCTATAGATGAGGTTTTAAAAACGACATCTACCTGTTTGAAGAAACCCACGCAGTAATCGTTTGAAGAATTGTCATAGGTTAAAATCTGCTCCAAAATCATAAGTGACCTTTTAAGGGGTGGTCTTCTCAAAGAAGATAGCCAGTATGCATAACAATCAGTTCTGATCAAGGGGGTGGCCTTTTGGGGAGGTTTCACTGTACTATTAATATTCTCATCATTATGATCATTTATTAATTCTATAGTGCCATGGGCATGAAAACGGTTTATATCGGTAATGTACAAAAATAAGTAAAACAAACATGAACCATTGACTGGTTAATAGGGAAAGAGAACCCTGCCCACGAGGGCTGACGGTCAGCAAAACATGTTTAAATTCACTTTAAAGATGGGCCCACAAATAGGTGTATCCAGCAGGAAGAAGTCTTTCCTTTTTTTTTTTTTTATTCCTTTCCAATCCACTTTTGCTTTGGCGTCGACCTCATCATATTCGAGATCAAGCGGAGCATCTGGCAGCGCATCTAGTTATCCTAGCCGGACAATGATGAAGCTGCCCCACTTTGTGAACCCACTCTAAAGGGTATCTGTTATGCTAACAAACTTTTGACATGTCCGGTCCAGGTGATGAGACGCCAACGATCGCTTCAGAAAAGGGTCAGAAGAGTCCCGCTTATGCACTTTTTGGAGTTTATAGACCTTCTGTGATCCTGTACACCACACTCCACCTCAACAGAACTGCGTGGAATCTGCTGCAGATTTTTCAGTTCAGAGATGAATTGATATTATGTGAATCTTCCAGTTATTGCAGAGAGCAAATACAATAATAGCCTTATATTAGTCAGGTTGCTGTTTGTGCGTTTCCGTAATATATTCTGGAAAGTAGCTTCAAGGTGAAGTTTTCATTGATGAATTATTTATGATGCCAGATATGGATGCTTTACAAATCTATATACTATGCATAGTTTTAACATGGATGGTTGCTGGTATTTTATGGGTAATCATGGTTATGAAGGGATTGCTTTGTGATTGGAGTCTAAATTCTTAGTAGTATATGTGGATTTTTATGTGTTTAGGATGTGTTTCACTTTTTAAGCAGGGTAGTCTGAGATCCACCTCCTGCTGCTGCGTTCTCCCTCTCATATTTCTTACATTTCCATTTACACTTCCTTTTACATATTTCCTACATAGCTCTGCTTGGTCAGATTGTGTGCTGTGTAGTAGCAGGAGCCCAAACAGAAGCTCCCCGGGTCAGAGCATGAACAGCAAGGATGTAAAGATAATAAACTATGAGAAAAAGAAGGTTGAATGAGTCTTAGTAAAGTTGGAACCTGAACGTCCACGTCATTGGCGTCTCCATCGTCTACTGACCACATGTAGACTAGAGATCTCTGGGAAGCATATAGGAAAAATTAGTACCAATACAAGTATTTTCAGCCACTAATCAGATTGTAACAGCCATTTGGAGAGATTTATCAAGACCAGTATGACTTGTCATAGATTAAGCGCATCCTCCAAAAGTACATGCTTCTGACATGAGACCTTTACCAACTCATAGCAGATGTAAATTTCTGTCATCATTTATACCGGGAAACGGTCGTAAATGGTGCTAAATCTGCCGCATCTGATGTCCCTGCTCCCACCACACACCCTTTTTGGAAAGTGCGAGGATGAGGATAAGAAGCCATTTGCACAAAAAAAAAATTGCGCAAAAGGCTTTTAAAAAGTTGGAAATCTGGAGTCTGCGACTTTTTAATGCCAGTTTTCTGTATGGGCATTAAAGTGGGAAATCTCCCACTTTAAATGTTGGAGAGTGAAAGCATGAGCTATGTTGGTTATAATGAATAGGGTGACATCTCTAAATTCTATATTACAAACTGCAAACTGTTTTTATTACTAGTATTTAATTTGATTAGTGTAAATTTATTATCAAACAGTTTTATTGACATGTAATTTTGCCATTCCTTATATTGCAAGCTACTACAGCATTCATTTCCTTTTGCCATCTATTGCTATATTTTACAAAGTAGAACAGGTTTAACGGTGCACTTTGGGTAGTTTTGTCATTAATATATCTCATCTCTTCATTCGCCTTTGATTTGGGGTCAATTCTGTACAACAGTATGAAGTTCGTGGTCCCCTACAGGGTTTACAAAGGTTATATAACTCTGCTTATGCCTCAATATAGAAGTATTTACTATAGACAACTGCATTGATTAGAGTTGATGTGGTTTGTGAGGCACCACGTGACTCTGTGCCCAGTATGACAGCGGACTCCTCTACCGTATTCCACTATAGCTGCTTGTGTCTTATTAATTGGGCACCTAAGCAGAAATATGCCGTAGTATTTCTATCCTGTAATAGCAGCGACAGGCAAGTGATTGCCGTAAGAAACCTGACATTTTTATGCCTTTTAGGTTAGACTGTTAAGTTTCTTGCATTCATTTCAGTCATAAATATCGGAAATTTCTCTTGTATGAAAAAACAAAACATTTGGGCTGTTCCAAAATTACAAAAATATTTGTTTTCATTCATCTCAAAAAGAAACAATTGAACCCCGCCACCGTCACCCATCCAGTTTGCTTGTTAGTAAAGAGGTGATGACTATAAAAACTGGCATTTCGCAGCCAGAGAGAATTATTGATATTAAAATATAATCTGAAATCCAAGGGTTAAGATAAAGTGGCACAGCGAGTAAGCATGTTCAGAAAATTTTATTGAAGAAAACACTTCTGGCAGACACATTCTCTGGAGACTCAAATAGACTTTAATGTGATTTGACCATGCCAACATAATGAAGGGCCACCAGCAATGCTAGTGTAAAAGAAAAATAACGAAAATATATATTTATTTATATGTATGTGTGTATGTATGTATGTGTGTGTGTATATATATATATATATACACACACACACATTTTTATCTGTTTATTTACTAGACATGGAGAGCCAGGTTTATTGAATGACGGTTGAGAAAACTTTTCATAGATTTTACATACATCATTAGAGGTCTTTCTAATATATATATATATATATATATATATATAGATAGATAGATAGATAGATAGATAGATAGATAGATAGATAGATAGATAGATGTAGAAAATTATATATATTTTATATACATTAAAATCTATCCAAAAGTTTATATATATATATATATATATATATATATATATATATATATATATATATTTCAGTCTACTGAATACATACTGTGATAACTCCAAAGTTATCGGTACCTAAACTGTTTGTGATATACTGAATATCACTTCTGGAATTAGGTTCTATTCAGTGGTTACTTGCAGCGCTTTATATACCAGAGAGGTAGGTTATGGAAGCCCCATAGCACAACCTTGTGGCCAAGATGAAGTATGGAATGCTCCAGTTTTTATTATACAGTTGAAATATAAATGTTCTGCAACACATAAGTGCATTTCAATTACAAAAAAAAAAAAAATTCTGTTGTGTTAAATGCACCCATTCTGTTGATACTTTAGTTATGTTTTTCATATATACAGTATGCAGGATTACAAAATAAGAGCATTTATTTATTACATTTAAATATGGAAATTAATATTATATTTTTACAATAGAGTTTTACCAAACTCTGCATGATCGGCTGCAGTGGGATGATACCTCCCTTAAAAGGGTTTACCAATACTTCGGTACTGATGACCTATCCTCAGCATAGGTCATCAGTCTGACACCCGGCACCCCTGCCAGTCAGCAGTTTTGGGCAGCCACCTGCACTGGTAACAGTCTGTCCACAGTGTCGTTTCCGGTGATGGTATACTGCAGCTCTGCTATCAATTACCTGAATGGGGACTGCAGACCCCTGGCATGGCCACCACACAGTGGACAGAACCTTGTGCTTCCGGCTCCTTCCACCGTACAGTTTCTAGCTGATCGGATGGGGTGCCTAGTGTCAGACTGCCACACAATGATATTGATGACCTATCCTGAGTTTGTAAGATACGTTGTGCATTGTTGTCCCGCAGCCTTTGCTGGGCCGCAGAGTATATCTGGAATTAACCTGTGAATGCCCACTTTTTAATGCCATGTGGCTTTGTATTGTTCAATAACATATCTTTGTCAGGGTTGTCAACGTGCGGTAAGTATCGTTTTACGGTTCCCAGTAAATGCTGCTAATGTGACGATTTCTGATCTATAGACACATTCATTTATCCTTCATTATGGCTTTTAATTTCATTGTAGAGGAAAGAAGATCAAAGCCTGGTTGGTTTATATTTGTAAGGGGCGATTCAGCCTGGCAGGCAGTACGGGTGCTCGGTAAAGGCTTGACACCTGAGGGATGGAGAACGGTGGCCATGCTTTGATTGAGAAGTAGTGGGTGGTCCTACTGTGACTATGTACTGGCTCCTAACTTTTAAAGCTGGTTCCTAGACTTAAAGACCCCCATACACAATATGTTAATGTATGCTGTATTTTTGGCAGGCCGTCTGACAGTCCAATGTATATGGGGAGCTTTCAAATCTTCTCTGACATATGTCAGGGGAGAGAAGAGTCAAGCACTTTGAATTTCAATCCTGAATCCTTTTGTTCTCTTGGGAGGTAAGCCACCACCAGAGGTGTCTGGCATCTCATACTGTGTCCTACTACTGTGAGATGGGCCAAGGCCATGGCCAATGGAGGCTGCTCTAAAAGACCTTAAAAATGACCTCTTTCCAAATCCTAACAAAGGTTTTGTAACACCATTGTGCAATCTATATGTATTTTAGTAACTGCGCAATAGGTATGACACTGTCCATGTGGATTTTCAGTTTTTTCCCCCCCTACTTTTTGGAACATTTTCAGATTTCTGAGCTAGTATGAACAATGAATATATTAGCATACTCAGCTATTTCCTGAAGTCCCATAGCAGTGAATGGAGAACACTGGACTGGAACGGCCTGCTCTTCATTCACAGCAGACTCTGACGGGATCGCATCATTGAGATAGGACTGGATCCCAGAAGTGGGACCTGCACTGATCTGACATTTATGATTTATCCTGTGGATGTGCCATAAATGTTCCGATGGGAGTACCCCTTTAAGCATGGGGCATGCATCCAATACTAATAGTCAGTTTGAACTGGAAAGTCTGAGAAAGTCATACAAGGTAAATTGTATGTGTTCATGTGAGACTGATACGATGGGAGAAGACAAACATGGAGTCACGGCTATTTATTATATTTATGCCATATATAAGTTATGCATTGGCTGTAGTAGATGGAGAATGCTATGGATAGTTTTAGTACAACTAACCAGAATACAAGAAAAATACTGTTTCGCTCTTATCTTATGCCAGCCATGTTTAATCATTACTTCTAGAGGTGATTCATTGAAGACATTCCCAACACTTCACCATGATATTGCCTATTAATAATTAAACAATGAATAGCCCAAGATCAGTATGCAGTTTGCATTAGAATAGAATTTTGCACACAGTCATAGAAATGCATTTGCACAGATTTGGATGGATTGATTCCCAATTTTTCTATCATTGGGGTTTTTATTTGTTAAAACCGCTAAAACCACAGAAATATATTGCAGCAGTCTTTCACATCAGAGGTGTAAATGGATTTCTTGAAAGTTCCTCAACAGGCTGAAGATAGAAGGAAGCCTCTTTGCACCAACACAATTGCTGTTGGAAAGCTCAGCTTTGCAAATGACTTAAACTGTGATGGTGTTGACCTTGCATGAAGAAGGACAGATAATCATTCATTTTAGGGAGTAGAAATACACACTCGGTGCACATATTGCCAGGACAGGGGTAGGAAGACACTTTACATCCCATTGATAGGGGCAGCAGTAGACCTGGTCTGTCCCCTGAACAGTGTCACCTGAGTAGGGCTGAATTATAAAGCCACGGCACACAGACACATTGGTTGTCATCTGGTAGTCCATGAATCAATGCATTATTATGTATCAGAAGAATATTTTAATAAACATTTTGATAATGTTTGCCCCATGCTTTACCTACTCATTGTTCATACTAGCTCATAAATATGAAAACATCTTTCCAAAAATGAAAAAAAAAAAAAAAAAAGCCACATTGACAACGTGGTCAATGGATGAATAGATTGGAGTGTGTTGCTCAGATACTGAAATATATGGATTACACAATGTCGTTATATAAGCTTTGTTTTGATGATTTGAAAATAATTTAATAGCTGAGAGGGACTTGGTAAAATTGCCCGTGGCTTGAATGGTGTGGGTGTTGTCCCAGTAGTAGGACAGACTACCCTGCTAATGTCTTACTCTCAGGGCCGGGTCATCATTGGTGCAGTTGAAGCAGGGTAGGGGGGCCCAATCACCGGGTTTATTTACCTGGTTTCCTGGCGCCACTGTACACAATTGTGTACCTGAAAGCACTGGCGGGACAATGGTTCCCTGCTCTGCCATTCTGTGAGGTAGGTGGAGCATTTATGTCATCGCATCACCTGTGATGTTCCATAGGAGCAGACCCGGCTAGAAGAAGCCAGCATTGCGGTATTGTAGGATCGGGGACAGGTGCGTATTATAATACAGCGTATGCGCACTGTGTTCAGAGGGCACAGAGAAGAGGCAATATATAGAGGGGCCAAACAAGAGGCAATAAATATAAAGGGGGCACAGAGAAGATGCACTATATACAGGAGGCACAGAGCATGAGACATTAAATATGGGTTTCACAGAGTGTGTGGCACTATCTATAGGGGACATAAAACAAAGTATTAAGGGCACGGGTGGCCGTGAATGGGAGAGGGCATTATAAACTTGCCAACTCTCCTTGAACATCTGGAAAGCTCCTGCAAAAAGGGGAGGCCTCCTGAACTCCCAGAGAAGTTGGTCATCTCTCACACAGCACATGGAAGGCACGTCATGAAAGGGGCATACACGAAAGGGGGTGGAATTTCATGAAAAGGGACTTGGGCAGCACTCTCCTGCCTCCCACAAGTAAGCTACAGTATGGTGCACACTGCGCTCAAAATTCCTCATGGTTTACTCCAAAGCAGTGTACAAGTCTCATTAAATGTCATCCAGTATGTGGCGGAGGATTGCTTCACAAAAGTTTGGGGGCCTCAATGAAAGGAGTGTTCTGTACTCCTGGAACCCTTAATCTGGCCCTGCTTACTCTGCCACCCAGAGACTATCTAGAAAACAGTGTATGTATCGATTTTGATAATTTCATACAGATGGATAATAATCCAAAGATGATCGTCCAATATGTCATACCATGGTCAAAGTCTTGTTGGCCTCTGGGCGACCCTCACATGGGTACTATACTGTTACGGACTGGCACCCATTGAGACTTTGCCCATGGTATTACAGTCAAGTTTCCCAGCCCAACCGTTGGGCTACCGACACAAGCTCACAACAAGGGATCTGCTGTGAGTTTGGTTTAGTAGACCTACTGTCTAGGACACTCATTCACAATACAGGCCCATAAATGCCTCAATAATACTCTTATGGGAAACTAGCCAAAAGCTGACTTGCTTTGCTCACCAGTTTATGCCAGTTCAGCTTCTCCTGCGTTTTTCCACTTTAAAGTGCTGCTTCACCTTTTATCAAATACAAAATTTGCTATAAATTGTGAACAGTAAGCCTTTCCTTCATTTTTCTTTATCTTTTTTTAACAGTAAATGATAACATAAATCACTTTCAAATATAAGATTCATAACCTAACAATGATCTGATATTTTCAAAGCAGTCTGTTTTCCCATGGTGATGTGTTATGTTCAAAATGATTGCTCCTAAAATAAAATAAAAATAAAAAACAACAACCAGTAAGAAAATCTTGGAGTTGTCATTTATCTGTTTCTGGGAAGGCTGGGTGATAGGCGAGATGATTACCATTACAGATCTCACAGGGGCTGTCACCCAGTTAGTGCCTTGGTTAGCAAATTTGCCTAGATTTGTAACAGATTGAAAGCGGGGAGTTTTATAATTTAAGTAACAATGGTGCAAATAATAGTTGTCATACAGTTTTCTGGAAACTCGTGTACTTGTATGAATTGATTTCTGTATGACTTTTTCATCTATTTGTTGAAACTTTGTCAGCAGATTTGTACCTATGACACTGGCTGACCTGTTGCATGTGCACTTGATAGCTGAAAACATCTGTGTTGGTCCCATGTTCATATGTACCTGCATTGCTGGGAAAAATGATGTTTTAATATATGCAAATGATCCTCTATTACACCTAGAGGCTCTGCTCACTCTGCAACTGCTGTGCTGTCTGCACCTTGATTAACAGGACCAGGTAGTGTAAACATCATCACAGAAGAGGGCACGGAAGTTGCAGATAGAGCTGAGCCTCTAGGTGGAAGGGAACCGCCCCTGTTGCTCCTAGAGGCTGATTTGCATATATTAAAACAGCATTTTTCTCAGCAATGTGGGCACATATGAACATGGGACCAACACAGATGTCTTCAGCTGCCAAGTGCACATGTAACAGGTCAGCCAGTGTCATAGGTACAAATCTGCTGACAGATGTCCTTTTAAGACTGCCTGGCCAACCACTATTGAATGAGTATGGCTGGCTTTTCTCAGAGAATGCTGTCAATCACTGATAACACCTCCCCTGTGTACAACTGAAATCAGAAAAAGCAAATATTTAAATGTATAAATTACAAGTTTTTCTGAATCTTTTCCCACTACAGCTTCTCCTGCTCTATAACTTGCTGCCTACAGATTGCACTGCATTTTGTAGTGACAGGTCTTCTTTAACCCCTTGCCGACTGGCTGTTGACTGTATACGTCCTGGTGATCGACACATACGTATCTCTGTATAGATAGTTCAAAACGTCCCTGCAGAGATTGCAGCTTTACGCTAATTGGGCAGCTGCAGAAGCATGTAGCCGGCTGTCAGTGACAGCTGTGAATCCCCATAGAGAAGGCAGGGATATTTCTTCACTTTTCTTGCCTTCCCCATCGCTCTGTACAGAGCACAAGGCTCTGTCCACTGAGTAGTGGCCAAGCAACGTACTGCATCTCAGCTTCTACTTAAGTGAAATAACTGATCAGTGGGGGTGCCAGCTGTCGTCTGAGATTGATAACCTATCCTGAGGGAAAGTCAGCAATATCTGAGTACCCGAGAAACCCTACCAAAACTGTATTTTTAGAATTTTTTTATTGTAGACTTAAAGGGAACCTGTCACCTAAGAAACGCCTCCCAAACCGCCAGCATTACCTTAAAGTAGCCAGCAGTATATTCCTAAAGATCCTTTTCTTCCTCCGGCCAGATGCACCAAAATCTTGAAAAACAAACTTTAATCCCCTGCACGCGCTACGAACTTTAATACCCTGCACGCGCTATGTACCAGCAGAGTTTGAAGTCAAGGGGGCAGCGGCCTCCTCGCTTCAAGTCAAGCTAAGCCCGCCCCTTACCCGTCCTCTGTCCACTGTGATTGACATTCTGCTGTGAGGCTGGGATCGTGCAAGTCTCAGGCATGCGCGGCGCGGTGCGCTCCTTGTCACTGCGCGATCCCGTCTCTCGCACTCAGCCGGCCGCTTTGCTCCCTCTGCGCATGCGCCGGGCACACGCGCACGATGGAAGAGCCTGGCTAATGCGCAGAGAGAGGAAAGCGGCCGGCTGAGTGCGGCGGCCGGCTGAGTGCGGGAGCCGGAGACAAGATTGCGCAGTGACAAGGAGCGCATGCCCGAGACTTGCACGATCCCAGCCTCACAGCAGAATGTCAATCACAGAGGATGGGTAAGGGGCGGGCTTAGCTTGACTTGAAGCGAAGAGGCCGCTGCCCCCTTGACTTCAAACTCAAGCTATTACATAGAGCGTGCAGGGGATTAAAGTTTGTTTTTCAAGATTTTGGTGCATCTGGCCGGAGGAAAAAACGGATCTTTAGGAACATACTTCTGGCTACTTTAAGGTAAAGCTGGCGGTTTGGGAGGCGTTTTTTAGGTGACAGGTTCCCTTTAAAATGTATGTCTCAGATATAGTTGGCGCACAACTTAGGTGCCGTCATTGCATGTAAAACACCTTAGTGTTATATCTAATTTCAGCCTTAGAGATGCACACCTGGACATTATAGACGAACATAGAGGCTCTTGTGTAGACGTGTTTTACTTTGTGCCATTGATGGACCGTCTGTCATCTTGATTCATTCTAACCCTCAGATATGATTCTGCTAATGCGGCCTAGATTCCCTCTTATGCCTCTGGCTTTGTAAAGACAGAAGAGTCTCATCACACTGTGCTGCTCTGACTAACAGGTGACACAGAACTGCTGTCCCCTCACACTGCAGAGTCTCTGTGTCCCCTATGTGATGCAGCTTCTGCCTGTCTCCCCTCTCCTTGAACTGCACTGGAGATTCAGCACTCACAGATGATATAGGCATGGAGAGTCAGGAGGTTTATAACTCTACAGGGACTGGCTTACTATAGCACAGCTCTCCCAGTCAACTCGATAAGACAGGTTCCCTTTAAATACATTGCAGAGCGTGTACTGTTCAAACTGTGCCATTTTTATTGATGTTTATGTGAGTTTCCAGCTCCTGGGCCTGTTTAATTGCATAGACACTTGTATATGTTAAAACATAAATGCCGAAAACTACTTGTTTCATGTAAGGTATCAAAAAGAGGACCTGTAACCTCTCCTGATGTGTGTTTTTGCAAATACTTGTATTCTTTATGAAATGGCAGTTTCAAAGCATCTTTTCACAGAACTGTATGTTGTGTCTTTTTTCTCCATTTTTTTTTCTCCTAAAAATGATGAATACATTGACAGCTGTTTTTTACCAGTTGGGGGCATGTCCCTACATACTATGACATTGCCCAATTATTTCTGACAGATTCAGGCTGTGTAGGAATACACCCATTTGACAACGGGAATGCTACACCCAGTTGTCAAATGTTCATAATTATTCAGGGGGAATAACAGAGGAACAGCACAATGTAGAGTTAGAATAAAAGATGCTCCTGAATTGTTGCTTTGTGTCCTATACAGGTATTTCCTAAAACAAGCAGATCAGGAATGGTGGCAGGTCTTTGTGCCACTACTACACATTTGGGTCCTAATAACACCGTTCTGTATACGGTTAATATGTTTAGAACTGTGACAGCGGGTCCTCTTGGGTCCAGAACTAGAATAAGCACTTGCTTCATTTCAGTTATTCATTTATAGCTATATTGTGGCATTTTTTGTGTTTCTCACTGTATTTTGTAAGTCTGGAAAGTGTCATATATTTGCTTCTTCACCGGTCAATTATGTTAGCACTGCATTATCACATCAGAATTATTGATTTCCCTTAATTGTCATCTGCTGCCAGCCTCACTATAGTCCAAATGACCATCAAATAATAGCACAATATAATCTGTCTCAATGGAGCCTTTCAGGAGATCCGTTCTCTTCAAGTAGGCCACAGCTGAAGCCTGATCTGGCTGTGACCCACTCAGTATCATCATAGACCATTCTGGAACTGTCCACTGCATCACACAGTCACAATATGGAAATACTCCCACTGATACCGTGACTGCAGATATTGCGGCAGAATTGTAATTGTGGCATGAATTCATATTTAATCTGTAGTTCGAGCCTCAATATTTTCTGCCACTATTCTAGCACTGAGATTGCATGTGCCATATTGTTGAGGATGGAAGAGTTGTAGAGCATTTCAGGGATTTCATCAATAAGGTACTAGTAAGGGATAGTTTACATCACAGTTTCATTTTCCGTTCCTCTGATCAGTCAAAAGAACCAAAAAAAGATTCTGTAAAAAAAATAAAAATAAAAATGATTCAGGTGCACATTTGTCATCCATTTGAACCATTTCTGTCTGAGATCCATTTTTTTTTTTTTATACAGATGGAAATGGCTCAAACGGATGTCAAATGTTCAACAGAATCAGTTTGTCTTTTTTTTTTTTTTTTTTTTTTATATACAGGATCTTGTTTTTTTTTGTTCTTCTGACCAGAAGAGGATCAGAAGAACGGAAAAATATGAACTCTCCCTTATACTGAATCTTTTCCCACAAACCCATATATCAGTCTGCTGGATTCCTCCCGCTTTATAACTTTCTGGTAGACCGGAGAGCATTTTTACGGGGACAGGTTTCCTTTAATCACTTTACAATATTTGTACTTTTTGTATCTCGTATGGTGACCCCTCTCGTCCATTGTACTCAGTTTATGCCTTATTTCATGGCCACAGTTATTGCTCTACCAAACTTTACAGATTACATTACACATTCAAGTACAGAGCATTTCCTTGGCATCTGACAAACCCAGATTTGTCCATTGAACTGCCAGATGGCGAAGCAAGATTCATCACTCTGGAGAATGTGTGTTCGTCATCAGACTGGCACGCAGCTCCACACCGCTCCAGCTGATGCCTGGCATTGTATTTGGTGGTGTTAGAGTTTTATGCAGCTTCTTGGCCATGGAGACCCAAACCATAGAACTCCCAGCAAACCATTCTTGTGCCAAAGCTGCTTCCAGTGACCGTTTGGAGCTCTATTGTGGGTGCTGCATATTTTATTAATGCACTATGCCCTACAGCACCCAGCAGTGAGCCCTGCTTCAAGCCGAGCAGTTATTGCTCCTAGAAATGTACACTTAGACCTGACTACAGCAGCTGTAGCAAGTAAAATGGCGCAAAACGACTTTATAAATAGGTAGCAGCCCAATGACAGGACAGTGTTTTCATTGAGCTCTTTAAAGAGGACCTTTTCATGTATTTTTTATTTTATTTTTTTAAGTACCTTTACTTGCGGGTTACACTCTGCTGATGCTGCCATCATTGCTCTTTTTTTCAAATACCCCTCGCTGTGCCCCCCAGAAGTTTTCATGCCCAGTATGTTCATACTGAGCATCGGTACAGCGAGGAGGAGATGCCAGGGTTTCTCGGGGGACGTCTCCTTCTCCCTGGCGGTGGCATGGTCTAATTGCAGCAGAGCGCGTCACAGCCAGGGAGAAAAAACAGCTCACCTTGTCCCTGGCTGTGACGCTCTCCGCTGTGATTGGACCGCGGCGTCTCCTCCTCCTTGTACCGATGCTCATATTAACATACTGGGCGCAAAAACTGCAGGGGGGCAAGCAAGGGGTATTTTAAAAAAAACCATGATGGCAGCCTCAGCGGAGCCTACCCCACAAGTAAAGGTACTTAATAAAAAAAATAAAAATACATGAAAGGTTCTCTTTAAAGGGCTTTTCCATATCTCCACAAACAGAGAGGCGGTTGAGCATGTGCCCTGCCACACTTTTTAATGTCTGTGGAGCTGAGATAAACGTTCAGAATCATCCAGCTGGGGCTCAGGACTTCTGTACCAAACGATAAGTGAGAATCCAAGTGGTGGGGCCCCCAGCGGTTCTAAAAATCTCCAATGTGGGAAAATCCCTTTAAATACTTTACTCAATGATAAAGCTTTCCTTATACCTTTAAGAGCATATACATCACCTTACATAACATGCACTTTTTATTGTAAAATTGTAAAAGTATTTTTCTAAGTATAACGCTTACTCTTTTTTCTTTTCAGGGTATTGTTGTGACCCCAATGCTGCTGCTTTTATTTGTAAGTATACATTTTTATATTATAAGGAGATTGTTTACATTGTTAAAGGGCATCTGTCAGCAGATTTATAAACTATGAAGCTGGCTGACCTGTTACATGTGCGCTTGACAGCTGAAGGCATCTGTGTTGGTCCCATGTCCATATGTGCCCTCATTGCTGAGAAAAACAAAGTTTTAATATATGCAAATGAACCTCTAGGAGCAATGGGGGCGTTACCATTACACCTAGAGGCTCTGCTCTCTCTGCAACTGCTGCATCCTCTACACTTTGACAGGGCCAGGTAGCTTAAACTTCATCACACCTGGCCCTGTCAATTTAAAGTGCAGAGGGCGCTGCAGAGAGAGCAGAGCTTCTAGGTGTAATGGTAACGCCCCCGTTGCTCCTAGAGGCTCTTTTGCATATATTAAAACACCATTTTTCTCAGTAATGTGAACACATATGAACATGGGACCAACACAGATGACTTCAGCTGCCAAGTGCACATGTAACAGGTCAGCCAGTTTCATAGGTACAATTCTGCTGACAGATGTCTCTTAACATTTTGTGTGTTACGATCTATTGCAATGCATTCCATTAGGCACCAACCTCTAAATTCTCACCTACAACCATTATATTGACCCTACAAAAGCAAGTATTCCCTGTTCTCTCACCACCCAATCTTTCAGTCTGTGCATGAAGTAAAAAAATATCCACACACACAAAACTGATGTGCTTATGAGTCTGATTTTAAAAAATCTACACTCAGACACCTTTTGCCAGTTGTTCTTAAGACAGTTTTCACTACAATTTGTCTACGGTATTTTTCGGTGGCAGGAGTTCTTGGGTTGCTTTGATTTATGTCTGTTTTCTCCTATAGTTGGGATCGTCCTCATCAGTGCCCTTTACCTCCATATTCTCTCAATTGTTCATGACTGTTGTGGTTCCCCTGATCATTGGACAGGTATGTTCCTCGTTTTCATTCAGACAGCATCAAGAATTACTATATAAGTACAAATTACAATGCGCGATTGATAACACTTTACTTAAAATGTACCTTCAGTGATTCACTTAACAACCCTTTAAAAATGCAGCTCTTTTTATTTATTTTCTTAAGTTAGGCTACTTTCACACTAGCGTTTTTGCTGGATCCGGCAGGGTTCAGCAAAAACGCTTCCGTTACTGATACTACAACCATCTGCATCCGTTATGAACGGATCCGGTTGACAGTCAAGGGTGACAGATCCGTTTTCTATTGTGTCAGAGAAAACGGATCCGTCCCCATTGACTTGCATTGTGGGTCATGCCGGATCAGTTTTTCTCAGCATCCCATGACAGAAAGAAAACCGCAGCATGCTCCGGTTTGCTCTCCGGTATGAGAACACAACCAAACGGTACAGAATGTATTTTGGAGCATTCTCCTCTGTTCAGTTCCGTTTTGTCCCTATTGACAATGAATGAGGAGCAAAACGGAAGCGTTTTTCTCCGGTATTGAGACCCTATGAAGGATCTCAATACCGGAAAATAGAAACGCTAGTGTCAAAGTAGCCTTAAAAGAGTTGAATTTAAATATTAATGGAGTTTCATGATGGATGTTACTAATTATTGGAAAATAAGTCCTATTAAGGCTTTATGCACACGGCCGTGTCCGTATTTGGTCCGCAAAATACAGATACTTTCCTTGTGCATTTCATTTTTTTTTTACTCGCATCAGTAGAAATGACTATTTCCATCTGAAATTGGACAAAAATAGGACATATTCTAAAATTTGTGGAATAGTCACAAGGATCTGCATGGCCCCAATAGAAATGAATGAGTCAGTGTGCTCTCCGCAAAGAAAATGCGGATTGCACCCAGGGAAAAAATACAGTCGTGCATATGAGGCCTAAAACTTCACTTGAATAAAATACGGTTTCTTAATAGTAAAAAATGAAAGAGCGGCAACATAGGGTAATACTTTTTGTAATAGTCTGTGACTCAAAAGTTACCATAGTGTTGCGAAAAGTCACAACATCTATGATCTGAGGAGTCACAAAAAGTACGAATACTTGAATCCGGGATTGCTGCTAGTGTCTCTGGTGCTTCCACCAGGGCAAATTCCACTTGTATTCCTGGTGCTCAATGATGCGGTGGAAAAGGACAAGGGGAAAAAAAAACGGAACCAGCGCTGTTCCTTACCGGATAATTCAGTCCAAAGGTGATGTGTTTCCGGAGATACCCCCTTCTTCATATAGACAGGACAAATATCAGTGATGGATGTAAAACAGTATAAATGCACACAATCCAATATAGTAACACTCGCAAAAACACATCAACCCTCAAGAATGCCTTGATTGGGTATTACATCACACTAATAGGAATAGACACACATTGGTAAGCTTGATTAGATCACAGTTCTAAAGTATAACAATCAGGAAATGAAAAGACAAGGAACACTAGGCCTTGATCTCGAGGGGGACTGGCGACAGGGAGAGGCGGTGTTGAAACAGTGCTCCGAGGGGCTAGGCCAGCCCTTTGATGCTCTGAGCAGCTCACATACATATACCTAATAATAAGCATTTCTCTGCATCAGTGATATCTATTGCAGAGAAATGTTTAACCCTACTAGGCAGTATGCTGCCTGGTTAATTAGGTGATCATGGTGACAGATGCTCTTTAAACAAAGAAAAAAATTGAATATGCGCGTGATATCACATAAACTAAAATTTAGAATGAGATCAACAATAGCTTTTCTTACAAGAACCAAGGAAAGTGATATAATGGTTGAGATGCTACAGTTATATAGTGGTCTTACAGCTGTACTATATACGGCACGTCTCTTGTGGAATACAGAAGTATGCTGCATACCGTAGTCAGGAAGGCAGCGCAGCTTTGGTCAATAGGCAAACAAGAGGAGACTCTCAGATAAAATTGTGGGTGACAGATCAGATTCTGAACACATCCAAGTTATTCTCTGGAGGTGTCTAATGAACGGCCTCTTGCTCAAAGCTCTGCAGATGTCACCAGCAATGTTAGTCCAACATCATGTATATTTAATTAGTTTTCAGATCATCAATATTAAATAGTAATCCGGGCGACATATTTGTGAGTATATTCAGAACAACCGAGTTGAATCACATCTCACCATTAATATGTATGTTGTATTAGTGGTTTTTGTGATTATAAGAAATTATTTTCACCAGATCATATGCATAAAGACACTAGTTGTTGTTTTCATGCTTTTTCGCCGTAGCTGAATGTGAGATGGACTAACAGATGGACCCTTTTAAGACCTTTTTTTTTTTTTTTTTATAAAAAAAAGAACCAATTAACACAATGCAAAGCAGATTACTTTTCTTAACTCCTTAATGACCAGTGTTATGGTCTTTAGTATCATTTTGGCCAAATGGTGTGTTAATGCTAGGAACATTTTTTTTATTTGAGACTAAACAATTTTTGTGTGTAATATACAGTTACAAGAAAAAGTATGTGAACCCTTTGGAATGATATGGATTTCTGCACAAATTGGTCATAAAATGTGATCTGATCTTCATCTAAGTCACAACAATAGACAATCACAGTCTGCTTAAAGGGTTTCTATCACTTCGTATCACATATTTAGGTGTCAGACACTAGCGATCCGCTAGTGTCTGCTCTAACAAACCATCCTAATATGATAGGTTTTGGGGCAGCCGTTTCGCTAAAATAAGAACTTATATCTATATGCTAATGAGCCTCTAGGTGCTATGGGGGCGTCATTAGCACCTAGAGGCTCCGTCTACCTTCATAAACTGTCGCCGCCCAGCACGTCCCTCCAGCCCGCCCATCTCCTCCGGAATGCGATCCTCTCCGTGCGCGTCTCTGTTCGGCGCATGCGCAGTGAATGTCTGACCGCTTCCCTGCTCAGACATCTCCACTGCGCCTGCGCGATGACATCATAGTGCTCCGAGGAACAGGCGCAGTGGAGATGTCTGAGCAGGGAAGCGGTCAGACATTCACTGCGCATGCGCCGAACAGAGACGCGCACGGAGAGGATCGCATTCCGGAGGAGATGGGCGGGCTGGAGGGACGTGCTGGGCGGCGACAGTTTATGAAGGTAGACGGAGCCTCTAGGTGCTAATGACGCCCCCATAGCACCTAGAGGCTCATTAGCATATAGATATAAGTTCTTATTTTAGCGAAACGGCTGCCCCAAAACCTATCATATTAGGATGGTTTGTTAGAGCAGACACTAGCGGATCGCTAGTGTCTGACACCTAAATATGTGATACGAAGTGATAGAAACCCTTTAAACTAATAACACTATACCAACAAAGGCTGACACCAGCCACTATATGTACCGCACGGCCACAGAACATGAAACTCCTACAAATGCAAAACACACCAGCGGTAATGTTCATACAAATCTTTATTAACCACTTACCGCTACTGTAACGCCGAAAGGCGTCATCTCTGCGGCTCCCCCAGGCTACGCTAACGCCGATTGGCGTCATCTCGCGTGAGCCGAGATTTCCTGTGAACGCGCGCACACAGGAGCGCGCGTTCACAGGAACGCATAGTGCACAAGTTCTTCTGCAGCCTGCCGGCCGCGATCATTCGGCTGTAGATTTTTGAATGGACGAGTGAAATGCTTATATCAGACGCTATTTTGAAAATAGCGTCTGATATAACTGCTGCCTGGTCCTCTGGTGGTCCCTTTCGCTTGGATCGACCACCAGAGGACACAGGCAGCTCAGTAAGTAGCACCAAATCACCACACTACACATTAGACATTACCCTGTCATTTATTTAACCCCTTATTTAGCACCTGATCGCCCATATTAGACTCCCTGATCACCCCCTTGTCCACCCCCTGTCACTGATCACCCCCCCTGTAAGGGTCCCTTATCACCGCCAGTTAGTTAGCCACTTGTTAGGTAGTTTAGCGCCCACCGCACCGCACCGCAGTCACCGATTAGTCGCTGATTAGCGTCATCGCTGTCGCTAATCAGCACTAGTACTATATAGTATCTGTAAGTGATCAATACTGATCGCAATCAGATCTATATAAGTACATTAGGGTCACCTTAGGTTCTACAAAAAACGCAGTGTTCGCCCGATCAGGCCTGATCTTGTGCCCACACTTGCGTTCAGTCCGCCCCACCGCAGTGACAGAATTTTTTTTTTCTGATCACTGCAAAAACACCGTAAAATCGCTGCGCCGCTATAAAGATCACTTTTGAGCTTTTTGGATCTTTATTAGCGGTCGCAGCTTTACTTCGCAAGCACTTGTTTTTGCTAGGTAGGTTTGCTCTTTTTCCTGGGTAGTCTCAGAGGAATACCCCCTAAATTTAGTGAACCCAAAATGTCAAACAAGGGGTATTCCGCTGAAGAGACCTACAGGATTCTGGCCCTGATGGATGAAAGCGATGGGGACGACTCACCCGCTGAATCCAGTGGTTCAGAATATGAACCTGTAGACAGCAGTGGCACTCTAACCGCTAGTGAGGATGACGAGGTAGAGGTCCCTGCTACGGCCAGACGTACCCGATCCCATGTCAGGGTTCTGCCTACCCTGCATGATGACCCTCATTTGCAGCAGAGTGGTGCTAGCGCTGATCTTGTTTATGGTGCGGCATACACCAGCAGCGCAGCACATCCTGGACCTTCTACCAGCACTGCCGTATTCCCTGGTGAAGTGGCGAGCACCAGAAGGGCAGTTCCAGCTGGTACGGTGGCACGTGCAGTAACTCCCCTGTCGCAGCCACGGCGTTCACAGGCCCGTAGAACCCTTAGTCTCCCAGAGGTGCTGGCAAATCCCAATTGGCACTCCCCTGCTTCCGCCGCACCCGTATTGCCCCCTTTCACCGCCCAGTCTGGAGTTCACGTGGAGACGGCTCATTTAGGATCGGCCCTTCAGTTTTTTGAGCTGTTCTTCACCGCGGATCTCTATGACCTAGTTGTGGCAGAAACCAACCGCTACGCCACACAGTTTATTACCGCCAATCCGGAAAGCTTCTATGCCCAGCCTTTCCGGTGGAAACCAGTCACCGTTTCCGAGTTAAAAAATTTTTTGGGCCTTCTCCTCAGCATGGGTCTAACAAAAAAAAATGTATTGCGGTCATATTGGTCTAAAGACCCAATACATTACATGCCCATGTTCTCTGCTGCAATGTCTAGGGCACGTTTTGAGGCCATCATGCGCTTTATGCATTTTACGGACAATAGCACCTGTCATCCAAGAGGCCACCCTGCTTATGACCGGCTCCATAAAATTCGGCCCCTCATAGACCATTTGTCATCCAGATTTGCAGATGCGTATACCCCTAATCAAAACATCTGCATAGACGAGTCCCTAGTACATTTTACCGGGCGCCTTGGCATAAAACAGTACATCCCCAGCAAGCGCGCCCGTTATGGGGTCAAACTGTATAAGCTCTGTGAAAGGGCCACAGGCTATACATATCGTTTTAGGGTCTATGAGGGAAAAGACTCAAAACTGGAGCCGGTCAGATGTCCTGACTACCTGGGGAGCAGTGGCAAGATTGTTTGGGACTTGGTGTCACCCTTACTCCACAAGGGGTACCACTTATACGTGGACAATTTTTACTCAAGCGTGGCCCTCTTTCGGCACTTACATCTAGTCGGAATTCAATGCTGTGGCACCGCGCGACCTAGTCGCCGGGGCTTCCCCCAACGGCTCGTTAGTACCCGACTTGCACGGGGGGAGAGGGCTGCCTTGTGTGACCAAGAACTGCTCGCGGTGAAGTGGAGGGACAAGAGGGACGTTTACCTTCTGTCCACCATTCACGCAGACACGACTGTCCAAATTGAACGGGCAACTGGAGTCATTGTGAAACCCCTCTCTGTCCATGACTATAACCTTCACATGGGAGGGGTGGACTTCAATGACCAGATGTTGGCTCCCTATTTAGTTTCCCGACGCACCAGACGCTGGTATAAAAAGGTGTCTGTATATTTAATTCACTTGGCGATGTATAATAGTTTTGTTCTCTACAGTAAGGCTGGGAGAACGGGATCCTTCCTAAAATTCCAGGAAGAGATCATTTCGGAACTCCTGTATCCAGGAGGGTCCGTGCCCCAAGGCCCTGATGTAGTGAGCCGGCTACATGGCAGACACTTCCCGTCTGTCTATCCTGGTACCCCAACTCAACGTTCCCCAAGAAAAAGATGTTGTGTCTGCAGCAGGGCTGGAATAAGGCGTGACACCACCGTTTTTTGTCCTGACTGTCCTGACCAGCCTGCCCTATGCATAGGGGAGTGTTTCCGCAAGTTCCACACTCAGGTACACTATTAGTGTAGGGATCGCGTGACACAGGACAGGCACACAGGGCTATTAGGGCCCTTTCACACAGAGCTGCCACAAACCTCTCCTTTCACCTGAGACAAAGTGCATAATGTACTTCGCCACATCTCTGGGCGATTTGCACTTTGCACATTGTCCCATGGGGAAGGAGAGGTTTGTCCTATAAAGGTAACAAAACAAAAAAAAAATCACCGGTAAGCAAAAAAGTTATTGTTCTGTTTCAAAAGTTTATAAAAGTTAATGTTCTCTAAAGTTAATGTTAATAAATTTATTGCGTTGCGGCCTGTTTTTTTTTTGTTGTTTTTTTACCTTCTAGGTGGACCAAGCGATCGACTAGCTGCAGCACTGATGTGCATTCTGACAGAAGCATTGCGCTGCTGTCAGATTACACGCAAGTCTGTGTATGCGGCTGCAAGACGAGATTTCTCCTCTGCAGTAAAAGATACGTTTGCCGAGGCATATGAGCTGAGGAGGTGGCGGTGTTCATATACTTTGGCAAACACTTTGTATATATAAAAAAAAATTAAAAATCCCGGCAATGATTTATTTATCCACATCGATTGATGTGAATGGATAAATCTGGTTTGCCAGGGTATACGAGCTAAGTGGGTATGGATGTTGGGCGGAGCTCCTATGTCCTGGCAGACGCCTTTCCCCTCCTTTTTCTTTTTTTGGCAGAGATTTTTCCATCCACATTGATCGATGCGAATGAAGAAATCTGTGCCGTTCATTTTTTCTTTCAACCCAGAGGCTGAACGGAAAAAAAAAATCTCATTACCCGTATGCTCAATATAAGGAGAATAGCAGAAACTCCTAATGCTGGCCATACATGTAATGATTGCGGAGACCCTCAAATGCCAGGGCAGTACAAACACCCCACAAATGACCCCATTTTGGAAAGAAGACACCCCAAGGTATTCGCTGAGGGGCATATTGAGTCCAGGAAAGATTGAAATTTTTGTCCCAAGTTAGCGGAAAGGGAGACTTTGTGAGAAAAAACTAAAAAAATCAATTTCCGCTAACTTGTGCCAAAAAAAAAAAATTCTTTGAACTCACCATGCCCCTCATTGAATACCTTGGGGTGTCTTCTTTCCAAAATGGGGTCACATGTGGGGTATTTATACTGCCCTGGCATTTTAGGGGCCGTAAAGCGTGAGAAGAAGTCTGGGATCCAAATGTCTAAAAATGCCCTCCTAAAAGGAATGTGGGCCCCTTTGCGCATCTAGGCTGCAAAAAAGTGTCACACATGGGGTATCACCGTTCTCAGGAGAAGTTGGGGAATGTGTTTTGGGGTGTCATTTTACATATACCCATGCTGGGTGAGAGAAATATCTTGGCAAAAGACAACTTTGTATAAAAAAAAATGGGAAAAGTTGTCTTTTGCCAAGATATTTATCTCACCCAGCATGGGTATATGTAAAATGACACCCCAAAACACATTCCCCAACTTCTCCTGAGAGGAGATACCACATGTGTGACACTTTTTTGCAGCCTAGGTGGGCAAAGGTGCCCACATTCCAAAGAGCACCTTTCGGATTTCACAGGTCATTTACCTACTTACCACACATTTGGGCCCCTAGAATGCCAGGGCAGTATAACTACCCCACAAGTGACCCCATTTTGGAAAGAAGACACCCCAAGGTATTCCGTGAGGGGCATGGCGAGTTCCTAGAATTTTTTTTTTTTTGTCACAAGTTAGTGGAAAATGATTTTTTTTATTTTTATTTTTTTCTTACAAAGTCTCATATTCCACTAACTTGTGACAAAAAATAAAAACTTCCATGAACTCACTATGCCCATCACGAAATACCTTGGGGTGTCTTCTTTCCAAAATGGGGTCACTTGTGGGGTAGTTATACTGCCCTGGCATTCTAGGGGCCCAAATGTGTGGTAACAAGTTTGAAATCAAAATGTGTAAAAAATGCCCTGTGAAATCCGAAAGGTGCTCTTTGGAATGTGGGCCCCTTTGCCCACCTAGGCTGCAAAAAAGTGTCACATGTGGTATCTCCGTACTCGGGAGAAGTTGGGGAATGTGTTTTGGGGTGTCATTTTACATATACCCATGCTGGGTGAGAGAAATATCTTGGCAAAAGACAACTTTTCCCATTTTTTTATACAAAGTTGGCATTTGGCCAAGATATTTCTCTCACCCAGCATGGGTATATGTAAAATGACACCCCAAAACACATTCCCCAACTTCTCCTGAATACGGAGATACCAGATGTGTGGCACTTTTTTGCAACCTAGGTGGGCAAAGGGGCCCATATTCCAAAGAGCACCTTTCGGATTTCACTGGTCATTTTTTACAGAATTTGATTTCAAACTCCTTACCACACATTTGGGCCCCTAGAATGCCAGGGCAGTATAACTACCCCACAAGTGACCCCATTTTGGAAAGAAGACACCCCAAGGTATTCCGTGAGGGGCATGGCGAGTTCCTAGAATTTTTTATTTTTTGTCACAAGTTAGTGGAAAATGATGATTTTTTTATTTTATTTTTTTCATACAAAGTCTCATATTCCACTAACTTGTGACAAAAAATAAAAACTTCCATGAACTCACTATGCCCATCAGCAAATACCTTGGGGTCTCTTCTTTCCAAAATGGGGTCACTTTTGGGGTAGTTATACTGCCCTGGCATTCTAGGGGCCCAAATGTGTGGTAAGGAGTTTGAAATCAAATTCAGTAAAAAATAACCTGTGAAATCCGAAAGGTGCTCTTTGGAATATGGGCCCCTTTGCCCACCTAGGCTGCAAAAAAGTGTCACACATCTGGTATCTCTGTATTCAGGAGAAGTTGAGGAATGTGTTTTGGGGTGTCTTTTTACATATACCCATGCTGGGTGAGATAAATATCTTGGTCAAATGCCAACTTTGTATAAAAAAAATGGGAAAAGTTGTCTTTTGCCAAGATATTTCTCTCACCCAGCATGGGTATATGTAAAATGACACCCCAAAACACATTCCCCACCTTCTCCTGAGTACGGAGATACCAGATGTGTGACACTTTTTTGCAGCCTAGGTGGGCAAAGGGGCCCATATTCCAAAGAGCACCTTTCGGATTTCACAGGTCATTTTTTACAGAATTTGATTTCAAACTCCTTACCACACATTTGGGCCCCTAGAATGCCAGGGCAGTATAACTACCCCACAAGTGACCCCATTTTGGAAAGAAGAGACCCCAAGGTATTTTGTGATGGGCATAGTGAGTTCATAGAACTTTTTATTTTTTGTCACAAGTTAGTGGAATATGAGACTTTGTAAGAAAAAAAAAAAAAATCATCATTTTCCGCTAACTTGTGACAAAAAAAAAAAAGTTCTATGAACTCACTATGCCCATCAGCGAATACCTTAGGGTGTCTACTTTCCGAAATGGGGTCATTTGTGGGGTGTTTGTACTGTCTGGCCATTGTAGAACCTCAGGAAACATGACAGGTGCTCAGAAAGTCAGAGCTGCTTCAAAAAGCGGAAATTCACATTTTTGTACCATAGTTTGTAAACGCTATAACTTTTACCCAAACCATTTTTTTTTTTTACCCAAACCTTTTTTTTTTTATCAAAGACATGTAGAACAATAAATTTAGAGCAAAATTTACATATGGATGTCGTTTTTTTTGCAAAATTTTACAACTGAAAGTGAAAAATGAATTTTTTTTGCAAAAAAATCGTTAAATTTCGATTAATAACAAAAAAAAGTAAAAATGTCAGCAGCAATGAAATACCACCAAATGAAAGCTCTGTTAGTGAGAAGAAAAGGAGGCAAAATTCATTTGGGTGGTAAGTTGCATGACCGAGCAATAAACCGCTAAAGTTGTGGAGTGCCGATTTGTAAAAAAGGGCCTGGTCTTTAGGGGGGTATAAACCTGTGGTCCTTAAGTGGTTAAACACATATGCATAAAAACAAGATAAATAGATGATTAAGTAATTAAAACCCAGTAGGGAAATGCAGAAAAGTGTGGATGAAAACCCTCCCAGAGCCAGTACGTATATCAATACATTGTTGTTGTATAAAGTTGCCGCTGCCTGTGTGGTGCACCGAAAACTGTATCAAAGAAAGATGGAACAATGAGTGTGCTCAAATATCAATAAATGCACAAACACACCAGAGGTCTGAAATTACCAACCCTGGGTGGCTTGAAAAGACCAAAGAGCATAAATCGGTGCAGAAAACAGCTTGCCCACGGTGACAACCCACAAGCAGCGACACTAACATACTAAGTACATAACAGATAACCAACCTGGATGGAGGGGCGGCCCGACGTCCGTTTCGCTCATTGGCTTCTTAAACTAATAACACACAAAGAATTAAGGCCCCTTTCACACGGGCGAGTATTCCGCTCTGGTGCAATGCGTGAGTTGAACGCATTGCACCCGCACTGAATCCTGACCCATTCATTTCTATGGGGCTGTGCACACGAGCGGTGATTTTCACGCATCACTTGTGCATGCTCCTCTTTGTGCATTTTTCATGTAACGCAGGTCCCATAGAAATGAATGGGGTTGCGTGAAAATCGCAAGCATCCGCAAGCAAGTGCGGATGCGGTGCGATTTTCACGCACGGTTGCTAGGTGATGATCGGGATGGAGACCCGATCATTATTATTTCCCCTTATAACATGGTTATAAGGAAAAATAATAGCATTCTGAATACAGAATGCATAGTTGAATAGGGCTGGAGGGGTTAAAAATAAATAATAATAATTTAACTCACCTTAATCCACTTGTTCGCGCAGCCCGCATCTCTTCTGTCTTTATCTGTGAGCAATAGGACCTTTGATGAAGTCACTATGCTCATCACATGATCCATCACCATGGTGATTGATCATGTTATGAACCATGTGATGAACGCAGTGACATCATCAAAGGTCCTATTGCTCACAGTTAAAGACAGAAGAGATGCCGGCTGCGCGAACAAGTGGATTAAGGTGAGTTAAAAAAAAAAATTTTTTTTTTTTTTTTTTAACCCCTCCAGCCCTATTCTACTATGCATTCTGTATTCAGAATGCTATTATTTTCCCTCATAACCATGTTATAAGGGGAAATAATACAATCTACACTACAACTAACCCAAACCTGAACTTCTGTGAAGAAGTTCGAGTCTGGGTACCACAGTCGGTTTTTTATCACGCGCGTGCAAAACACATTGCACCCGCTCGATAAAAACTTAACATCGGAACGCAATTGCAGTCAAAACTGACTGCAATTGGGTACCTACTCGCGCGGGTTTGCCGCAATGCCCCGAGACGCATTCGGACCTAATCCGGACACGCTCGTCTGCAAGGGGCCTAAATGTTACCAGTTTTTATTGAACACACCATGTAAACATTCACAGTGCAGGTGGAAAAAGTATGTGAACCCTTGGATTTAATAACTGGTTGAACCTCCTTTGGCAGCAATAACTTCAACCAAACGTTTCCTGTAGTTGCAGATCAGATGTGCACAACGGTCAGGAGTAATTCTTGACCATTCCTCTTTACAGAACTGTTTCAGTTCAGCAATATTCTTGGGATGTCTGGTGTGAATCGCTTTCTTGAGGTCATGCCACAGCATCTCAATCGGGTTGAGGTCAGGACTCTGACTGGGCCACTCCAGAAGGCATATTTTCTTCTGTTCAAGCCATTGTGTTGTTGATTTACTTCTATGCTTTGGGTCGTTGTCCTGTTGCAACACCCATCTTCTGTTGAGGTTCAGCTGGTGGACAGATGGCCTTAAGTTCTCCTGCAAAATGTCTTGATAAACTTGAGAATTCATTTTTCCTTCGTTGATAGCAATCCGTCCAGGCCCTGATGCAGCAAAGCAGCCCCAAACCATGATGCCCCCCACCACCATACTTCACAGTTGGGATGAGGTTTTGATGTTGGTGTGCTGTGCCTTTTTTTCTCCACACATAGTGTTGTGTGTTTCTTTTAAACAACACAACTTTGGTTTAATCTGTCCACAGAATATTTTGCCAGTATTGCTGTGGAACATCCAGGTGCTCTTGTGCAAACTGTAAACGACAGCAGTGGCTTCCTCTGTGGTATCCTCCCATGTAATCCATTCTTGTTTAGTGTTTTACGTATTGTAGATTCGCTAACAGGGATGTTAGCATATGCCAGAGACTTTTGTAAGTCTTTAGCTGACACTCTAGGATTCTTCTTTGCCTCATTGAGCAGTCTGCGCTGTGCTCTTGCAGTCATCTTTACAGGACGGCCACTCCTAGGGAGAGTAGCAGCAGTGCTGAACTTTCTCCATTTATAGACAATTTGTGTTACCATGGACTGATGAACAGCAAGGCTTTTGGAGATACTTTTATAACCCTTTCCAACTTTATGCAAGTCAACAATTCTTAATCGTAGGTCTTCTGAGAGCTCTTTTGTTCGAGGCATCATTCACATCAGGCAATGCTTTTTGTGAAAAGCAAACCCAAAATGTTATGAAGAACTAAAATAAAATAAAGCGCCAAGGGGAAGATTTATCATCACCCTTGTGCCAGAAAACTGGCTTTGAAAAGTCACCAGCTGTGTGTTTGTGTCTTTTTAAAAGCGACACTTTAAAAGAAAAAGTCGCAAGTGTCTCTTTTTACTCACACCTCGCCACTTTTCCAAAGGCGGGGTGAGGGAGGGCAATGGGTGTCACCAACAGCCAGGACAAATTTATCTTCATTTACACCACTTTTCTGGTGCAAATGAAGCCAGAAATCTATGGCAGCTCTGAGTTGTTGTAGATTTCTGTTTTAGGCGCACGGACTGCCAGAGGATGCGCCTAATTTATGACTAGGCATGCGTAGGGGATATCAAAACCAGCGCAGAAAGTTCTGCTGCCTGCCGGATTCGTCAAAACGTATGCCAACTGATGGCATTTGTAAGACTGATCAGGATCCTGGTCCGTCTTACAAATGCATTGATGACACCGGAAAGACGGATCCGGCATTTATTTTTTTCACATTTTTTTCGGTCTATGGACGGAACTCTATGCCGGAAAAGAAAAACACTAGTGTGAAAGTACCCTAAGAAAAACATACTAGAAACCTGCTCATGACAACAAAGGAGACAGATTAATTACATTTTTCCACATTAGAACATAGGAGCCCATATATACTATATACATTTTTGTATACTGTAATGATGAGTGACAGTCATATCTATTATAATGATCTTGTGGGCACTGCTCATTGTCCCCATTAGATATTGGTGGGAGCTCTGCTGTAACGCAACCCCTTAGATGCTATGGTCAGTCGTGAAGCATCTAAGTTGTTCACAGATTGAGGCTGCCCTCCTTGTATGGCCTTTGGCACCCAGCAACAGGATCTCTGGCTACCAGTGTATTACCGTGGTAGCCAAGGGCCTTAGAAAGGACCCCACGGCTGCCATCAGTATCTGTCTATTAGGACATGTCAGAGCCTAATAGGTGACCTGTTGGTGTAAGGCTGGGTTCACACGGGCGAGATTTCCGCACGGGTGCAATGCATGAGGTGAACGCATTGCACCCGCACTGAATCCCGACCCATTAATTTCTATTGGGCTGTGCATATGAGCGGTGATTTTCACGCACACTTGTGCGTTGCGTGAAAAACGCAGCATGCTCTATATTGTGCGTTTTTTACGCAACGCAGGCCCCATAGAAGTGAATGGGGCTGCGTGAAAATCGCAAGCAAGTGCGGATGCAGTGCGATTTTCACGCATGGTTGCTAAGATGAAAGTCTATTCACTGTATTATTTTCCCTTATAACATGGTTATAAGGGAAATTAATTGCATTCTTTAATACAGAATGCTTAGTGAAAGGTCAATTGAGGGTTAAAAAAAAAAAAAAAAATTACCTCGCCTCCTCCAATTGATCGCGTAGCTGCCGGTGTCCTGTTCTTTATTCAGGACCTGTCAAAGGACCTGTGGTGACATCACTGTGCTCATCACATGATCCATCACCATGGTGATGTACCATGTGATGAGCACAGTGATGTCACCACAGGTCCTTTGACAGGTCCTGAAGAAAGAACAGGACACCGGCAGCTATGCGATCAATTGGAGGAGGTGAGTTAATTTTATTTTAATTTTTTAACCCTCAATTGACCTTTTACTAAGTATTCTGTATTAAAGAATGCTATTATTTTCCCTTATAACCATGTTATAAGGGAAAATAATAAAATTTACAGAATACTGAACCCGAACTTCTGTGAAGAAGTTTGGGTTTGGGTTCCAAACATTTTTCTCACGCGCATGCAAAACGCATTAAAACGCTTTGCACTCGCGGGGGAAAAAATCGCACATGTTCCCGCAACGCACCCGCATCTTTTCCTGCAACGCACCCGCAACGCCAGTGTGAACCCAGCCTAACAGTGACAGGCTGAAATACTTTGGAATGCTATTACAAAACATTGTACAAGTGATCTAAAAATGGTTCCTTCCAGCCCCCGAGTGGGGCCGGAAAAAAAATTCAATTATCTTCAGTAAAATTTCATTAAAAGATTATTTTTAAGGATGTTGATTCAAACTGGATGTACACCTTTGGGGGCATTTTTTTTATTATTGCATTGTACTCCTTTTGAGCTAAAAAATCATTTTGTTTAGTTGGTCTTTATTAAAAATATGGAACACTTTTTTTCTGTACATAGCTGAGATGCTCTAGTAGCAGCCTCTAGGTTTTCTCTCTTTTACGTCAGTTGGGGAGCTGACAGGCTTTTATGACCTCTTAGAGATAAGGGTTATTAGATGATCAGCACAAAGTGAAAAGACCAGTCACACAGCTAGAAAAACAGTTAAACCTTTGTGACAGAAAAGCTCAATATTTTTAACAAAGGCCAGCTGAAAATATTATTTTAGTCAAAAATTAGTAAATTGCAATCATAAATAAAAATTGCTTCCTAATGTGTTCATAGCCTTTATGTCCTCATGCACACGACTGTCTGTATTTTGTGGTCCACAAAATGAAGATACATTCTGTGCTGTATCCGCATTTTTGGCGGACCCAAAGGCTTCCCGGTTCGCATTCTGCAGGTCATGTTTTACTTTTACTTTTTGTGCTTTCTGCATCCATATGTCCTTTCTGCAAAAAGATAAAATTTGTCCACACAATGCAGACCACGGACCCAGTGAAGTCATTGAGTCCACAAAGAAAATGCGGGCGACTCATGGACACGATCCGCCATGTACATGAGGCCTAAGGTATAATCTCCTGGGTTTCTTCTAATACTGAATACTTTGATTTCTGATGATATAGCCTTGATAGATAGATTACACACATGAGCGGCCTGTTGAAAACGTTAGTTAGCTCCTTTCCAATGAATTTGAAAACTGAAAGCCAGAACAGATTTGATTGTGTACTGCAATCGACCCAAAATCAGCAGATACAGAGAAAATACCTTTCTAGGGGACTTCCAGGTGGGCAGGAGTTAAACAACACAGTGGTGCTATTGGTAGTCACTGCAGTGTGTTACTTCCCTTACACTTTCATGCCATCTCCTTCTCCTGCTCATAAGTGCTTGTGACAGACCTTTATTTTATGTTTTATATTAAAGAGCAATTTATGATTAAAAGTTAATGACATAGAATTTTCACAGTGCGCCCGTATACTCTACCAGTTTGAACATTTTTCAAAGAAGCACACCAAAACCCACTGTTTTCCATGAATAAGTAATAAAAAGCATGTCTGCACATTATCATTCATGCATTCTCTAGTTACCCGGCCAGTGGTTAACCCTTCTGTGGGCTTTAGTAACAAGTTGGCAGTTTGGTGGCCGGAGCCAAGCTTATGTCCACTGTGGCCAGCAAGCAGCTGTTTTTACATGTTTTCAGGACAAACGTAGTCCCTAACACAGAAGAAGAGAAAAATAACGGTGCTGAGATCTCTCCCTTACACATATGGATACTGCAAAGGCTTTGAAAAAGTCACAAATATCCTAAAAAGTCCTGGAAGAAATATCCGTGTAAGGCCTCATGCACACGACCGTTGTTTTGGTCCGCATCCGAGCCGCACCCATTCACGTCAATGGGGCCGCAAAAAGATTCGGACAGCACTCAGTGTGCTGTCCGTATCCGTTGCTTCGTTCCTAGGTCCGCCAAAAAAAGATAACCTGTCCAACGGACAAGAATAGGCCGTTATATCAATGGCTGTCCGTGCCGTTCCGCAAATTGCGGAACGCACACAGATGCCATCCTTGTTTTGCAGATCCCCAATTTTCGGACCGCAAAAAACACACAACGGTCGTGTGCATGTGGCCTAAAGGCTCACTTCAATGGGGCCGCAAAAGATGCGGACAGCACTCTGTGTGCTTATGAGAAAGAAGATGGCTTCGGCAGCATGTCGCAATATCAAAAAGATTCTTTAATCGTACCTCCAGACACAAATGGCCATTTGTGTCTGGAGGTACGATTAAAGAATCTTTTTGATATTGCGACATGCTGCCGAAGCCATCTTCTTTCTCATATGTATACTATATGGCCTGATGGATCAAGGGCCTACGGTTAGGCTGCTGCATTGATACAGACGCATTATCCTGAGACCGCATAGTGCTGCTTCTACACTACTATTTTGTTAGCACTCTGTGTGCTGTCCACATCCGCAGCTCCATTCCGTGGCACAGCAAAAAAAAAATAGAACATGTCCTATTCTTGTCCACAAATAGGCATTTCAGTTATGGGCTTCCGTTCTGCAAGTTGCAGAATGCACACATGCGGCATCTGTGTTTTGTGGATCCGGAATTTGCGGACCACAGCATAGTCGTGGTTTATGTAGCCTTAGGCATAAACCAGTGGTCTTCACTGTGTGGCTCTCCAGCCATTGCAAGTTTAGAACTCCAAGCCTGCATCTATCAACAGGTAGTTGTAATTCTGAAATAGCCACAGGTTTTAGACCATTGGTGTAACCCTTTTTTGTTATACCTGCGATTGAATTTCAGTTTCTGCCGTTTACTAATATAATCAGTATAGACTTTACACAGGCATCTTGTGTGCACAAAATATATAGGGCATCTACAGTATGACTCTCATGTATGTAAACACATAACGCATCATTAACATATCTGTGTAATAAGATACCAAACTGGCAAAAGGTGATTTTATGCGTTATTCTATTCACACTTACGTATTTTGGCATGGCCTCATGGTGGCAGACTTGCCACGGATTTCACCCTGTGCATTGCAACGGGTAAAATCCACTGTGGGTTTAAAATCTGCACCAAAGGTGTGGAGTGTTGCACGGCATGCAGACGAAATTTCCTAAAATCTCATCCATTTTGCTGGTACAAATCTAGGTGGCAAATCAGTAGCGTATCCGTCCATTGTGGACTAAATCAGTATTTTGGATCCATTGTGAAAATTAGGAGTGGATGCAAAAATGTATTTGCGCATTTTGGATTTACATATTGCAAAGCCAGCACTTATTTTACTACAAGATCCACAACAGAAATCCACTTCTATTACTTCTGTCAGAGTAAGGGTCCATTCACACGTCCGTAATTTGGGTCCGTATTCGTTCCGCAATTTGCGGACCCATTCACTTTCAATGGCGCTGGAACAGATGCAAATCCACATTTCCTGGATCCGCATCCGCATTTTCGGGATCCGCATCCATTTTTTCGTGATCCGCAATTTCGTTCCTGAAAAAAATAGAACATGTCCTATTCTTGTCCGCAATTGCGGATCAGAAAAGGCATTTTCTATTATAGTGTCTGTGATGTGCGGTCCGCAAATTGCAAGTGTCCGTGTTTTGCGGATCCGCAAAACACTTACGGACGTGTGAATGGACCCTAATGGGGGTTATCCACTGAATTAGGAAATAAGTAGAATGCACAGTTTCTTTTTCCCTGCGTGGAGATTTTCTGCAGCACAGGGTTTCTCAATCCGGTCAGGATTTGAGAATATCCCACAGAATGAATACCTATGGTAAGTCCTGATGCATGGACACTAATTATATCACCCGCTCAATACTAAGGAAATCCTGAAAACATAACTGGTAGGTGGGTCCCGAGGACCGGAGTTGAGAAACCCTGCCGTAGCATGTGAACAGAGCTTCAAAACTAAACTCACATGCGTGAGATAACATAGTATTTAAGGCCGAAAAAAGACTTTTGTCCATCCAGTTCGGCCTGTTATCCTGCAAGTTGATTCAAGGAAGTCAAAAAACAAACAAACTATGAGGTAGAAGCCAATTTTCCCCACTTAAGGGGAAAAAATTCCTTCCGGACTCCAATCAGGCAATCAGAATAACTCCCTGGATCAACGACCCCTCTCTAGTAGCTATAGCCTGTAATATTATACATCCAGGCCCCTCTTGATCTTTTAGTGAACTCATCATCACCACCTCCTCAGGCAGAGAGTTCCATAGTCTCACTGCTCTTACCGTAAAGAATCCTCTTCTATGTTTGTGTACAAACCTTCTTTCCTCCAGACGCAGAGTATGTCCCCTCATCACAGTCACAGTCCTGGGGATAAATGGATGATGGGAGAGATCTCTGTACTGACCCCTGATATATTTATACATAGTAATAAAATCTCCCCAATCATCTTTTTTCTAAAGTGAATAACCCTAATTTTGATCATCTTTCAGGGTACTGTAGTTCCCTCATTCCAGTTATTACTTTAGTTGCCCTCCTCTGAACCCTCTCCAGCTCTGCTATGTCTGCCTTGTTCACAGACCAGAACTGTACGCAATACTCAATGTGTGGTCTGGCCAGTGATTTGTAAAGTGGTAGGACTATGTTCTCATAACGGGCATCTATTCCCCTTTTGATGCAACCCATTATCTTATTGGCCTTGGCAGCAGCTGCCTGACACTGTTTTTTACAGCTTAGTTTGCTGTTCACTAAAATTCCTAGGTCCTTTTCCATGTCAGTGTTACCCAGTGTTTTACCATTTAGTATGTACGGGTGACTTGCATTATTCCTTCCCATGTTCATAACCTTACATTTGTTAGTGTTAAACCTCATCTGACACTTCTCTGCCCAAGCCTCCAATCTATCCAGATCCATCTGTAGCAGTATACTGCCCTCTTCTGTGTCAATTACTTTACACAGTTTAGTGTCATCTCCAAAAATTTATATTTTACTGCGCAAGCCTTCTATAAGATCATTAATAAGAATATTGAAGAGGATAGGGCCCAGTACTGACCCCTGAGGTACTCCACTAGTGACAGTGGCCCAATTTGAGTGTGTACCATTAATAACCACCTTCTGTTTTCTATTACTGAGCCAGTTACTTGCCCACATACAGACATTTCTCCCAGTCCGAGCATTCTCATTTTATATACTAACCTTTTATGCGGTACAGTGTCAAATGCTTTGGAGAAGTCCAGATATACAACATCCTTTGATTCTGTCAAGTCTAGAACTTACCTCCTCATAGAAACTGGTTCAACTAGTTTTACATGACCCATCCCTCGTAAAGCCATGCTAATATGGCATTATTTGCTTATTTTCATTTAGGCGCTCCAAGATAGCATCTCTTAGAAAACCTTCAAATAGTTTACCCATGACGGATGTTAAACTTACCGGCCTATAGTTTCCAGGCTCTGTTTTTGGACCCTTTTTGAATATTGGCACCACATTTGCTATGCGCCAATCCTGTGGAACACTCCCTGTCAGTATAGAGTCCTTAAATAGCCAGACCCTTATTTGTAATATGACATTACTTAATTCTCTTAGGATACGGGGGTGTATGCCATCTGGTCCTGGTGATTTGTCTATTTTAATCTTTTTAAGACGCCGCTGTACTTCTTGCTGGGTCAGACAGAGCATTTTTTATGGGGAATTTTACTTTTACATTCTGCATTTCATCTGACAGTTTATTTTCTTCAGTGAATACAGTGGAGAAAAAATAAATTTAATTGCTTTGTTTTCTCCTCATCGCTCTCTGCACCTCCCCCCTCATCCCTCTGTAAAGGGCCGACACCAACAGATTTATACTTTTTACCATTTATATAATTTGAAGAACATTTTAGGATTAGTTTTGCTCTCTTTGCCAATTAATCTCTCGGTCTCTAGTTTGGCCGCTTTTATTTTTTTATAGTTTTTCAGTGCTTCCTTACTACCCTCCTGTTTTAGTGATTTAAATGCTTTCTTTTTGTCATTTATTGCTTTCTTTACAGTTCTATTTATCCACATTGGTTTCCTTGTTCCTTAACCTTTTATTCCCATTAGGTATCTGCCTCTCACAATTAGGATTTAGGATGCTTTTAAAAATATCCCATTTTGTGGCTGTATTTTATTTTTGAGGACTTTGTCCCAGTTAGTTAGGCCTATGGCCTCTCATAGTTGGCTAAATTTTGCTTTTTTGAAGTTTGGTATCTTTGTTCCTCCCTGAAGAAACACTCTTTTGAATGATAATTGGAAGGTTATTACTTTATGGTCACTTTTTCCCAGGTGTCCCCCAACCTGCACGACTGTTGTTCTGTCAGGTCTTTTGGTTAAAGGGTTTCTGTCATCAAAAAAATAGTTATGTAGCTGGCTGACATTAGTGATGTGCTAATGTCAGCAGAACATAACTGTATGACTTATATCTCTCTGCCTGCCGCCGTTCGCGCTAAATTATTACTTTTATAATACGCAAATGAGCCCCTAGGTGTTAGTGGGGCATTGCTGGAGCACCTAGAGGCTCCGTCCTCTCACCGTTTGGCATGCCCTTGTAAAGGTGATCGACATCCTCGGTCTCCTCCGTGCCCTGAAAATCCTGCGCCGTCCATTATAGTATTAGCTGCAGGCGCAGTGAGTGAAGGACACTCGTCTGCTGCCGTCCTTCACTCACTGCGCCTGCGCCTAATACTAAAATGGACGGCGCAGGATTTTCGGGCATGGAGGAGACCGAGGATGTCAATCACCTTTACAAGGGCGTGCCAAACGGTGAGAGGACGGAGCCTCTAGGTACTGCAGCAATGCCCCACTAGCACCTAGAGGCTCATTTGCATATGCAAAGTCATTATTTAGCACTTTAGGCGGCAGGCAGGGAGATACAAGTCATACAGTTATGTTCTGCTGACAGTAGCACATCGCTAATGTCAGCCAGCTACATAATGATTTTTCTGATGACAGAAACCCTTTTAATACTAAGTCCAGTATGGCCGTCCCTCTAGTCGGGTCCTGAACCAGCCGGGAAAGGTAATTGTCTTTGGTTATTGCCAAGAACCTGTTTCCTTTATGAGATGTACAGGTTTCAGTTTCCCAGTCTATATCTGGGTAGTTGAAGTCCCAGATAATAACAACCTCATAATGATTTGCCGCCTCGTCTATGTCGTTTAGTAGCAGATTTATCTGTGGACTCTGGTATATTAGGTGATTTATAATAAACTCCTAATAATAAGTTATTGTTTTTGCCCCATGTATTTCTACCCACAGTGACTCCACATGTCCCTCACTTATATCTTCTCGGACTGTGGGCTTTAGACAGGACTTTACATAAAGGCAGACCCCTCCCCCTCTCCGTTTTGACGATCCTTTCTAAACAGACTGTAACCCTGTACATTAACTGCCCAGTCATAGCTATCATCCAGCCATGTCTCGGTTATTCCCACTATGTCATAGTCCTCCTCACACATCACTAATTCCAGTTCCCCCGTTTTATTAATCAGGCTTCTGGCATTAGTATACATACAATTGAGAGGTTTATGTATATTTTTTAACTTACACCGTTCCTCCTTCCATTCCTCCCCCAGTCCCATTACCTCGCCCCAGGTCTCTATCTGCACTATCTTCCCCTCCTTTAACGTAATTACCCTCCCCCCCAGTCCCTAGTTTAAACACTCCTCCAACCTTCTAGCCATCTTCTCCCCCAACACAGCTCCCCCTTCCCCATTGAGGTGCAGCCCGTCCCTACGATAGAGCCTGTAGCCGAGAGAGGTCGGCCCAGTTCTCCAGGACCCCAAACCCCTCCTTCCTACACCAGTTCTTGAGCCACTTGTTAACCTTCCTAATCTCCCTCTGCCTTTTTTGTGTGGCTCGTGGTACAGGTAGTATTTAGGAAAACACTACCTTTGAGGTCCTTGTCCTAAGCTTTTGACCTAAATCCCTAAAATCATTTTTAAGGACTCTCCACCTTCCTCTAACTTTGTCATTGGTTCCGATATGGACCATGACTGCAGGATCTTCTCCAGCCCCTCCCAGTAATCTGGCAACCCGATCCATGATGTGTTGAACTCGAACGCCAGGAAGACAACACACCGTTCAGCAGTCCCGGTCTTTGTGACAGATTGCCTTATCTGTACCTCTAATAATGGAGTCTCCCACTACCAGCACCTGTCTGGCCTGCCCTGCTCTCCTGGCCCCCTGCTTACTGGAGCTGACATTCCCCTGACTGGCTGAAGTGTCCGGCTGCAGCAGTGCTCTCCCTGAACTGACATCCCCCTCATCTGCCAACCTTGCAAACTTGTTGGGGTGTGTCAGATCAGCGCTAGCCTCCCTGGCACTCAACCCCACTTTCTAACTGTTATCCAGCTAGCTCCCTCACTTTCCTCAGCCTCCTCGCTACCACCTTTCTCCACATCTACCCCAAAGAGTGCTTGCTCAGTGAGCAGCAAACTCTTTTTTCCAAATTGTCAACGCCTCTCAGTGTTGAAACTCGCTCAATTAGATACTCTATGTGCAATTCCAAACGGGCAATTTGCTCACATTTTGAACAAAGATATGCACCCTCAAACGGCTGTTCCAGGACTGCATACATTAGACGAGATGTGCACTGGACTGCGCTGTCAATAATGGAGCACATACTAGATGGGGGATTACGCAAGAAAAGAGAAAAATACAATATAGTGCAGTAATAAGAAACTGATTTACTGCAGTCACTTAATCTAAAGTCACACACTTAATACAAACACTTAAAAATCAAACACGCGAACGCTCACAAACTCGCGTTATTTGCCTGCTTGTATAAATGGAGCTCTCAAAACAGCCTGTTTATTTTTTTCCCTCTGGATTCAAAGGACTGAGCTGCCCTCAATCAAGGCTGGCTATTTAACTTCTCCTAATTAGACAGCCACACCCTAATTACTCACCTTTGTAAGACCCCGCTTGTATAAATGGAGCTCTCAAAACAGCCTGTTTTTTTTTCCTCTGGATTCAAAGGATGCAGATTTTAGGCTAGGTCTACACGACGACATTTGTCGCGTGACAGATAGGGCACAACTACACTGCAACATTTGTCGCGCACAATTTTTATAAGGACAGTCTATGGTGTCGCACTGCAACATGCGACATACTGCGACAGTCGCAGAAAAATCCATCTCAAACGGATTTTCTGTGACTGTTGCGTCGCAGTCGCAGCATGTTGCAGTGCGACACCATAGACTGCTTTTATTAAAATTGTCGCGCGACATTGGTGCAACAAAATGTCGCACGACAAATGTCGTCTTGTAGACCTAGCCTTAATCAGATCTGATGCAGTGTTCAGAGCAAAATCCACGTGAAACCCAACAGGTGTGAACTTTGCCTCAAAGGACATATTTTGTAGTGCTAAATCCACAACTGATCTGCTGTAAAATTTAGCATACAGGTGTGCTGTGGATTTAATCCGCTGTATTGTAAAAGGTGAAATTTGAAAATTAAATTGACATGCTATGGATTTTAAGGGAACCTGACACTTTAAACGTGTTTTTTCAGCTGCAGGCCGCTTGTTATAGAGCGGGAAGAGCAGAGCAAATTGATATATAGTTTTAAAAAAAAATAAAAAATTATTCAGTATAATTTCGTATTTTATTAATTAGAATCCATGATCTTTCTTTACTTGGTAGTGATATGGGCGGAAGATAGTCATGTGTGTACAGCTGTCATTCACGGACTACAGCCTCCCACTGGACTCCTAAGCAGGGATTCAAAGAGCATCTGTCATCAACATCAACCCTAGTATACCGGCATGTACAGTCTCATTTGGCTGTACAGCTCTGAGATCCAAACTTTGCATGAGCCCAAATGCACTTTCCCCGGTGCATGCGCAAAATTTCAGGGCCAGGAATCTGAGGATACCTTGCCCAGTCAGTGAGGGAGAGGGAGGTGAAGCGGTGCTTAGAGGGACTAGGCCTGCCTCTCTGTTCTCAGAGTACCTTATTAGCATAACATGAATAGTATAAATTTTTCAAAAACTACACTTTGGAATGCTGCAAGATCAACCCTAGCAGTTTACTGGGCTTGATCATGCTGACAGATGCTCTTTAATTCTATACATGACAAGTTATGATAAATAATTTCCCATAAAACTATATATTAGGGATCGACCGATTATCGGTTTTACCGATATTATCGGCCGATATTAAGGATTTTGAACATTATCGGCATCTATTTTGTCGATATTCCGATAACGTATGGGGAACAAGGATCGCGCTGCTGTCAGCGCTCTCCGTGTTCCCGCAGCAGCACAGGGGAGAAGGAAGCAGTGTCTCCCTCCCCCTGTGCTGCCGCTGCCGCCAATGAGAGGAGGGAGACTGCGCCACCAATGAAGATAACTCTCTCATTCATTCATATACAGGAAGCGGGAGCTGGCTGCTGAATCACATAGCCGGCTCCCGACCTCTATGAGCGGTAGCTGCGATCCGCGGAGACTTAACCCCAGTATTAGACATTGGTGGCGCAGTGCCCCCCCCCCCACCCAAGCCCCCCAGTATTAATCATTGGTGGCAGTGGCCACAGGGTCCCCTCCTCCTCATTGGTGGTGCAGTGGCAGTTCAGATCGGAGTCCCAGCAGTGTAATGCTGGGGCTCCGATTGGTTACCATGGCAGCCAGGACGCTACTGAAGCCCTGGCTTGCCATGGTAACCTCCATGCTGCTGTGTGCACTATGCACAGAGCAGCAGGGACAGTTTGAGGTCCTATTCACCCTGATAGAGATCCATCAGGGTGAATAGGACAAGGGTTCTAGTCCCTAATGGGGCTAATAGTTAGTAAAAAAACAAAAAATAAAATAAATATTTATTATAAATGAAAAAGAAAGATTTACAAAAAAAAATAATTACACGTTAACAATAAACATTCATTTTCAGCAGATTTGAGTAGGAATTATTATTTAAAAAAAAAAAAAATGAAATTATCGGACGGAAAGTTCAGATTATCCGTATCGGCCCTAAAAAAATCAATATCTATCGATCCCTACTATATATCATTCTGCCCTGCTCCTCCCGCTATATAACATGCTGCCTGCAAATTGGGCCACATATACAATGTGACAGGTTCCCTTTAACCTGTTCAGGACATAGGGCGTACCGGTACGCCCTGATGTCCTGGTACTTAAGCACACAGCGCGTACCCGTACGTCCTGAAAATTTCCGATCACCGCAGCGCCGCCTGCGGTGATCGGAACAGAGTGCCTGCCGAAATCATTCGGCAGGCACTCTGTACCAATGCTCAGGGGGGTCTTGTGACCCCCTGATGTCGGCGATCGCAGAAAACCGCAGGTCAATTCAGACCTGCGGTTTTCAGCGTTTCCAGGTTATTCGGGTCTTTGATGACCCGATAACCCGGAAAGGACTGTGATCAGTGGTGTGATTATACACCACCAATCACCGTCCTGCGATCCTGTGAGGTGGCGATCACGCCACCTCTCAGGTTCGCCTGCAATTGGTCCCCATGCGGCATGTGGGCGGAGGTAGGGGCAGGCAGGTAGTGGGAGGTGTAGTTAGGGCAAGTTTAGGGTTAGATTAGGTTAAAAAAATAAAAATCTTTTTTGGTCTGTGAGCCCCCTGATCGGGTGTCTGGGGTCCACAGCAGTTAGCTGTGTGACCCTAGACTCCCCCATCCCCCAGGGGTGCTGCAGCTTGCCCCCCCCCACACATACACACACACTTTTTGGGGGTGCAATTTATTATTATTTTTTATTTTTTTTATTTTTTCTTTGCATGCGCTAACTGTGGCCGGCACTCTTTGCGTCTGGCCACTGTTAGCGCATCGCCCACCCAGCCCCACAGCGCATTTGTATTTTTTATTTTTTTTACACTTTTTTAAAAACTTTTTTAGTTAGGGATCTTTTTTTTTAAATAGCTATAGGGTAAGTGCGTGAACACCCGTGCCCCACACACACGCACACAGACACACACTCCCCGATGGCCCACCGGACGTTCTCGGCCGAGGAGGCATACGCCCTCCTTGCCTCTGAGTCCGAGAGCCCCAGTGAGGATGAGGATGACCCCACGATCCTTTTGTCATCCACATCCTCCTCATCATCAAGCGATGATGAGGCCCCAAGGCGGCGGAGATGCCGCCAGGCGGATCGAGGGGACCCCCATGCTAGGGACCCTGTGGCCCAGCCTAGTACGAGCAGCTCTGGGGCTCGTACTAGTTTTCCGGCCCACCAGGTCAGTCCACCCGAGCCCCCTGCAGGTGGACTTGTCTGGTGTACCCCAGAGAACTGTGAGCCCGCGATTCCTGATTTTGTTGGTGAATCTGGAATCCAGATTTACACAGTGGGCTTCACTGAATACGACTTTTTCAGTCTTTTTTTCAGTGAGGAACTGGTAAATCTGATGGTGGAGCAGACGAACCTGTACGTCCAACAGTTCGTCGCTCAACACCCGGGTTCGTTTTTGACTAGGGCCGGTGGATGGACTCCGGTCAGTGCAGCCGAGATGAGGACGTTTTGGGGCCTCGTGCTGCATATGGGCCTAGTCAAAAAGCCCAGTGTTAGGCTGTACTGGAGTGGGGACGTCCTCTACCAGACCCCACTCTACAGTATGGCCATGACACGTTCCCGATTTGAGGCCATCCGGAAATGCCTGCATTATGCAGATAATGCAGCATGTCTCCCCCCCCCCCCAAGGTGATCCTGCCTATGACCGCCTGTACAAAATCAGGCTGGTCATCGATCACTTCGGGGCCAAATTCATGGAGGCCTACGTACCTGGAAGGGAGGTCGCGGTTGATGAGTCTCTCATTGCGTTCAAGGGGAGACTCATTTTCCGCCAGTATGTTCCCTCTAAGCGAGCGAGGTATGTCGTGAAGCTGTACAAACTTTGTGAGAGTACCTCAGGGTACACCTACAAGTTTCGTGTGTACGAGGGGCGAGATTCCCGTATTCAACCCCCAGAATGTCCCCCCCACTCTGGGTGTTAGCGGGAAACCTGTGTGGGACCTTATGCACCCACTGCTAGATAAGGGTTACCACCTATACGTTGATAACTTTTATACTAGTATCCTCTTGTTCCAGTCCCTCGTCGCCAGATCCACGTTCGCTTGTGGGACCGTGCGGAAAAATCAGCGCGGCCTCCCTACCTACCCCCTCCAGGTACCTATCCCCAGGGGTGAAACCCGTGCCCTTACCAGTGGAAACCTGCTGCTGGTCAGATATAAGGACAAGAGGGATGTCCTTGTACTGTCCACAATTCACGGTAACTGCATCACCCCTGTCCCTGTGCGAGGTACCGCGGCAACGGTCCTCAAGCCTGATTGTATCGTCGACTACAATCGGTATATGGGAGGAGTTGATCTCTCTGATCAAGTCCTCAAGCCATATAACGCCATGCGCAAAACCAAGGCATGGTATAAAAAAGTTGCAGTCTACTTGGTGCAGGTTGCCATGTACAACTCTTTTGTACTGTTCCAGAGCGCTGGCAACACAGGGACATTCCTCCAGTTCTATGAGGCAGTCCTCAAGACCCTGATCTTTTCTGACCGGGAAAGAGCAGGTGGGAGTACCTCGGGAATTGGAGGCGCCCAGATCGTCCCTGGCCAACACTTTCCAGGTGTGGTCCCCCATACTGGAAAGAAGGGACGAACCCCAAAAAAATGCAGTGTGTCTCACAAGATGGGGATACGGAAGGACACCACCACTCAGTGTGACACGTGCCCCAATCATCCGGGCCTCTGCGTTATTGGTTGCTTCAGGGAGTACCACACTTCCATGGAGTTCTAAATTTATAATCCCCTTCACCAATTTAGCCACTGACTATTCCAAAAAAACTATGGTTCTCAGATTTGAGACACCCCAAAAAAATTTTTTGTAGAACTAAAAGCGCCGTGTCGGTAATAATCTCCTCTGTAAATATACCCCTAACCCCCCAGATTAACACAGTAAAAAAAATAAATGGTGCAAAAAAAGAATTTTTTTGTCACCTTACATAAAAAAAGTGTAATCGCAAGCGATCAAAAAGTCATATAGCCCCCAAAATAGTGCCAATAAAACGTCCCATCATCCCGCAAAAAATGAGCCCCTACCTAATACAATCGGCTAAAAAAAAAAAAAAAAAATGACTCTTAGACTATAGAGATACAAAAAATTTCTTTTTTTTGTCTCCAAAAAGATAATATAGTCTAAAACCTAAATAATTGTAAAAAGATTTACTTATTAGGTATCGCCGCGTCCGTAATAATCCCCTCTGTAAAAATACCCCATGACCCAACCCCCCAGATTAACACGGTCCAAAACAATTTTTAAAATGGTGCCAAAACAGCTATTTTTGGCACTTTTCCATTTCAATCCGTTGTTTCCGGTAAAAACCAAGGGTTAACATCCAAACAAAACTTAATATTTATTACCCTGATACTGCAGTTTACAGAAACGCCACATTTGTAGTCGTAAACTGCTGTATCAGTAAAAGGGAAGCGCAAAAGGAAAGGACCGACATGGTTTCTGGAAGGCAGATTTTGATTGCCTTTTTTATTGACACCATGTCCCTTTAGAAGCCCCCCCTAGAGTAGAAACTCCCTAAAAGTGACCCCATCTAAGAAACTACACCCCTTAAGGTATTCAAAACTGATTTTACAAACTTTATTAACCCTTTAGGTGTTCCTAAACAGTTTTTCTGTAGTTTCCATAATGGGGTCACTTTTAGGGAGTTTCTACTGTAGGGGTGCATCAGGGGGTCTTGAAATAGGACACGGTGTAAATAAACCGGTCCATAAAAATCAGCCCCCCAAAACCCACACGGCGCTCCTTTCCCTCTACACCCCGCCCTGTGGCCGTACAGTAGTGTACAACCACATATGGGGTGTTTCTGTAAACGGCAGAGTCAGGGCAATAAAGATACAGACTTGTTTGACTGTTAACCCTTGCTTTGTTAGTGGAAAAAATGGGTTAAAATGGAAAAATTGGCAAAAAAATTTAATTCTGAAATTTCATCCCCATTTGCCAATAACTCTTGTGGAGCACCCAAAGGGTCAACATAGTTTGTGAGATCAGTTTTGAATACCTTTAGGGGTGTAGTTTCTTAGATGGGGTCACTTTTAGGGAGTTTCTACTGTATGTAGTGCATCAGAGGGTCTTGAAATAGGACACGGTGTAAATAAACCGGTCCCAAAAAATCAGCCCCCCAAAACCCACACGGCGCTTCTTTCCCTCTACACCCCGCCGTGTGGCCATACAGTAGTGTACGACCACATATGGGGTGTTTCTGTAAATAGCAGAGTCAAAGCAATAAAGATACAGTCTTGTTTGACTGTTAACCCTTGATTTGTTAGTGGAAAAAATGGGTTAAAATGGAAAAATAGGCAAAAACAATGAAATTCTGAAATTTCACCCCTATTTGCCAATAACTCTTGTGGAGCACCTAAAGGGTTAACATTGTTTGTAAAAATCAGTTTTGAATACCTTGAGGGGTGTAGTTTCTAAAATGGGGTTATTTTTGTGTGGTTTCTGTTATGTAAGCCACACAAAGTGACTTCAAACCTAAACTGGTCCCTAAAAAAAATGGATTTGCTTCTAAACTTCTAAGCCTTGTAATGTCCCCAAAAAATAAAATAGCATTCCCCAAATGATCCAAACATGAAGTAGACATATGGGGAATGTAAATTAATAACTATTTTTGGAGTTATTACTATGTATTGTAGGAGTAGAGAAACTGAAAGTTTGAAATTTGCAAATTTGGTATTTGTTTATAAATAAAAATGCATTTTTTTGACTCAATTTTACCAGTGTCATGAAGTACAATATGTGACGAAAAAACAATCTCACAATGGCCTGGATAAGGCCTCCTGCACACGAACGTATTTTTTTGCGGTCTGCAAAAACGGGTCCCGTTTTTCCGTGATCCGTGACCGTTTTTTCGTCCGTGGGTCTTTCTTCATTTTTGGAGGATCCACGGACATGAAAAAAAAAGTAGTTTTGGTGTCCGCCTGGCCGTGCGGAGCCAAACGGATCCGTCCTGAATTACAATGCAAGTCAATGGGGACGGATCCGTTTGACGTTGACACAATATGGTGCCATTTCAAACGGATCCGTCCCCATTGACTTTCAATGTAAAGTCAGGAGTTAATATACCATAGGATGGGAGTTTTCTCCAATCCGATGGTATATTTTAACTTGAAGCGTCCCCATCACCATGGGAACGCCTCTATGTTAGAATATACTGTCGGATATGAGTTAGATCGTGAAACCTCATTTCCGACAGTATATTCTAACACAGAGGCGTTCCCATGGTGATGGGGACGCTTCTAGTTAGAATATACTACAAACTGTGTACAAGACTGCCCCCTGCTGCCTAGCAGCATCCGATCTCTTACAGGGGGCCGTGATCAGCACAATTAACCCCTCAAGTGCCGCACCTGAAGGGGTTAATTGTACTATCATATCCCCCTGTAAGAGATCAGGGCTGCCAGGCAGCAGGGGGCAGAGACCCCCCCCCCCCCCTCCCCAGTTTGAATATCATTGGTGGCCAGTGTGGGCCCCCCCCCCCTTCCTCCCTCTATTGTAATAAATCGTTGGTGGCACAGGGTGCGCCCCCCCCCCTTCCTCCCTCTATTGTAATAAATCGTTGGTGGCACAGTGTGCGCCCCCCATCGGCCCCCCCTCCCTCTATAGCATTAACAACATTGGTGGCCAGGGTGCGGGCTCCCATCTCCCCCCCCCCCCCCCCCCCCGATCATTGGTGGCAGCGGGTTACTAGCAATAGTACAATAGTAAGAGATTCATACTTACCTGGGAGCTGCGATGTTCGTGTCCGGCCGGGAGCTCCTCCTACTGGTAAGTGACAGTTCATTTAGCAATGCGCCGGACACGAAAATCGCAGCAGCAGGTAAGTATGAATCTTCTACTATTGTACTATTGCTAAGTAACCATGGCAACCAGGACTGTAGTAGCGTCCTGGTTGCCATGGTTACCGATCGGAGCCCCAGCGATTAAACTGGGACTCCGATCGGAACTCCGCTGCCACCAATGATGGGGGGGGGGGTGGGAAGATGGGAGGCCGCACACTGGCCACCAATGTTGTTAATGCTATAGAGGGAGGGGGGGCCGATGGGGGTACAATTAACCCTTTCAGGGGCCGCACCTGAAGGGGTTAATTGTGCTGATCACGGCCCCCTGTAAGAGATCGGGTGCTGCCAGGCAGCAGGGGGCAGTCTTGTACACAGTTTGTAGTGTATTCTAACTAGAAGCGTCCCCATCACCATGGGAACGCCTCTGTGTTAGAATATACTGTCGGTTCTGAGTTTTCACGAAGTGAAAACTCAGCTTTGAAAAAGCTTTATGCAGACGGATCTTCGGATCCGTCTGTATAAAAACTAACCTACGGCCACGGATCACGGACACGGATGCCAATCTTGTGTGCATCCGTGTTCTTTCACGGACCCATTGACTTGAATGGGTCCGTGAACCGTTGGCCGTGAAAAAAATAGGACAGGTCATATTTTTTTCACGGCCAGGAAACACGGATCACGGATGCGGCTGCAAAACGGTGCATTTTCCGTTTTTTCCACGGACCCATTGAAAGTCAATGGGTCCGCGAAAAAAAACGGAAAACGGCACAACGGCCACGGGTGCACACAACGGTCGTGTGCAGGAGGCCTAAGTCAAAGCGTTTTAAAATTATCACCACATAAAGTGACACGTCAGATGTGCAAAAAATGGCCTGGTCCTTAAGGTGAAATAAGGCTGTGTCCTGAAGGGGTTAAAATCCATACCACATTTCCTCAGCATGTCAATGAGATTTTTTAAAAACTCATCCACTTTGCTCCTACTTTAAAATGCTGAGGATTTTTCACCAGAAATCCATTGCAACATTTCTGCGACGTGTGGTCGTATCCTACAAAGATCAAAACTGAACATGCCCGATGTCTGACTTCAGAAGAAGACACCACAATACACATTAGATGGCCAGCGAGTTCAGCCTTGCATAACATTCTGAACTGTTAAATCTAGTGTTAGGCTACATGCACATGACCTCGCCTTGTTTTGCAGTCTGCAAATTGCGGATGCCACCAGTGTGCGTTCCGCAATTTGCAGAACGGAACGGGCCGCCTATTATAGAAATGCCTAGGGCATGTTCTTTTTTTTTTTTTTTTTTTTTGCTGGACTACGGAACTGAGCAATGGATGCAGACAGCACATGGAGTGCTGTCCGCATCTTTTGCAGCCCCATTGAAGTGAATGGGTCCACATCCGAGCCGCAAAAACTGCAGGAGAAATATCTTATATACAGTAGCCTGTATTATGTATTTAAAAATAATATGCTCTTTAGAGCCTGTCAAACCTTTTGCATTTTTGCCCATATTTCCTATGTATTACTCAACTGCAGTGTATTTGTTCATTTTGAATAGTTTCTGACTGATCATTGACTTATTAGAGCTTGCAGTTCCCAATAATTAAATGTTTCAGTGCATCAAGGTTTATCACGTATCACGTTTTATTGCTGCATATTCCTATGGAACATTACTTGATAGGAGCTTTTTCACACGCTCTCCCTCGCTCTGCAGGTTGCTTCTATAGAGGTGCCCAGTCACTTACATATTTGTGTGCGACTTGCTGAGCATAAAATAATTTTCTGTCTGTACAGTGGTGCCTGCATGCTGCATTTACATAGTGGCACACATACACACAGCCTTAAAGGGGTTGTGCACACTTGGGGAGGGGGGTTTGGCAGTCCTGTAAATAGAAGCATACTTAGGCTACTTTCACACTAGCATTTTTTTGCTGGATCCGGCAGGGTTAAACGCTTCCGTTACTGATAATACAAACATCTGCATTCGTTATGAACGAATCCGATTGTATAATTTTTTTTTATTATTTATTAAAATTTTCAATATTTTATAAAGTAATCATATATATCAAATGTGGGACGCAGCCCAACAATAATATCAGGTTAATTATACAAATGGACAACTGTCCTCAAAAGTTTTCTGCAACAACAGTATTAGACGATGAAAACATATTGCTCAGATTTTTGTACATAGTTATTAAATGAACACTAAAGTGTTAGTTAGTAGATATGGGATCCAAATATAGGCAGAAGGGGGAGAGGGGAAAAGGAAAGAAGAATAAAAAAAATAAAAAATTCAAATAAATAAGATGTCTGTCTTTGTTGTCAGCAACATTTTGAATTCCTGAGAGTTTTGAAAAGTAATCCAGTGTCCCCATGTTTTATAGAATTTGGCATTGGTACCTCTCAAAGAAGCTGTTAGATCCTCTATCCTCGTGATCTCCTGTATTTTGTTAATTCACATTGTTATTGTGGGAGCAAATGTTTGCCTCCACGTGCCTGGGGTACACATGCTCTCGCGACATTGACCATATGTCGCACCACCGACCTCTTATACCTAGCCATGGGGATCTCTCCATGATGGAGCAGGAAGAATGCTGGTGTTTTAGGTAAGTCATGAGGTGAATTTAGACTGGATACGCCATACCTCACTCCAAAAGCTGGCAAGCACGGGACACTGCCAAAAAACATGCAACAGAGACCCCCTAGCTCCTTCGCATCGCCAACATAGTGGGGATACTGTGGGGAAGATGGAGTGTAATTTGGAGGGTACTCTGTACCATCTGGAAAGGACTCTGAATCCTGCTTCCTGTATGTTGCTTGCAATAGAGGTCTTATGTGTAAATGTGTATATTCGTTCTTTCTGTTCTGGTGAAAAAGTAAGACCCAAGTCTCTTTCCCAGTTGAGCATGTAGGTAGCAGATGGTTGGTTAGACGGTGAGATAAGTAGGCCATATAGTCGAGAGAGAGAGTGAGTTGGATTACTCCCCTTTCCTCACAGATTTGTTCAAAGTCAGTTCTGTCTCTTTTATATGTAACGGCTGGTGGTAGTGTGGGGAGGTAATGTTGCAATTGTTGGGATTGCCGTCAGGCCAAGTGTATCTGAGGTGTCCGTGAATGACTGGGAGGAAAGTCATGAGTCAGACACAATGAAGTGATGCGCTCTAAACTTATTGTTCTTCAATAGTCTCCGGAACGGTCCTTGCTCTAGCCCTGGGGGGAACATTGGGTTGCCCAAAATCGGGAACATCTGTTAGGGGGGAAAAAGAGATGTATGGACGTTCAAGGATAGAGACGGACTGGAGAGTCGATCCTACAGGGAGTGCAGAATTATTAGGCAAGTTGTATTTTTTAGGATTAATTTTATTATTGAACAACAACCATGTTCTCAATGAACCCAAAAAACTCATTAATATCAAAGCTGAATATTTTTGGAAGTAGTTTTTAGTTTGTTTTTAGTTTTAGCTATTTTAGGGGGATATCTGTGTGTGCAGGTGACTATTACTGTGCATAATTATTAGGCAACTTAACAAAAAACAAATATATACCCATTTCAATTATTTATTTTTACCAGTGAAACCAATATAACATCTCAACATGAACAAATATACATTTCTGACATTCAAAAACAAAACAAAAACAAATCAGTGACCAATATAGCCACCTTTCTTTGCAAGGACACTCAAAAGCCTGCCATCCATGGATTCTGTCAGTGTTTTGATCTGTTCACCATCAACATTGCGTGCAGCAGCAACCACAGCCTCCCAGACACTGTTCAGAGAGGTGTACTGTTTTCCCTCCTTGTAAATCTCACATTTGATGATGGACCACAGGTTCTCAATGGGGTTCAGATCAGGTGAACAAGGAGGCCATGTCATTAGATTTTCTTCTTTTATACCCTTTCTTGCCAGCCACGCTGTGGAGTACTTGGACGCGTGTGATGGAGCATTGTCCTGCATGAAAATCATGTTTTTCTTGAAGGATGCAGACTTCAGAAGCTTTGCAATTTTAAGAGTGCTGCATCCCTCTGCAAGATATCTCACTATTTTTGACTTTTCTGAGCCTGTCAAGTCCTTCTTTTGACCCATTTTGCCAAAGGAAAGGAAGTTGCCTAATAATTATGCACACCTAATATAGGGTGTTGATGTCATTAGACCACACCCCTTCTCATTACAGAGATGCACATCACCTAATATGCTTAATTGGTAGTAGGCTTTCGAGCCTATACAGCTTGGAGTAAGACAACATGCATAAAGAGGATGATGTGGTCAAAATACTCATTTGCCTAATAATTCTGCACGCAGTGTATTGTGGGATGAGTTCACGCTTCTAATGGTATGTGGGATCCCAGCCATGGCGTTGTGGCCAGTGGGGTGGGTAGAAAGGATTGCTCTACAGTTATCCATTGTTAATTCGACTGATGGCGACACCAGTCTACTACTCTCAGTAGGTGTGTGGCTCAATGGTAGGCAATTAAATCTGGTAAACCTAGACCTCCTAGAAGTTTGGGGTAGAATAGAACTGAACGGGCTGTTCGTGGGGTTTTCCCTGCCCATGTGAAGCGTGTAAGGGTAGATAATAAAGTATGAAAAAATAATCTGGGGATGTGTATGGGCAGAGCTTGTAAGAAATAAAGTATTCTAGGTAGGATATTCATTTTAAAAATGGAGATTCGTCCGAACCAGGTGAATGTGCCCTTGTGCCAGCGGTCTATGTCCGCTTTTATTGCCCGTAGAAGAGGGGGGTAATTATCTGGATAAAGATCGGATAGGTTTGAGGTTTAATGTATAGCCAAATATTTAAGTGAGGATCTCGTCCATTTAAATGGGAATTTATCCGCCATCTCCGCGCCCAATTTCGAGGGGAGCGTAATGTTTAATGCTTCCGATTTTTGAAAGTTTATCTTGAAGTTTGATAGTTGCGAGTAATGCTTGAGTTCTTTCAAGAAATTTGGTAGTGATGTGCGAGGGTTAGTGAGGAAGAACAGAAGATCATCCGCATATGAGGCTACTTTATGTGAAGTTCCCCGAGTCTGCAACCCTGTTTTATGTCATGATTAGCTCTTATGTGGCCTAGTAGCGGTTCCAGACAGAGTACAAATATCAGGGGAGATAGGAGGACCAGTCTACTCTGTCAAACGCTTTGTTGGCGTCAGTTGAGAGGAGAAACATGGAACCGGTTGTATTATCTTTAACATACCCAAGACTGATCCGTCATGAACTCCAGTGAAAGTCAATGGGGGACGGATCCGTTTTCTATTGTGTCAGAGAAAACTGATCTGTCCCCATTGACTTGCATTGTGGTCATGACGGATCCGTCTTGCTGCGGTTTGCTCTCCGGTATGAAAACGGAACGGAATGCATTTTGGAGCATTCCGTTCAGTTAGGTTTGTCCCCATTGACAATAAATGTGGACAAAACTGAAGAGTTTTATTCCGGTATTGAGACCCTATGACGGATCTTAATACCGGAAAACAGAAACGCTAGTGTGAAAGTAGCTTTACCTTCTTCCCGACGCTGGCTCCCAGCGTCTGCACTCTCCTGCCTTGGCTGCTCCTCTCGGGTCCCTGGATGTAACCTTCCAGTTTCACGCTGCTGCAGCCAATCTCCGACTGTAGCACTGACCTGCTCCTCTTGCGTCACATTACCTTTTGTCATGATACAAGGGGTGCAGGTCACCACTGCATCCAGCAAATTGGAAGTTTACATCCATGGACCCTAGCAGAGCAGGTATGTATGCTTCCCTTCGTAGGTTTGCCCAGGAGGGGAGGGGGGTTTGCTAAAAGCCCCCAAGCGTAAGCCCTTTAATTCTGTGTAATTTTCAGATTTTGGCATAACCTTAGATTTAGAGCAGTTTCATTTCACAGTTCATACGCTCTCCCATAAACAATTCACAGATTATAATGTTCCATTTTCTCTTTTTAAAGTCATTACATCCCACCACCCTAATTAATTACTCAGGTGATGATTAATTCTTTCTCCTGCATTCATTTTTTGGGGGAAATAAAAGAAATCAAATGGCATTTATCTTTAGATTCATGAAAACTCTAGATATTCAGACTTTAAATTATTTAAACTCCCCCAACACATACACTTTTGCTTTTCAAGCATAAGTTATAATTTAATTAAAAACTTCTGGCGCATTCCTGGCATTTTAAATATTAACGTGTTCCATGGATCACTTTCGATTATCTACCGTCATGATATTCCTGAAGATGTCACAATTTTAAGATTCCTGAAGTTGCACTCAGAATTGTCTGTTGATGCAAGAGGGATTGTGATAATTACACACATCCATTAGTATCAGCAGAGGAGATAAACATCAGGGAGTCTTAATGGGCTTGTCTCGGTGACAGCCAGCAAAGAACACTTGACATAATTAAGGATAGATTTGATTCATTTGAAAATATACTCTCATTATAGGTGCCCAGTGGAAGTTGCACTAAAATTGTCAAATTCCCCAGAATAAGACTGTAGCGGGTGGGAAGCTTTTGAAATCCACTGTGGCAATCACTGGAATTATTCACTCCTCTTTATGTCTTTCTGCTGTCAAGTTCACTTTGCGTTTCCTTGTACTGCAAGCTCCGAAAGAGACAACCTGTTGGCTCCTTTCTTCCAGATTGTGCGGAGGTACATCAAGGACTGGTTGGAGAGGAAGAAGCCTCCATTTGGTGCCATTAGCAGCTGTGTCCTTCTCATGATCATCTATACAACTTTTTGTGATACATTTTCCAACCCAAATATTGATCTGGACACCTTCAGTCTGGTCGTTATTGTATTTATCAGTAAGTGCATTCTGAAATTGACTCATGTTTTTCTTTCCATGTCTGTCAAAGTTTAGCTTAGAAATAGTAAAAAATGATTGTAGAGGTTGTCTGGTTTCAGGATATTGAGGACCTATCCTCAGAATAGTTCATCAATATCAGATCGGTGGAGTCCCATTCCATTGATCTGCAATTTTAAGGGGCTGCGGCGATTTGGTGAGTTGTGCCTCCTCTTCGTGTAGTGTCATAACAGCTGTTGGTCCCATTCACTTGAATGGTAGAGGAAGCTGTAAATATTGAAGATGATGTAGCACGAGCACTGTGGCCCCTTCTAACAGCAGATCATCGGGGGGTACCATGTGTCCATCCCCCACCAATCTGAAATTGATGACCTAAATTGATCTTCTTTGAAACCCACTCAAGCTTCAGGAACAAGGGACCTCTATCACGTGGCTGTTGTGGAAGGAGAGACGGCTGCCATGTGCAGCTTTCTCCATTCACTTCTATGGGATTTCTGAAAATAGCTGAGTATGCTTACCCAGCTATTTTTGGGAACGCCCATAGTTTGTGTCAGTTCCGTCAGAGATCTGTTATTTTTGGCTCGAGAAAAAGTCCATGCAGGACATTTTTCAGTTGAAAAATAACACAAACTGATGCTTAAAAAAAAGAGGGATCAGTTATTTTGAGTGCAAACTGATGCAAATTTAAGCTAAGCTGATGTTCAAGATAAAGTATTCGTTGTTTTGTTTTCTGTTGTTCTGACGGATCACAAGAACGGAAATCTAAACGGTGATGTGAACTCGGCCTCACTGATTACAGGCACTCTTATCTATTATCAGTGTTATCATGGGAGCGCTGCGTTCTCTTCAAACAGCAGATTGACGGGGATGCCAGGAGTTCGACCCCCCAGATCTGATATTGGTAACCTATCCTAAAGTCACCAATATAGGAAACCGACCAACCCCTTTAAGATCTAGCCTTTAGACAGGGTAACTGTAATTTAGTAACATTTTGGGGAGGAGTACATACAAATCAGATGGTTCAGTCCACACCTGAAAATGTGTGAATTTAAGGGATACAAAGTCACAAGAAAGGCATTCTACTCCCTATCCTTGAAGTAGGATGTCAGCCAATCACAGTCTTCAACTTTAAATGTACAGATATAATGTACATAAAACATTGAGTAGCTGTGATCAGCTGCCAAACAACGCGCCTAATTTATGACGAGGCACAGGCCTTGTCATACATTAGGCATATCATCCAGCAGGCCATGCACCAGAATGAAATCATTGGGGGAAATTTATCAAAGATCGGTGTTTTACGTTGGTCATAGAAAACTCCTGAGCTGCCAGACAATGCACCTAATTTATCAATCCAGGAGGTGCGAGCCTCGTCCTACATAAGGCACATCCAGAAGGCCATGCGATGAAATGAAATCTGAGGTGCCATAGATTTCTGTCTTCATTTGCGCATGGAAACGGACACAAATGAGGATAAATGTGTTGGCGCAAGTGGCATTTAAAAAGTTGCAAGCACAGTTATGTGATTTTTTTATTTTTTTTTATTTACGCCACAAAAGTGGTGCAGGAAGATGATACATCTCCCCCATGCTCTCCAATTACAACACCATGGCAAAGTTTCCAAAGTCCTCTTTCTCAGCAGCCCACTTGATAATATGTAGTTAATTAGATGAAGTGGCTCACTGCTGTTAGTGGGTGCTACGGTGCTACAAGCTAAAAATTGAGGACACCCCGCCTCAATGTAGCAAGTAAAAATAGAAGTAAGGAAGCGAGCACTCACTCTATGGCAAATACTCAGATTTAATGATAAAATGTCAAAATATTACAATTCAATAAAATAATTGATAAAATACAATAAAATATTAATACCATATGATATATATGAAAAATGGTCGACCATATATAAACCACTAATTGAGATATCGCAATACAATTATAGATAAAGCATAGATGGTTCTCCAACGGTATCCTTGTGAATGAAGTGATCGTACAAATAAGTGACAAAGCAATATCAAATGATGGAAAAAATAATATCAAGTGATGGAAAAAATATATTAGTGTGACCGGAATCACAGTAGTGAATTAAAATAATGTCCTTGGTGTACAAAGATGTGATTAAAGGCTTGTGTGCCAAAAATAATTAAAAAATTCAAAAAAGGGAGGGGACACCTGATGGAGCCCTGCACAGTCGTGCACGCTAGTACGCTTACAATCCTTCCTATAGAGATTGAAAATTCGGATCAATAAGTTTGCAGTCAACCGCATCAAACACTCCAGCCGTTATCTGTACTCAGCCTGTTAAATAGTACGCTCATGTGAACAGTCTATAATATCGGCTTGACTTTCACCTCTGTATAGAGGATAATCCTTCCTAAGGAGTGAGGAGTCTTACCTCCTATAATGCAGTGTTGCAGGATCTCTTCCTTAGTCCGTTATAAGAAGTAAGCTGGAGACGCCGCTCCGTCCTCACAACTTGCAGGCTCTGACAATCCGGCCCGATCTCGCGATACTACGAGTGGGACTTCCGTCCGGTCTCTGTACTCACTCAGATGTTCAGGGCAGTTCAATTGTCACAAGGTTGCAATCTTTAATACTTCCTCTTTATAGCATGGCCATGCAAAAATTCCTTTCTATGGAGGTTTCAGCAGAGTGTCTGATAGTCCAGACGCGTTTCGGGATGATTCCAATCCTTTTCCATCACTTGATATTATTTTTTCCATCATTTGATATTGCTTTGTCACTTATTTGTACGATCACTTCATTCACAAGGATACCGTTGGAGAACCATCTATGCTTTATCTATAATTGTATTGCGATATCTCAACTAGTGGTTTATATATGGTCAACCATTTTTCATATATATCATATGGTATTAATATTTTATTGTATTTTATCAATTATTTTATTGAATTGTAATATTTTGACATTTTATCATTAAATCTGAGTATTTGCCATAGAGTGAGTGCTCGCTTCCTTACTTCTATTTTCACTTGATAATATGGATGCCATAATTTACTTAATTATATTATGTAATGTTAATTTCATAGTAACACCTGCTTCTACCTGACGTTGGCATTCAATACTATGATGTCTCAGGTGCCAGGTTCCTGATCTGTAGGTTATGTAGAAGCTATGTGTGTGTCAGTGAATTGTGTCCTATCCAGCCCTTGTACTGCTGACATGATGAATAGCATCACCTGTTTTTCTCTCTTTCAGTATTTTTTATCCAGTTGGCTTTTATGCTTTTAACATTCCTGTTTTCTACTAGGTAAGTCCAATGCTACAGTCATCTCATCTAAATGTAATACAAATACGATGTTGTTATTATTAGTTATGTACTACTTATTTTTATCCTATATCTTCATCTCGCCTTGTAAGTACAGGCGTAAAACAATAAAGTATCCCATCTAAGGCTACATTCACACGACCATATGAATGAGTCCACATCCATTCTGCAATTTTGCAGAACAGGTGCAGACCCATTAATTTCCATGGGGCTGCGAAAGATGCTGTCCGCATCTGTTGCTCCGTGCCGCGGCCCTGCAAAAAAAATAGAACATGTCCTATTCTTAAGCTTACACTAGGCTTTTGCGTCACCTTTAAATATATATTATTATATAAACTGAAATATAATATGACAGTTTATAACAATGTTTCTCCATACGAACAATGGTGATTATTATGATATCGTTTGGACACCTGGCTGTCGTCAATACCTGCACGTGTCTATTTTCACATGTTGTACCCCTAACATAGTGAGTTGGGGATGTTGACAGTGCTCTGTTAACAAAGTTTGATAATACAATCTAACGCCCTTGCAATCAAATATTATGGATATGTGGCATTGTCTTCTCACTTTTTCCATGGTGAGTCAGTTATCATGCGCTGTTCATTTAAGATGTACCTTTCAGTGCCGATGTACAAGTGTTAAATCACAGCACAAGTCTGTCCTCTTTAGTTCTTTATTTAAAAATCAGTATAATTATATAATGCCAACAATATAATCCGCTGTTTTGATCCCTGGTTTAATGGGGGAATTGTCCCCTTTCAAGGTCCTCCACATCTTGAGCCAGCATTGGTGGGAATGAGGAGCGCTCACAGATTATTTATCTCTCTCCTACCATCCGATGCTGGGTGGGAGTGGCCTTGTCTGGTATGGGAGGGGTTTGGTGTTTAAATACCTGTAGTTTTGGCGGGCGCTTTACGGCCTTACCAGTGCCGAGGCGCTGCCTCTACACACGTGGAGGGTAGCGCCATGCTGCTCTGACATCTTAAGATAGTTTATACTGTGCTTCTGTTGTAGGGCTCCTGAGGAATTATTAGAATGAGAAACGCGTTGAGCCACGGCATGGGGAGCAAGAGCATAGTTAGAATTATTTGAAATGAGCATTTAGCGGCAACTTGTGTAACCGTAACCCTTGACTGACTGACTAGGGCGTTTGCCTGGACTCCAGCTGCATGAATAAGCAGCAAGAGTGGAATGGCCAGCATTCTATGGGATACACTGATAAGTTAGTGTGTCATTGAGTAGATACTGTAGTCAGTCGGCCCATTTGAAGATGGGCTATTGTAGCATAGCTGGGTTTTATTATGATACCCAGTAGATGCTGGAGCCTAGTATCATTGGTACATACTGTGTAGACCTTTGCTCTTGAGGAATTAGGTGGCTTGGTTGAGCGTTTTCACTTTAGTTCAAGAGCTGTACCCCACAGTTGTACCAGTGACTATTTATATATCATTTCCTATTTTAATTTCAAGTGATACTCAATAAAGACTTTTTTGTTTTGATTTTAGCGTCCCCAGTCTTCATTAATTACATGTCCTTTTCTTATCTGCAATGGCAGACAAGAATAGGCATTTTCTATGATATCCGCAGCATGTGGACTCGGCAAATTGCGGAATGCACATGGGCCGGTATCCGGGTTTTGCGAATCCGGAAAACACAACGTTCGTGTGAATGTAGCCTAAACCTCATCTAAACTGGACATGGTTTCCCTTGGGTCTCCTCCAAGTGTCTGACCCGGACTCTAAAAAGTGACATGCTAACAGATGCTGCCCAATATTGCACCACTTTGAAGTTGTCTATTCATCCCCTGGCTAGGCAATATTTTTTGTCCAGTCCAGAAACAGTTTGAATTTGCCATTTTGTCAAATGAAAACGTGTAAATGACCATAAAAATGTCAGTGATGCTGTATTTCAGTATTTTACTTAATGAAATATAATTTTAGGATGAAGCAACCTTTGGTCTAAAGTAACAGCTTGATCAAATATGAGCCTGAGGCTATGTTCACATATGCACTAGGGATTCTTACACTTTTGATGGCAGGAGCGCAGCATGCGGCAGTATTCTTTCCGTCAAAGAAAAAAAAAAATATTATGGAACCCATGAAGGATCTCGTTATAAGTCAATGAAGTTCATTGGTCACCATATGGATGCATCATACAAAGGAGGGGAACAATGTCATGGCTTCCATTATCTTTGGCAAGCCATGACCCCTGTGTAAACATAGCCTAAAATATACTTGTTAAGATATTATGGGAGTTTATATGAAATTTTGAAAGATCATGTTCTGTGTTTTTTTTTTTTAGCAAACAGTCAAAAAAAATGCCAGATTGAGCATCCCTTTATCTTCATCCCATGTCAAATATGTGTATTTTTGCATTCTTCTTTTTCATTTTTTTCATCATGCGTTTCAAGAGCTTTAACTTTTTTACTTTTCATATAGCCATATGAGGGCTTAAATTTTTTGCTGGATAAGGCCTAATGCACGCGACCGTGTGCTGCGGGCTACAAATTGCAGTTTGCAGTGCATAGGCACTGACCATGTGCCCGCCGTCTGCGGACGTGGACCCATTCACTTGAAAGGGGTTCTGTAATCCGCATCGCGAAAAAGTAAGGCTACTTTCACACTTGCGGCAGAGTGATCCGGCAAGCAGTTTTACGTTTTACTACTGTTGCACATTAAAAAAAACATTTTTAAAAGAAGAAAATGTTTTTTCATTGTCGCACCCCAAGACCCTATACTTTTTCATTTTTCTTTCTACAGAGCTGTGTGAGGGCATCATTTTTGTGGGACTACTTTTCATTGGTATCATTTTGGAGTACATAACTCTTTTTGAACACTTTATTTCGTTTTTTTGGTGGCATAAGCAAAAAACAGTAATTCTAGCATTTAAAGGGAACCTGTCATCAACTTTATGCTGACCTAACTGAGGGCAGCATAAATTAGTGATAGAAATGCAGATTTCAGCGGTGTGTCACTAATGAGCTAAAAGTAAGTGGTTGCCGAAAACCAGCATCATAATAATTGCAGCACAGGCCTTGAAAAGAGTCAAATCTACCTGAGAAGAGTCATGTTTATTCATACTCTCCTGCTCTCTCACCCATCTGCTGCTGATTGGCAATTCTCTCCTATAGAGAAAGGGAGAAAACTACTGTGTTTCTCCGAAAATAAGACGGGGGTCTTATATTATTTTTTTTCTCCGAAAAAGGGTTAGGGCTTATTATCGGGGTAGGGCTTATTTTGGCTCCATGAACAACAATCACACATTTATGCTTTAACAAAAAAAACAGGGAGATCCGGCGCGAGAGATGACAGGGTGCTGATTGGTGGAGGCGGGGGAGGGAGCAGGACGCGCTCACCACCAATCAGCACCTCCAGCTCCAGGCAGCAGAGAGGAGAAGGACATCCTCCTGCTGCCTCATTGTTAGAACGTGCGGGCTGGCGGCAGTACAGGGTAGAGAAGCCGTCCAGCCCGCCCAGCGATGCACCCATACAGTAGATGGAAGCACAGCTGCCAGCATAATTTTGCATTTAGTGAAGCCGCCAGCCGCGACGTATGCGCAGGCTAGCGGCTTCACTGAAGGCTAAGTACTGGCAGCCTGTGCTGCTGTAACTCCTGCCCGCCTCCGATCAGCTGGGAGAGCAGAGATTTCTGGCGTCGAGGTCCTGACCGCCCGCCCTGGCAGCTTAGGAGCCATTAGTGAGCGCTCCTGAGCTGCTGAATCACCCACACTTCCATGAATATAAAATTTATCTAGGGCTTATTTTTGGAGTAGCGCTTATATTTAGGCCCTACTCCCAAAACCCTGCAAAATAGGGCTAGGTCTTATTTTCGGGGTAGAGCTTAATTTTGGGAAAACTCTGTAGGTAGAAGGTGGGCAGGGAGAGCAGGAATTCATGACTAACCATGAATCTTCTCAGGTGGCCGTGACTCTTTTCCAGGCCCAGTCTGCAATGATTTTGATGCTGGTTCTTGGCAACCACTTACTTTTAACTTGTAAATGACAGACCGCTGAAATCAACTCACCTATCTCTACTTTATTCTGCCGTTACTATGGGCAGCATAAAGTTGATGACAGGTTCCCTTTAAAGATAAATTAGGACATTAAGGATAAATCACTTGATATTGTGTACTGAGGGTTGTTATTTTTGCAGTTTTTTTTCCATACATTCTCATGGATAGAAGACAAAGGGAGCCCCCTCCCTCTAAATCGCTTAGATGCTTCGGGGCAGGCATTTAGAGCAGGAGTCCCACTCTACACTGTACTGCTCTGCACTGTAGATTAGGCCACTGTAAAAATTAAATGGTGGGGTCACGGTGGGGAGTGGTGGAAACTCCCCACCGTACAATGTAGGGAATTTGGGAAAGCAACTAGGCCAGGGGAGCAGGTCACCTCCTAACGCCACCCTCATCCTATCCCTGACCCTGACCTCCTAACTGTATGAGCAGGCCTTGATGGCAGGGGGGCTCATACTCCGGAACCTGGGACCTTCTGACCCTAACTATCCCTGAAGTAGGAGTCAGGAATAAGAGACGACCAGTTCATCCACAACACGGATGAACCAGAGTCTCACACAGGCCTAGCAACTAGGAAGGAGCAGACAGCAAGCAAAAACACATAGCAGCAGGTAAGAGCCCAGCGCAAAACGACAAGCACTGGAACAACAGCACTTACCTGCCACAACGACTGGCTGGAACAACTACTGCTTGCTGACTTGTGGTTCCCTCTCCGAGCAACCCCTGGGACCCCCTCACCGGAGGTACAGACAAACAAGGGGATGTCTAGCAACCATGCCATGCAATACACCAAACATACCAGACATAGAAACACCAAACTAGACATAACAACAAATCCCCAAAACAAACCCACACCAAACATAACAGGTAAGGAAGGGAACAAGGAGGAGAACATAGGGAGACATCGCTAAAGACCTTGATGTTCCACAAGGAGGCCCTCACGGACAGGTGACACATCCAGAGAGGAGCAAAGCTCCCTCTCCTACAAAGGCAAACAAACAACTGAACTAAAGCTCACAACTACAGCATAAGAAGAGCCATGAGGCCACACCCAGCTCCACCTTGCACACACCTTAAAGGGACACTGACAGGCCGATAGAGCATATAAAGTGACATATATTCTTCTATTTGTCTTAATATGCTTAATTAAATATTTAAACTATACCATTATCACCCCTCGCTGCCTTTCCGTTACTTATAAAAAGTGTTTTTATCAATATGCAAATTACCTTACTTTGTGCCCAAGGGGCTGTCCCTCATTCAGTTCTGTGCCCAGCCGCGCCCCAACTTCTGTCTCCTAGTGCCGCCCAGCTCATTAGTATTCACTGCACTGGGCAGCTTTTTCTTCTTCTGACGCGGCGAAACCCTGCGCATGCCCAGTACTATCTTCCTGGCATCAGCTTCATCTTGTCTCTCCGTGCCTGCGCCGGATAAGGTCCCTTGCACCCTCCAGCTCCAGTAGAAGATAGTACAGTAAGGAGACTGCAGTTGGGGCGCGGCTGGGCACAGAACTGAATGAGGGACAGCCCCTTGGGCACAAAGTAAGGTGATTTGCATATTGATAATAACACTTGTTATAAGTAACGGAAAGGCACCGAGGGGTGATCATGGTATAGTTTAATTAAGCATATTAAGACCAATAGAAGAATATATGTCACTTTATATGCTCTAACGGCCTGTCAGTGTCCCTTTAACTCCGTACACACCAAAATGGGAAGGAACACCAGACTTAAAGGGAACCTGTCACCTGAATTTTGGGTATAGAGCTGAGGACATGGGTTGCTAGATGGCCACTAGCACATCCGCAATATCCAGTCCCCATAGCTCTGTGTGTTTTTATTGTGTAAAAAACCTGATTTGATACATATTTAATTAACCTGAGTCTATGCTTGAAAATATGACTCTTCTCTGGTCACACAAGTAAGATATGACTCTTTTATGTTAATTTGCATAAAAGGCGGGAAGTCCAAAAATGCATAATACTACCACCAGAACATGACACAGCCGTGGCAGTGTAGCCTAAGGCCCCTTAGTGACCTCCGTAAAAAGGCATTTAGCTGGTAATTAAGTGGCTAAAGGGTTTATCCCATGAAGAATATTGTTTTATAGTTATATCCAGCCCATTAGTAGAAACATTTAGTGTATTCACATGTACTAAATACAAAAAAATAAATAATGCTTATATCCCCGGATGTTGCAGGAACAAAGGTAGTCTAGTGCCACCAGCAGCCGTTCTGTGTCCACTTCAGTAAATGTGATGAGGTAGACCCACATGCTCATTCTTGCTTCACTCTTTGCTCTTTTGGGTATTCCTGGTGTGGTGGGCTGGCAGATTCTGAAGCCTCAGAAGAAATGCTGAACACACACAATTATAGTAATGCCGTCTTACTGTATTTCTCTCCCCCCAGCAAGTGATATTTTTGGAAATTATAAAGCATTGTGTAACTTCACAATAAAAAAAATTGCACTGAAATATATACGTTTCCCAAGAAAGGTGGTTCATAGAGAAACGAGCCACACATTTATTTTGATTTTTTTAAACATTTTTTTAAACATCGCACCTGTGCCCTCCTGAGGTTTTCGCGCTCAGTATGCTAATACTGAGCATCGGAACAGGGAGGAGGAGACGCCAGGGTTTCTCAATGGGCGTCTCCTTCTCCCTGGCTGTGCCGCGATCCTATCACATCAGAGAGCGTCACAGCTAGGGAGAAGGTGAGTTTTTTTTTTTTGTTTTGTTTTTTTTCTCCCTGGCTGTGAAGCTCTCCAATGTGATTGGATCGCAGCACAGCCAGGGAGAAGGAGACACCCATTGAGAAACCCTGGCTTCTCCTCCTCCCTGTTCCAATGCTCAATATTAGCTCACTAAGCGCTAAAACTTCAGGAGGGCGCAGCGGGAAGCAGGCGCGATGTTTAAAAAAATAAAAAACTAGGTGGCAGCATCAGCAGGGGGGTACCCCGCAAGTACAGGTATTTAGCTCCTATAAGTAAAACAGATAAAAGGTTCTCTTTAAGGACCAATAATATTTTCCCCCTTTTTGTTCTAGCTGTCATAACTTTTTCATTTTTTTCTTCTAAATTTTTATTTTATTTTTTGGGATTAGTTGTAGGTTTCTTAGGAACCATTTTGGGGTATATATAGTCTATTAACTTGTGTATAACTTTTATTAGTTAATTTTTTGGAGAAAGATTAAAACAATTATTTTTTACATTATTTTGTGGAAATTTATGGCGTTTACTGTGTGGTAAAAATAACGTCAGCTTTGCAACTGCTCCCCCTCCTTCTCCAGACTGAGAGGGAGAGGGGGCGCTCTTAACTGCTCATATCTCTGGATTGGTAGCAGCTAGAGATATGGGCTTTGTATATGCAATATGTTCAGTACAGAGGAAGATATCACTGATAGAAATCGTATTGCAGTGAGTGCAGCTGAAAGTGATAGTAAAAGCAAGTTTTACATTTCTAAGCTTATAAAGCAAATAAAATGGAGTCCTAATTCACATTATGTTTTTTTCTTTGCAGTAAAAACACTGGCTTCACACCAGCAGACACAGTTGCAATAGTATTTTGTTCAACCCATAAATCACTCACATTAGGTAAGTATAATCCTGAATGGAGCGTGCCATGAAGTATTTATGAAATATCCCTTTATTTTTTTATTTATTTGTAATTATTTGAAAATAAGGGTAAAGGGGAGCTTAAACACAAGGGGTTGTAATCCGAAAGAGGGGCAATTAAATTTGTTTAGTATAGGTTTATAGTGGCTCACCCTTCTGATTACCATCGTAGGTGCTCTAACTAAGGTGTGGTTCACCCTAACCACAATAGAGAATTGAAGGATAAATAGATAAATTATAGTGAGCACTCAATATCTGTTGCTATACATCAGGTCTAGTATGTTACAACTCATTTATTAGATAGTCATTAAATCATAAAAATATATCGTACATACAATAAAATAGAAATAGACAGTATATAAAATATCTCGGTCTGATATAAAATATCGCAGTTTTGTTGGAATTGATGATTTCAGCTATATATCGCTAAAACAGATAAAATGTTATCATGTGTCCTTATGAACGCTGAAACTGTGTTCCTAGCGTTACAGAGTCTCAATTGTATGTTGCACTAATGAGGGGGACAGTTCACTGTCTTATACGGTATATCCGTGAGTATATATGTTTAATGGTACTCACTATTTGAAGTCCGGCTTGTACGTATCTGCCCGTGGTGGCGTCCCACCACAGGTCAGTGCACTCACCCGGTTTCCTTATGACAATATGGGATATCTTCCGATGCTTGGTGTCCGCAGTGTCGTTACGGTAGTTGAAAAACCTGCTCCCAAATAGCTGCTGTGCGCCCCACGTGTAGCTGGCGTCCTGCGTTTTACCAGCACTCCACGCGGTCAGGGCGTCGGAGGAATCTTTACTTGTTAATTGGTTCAAGGCTCCTATGGTGAGTCAGGGATGATATCAATTACCGTCTGTGCGGTTATGTCCGTAACTGTAACTAGGTGTCTTTTTCAATATAAGGATCCCATCCGCTATAAGCGTTTCAGGGTCTCTGACCTCTTCCTCAAATTAAATTTGTTTGCAGACAAAAGGCTAAACTGTAAAACAAGTGTTAATGAAATGGATGTGCTACCACAGAGTACCTGTCTCCAAACCCATCCAATGCTTCTAAATAAGGCTGGAGTGGTCTATACAGACAAAGAAAAACCTACACTTCAACTGCAGCCTTGTAATTATTCATGTTTTTTATAATAACCAACTTATGTTTTATGATCAGGGAACTTAGACACTTTTTTTTGTCTCTAGCGCCATTATTTTCACTTTAGAAAACTCACCAACTTACATTTTGGTTGAAATGATTAATGTGCCATGTTGTAGTTCTGAGATTATAGTTCTGTCCATCGTCAAGCCCTTTGTCCACAGCACAGATTAATGGGCTTTTCCACTAGTACAATATTTTTGGCCTATTCTCAGGATAGTTCATTATTATGAAATTGGTAGGGGTCTGACTCCCGGCACACTGCTAATGAAATGTTTGATGAGGCCGCAGCGCTCCAGTGAGCGTTGCAGCCTCCTCACTGCAAATAGCACTTGGTATTGCTGCCCAGGCCTATTGACTTGAATGGGACTGAGCTGCACATAGGCCATGTGATGTGATGTAATTGGCCTAGGAAGAGGCCGAAGAGCTCTCCGGAGCTCCTGATCGGCAGGGGTGCCGGGAGTCGGTCCCCCACCAATCTGATATTGTCGACCTATCCTTAATATAGGTCATCAATATTATACTCCTGAAAAACCCTTTTAACGCCAACCAAATTAATGGAGGTCTGTAATTCTTTGTTTCATCCCTTTTTATTTACAGAACTGTTTTGCCTATGTGTATGATATTATTTCATCATTTATGTCACTTTCTTAAACACTGTACTTTTCAAAATTAAATCATAAGCTTGTCCTGGAGTTTAGTGACTGGTGACAGTGTGGACTGGTCTTGGGGTGTGCGTCACTCGTTTGTGGCCTTGAATGATAGGTTCATGTACAGTGAGTGTGGGAAGCGGAGTAACCCTTTCTAAGTGACTGCAGTGAGGGCTCTAAAGAAATCAGATTCTACCTTTTAATTTTTTAGAGTTCTTTTTGAAAATGAAAGCTGTAAGCAATTGATGTGACAATATGACAATTGGTATGAAATAAGTATGCTTTAATCATCTTTAACAAACCATAAAAAATAAAATAGAAAAAAATAGAATGCAAATCATGGACATTAGGAGAAACAAGTATTTTACACAATCCTGCTCTAGAATTATTTTTCTGTACAATGTATGTTTACAAATACACGTCATACACATTCATTAGCTGTCTCTCCTGGCACCCTCCCAACTACTGTGCACTTTCTCATTTATTGAGAACTTGGGTTACTTGCTCCTCGTTTTCAGTTGGAGACAATCATCAACTCTTAGCACCCCTTGATTGAAATAAATGAAAAAAGACTACCACACCAGGAATCCCTAGAGAACTATGATAGTAATTTCATTGGAAAGTAACTTTATATGCATGGTCACATGAGCTTTGAAAGTGGAGACTATGGAGCCTCTCCTCCGGCTGTCAGACCCCCACCAACTTAAAATTTATGGCGTCCTGCAGTGAGGAGCTCCTTTGAGGGTAGTATCTCACGCAGCTTTTTGTGGCCGCTTTGATGCAGTTTTTGAGCCAAAGCCAGAAGCTAGTTAGAAGGGAATGAGAAATATAAAGGAAGTTTTTATACTTCTCCTTCCTGTTGGATCCATTTCTAGCTTTGGGTCTGAAAACTGCATCAAAAACTGGCACAAAAAGCAGTAGTGAGAGATTCGGGCTCACACATGTGCTGCAAGTTGTAATCACGTGCCGAATATACGGCATGTGATCCTGGAAGTGGCGGCCTCATCTCTGATAACCCCTTTAAATCTATAACAATAGTAGTTGACCATCCCTCAAGTGGAAGCAAGTTTGTCATAGAAGGCATCCGTTTTTAACCCCTTAAGGACCCTGGGATTTTCAATTTTTTTACATTTTCGTTTTTCACTCCCATAGTCCCAACTTTATTTTTCTGTTCACATAGCCTTATGAGGGCTTATTTTTTGTGGGACAAGTTGTACTTTCTAATGGCACCATTTACGGTTGCATACCATGTAGTAGGAAGCGGGAAAAAAATTCCAAATGAGGTGGAATTGGGAAAAACGCAATTCTGATAAAGGTTTTTATTTTTTACACTAATATTATGCCTGTTAAAAAAATTTGCCTGTTATCTTCATTCTCCAGGTCAGTACAGTTACAACGATACTACACTTGTATAATTTTTCTTGCGTTTTAATACTGAAAATAAAATTCAAACCGTTGAGGAAAATTTCCATATTCTGACCCCTATAACTTTCTTGTAGTTATGTGTACAGGACTGAGTAAGGGCTCATTTTTTGCGGGACGATCTGTTCTTTTCAGTGATACCAATTTGAAGTGTGTGCGACTTTTTGATCACTTTTTAGAAAAAAATTATTGGGTAGTTGAAGTGACAAAAAATGGCAAATTGGCAGTTTTTTATTTATTTTTTTCCGTTACGCCATTTGCCGTATGCCATTTAATATTGTTATATTTTATGGCTTAAAGAGAACCTTTTATCTGTTTTACTTATAGGAGCTAAATACCTGTACTTGCAGGGTACCCCCCTGCTGATGCTGCCACCTATTTATTTATTTTTTTAAACATTGCGCCTGCGCCCCGCTGCGCCCTCCTGAAGTTTTAGCGCTTAGTGAGCTAATATTGAGCATTGGAACAGGGAGGAGGAGAAGCCAGGGTTTCTCAATGGGTGTCTCCTTCTCCCTGGCTGTGCCGCGATCCAATCACATCGGAGAAAAAAAAAAAAAAAACTCACCTTCTCCCTATCTGTGACGCTCTCTGATGTGATTGGATCGCGGCATAGCCAGGGAGGAGGACACGCCCATTGAGAAACCCCGGTGTCTCCTCCTCCCTGTTCCGATGCTCAGTATGTCTGAAGAGGAGTCGGGTCATCTTTAAGGCTACTTTCACACTAGCGTCGGGGCTCCGCTTGTGAACTCCGTTTGAAGGGTCTCACAAGCGGCCCCGAACGCATCCGTCCAGCTACCAATGCATTCTGAGTGGACGCGGATCCGCTCAGAATGCATCAGTCTGGCATCGTTCAGCCTCCGCTCAGCAGGCGGACACTCGGGTGTCCGCCTGGCCGTGCTGAGGCAAACTGATCCGTCCAGACTTACAATGTAAGTCAATGGGGACGGATCCGTTTGAAGTTGACACAGTATGGCTCAATTTTCAACTGGATCCATCCCCCATTGACTTTCAATGTAAAGTCTGGACGGATCCGTCTGAACAACTTTCAGACTTAGAATTTTTTCTAAACTATAATGCAGACGGATCCGTTCTGAACGGATCCAAACGTCTGCATTATAGGAGAGGATCCGTCTGTGCAGACACCAGACGGATCCTCTCTGAACGCTAGTCTGAAAGTAGCCTTAGTCACATGTATTCCAGAGCCAGAGAAATATTATATATAGTGCTTTTTCTGCTTTTATAATGAACAGCTCTATTGTTTTTCCATCAGTTGAGATATTTTATTAGAATACGGCTGATAAGTCCTTACTTTTCCTATTGACGGACTTGCTCTGATATCCAGTATCTGGCACAAAAGAACCAACTTTTACAAAACATTATGGGCCAGATTTATCATTACTCTGACAGCTCACTCCACTTTAGGTAGACTTAAAGGTAGGCAGACAATGTCATAGAGCAGCAGGAAATGCTAGCAGAATGCTTGGGTGTATAGGGAGAGGAATTGCCAGTAGAAAGAGGGAGGTGCTCATGCCGCTCTACAGAGCACTAGTGAGACCTCATTTGGAGTATTGTGCTCAGTACTGGAGACCATATCTCCAGAAGGATATCGATACTTTGGAGAGAGTTCAGAGAAGAGCTACTAAACTGGTACATGGATTGCAGGATAAAACTTACCAGGAAAGATTAAAGGACCTTAACATGTATAGCTTGGAAGAAAGACGAGACAGAGGGGATATGATAGAAACTTTTAAATACATAAAGGGAATCAACAAGGTAAAAGAGGAGAGAATATTTAAAAGAAGAAAAACTGCTACAAGAGGACATACTTTTAAACCTTTGCCCCTCTAATTTAAAACTAATATCAGGAAGTATTACTTTACTGAGAGAGTAGTGGATGCATGGAATAGCCTTCCTGCAGAAGTGGTAGCTGCAAATACAGTGGAGGAGTTTAAGCATGCATGGGATAGGCATAAGGCCATCCTTCATATAAGATAGGGCCAGGGGCTATCCATAGTATTCAGTATATTGGGCAGACTAGATGGGCCAAATGGTTCTTATCTACCGACACATTCTATGTTTCTATATAATTAGCCATGTTAAAAATACAGACCGAACTCTAAGAATCCCTCATTATTCATTTATCACCACTAAATTGTGATAATTGTGATAGTTGTGAAATTGAATCACATGTATGAACCTCGTGAAAGCTAACAAACAATAATGCATTATAAATGGAGATGTTATTGCACCCCTACTTAGGTGACAGATACAACAGTGGGCAAGATAATTCTGTGCTTCCTAAAGCCATTAGTGTCATCACCTAAATCTTTCTTTGATATTCTGGTTTGTATAGCAGGGGGAGAGGACAAGATCTAAACATGCACATCCTCACATGATTCATTTCTTTTATTAGTACCTTTGCCATTGATTGATTAGTACTTGATATTAGTACTTTTCTTCCATTGATTGATTGCGAATGAAGTGACTATTTGACCTTTAATTATGAAGCTCCACATTGAAAATGACATTGAGCTATAGCTTCTTGTAATCCTGCTGGAATACCCGGCAGGAAGCCATTTGGAGTTCATTCAGGATGATCGAGAAAGCCTGGTACTATCACTTAAATGCTTAGGAAACAAATAAATTCACTCTGTAATGGAGTCTGAGCTGCTGATTTGCACATGTAAATCATTGGAAATATAGCGTGTAGTATTTGCTTTTGATGGATATTCTACATATTCTGAAAGTGTTTAACTGAGTTTTAGGATTGCTGTCTAACTAAACCATATACTAATATCCATAATAGTGTGCCTCAGTAATGAATGAAAGACTGAAACTAGGTAAAGTTTTATATTTATATATATATATACAGTGGGGGAAATAATTATTTGACCCCTCACTGATTTTGTAAGTTTGTCCAATGACAAAGAAATGAAAAGTCTCAGAACAGTATCATTTCAATGGTAGGTTTATTGTAACAGTGGCAGATAGCACATCAAAAGGAAAATCGAAAAAATAACTTTAAATAAAAGATAGCAACTGATTTGCATTTCATTGAGTGAAATAAGTATTTGAACCCCTACCAACCATTAAGAGTTCTGGCTCCCACAGAGTGGTTAGACACTTCTACTCAATTAGTCACCCTCATTAAGGACACCTGTCTTAACTAGTCACCTGTATAAAAGACACCTGTCCACAGAATCAATCAATCAAGCAGACTCCAAACTCTCCAACATGGGAAAGACCAAAGAGCTGTCCAAGGATGTCAGAGACAAAATTGTAGACCTGCACAAGGCTGGAATGGGCTACAAAACCATTAGCAAGAAGCTGGGAGAGAAGGTGACAACTGTTGGTGCGATTGTTCGAAAATGGAAGGAGCACAAAATGACCATCAATCGACCTCGCTCTGGGGCTCCACGCAAGATCTCACCTCGTGGGGTGTCAATGGTTCTGAGAAAGGTGAAAAAGCATCCTAGAACTACACGGGAGGAGTTAGTTAATGACCTCAAATTAGCAGGGACCACAGTCACCAAGAAAACCATTGGAAACACATTACACCGCAATGGATTAAAATCCTGCAGGGCTCGCAAGGTCCCCCTGCTCAGGAAGGCACATGTGCAGGCCCGTCTGAAGTTTGCCAATGAACACCTGAATGATTCAGAGAGTGACTGGGAGAAGGTGCTGTGGTCTGATGAGACCAAAATAGAGCTCTTTGGCATTAACTCAACTCGCTGTGTTTGGAGGAAGAAAAATGCTGCCTATGACCCCCAAAACACCGTCCCCACCGTCAAGCATGGGGGTGGAAACATTTTGCTTTGGGGGTGTTTTTCTGCTAAGGGCACAGGACAACTTATTCGCATAAACGGGAAAATGGACGGAGCCATGTATCGTGAAATCCTGAGCGACAACCTCCTTCCCTCTGCCAGGAAACTGAAAATGGGTCGTGGATGGGTGTTCCAGCACGACAATGACCCAAAACATACAGCAAAGGCAACAAAGGAGTGGCTCAAGAAGAAGCACATTAAGGTCATGGAGTGGCCTAGTCAGTCTCCGGACCTTAATCCAATCGAAAACCTATGGAGGGAGCTCAAGCTCAGAGTTGCACAGAGACAGCCTCGAAACCTTAGGGATTTAGAGATGATCTGCAAAGAGGAGTGGACCAACATTCCTCCTAAAATGTGCGCAAACTTGGTCATCAATTACAAGAAACGTTTGACCTCTGTGCTTGCAAACAAGGGTTTTTCCACCAAGTATTAAGTCTTTTTTTGTTAGAGGGTTCAAATACTTATTTCACTCAATGAAATGCAAATCAGTTGCTATCTTTTATTTAAAGTTATTTTTTCGAGTTTCCTTTTGATGTGCTATCTGCCACTGTTACAATAAACCTACCATTGAAATGATACTGTTCTGAGACTTTTCATTTCTTTGTCATTGGACAAACTTACAAAATCAGTGAGGGGTCAAATAATTATTTCCCCCACTGTATATATATATATATGTATATATACACACACACTCTAAGATCATCTCACAACCATACTGTGACTTTCTGCATGAAGTGCTGCTATAACTAACTCTTATCATAATACTGTAGTTGGAAATTACTGATAAATGTATCACAGGTTGGTTTAGTTATTATCTATACCCTGGACTGTAACTATAACATCCACTACAATGAGAGGAAGAAACAACGGGACACTGCCACATAAGCTTGTTTTGGATAGTTTAAAATGGCCTAGATGCCTTTAAAAAATAGTAGTATAATTTGGGGATATTTATCAAAACTGGTGCAAAAGCTCATTCCTATATACAAAATGCGGAACGCACACGGCCAGTATCCATGTTTTGCGGATCCGCGATTTGCAGACAGCAAAACACATATGATCATGTCAATGTACCCTAATATTAATTATATTCATAACCTTTTATTAGCAACCCTTGCAACAAAAATCCAGACAGAGGAGTATGTTTGCATTGTTACTCTATATTTCAATTTAGTTTAGTTAAATTTCTTTTTTGAACTCCGGTAATTAGAACTCCTGCCAGGATCCTGTGGTGCCATCACCTGTCCCAGTGTGACATTTTATTGCACATAGATGTCAATAAATCAAGGACTATACTATTTATAATAAACAGGTTCTCTAAGTTGCCACCTAACCAATAGCAGCTACTTTATTAGCATAATGCAATGATTTTATTATAATTCTATTATTAGAGCCGTTCAAGAATTATAGGTCTGCAAATAACACAGTTGGTAGATGAGGTACAAATTCCAAGTTTCCTATTTTGAGGCATCACCATGGTAGTTATATCGGCTGAATAGATTTCTGCAATTCGTGGGGGTTAAAATAACAACTTTTATTTAGTGTGAATATGACGTTTATTCTGTCAGATTTTGCTCTCTCATGTGCCCAGGGTGTGGCTCCACTGTGGAGTTCTGTCTGAACTGGACTGCTTCCCAGTCCCTCCCTTCTGCTCTGAGTTACAGCTGTAGTGGTCTTCTGGTTGGGGGTAACAGCTGTCACTCAAAGGGGAGTGGCTGTAAAGCAGCCATATGCAGAGAACACTTCACAGTGAAGCCTTTCCCTGGGAACTTGAAAAAGCAGAATCTTGCAGAATAAAACATCATATTCTCTCTACTCCTGATGAGATGAGAAAAGCTTCAAAAAAGGTATGCTTGTACTGCTTTCCCTAGCGCCTTTCTAGTGCGGTCAGCAGTTTTGTATGGTTCAAAGTGCTGACAAACTCCTTTTAAACTATATTTAATTTTATGTAGAGTTATTTACAGATGTCACTTGTTATGCCCAACATAGAAGTGATAGGGGATAGAGCAGTGCACAGAGACATAGTAAAGTGCTACTCAAAGTAATTTGTTTTGAGACAATTGTAACCTGAAAAGCAGATGATAGAGATAAAGCAAGTCCTTACATATAAAAGTCAGAAAGCACTAGAGAATATTACAGCACATGTAGTTGACAGTAGTACAGTGGAAAGCAGTACAGTACATGCAGTGCTGTAGACGTACAGGTAAAGCAGAGCTCACTACATGTAGTACAGGTATAGCTAAATACAGTAAAAGTAGAGAGCAATTCAGTACAGGCAGTGAGCAGTATAGTGCATATAAGAATACGGTCACGTCTGCATTCAGAAATTCGTCAGACTGTTCCGGTAGAAGAACAGCCTGCAGGAGTTCACCATATCTGGCATAGCTGGATAATGCTGTAAACCGCTGGATCCCCTTTGACTATAAAGGGATCCGGACGCTTTCCAGCAGAAATGCCATCTTTCTTGCAGACAAGAAGTTGTGCATGCAGGATTTTTTAGCCAATGGGATCCAGCAGTTCATGACATTATCTGGCTATGCTGGATACAGTGAACTCCAGCAGGCTGTCCCTCTGCTTGAATAGCCTGCTGGATTTCTGAACGCAGATGTGAACATACCCTAACAAAGGTAGAGAGTACTACATGATGCATGTAGCACATATAGATAAATACGGTACATGTAACACAGGTGCTTGTACAGTGCAAAAAATACAGGCGTCGAGCAGTACTGGACATGTAGTACAGGTAGAGAGCAGTATGGGACATGTAGTACAGGTAGAGAGCAGTATGGGACATGTAGTACAGGTAGAGAGCAGCACTGGACAAGGCAGCGCAGGTAGAGAGCAGCGCTGGACAAGGCAGCGCAGGTAGAGAGCAGCGCTGGACAAGGCAGCGCAGGTAGAGAGCAGCGCTGGACAAGGCAGCGCAGGTAGAGAGCAGCGCTGGACAAGGCAGCGCAGGTAGAGAGCTGCGCTGGACAAGGCAGCGCAGGTAGAGAGCAGCGCTGGACAAGGCAGCGCAGGTAGAGAGCAGCGCTGGACAAGGCAGCGCAGGTAGAGAGCAGCGCTGGACAAGGCAGCGCAGGTAGAGAGCAGCGCTGGACAAGGCAGCGCAGGTAGAGAGCAGCGCTGGACAAGGCAGCGCAGGTAGAGAGCAGCGCTGGACAAGGCAGCGCAGGTAGAGAGCAGCGCTGGACAAGGCAGCGCAGGTAGAGAGCAGCGCTGGGCAAGGCAGCGCAGGTAGAGAGCAGCGCTGGGCAAGGCAGCGCAGGTAGAGAGCAGCGCTGGGCAAGGCAGCGCAGGTAGAGAGCAGCGCTGGGCAAGGCAGCGCAGGTAGAGAGCAGCGCTGGGCAAGGCAGCGCAGGTAGAGAGCAGCGCTGGGCAAGGCAGCGCAGGTAGAGAGCAGCGCTGGGCAAGGCAGCGCAGGTAGAGAGCAGCGCTGGGCAAGGCAGCGCAGGTAGAGAGCAGCGCTGGGCAAGGCAGCGCAGGTAGAGAGCAGCGCTGGGCAAGGCAGCGCAGGTAGAGAGCAGCGCTGGGCAAGGCAGCGCAGGTAGAGAGCAGCGCTGGGCAAGGCAGCGCAGGTAGAGAGCAGCGCTGGGCAAGGCAGCGCAGGTAGAGAGCAGCGCTGGGCAAGGCAGCGCAGGTAGAGAGCAGCGCTGGGCAAGGCAGCGCAGGTAGAGAGCAGCGCTGGGCAAGGCAGCGCAGGTAGAGAGCAGCGCTGGGCAAGGCAGCGCAGGTAGAGAGCAGCGCTGGGCAAGGCAGCGCAGGTAGAGAGCAGCGCTGGGCAAGGCAGCGCAGGTAGAGAGCAGCGCTGGGCAAGGCAGCGCAGGTAGAGAGCAGCGCTGGGCAAGGCAGCGCAGGTAGAGAGCAGCGCTGGGCAAGGCAGCGCAGGTAGAGAGCAGCGCTGGGCAAGGCAGCCCAGGTAGAGAGCAGCGCTGGGCAAGGCAGCCCAGGTAGAGAGCAGCGCTGGGCAAGGCATTTTGTAAGTTACGATGCCTGAGAATATGCCATTATATGTTGAAAATAGCATAACCTTAGGCAATTGTAACTTGAGGGGCCATTTCTTTAATTATTAGGGTAGTTGGAAAGGGGCTGACGATTTAAGAGTCAATACATGCAGGACTGTAAAACACTTGTCCCATGTCTGTGACACATGCCCTGGTCTAGAGGAACCCTGGTAATACACTTCCAGTATGATGGCGCATTTTCCCATGCTGAGCTCCTCCTGATTTATATTGCTTTTGTGCTCTAGAACCCTTAGTATACATAACAAACCATACTGTGTGATTTTCTATGTGTTTTTCTATAAGAGTGGCTGTCAGGAAGATTCAATACTCATACATGGAGGTAAATTACAAGTTTACAAGTGAAGAGACTTTAGCAATGAAACTGGTTGCTTTCCATAGCCTGCATTCCATCAAGAAAGAAAATAAAGACGGAGCGGATCTGTTACCTCTGTCTTACACCCAGCATATAAATCCTTTGATTCCAGCATTTCTCAGATGTGTCCAGAAATGTCACCAAAGGCTTTACTTCCTGATGCCTCCTATTCATCTGTACATACTGCTAGCAGTAGGATTTTATTAATATTTAGAAAGTTTGCCTCCAGCAGTACTAAAGTGAGCATCAGAGAAACAACAGTTGTTTACCACGTTTGAACTGAAGGATCTCGCCCCAGAGATATGCTTTCACTTGAAGTGTACATCTTTCAATCTCAGCTCCCAACAAAGAGACGCATGAATAACAATTGTCATTTCTGGGCCGTACCTCTCCAATTATTTATTTGGTCTGTGTCTTCCAAGAAATGTGCATAATGGGGAGAGACACTCAAAGCCCGATTGCTGCTTTTAATGACAGCATGTTCCTATGTCTCTGTGACATGCATGTGTACATAAAAAGAATAGAATAAACAGCCTGCTAAGAGGATATTGTTAATGGCATTAACCTCCCTCGCTGGGGCATATCCAGGAGCATCTGTAGATGGAGACGTCGCCTTCGTTTCCCACCTCTTTTGTAGCTCTTTAAAGCACTAGTGCTTCCAGCCATACATGCTTAGACATCTCTTCCTTACGTTGTCACCCACATGAAGGCACCTAAATGGGCCTGACGGAAAGTCACAACCCCAGGCAGTGACTATTGAAATCATGATGGAATTATTCTTTAAACAATTCTCATTGCTCACTGTTAATATCATTTTTTTAACATAGTTGTAACAGTTACATGTTTATTAAAGGGAATGTGTAGATTGATGCCTACCAGTGCTTAGAAACGTTCACACACACTCTTGTGACCATTCAGCCCTTTCTTTTCTTTTATATCAGGGAAAAAGACCTTTAATCTGGTATATACATTAGTTGCTAGGTGCCCTGAGGGTGGGCTCAGCAAGTGCTCCTGGGATTGCTGGTGAACCTGCCCAGCTCCTTCCCCTTTTCCACATAGAAATCTTGTGCATCAGGGAGGCCGAAGCATACTGCGCATGTGAATACCGGCCTGGGAATTAGGGCAAAGAGGGATTGCAAGTGAGACCTGGAGCACTTGCTGAGATTGGGACTGCCCCTGAGGCACTTGTCAAGTAATGGGGCCATTTTTTCTGTGCAAAAAAATTGTGTGCACGGTTTTATAAGTACCCTACCAAGCACAGGGACTCATTTTCTATCCAATGACAGATTCTCTTTAAAGACCAGTAAATCACTTTTTATAAGTAACAACTTTTGTATTTTCTTTTAACTTTTATTGTGATCCTGCTTAATATAATGTGTTTCTTAATCCAATTTAATTTTCTTAGAATTTTCTTAGACTCCATATAGTTTCGCCTTATGATGGCTTGGCCGTGTAACCAAAAATACACTGCAGACTTAAAGGGACTCTGTCACCACTTTCTAACCCCCCCTTTTAAAAGTATTGTTATCTCCATGGCGCCCCTGTGATTACAAAGGTGTTGTTAGAAGATAAATTCGCCGTCTCCTTTTGATAAAAAGAGCTTTTATCTAACCTGTCAATCTTCTTGATAAGGTGCCCAGGGCGTTTCTGTTGGTCTCAAGCTGCCGCCCGCCGCCGCCGCTGTTGGTGCCCAGCTCCTCCCCTGATGCTTTCAGCGCCGCCTGAATATAATGAAATACGCCTCCGGCTCTCGCTCAGTGCCCCCTCCTTTTAAAAGATCCCGCGCGTGCGCACAGGCCTGTGCCTGATGCGCCCGTGCGGACATTTACAATCAGCCTCATTGAGCGAAGTGCGCATGCGCGCACTTCGCTCAACCTCCTCATCAGACGAGCACTGCAGCCGGCCGGCTGCAGTGCTCGTCTGATGAGGAGGTTGAGCGAAGTGCGCGCATGCGCACTTCGCTCAATGAGGCTGATTGTAAATGTCCGCACGGGCGCATCAGGCACAGGCCTGTGCGCACGCGCGGGATCTTTTAAAAGGAGGGGGCACTGAGCGAGAGCCGGAGGCCTATTTCATTATATTCAGGCGGCGCTGAAAGCATCAGGGGAGGAGCTGGGCACCAACAGCGGCGGCGGCGGGCGGCAGCTTGAGACCAACAGAAACGCCCTGGGCACCTTATCAAGAAGATTGACAGGTTAGATAAAAGCTCTTTTTATCAAAAGGAGACGGCGAATTTATCTTCTAACAACACCTTTGTAATCACAGGGGCGCCATGGAGATAACAATACTTTTAAAAGGGGGGGTTAGAAAGTGGTGACAGAGTCCCTTTAAAGGGAGTGTGATTGGTTAACTCTCTTACAAAAAATGTCTAAGCTCTACCCCACAAACTCAAAGAAAGACAGTCCAGCCCCTTAGACTAATTAACACTTCCTGAAGAACATGGTAATAGGATGTGAAAAATGTTAAGGTTATTTTTCGTGAATATTCATAAGAAGTTGCATTGTAAGCTGACATTGATTATATAAAATTGGTACAGATCCTCCTTGACCTTAAAGGGAATGTGTCATCAGAAAATGGCCTAGTGTTTACTATATATAAAAATATATATATTATATATATATATATATATATATATATATATATATATATATATATATATATAATATATTGGTCCCTCAAGTTACAATATTAATTGGTTCCAGGATGACCATTGTATGTTGAAACCATTGTAACTTGAGTAATCGGTTCGAGAGGCCCAAAATGTCATCCAAGATGAGAGAAAATGAAGATTTAATGAAAAAAAAGCAGATAACTAAGACAGATAAAGCAAGTTCTTAAGGCCTCATGCACACGACAGTGTTTTTTCACTGTCAGTGATTTGGCTTCAGTGGTCCGTGTCCGATTTTTCTTCAGTTGTGTTTCCTTGTGTCTTCCTTTTTTTTGTCTGACGGGGAAAAAAAGGAAGGTTAATGAAAAGTGTAATTTTATTGCACCAAGGTCTTGTAGAAAAGACACGGATGACATGCCAGTTGTGCATCCGTTTTTTTTGACGGACCCATTGACTTGAATGGGTCCGTCCTCCGTTTTCCACTGACAAGAATAGGACAGGTTATATTTTTTTTTGACGACTGGACTGAAATTGAGTTCGGTATCAAGATTTTTTTCAGTAATAATTAATTCACAAAGTTATTACACAAAGTCTCGTGAGACTTCGCGAAGTAATAACTGAGATTGGAACAACAAAGTTTTATGCGAATCAACTCATCGCTCATCACTAGTTATCACCATTCTTCAGTCATCAGCCACAATTGATGGTTGATCTTCCTTAGGATCAGTCATGGCTGTTAGAGTCCCCAGGTATGCAAGCGTTCTGGGATATGCAAAGTACTGAAAATTAACATTTGAGCATGTTTTGTTCGGATATGTTTTTAACTGTGGGATGTCATAATTAGAAAATTTGAAAAATTATTTTAGGGATTCAAATATGTTCCAGTAAAGCTATTGGGGTCATTTATCAAACTGGTGTAAAGTTGAACTGCCTTAGTTGCCCATAGCAACCAATCAGTCAGCCTTTCATTTCTGACAGTTCCTTTGGAAAATGAAAGGTGGAGTCTGGTTGCTATGGGCAACTAAGCCAGTTCTACTTTACACCAGTTTGATAAACGACCCCATATGTGTTTTCACTCTGAAAAACAGACAACCCATATTATAGATTTTGGAAAGCCAGAAAAACCAATTTAGGTTGTTTTCTGTCGATCATGGGCACTTTTTGTGGTGCAAACAAGCATGACAGAAGCCAGCTTATTGCAGATATCTGTCAAAAGGTTGATCTGCTGTGCTGGTTGTTTTTTAAACGTTGTTGAGATGTTGTCAAAGAAAAATCAAACTTATGTTCTACATCTTATCGGTGGAAGACTAGCAGAGGTCATTTGTCTAATTAGTTGTTTCCACTTCTGGCATTGTTATCCAAGGCGACAACCTTCACAGGCCAACCATGAATGACAAGTCATTCAGAAAAAGCCACCCGAAATTCTGAATATATGGCCATTTATAGTGTCAAGCTGTTTGGTGTAGAATTTGTTTATTCTGCATCCAGTAAAAATAGCTTAAATGACAAATTTGCAAAACATCTTCTAATTTAACATGTGGAAAAATAGATCAAAAGGCTACTTTGTTAAAAGATCTGAGATGACCTGTGCTGTAATACAGTATTTTCCAGAACATTCCTTATTGATTGTGGTTGACCTGTAGGCCTGTTTCATGTGTAAACCACTAAAGCTAGATTCCAGTAACAAAGTCTCTCACAAGGCTTAATTTTGATATAATGTCACTCCTATACATATTTTAACCAGTGAGTGTAAGGAATAGGAGAGATGGCTTTACCTTAGGACATACAGTAGATACTGCTATGATAACAGCTAATGATGTGCACATTGAAAACACAGTCCAGCAGTGATGAATTATATTGGAGCTCTATACAGGCTGTTGTGGTACAGTAGCAAATGTTGTGCAGCTTTAAGACTTTTTGATATTTGTAGCGTGACATTTGCAGGAAAATTGCATGCAGGTAGCACATATAGATGCAATTGTCAGTTAACTCAATGGGGCAGCGATATCAAGCTCTTTACGCCAATTTTATAGTGAAAGAAAGTCGCAGGTTATGGTGTGCGCCATACTTTGTCATTTTTCACTGCTTCCACCACTTTTCTCAGGACATAGCAGAACGGTGCGTACAGATTTACTATGATTTACACCAGACAGTGGTGTAAATTATAGTTCAAATCTACGCCGGCTCCTATTTAGCATAGATTAGAATTTCCAGCTCAGTGCCAGAAGGTGCACCAAATGTATTAATAAGCCTGTGCCTTCTAATAAGCTTAGTGAATTTCACACCGTTAATGCCAGTCATGGTATATCTGCCCTAGTGTATTCCTGCGGATTGTCACTTTTGAGCATACTTTCTATCGCAAGAATCGTGCCGCCTTGATTTACTCAAGCGAAAATACAAAACACTAAAGGTCCCCATACACATTAGATTATCATTGGACAAACCTGCCGTAGATGTTGAGGGAAAGATGGGTCAGTCATGGTGAATTTGAAAGACTGATGATGCTTTTGTTTTGGCTTGAGGTAAGACGCAGACTGTATCCATAAAAAACACATGCCTGCTGAGCCAAACAGACCATGTATGAGGATGGGACAGTCGGGAGGAATGGGACATCAGCCATGAGTGCTAGGTGGACAGCTATTGAAGGTGTATGGGCACCTCTACTGTTTGCTACTTAGTAAATTCTCATTTCTAGTTATAAAACTAACTTTTAACCATTAGGAAAACCATTGAGCAGAAGCTTCCTCTCTGTCTCCCACAACCAGGAACATGATATTAACCCATCAGAAAGCTGCAGGAACGTTATCCTCTAGGTTATTCCATGTGTGAATAGGGCATTAATGTTCTTTCTTTGGTGTCAACACAAATGAGATGGAAGTTCCAGTCCCTGTTCAGTGTGAGATAAAAGATTTCTTGTACTTTCTTGTTAGAAGAAAATATGCATTTGAAGGCTTTACTTGGCAGATGTCAGCTGAAAGACCTGCTTATGGATTATACTGCTGTGTCAAACTCTGTTGGGTAATTTTAGACAAATGTGTCATGTGTGACATGGAAAGATGGCAGGCTGTACATTAGTGATTTCCCCAGTGCTCCGAGCAGGTAGTAATGTGCTGGGAAGTGCTCTATCAGTGCTGTGTACTGCGTTAGCATTGGGAGAATCTGTTTGGAGAGAAATGACTTTAGTCAGAGAAGAATCCATTTGCAATGTGTGCCTCCTAACATCTTCCAGACAATGCATTGTATTAAAGAGGCATTTTTGATTAATGTTTTATATACACTTTTCAGTATGACAGCCTAAAGTTATTCTAAATGCGTGCCTCATGCTCGCTTCCATAAAGTCAAATGGCATCTCATAAAGTCTCGTCGGAGTCTGTCAACCGTAGTAACTTAGATTCCCTACCTTTTAAAGCACTAAGATTAGTCTGCTTCATTTATGGTGCTCCACTGGTAGCCAGATGAAAAGGCCCATAGCTTTGGATTTGCTGAAATGTGTTATTTGGTGTGGTTTTTATTCATATATATTTGAGCTCTTGACAACTGTGCTCTACTTTTGTCATCCAAAAAGTGTTGTGAGATCCTATAACATCATGAATCAATCATGTGCTAATGTTGGAGAAGTCAAAGTCTTTTTTATCATACTCTACCCTCCAAATAGCACAGTTGCATGGTCACTATGTCTTGAATAAGCACACATCACCAAAAACTATAGCTGGCCTTACAAATAAGATACTAGACTGTGGAGAAAAAGACATGGGGGGAGATTTATCAAACCGGTGTAAAGTAGAACTGGCTTAGTTGCCCATAGCAACCAATCAGATTCCCCCTTTCATTTTTCACAGTTCCTTTGGAAAATGAAAGGTGGAATCTGATTGGCTGCTCTGGGCAACTAAGCCAGTTCTACTTTACACCAGTTTGATAAATCTCCCCCATGGATCGCACATATACATGCCATTGTTTGATCTATTGCTTCTCTGCATCATTTTAAAAAAAAGTCTTCATTGAGGCACTTGGTATACATTTTTATCAAAATGCATAGGCCCACTGACCACCTCAAGGTGGCCTCTGTTGAGTGGGTCCTTACTCTAATTTGCCACAGTGCCAGGTCGATGTGCGATGCATATCTCTTTCTCCACAATCTAGCATTTTTTTAGTATGTCCCCTCGTTTTTTAGGACACCAGCACTCCTCCCATTCGACCGAGTTTTTTTTAATTAGCAGGAGACTGCCTAAGGCCTCATGCACACGACCGTATTTTTTTGCGGTCCGCAAAACGGGGTTCCGTTTTCCCGTGATCCGTGACAGTTTTTTCGTCCGTGGGTCTTCCTTGATTTTTGGAGAATCCACGGTTATGAAAAAAAAGTCGTTTTGGTGTCCGCCTGGCCGTGCGGAGCCAAACGGATCCGTCCTGAATTACAATGCAAGTCAATGGGGACGGATCCGTTTGACGTTGACACAATATGGTGCCATTTCAAACGGATCCGTCCCCATTGACTTTCAATGTAAAGTCTGGAGTCCCTTTTATACCATCAGATCGGAGTTTTCTCCAATCCGATGGTATATTTTAACTTGAAGCGTCCCCATCACCATGGGAACGCCTCTATGTTAGAATATACTGTCGGATATGAGTGAGATCGTGAAACCTCATTTCCGACAGTATATTCTAACACAGAGGCGTTCCCATGGTGATGGGGACGCTTCTAGTTAGAAAATACTACAAACTGTGTACAAGACTGCCCCCTGCTGCCTAGCAGCATCCGATCTCTTACAGGGGGCCGTGATCAGCACAATTAACCCCTTAGGTGCCGCACCTGAAGGGGTTAATTGTACTATCATATCCCCCTGTAAGAGATCAGGGCTGCCAGGCAGCAGGGGGCAGACCCCCCCCTCCCCAGTTTGAATATCATTGGTGGCCAGTGCGGCCCCCCCCCCCCTCCTCCCTCTATTGTAATAATTCGTTGGTGGCACAGTGTGCCCCCCCCCCCTTCCTCCCTCTATTGTAATAAATCGTTGGTGGCACAGTGTGCGCCCCCCCTTCCTCCCTCTATTGTAATAATTTGTTGGTGGCACAGTGTGCGCCCCCCATTGGCCCCCCCTCCCTCTATAGCATTAACAACATTGGTGGCCAGTGTGCGGCCTCCCATCTTCCCCCCCCCCCCCCCCCCGATCATTGGTGGCAGCGGGTTACTAGCAATAGTACAATAGTAAAAGATTCATACTTTACCTGGGAGCTTGGGAGCTGCGAGGTTCGTGTCCGGCCGGGAGCTCCTCCTACTAGTAAGTGACAGTTCATTTAGCAATGCGCCCACAGACCTGTCACTTACCAGTAGGTGGAGCTCCCGGCCGGACACGAACATCGCAGCAGCAGCCTGGAGCAGGTAAGTATGAATCTACTACTATTGTACTATTGCTAAGTAACCATGGCAACCAGGACTGTAGTAGCGTCCCGGTTGCCATGGTTACCGATCGGAGTCCCAGCGATTAAACTGGGACTCCGATCGGAACTCCGCTGCCACCAATGATGGGGGGGGGGGGGGGGGAGAGATGGGAGGCGGCCGCACACTGGCCACCAATGTTGTTAATGCTATAGAGGGGGGGGGGGGCGATGGGGGGCGCACACTGTGCCACCAACGAATTATTACAATAGCGGGAGGGAGGGGGGGGGGGCGCACACTGTGCCACCAACGAATTATTACAATAGAGGGAGGGGGGGGGGCCGCACTGGCCACCAATGATATTCAAACTGGGGAGGGGGGGGGGAGGGTCTGCCCCCTGCTGCCTGGCAGCCCTGATCTCTTACAGGGGGCCGTGATCAGCACAATTAACCCCTTCAGGTGCCGCACCTGAAGGGGTTAATTGTGCTGATCACGGCCCCCTGTAAGAGATCGGGTGCTGCCAGGCAGCAGGGGGCAGTCTTGTACACAGTTTGTAGTGTATTCTAACTAGAAGCGTCCCCATCACCATGGGAACGCTTCTGTGTTAGAATATACTGTCGGTTCTGAGTTTTCACGAAGTGAAAACTCAGCTTTGAAAAAGCTTTTATGCAGACGGATCTTCGGATCCGTCTGTATAAAAACTAACCTACGGCCACGGATCACGGACGCGGATGCCAATCTTGTGTGCATCCGTGTTCTTTCACGGACCCATTGACTTGAATGGGTCCGTGAACCGTTGGCCGTGAAAAAAAATAGGACAGGTCATATTTTTTTCACGGCCAGGAAACACGGCTCACGGATGCGGCTGCCAAACGGTGCATTTTCCGTTTTTTCCACGGACCCATTGAAAGTCAATGGGTCCGCGAAAAAAACTGAAAACGGCACAACGGCCACGGATGCACACAACGGTCGTGTGCATGAGGCCTAAGGCTTAATAAACTCAAACTATGTCTCAGTCTGGTTTCTGAGACTGCATGGAAAGGTGAACTTTTGAGATCTTTTCACATTGTGTGGTGCTGCATGGTGGCTGCTGTTGTCCTGGTGCTGTGCCAGTGGGTTGGTGTGGCCCAGTGCTGTGGGGGCTTAGCTTGAGAGGGGTGGGGTGTTGGATCTCGCTACTTGCAGATGCAGTGTTGTGCCAGTAGGGGGTCGCCATGTGGCGCTGCATCGAATTGGAGTAGGCACCCACTCAATAGAGGCTACCTTGACATAAGAGGGCCTGGATTTTGATCAAAACTTATACAGATGTTTACAAATTATGCTAAGAAGCAGTAGATCAATGCATGGCATGTGGATGTGTGATCCATGTCTCTTTCTTCACAGTCTAGCATGCACGTAAAATTATGATCAGCCAGAATATGTCTGATCAATCATCCATTAAGTCTTTCAATGAACACACTAGACAAAGGCTTGGTTCACATAGATCAGTTGTGACAATTAGTTTTATGCCTGAACCAGATACCACTTATGACATATTTATGCACCAGTCCAATGTTCATAGCTGGACAGAAAAACCCTGCATGCTGCATTCTTTTAGCATCAGATTTACGATGGGGGAAAAAATCTGCCTCATCTGGACTAACCCTTACTTTTCAGACACCTTGAACATTTTATGTTTTTGTTGTATAAATAAAATATAGAATACTCAAGATATTATATGATGTAATAGAAGATCAAGTGATATTCCTCCCTATATACTATTTTGTAGACTTCTCTGGAACACTTGCTTGATCTCTCATCTATTGACCAGATGGGCTTTATGCTGTGCGTGTTAAGTAGTAAGTGTTCATTTTCACATAATTAATAGCATTGTTTTTGTCTTCAGGTATTCCAATGCTGAAGATTGTGTTTGCGGGATACGAGCATCTCTCGTTAATATCTGTTCCCTTGTTGATTTATCACCCAGCTCAGATTCTACTTGGGAGTGTATTAGTGCCAACAATAAAATCATGGATGCTTTCCAGGCAAAAGGTAATGCGTACAGCTTATTTTCAGTCACAGTATCAAAACTGTTCACTCTTTCAGATCATTTACAGAAGTAGTTACAAACTGTTGTTAAGCAGTGCTGTAGGCTGTTATATACTTGTACACATTTGCACACATTTTACATTTTTATTTTTTGCTTCCTAAATACCCAGTAAAATAACCTTTTAAATAATCTTCATTAAAAAAATTCCTAAAATTTTTCTGCTGTAAACTATGTGCAACCCTTTTATGTAGCTGGCTGTGCTGCTGCTTATAACATGATCCAACTTCCCCTTCTCTCACAGTCACACAGAGTTTAAGATGGTTAGTGCCTGATTGGTGAGGTACAACTGGTGGGACTCAAACCAATCACTAGAACAGGGCAAGCATTGAGCATGCACACTGCCACTCTATTTAAACTCCAGGGCAGCCCAGGGCCCTGGAAGATTGTTTGCCAGGCCGCCGCAATACAGAGAAGCAGAGACGCCAGGCACATGCGCACCCGACGTGCACATCATACACAGCGGGTGGCCGTACAGCGGGAAGGAATGAGAGCGTTCCTTCCTTCCAACTGTGATGCTGGCCAGCCACTGCCACAAATGAGGAGAGAGTGGGCGGAGGAGAGGGACTGTGGCCACTGTCACCAATGATAATTAACCAGAGGACCTTTCATGGGTCCGGACTTTATTAACTAAGTAGCAGGACATGTAGAGCGGCACCCAGCGAGCTCCCTGCACTTACTATTATTCCTGGGCACCGCTCCATTCGCCCGATGTGGCCCCCATTACCGTCTCCCGTGCTGTATGCTAATTACTACTATGGGAACACCAGGGAGGAGACATCAGCTTCTCTCCCTGGGTGTTCCTTTTCCCCTTCTCCCTGGCTGTGATGCTCTGCGCTGCGATTGGACAGCGCTACAGCCTTGTATTTATCCCCACAGTAATTAGCCCAGGCTGGGTTTACCTCAGGCTAGTGGTAAGTGTTGTACCGGAGTGGGGAGGGAAAATGGCATGTTCCACTACCACACACACATGCCATTCCATAAAAATCCAGACCGGTAAAACACTTTAAAGAAAAATGCCTTAGCAATCTACACTTTGCTGAAACCACCCAGCTTTCCTGGATTTTTTTTTTACCTCACCCATCTGAGCATTCTGGATGAAATATACAGTCGTGGCCAAAAGTTTTGAGAATTACATAAATATTGGAAATTGGAAAAGTTGCTGCTTAAGTTTTTATAATAGCAATTTGCATATACTCCAGAATGTTATGAAGAGTGATAAGATGAATTGCATAGTCCTTCTTTGCCATGAAAATTAACTTAATCCCAAAAAAAACTTTCCACTGCATTTCATTGCTGTCATTAAAGGACCTGCTGAGATCATTTCAGTAATCGTCTTGTTAACTCAGGTGAGAATGTTGACGAGCACAAGGCTGGAGATCATTATGTCAGGCTGATTGAGTTAAAATGGCAGACTTGACGTGTTAAAAGGAAGGTGATGCTTGAAATCATTGTTCTTCCATTGTTAACCATGGTGACCTGCAAAGAAACACGTGCAGCCATCATTGCGTTGCATAAAAATGGCTTCACAGGCAAGGATATTGTGGCTACTAAGATTGCACCTCAATCAACAATTGATAGGATCATCAAGAACTTAAAGGAAAGAGGTTCAATTCTTGTTAAGAAGGCTTCAGGGCATCCAAGAAAGTCCAGCAAGCGCCAGGATCGTCTCCTAAAGAGGATTCAGCTGCGGGATCGGAGTGCCACCAGTGCAGAGCTTGCTCAGGAATGGCAGCAGGCAGGTGTGAGCGCATCTGCACGCACAGTGAGGCGAAGACTTTTGGAAGATGGCCTGGTGTCAAGAAGGGCAGCAAAGAAGCCACTTCTCTCCAAAAAAGCCATCAGGGACAGATTGATCTTCTGCAGAAAGTATGGTGAATGGACTGCTGAGGACTGGGGCAAAGTCATATTCTCCGATGAAGCCTCTTTCCGATTGTTTGGGGCATCTGGAAAAAGGCTTGTCCGGAGAAGAAAATGTGAGCGTTACCATCAGTCCTGTGTCATGCCAACAGTAAAGCATCCTGAGACCATTCATGTGTGGGGTTGCTTCTCATCCAAGGGAGTGGTCTCACTCACAATTTTCCCCAAAAACACAGCCATGAATAAAGAATGGTACCAAAACACCCTCCAACAGCAACTTCTTCCAACAATCCAACAACAGTTTGGTGAAGAACAATGCATTTTCCAGCACGATGGAGCACCGTGCCATAAGGCAAAAGTGATAACTAAGTGGCTCGGGGACCAAAATGTTGACATTTTCGGTCCATGGCCTGGAAACTCCCCAGATCTTAATCCCATTGAGAACTTGTGGTCAATCCTCAAGAGGCGGGTGGACAAACAAAAACCCACTAATTCTGACAAACTCCAAGAAGTGATTATGAAAGAATGGGTTGCTATCAGTCAGGAATTGGCCCAGAAGTTGATTGAGAGCATGCCCAGTCGAATTGCAGAGGTCCTGAAAAAGAAGGGCCAACACTGCAAATACTGACTCTTTGCATAAATGTCATGTAATTGTCGATAAAAGCCTTTGAAACGTATGAAGTGTGTGTAATTATATTTCACTACATCACAGAAACAACTGAAACAAAGATCTAAAAGCAGTTTAGCAGCAAACTTTGTGAAAACTAATATTTGTGTCATTCTCAAAACTTTTGGCCACGACTGTACACTCCCTTCAGTAATTTACCTGCCACCATGCTAGAGTTGCTATGATTTGTAGCAATGATCTCCTCTTCATGCCACAGTAATTTAGTTTTTAGAGACGATGAATACATCACTATTTCAATATATTTTAAATACACTATAAACTGAAGTTCTAAATGAGCCATAGGAACAAGGTTCTTTTCTGTCTTTCTTTATAAAACAATGATGTGCACTTGAACTAAGATGATGCCTGACTTAATAAAGGAACTCTTTCAGAAGTCTTTTGATGCTTTCAAAGTCAGTGGAAAAAGTAAAGTGTCGGTTTAAATACTTCCTCTCCTCTTATACAAAAGAGAATGTTTTGAAATCTATTTTACGTTCCCCAGTAATTAAGTCAGTCACAAACAATTCTTCACTGTCATATTGTAATATTGTTTTGCCCCCTGTGGCTTCTTGAAAACAACTATGACACCTATGCCGACTGTTAATGTGGGGCTGACGTTAAATATTTACAGCCTTGGATTCTGCGTTTCTACTTTTGGAGTGTGACTGAAATCTCAAAGTGGAGAAAGTCTTTGTGCAAATAAATCTTAAGAAGTGAATGTTTACTAATGCCAGATTTTATCAAGAAAGTGCCATTTGACTTTGCAAAGGCCATGTTATATTGTCATTGTAGAAGAGCTACTTTTACTTCTAAACTTACTTCAGTACATCTACCAGTGATTTACAGAGACAGTCTCTGTACCCATCTTCTTATTCCGTCTTCTTTACAGAGGGCCAAAAGCTTATATCAAATGATTCAAAGCTGCCAAATTTTTTTTATATAAATTTACCACGTATAAATAGTGACTGCACCATTTTTGTAGTCAAATGTTTTATAATTGTGCTGCATTTTGTGATGCACTTAAATGAAGTCATATATCCTAACAGAAAATGGTATTGTGTAGAACCTCTAAACTAAATATGCATATGCCGTAATTAGCATACCTGTTTTAAAATTTGGGAGAAGCCATAGTGATATCATAATATGTTATTTGTAGTTTTTCATAGTAGTGCTACTAAAATTACTGTGTTATCTTGATGATCAGATGATACACCCCCAACAAGTTAAAAGGGTTATCCGTTTTTTAACAAAGAAAATAAACAGCTCTAAAATAATTTTTAAAAAAAACACACACTGCTCATCTCTTCAATATCCTGCCAATCTGCCTTAGATCCTCGGGTGGTCCCTCTGACCTATGTTTTCAAGCGATCAGCATATGACCACTGAAGCCTATCAGTGGCCACAGTGGTCACATACCATCCTACTGGCATCACTGCTCAGGGATAGTTTCTGACTGCTGAGGCCACTGGTTTGCCACACTGTTCATGTATTGGCTGCTTATCAGCAAAGCACCAGTGGGGGACCGCCTGACTGTCTATGCTGGATCGGCAGAGCATTGAAGGGGTGAGTATAGTTGGGGGAGGGTTATTTTAAAGCATTTCCTGTGTTTTATATTATTTAGTTTTCATTTCAAAGAGGTTTTCTTAGAAAGCGTGTTTTCAAATTGGGGATTTCTGAGTGAATAGTGGGATGACCTCAGTTAACCTGTGAGAACCTGAGTCTGTGCCAGAAACAGTAGGATAAACATGTTTAACCACATAATGACTGTATTATGTGTTGGATTGTCTGTGAATATTGATTTCCCTGTACAAGTATCTAGCTGTTCGGTCTTTATCTGATATTTTTTGTCCTTACCTTCCAGGCTCTGAAGCTAACAAGACAGCCTAAGGTCCCCTTGTAACATCAGAAGAGAGGAGTGTAAATATGTGCAATATTGTACATACAAACATCATACAAAAAGACTTGTGTTTGGGAATGTTTGCTTTAATGCATATATTATTTTTTTAAATATAGACCCGACTATCCAAGTGCCTTATGGATGCATTTGTCGATTATATACTGTAAGAAGAAGCCATGTTGATGTCCTGTCTCATCTTTGTATTTTTTTTTTATTTGAGAAATAAAGATCTTAAGAAACCTATGTTGTATGAAAGCCTGATTATAACGCAGTTGTAATACAATAATGTTCTAACATAATTTTACCGTACTTTTCAAAAGTATTCATGGGGACACTTTTAGTTAATAGTTGCGTTACTCATAAAATAATCTGTCCTCTGTTACTGTTCCTGTAGTTTTTATTATGTTTTAGTACGTTTAAAAACCAGAAACCTTTTTTATCTTTGTGTCGACATATTCTGACACCCTTTCTATCTACAGAGCTGTCTGATGACTTGTTTTTTGTGAGGCAAATAGTTTTTATTGGTACCTTTTTGGGGTACATATGATCTTGATAATTTTTTATGCAATTTTTTGGGGAACAAGGTGACAAAAAAAACAGCAAATTGGCTATTTGTTTTCTATTGCAACATTCACTACACAGGAAAATTGTTTTCTATATTTATTGAGTTTGGACATTTGGTGATGCCAGTTATGTTTATTTCTTATTGTTTATATGTAAAATTGGGAAAGGGAGAGGTTTGAATGTTTAATATTTTAGGTTCTTTTACAATTTTTTTTTTATTTTACTGGCAAAAAAACCACTGTGTGAATGGGTCCTTACAGTTAGTGTTACATCATGGAGCGTGTAAGAGTTAATTGGGCATTACCATTCTGATAAGAGAAATCCAGCACTGCGTCTCAATAAAACAATTTTTTTATTGGTCATTTCTTAAAAAGATCCATAACGTGCGAATTCACATGCTACGCGTTTCAGATGAATGCATATTGTTCTTCCATAATGAAGGATGACACATTCATCTTGAAATGAGTAGCATGTGAATTCTCACTTTATGGATCTTTTTAAGAAGCGACCAATAAAGAATTGTTTTATCGAGAAGCAGTGCCCGGATTTCCCTCATCAGTATTGGACCGTTTTCAGAGCAGCTTCTTGGTGCACCGTCACATTATCCTGGGATTTGGCCCTTGCAAAGTGGTTTAGTGATCAGATATATGACCCTACATACTGACACTGTTCAGTCAGTCTTGAGAGTGTCAGACTATCTAAGTAAGCATGCCATTGATAAGGGGGATGGTAGCACCTAGTTGTTAATTTATTAATACATTACAGGCGGTGTAACAGAGCAACCGCAGAATGCAAATTTGAAAGAAAAGATTCTCCAGAATTCTTTTATGAGGAATATAAGTATGTTCTAAAGCAGCAAAACATATATAGGTGTACTTTAGAGAAGTTGTGCCACCATTACATTTATTTTAATATAATTCAGCATGAGAAACTAGTTAGTTTTGTAATTTAATTTCTGCTACAAAAAATGCTCCAGTTGTGAGAAATTTTCTTCACTTTATCATAATGGCGCCTACTGGTGTTTTTTTAACTCTGTATTTATTGAAGTTACAAATAGAATTTACAGTACAAAAAATAAAATACTAAAATTTTGAACAAATCCCCCCACCCTAAACCTAAAGAGTTGTTGGGGAACAAAAAATATATTTTTTTCAAACTATCACTGTACTAACTTGACGTTTACAATTATTAAGGGTAGGAATTTTTTCTGACAATACAAAGATGACTGAGGAACAACAGCTGAACAACAAAATTATAATTTACTATATGTTTCAACATATTGAAATTGAAATCGCACAATACAAAGGTTAGGGGATCGAACTGTAGTTCTTCATCTAATATCACATTGATATGCTTCTTAATCCGAGATCAGTATCTAAATAATTTTGGACACCACCACAACACGTGTCAGATCTGCATCTCTTTCTCCACATTTTGGACAGTTTGAATGCCTTCGTACCTTTATCTCAAACAAAAAACTTGGAGAATATTATAAAGTATGGTTTATCATAAACTGAGGAAAAGTATGTGAGGTTTCATCAACATTTTTAGAATGTTTTGATAAATGGCTAACCATAGTAAATAATTTGACCCACAGACTTCTAAGTAAGCTTTACACAAGGAATATTATACTCTTCTAGAATTTTATATGTGATGGAAATAACATCCCTTATCTATTTTTTTTATTATTATTATTATTTTTTTTAAGATTGAGTCATATATGCTAGACTCTTTAGAGAAATAGGCATCCTAATTTTTTTACAGATAGAAGTTGCAGATAGCTTTGCCAATCCTGGCTAGTAACTCCAAGAATTGAAAAGATCATTGCTAACGAGCATTCATAGTAACACTCATTAGTGATGATCTGGCCGTCTAAATGTACCACCGATTACCTGTTAAACTAGCTAAATGCAATCTGCTGCCGGGAAACAAGTCTGTATGGGGAAGAGCAATGGCATTAGCAATCGCTCCTCCTCATACTCTGGAGGAGATCTGTGCATGTAAATGCAGCCGTCTCCTCTGCAAGCATCAAGCAGATTGTCGGGAAGGAACGCTTACTTCCCAACAATCTGCTTGTACATCGTCCTATGTAAAGGGACCTTAACCCCTGAAGGACAGCCCTATTTCACCTTAAAGTATAACTGTCATATTATTTTTATTTTTTTTGAGTATTGGATTGTGGTGATTAATATCTCCTTGGTGGCCCTATTTCAACTTTTCACTGTGTATTCAATTACCCCTTAATTCCACATTTTTGTTCACTGTACTGCCTACTTTTACCTGTGCTTAAAATAGGGTTGCTAGGCATGGTCCGTCTATTGCACGCAGCGTGCTGCATCAGATTACTGACAGCCAGGGACTGTAAGTAAATGATTAAAGCCAGGTCCTCCCCAGCAGCTGATAACAGTGCCTGGGCTGTGTGCACTTCTCCCTGTCCCTGCGCTTGGCAGACGCTCCCTCACTCAGCAGAGCTGGACAATGCTGAGTCAAAGCAGCGCACAACAGGGAAGGGAGATCTGCCGTCTGCTCAGTGTATAAATGAAAGCAACATGTGGTAAGAGGACCCCTTTGTGCTGCAGGAGATTAACCCTTTAGGGGGAGGGCTCTGGTTACTGACACTTTTGGGGGGCTATTGTTACTGGCTAGTAAGGGCAGGCGGGATTAGCCTCAGGGTGAGGGCAGTGGCGGCCATCTTAACTGAATAGTGAGATTGCAGTTTTATGCAGACTGGTTGCGAAGGGCTGAATCTTATTAAATATGGGGTAAGTCAGTCTAATAGTAACTGATTCTGGAATATCATGTTATTAGTAACTACATATATGAAAATTGAAATTAGGGTCTAAATATGACAGTTATCCTTTAACCACCTCAGGACCGCCGTACGCAGGATTGCGTCTTTGCGGCGGCCCTGCTCTTCTGGGTGGACGCGCCGGTGCGTCCTCTCGCGAGACGCGAGATTTCCTGTGAACGCGCGCACACAGGCGCGCGCGCTCACAGGAACGGAAGGTAAGAGAGTTGATCTCCAGCCTGCCAGCGGCGATCGTTCGCTGGCAGGCTGGAGATGTGTTTTTTTTAACCCCTAACAGGTATATTAGACGCTGTTTTGATAACAGCGTCTAATATACCTGCTACCTGGTCCTCTGGTGGTCCCCTTTGTTTGGATCGACCACCAGAGGACACAGGTAGCTCAGTAAAGTCCCACCAAGCACCACTACACTACACTACACCCCCCCCCCGTCACTTATTAACCCCTTATTAGCCCCTGATCACCCCATATAGACTCCCTGATCACCCCCCTGTCATTGATTACACCCCTGTCATTGATCAACCCCCTGTAAAGCTCCATTCAGATGTCCGCATGATTTTTACGGATCCACTGATGGATGGATCGGATCCGCAAAACGCATACGGGCGTCTGAATGAAGCCTTACAGGGGCGTGATCAATGACTGTGGTGATCACCCCATATAGACTCCCTGATCACCCCCCTGTCATTGATTACCCCCCTGTCATTGATCACCCCCCCCTGTCATTGATCACCCCCTGTAAAGCTCCATTCAGATGTCCGCATGATTTTTACGGATGCACTGATAGATGGATCGGATCCGCAAAATGCATCCGGACGTCTGAATGAAGCCTTACAGGGGCATGATCAATGACTGTGGTTATCACCCCATATAGACTCCCTGATCACCCCCCTGTCATTGATCACCCCCCTGTAAAGCTCCATTCAGATGTCCGCATGATTTTTACGGATGCACTGATAGATGGATCGGATCCGCAAAACGCATCCGGACGTCTGAATGAAGCCTTACAGGGGCGTGATCAATGACTGTGGTGATCACCCCATATAGACTCCCTGATCACCCCCCTGTCATTGATTACACCCCTGTCATTGATCACCCCCCTGTAAAGCTCCATTCAGACGTCCGCATGATTTTTACGGATCCACTGATAGATGGATCGGATCCGCAAAACGCATCCGGACGTCTGAATGAAGCCTTACAGGGGCATGATCAATGACTGTGGTGATCACCCCATATAGACTCCCTGATCACCCCCCTGTCATTGATTACCCCCCTGTAAAGCTCCATTCAGATGTCCGCATGATTTTTACGGATGCACTGATAGATGGATCGGATCCGCAAAACGCATCCGGACGTCTGAATGAAGCCTTACAGGGGCGTGATCAATGACTGTGGTGATCACCCCATATAGACTCCCTGATCACCCCCCTGTCATTGATTACACCCCTGTCATTGATCACCCCCCTGTAAAGCTCCATTCAGACGTCCGCATGATTTTTACGGATCCACTGATAGATGGATCGGATCCGCAAAACGCATCCGGACGTCTGAATGAAGCCTTACAGGGGCGTGATCAATGACTGTGGTGATCACCCCATATAGACTCCCTGATCACCCCCCTGTCATTGATTACACCCCTGTCATTGATCACCCCCCTGTAAAGCTCCATTCAGACGTCCGCATGATTTTTACGGATCCACTGATAGATGGATCGGATCCGCAAAACGCATCCGGACGTCTGAATGAAGCCTTACAGGGGCATGATCAATGACTGTGGTGATCACCCCATATAGACTCCCTGATCACCCCCCTGTCATTGATTACCCCCCTGTAAAGCTCCATTCAGATGTCCGCATGATTTTTACGGATGCACTGATAGATGGATCGGATCCGCAAAACGCATCCGGACGTCTGAATGAAGCCTTACAGGGGCGTGATCAATGACTGTGGTGATCACCCCATATAGACTCCCTGATCACCCCCCTGTCATTGATTACACCCCTGTCATTGATCACCCCCCTGTAAAGCTCCATTCAGACGTCCGCATGATTTTTACGGATCCACTGATAGATGGATCGGATCCGCAAAACGCATCCGGACGTCTGAATGAAGCCTTACAGGGGCATGATCAATGACTGTGGTGATCACCCCATATAGACTCCCTGATCACCCCCCTGTCATTGATCACCCCCCTGTCATTGATCACCCCTCTGTAAGGCTCCATTCAGACATTTTTTTGGCCCAAGTTAGCGGAATTTTTATTTATTTTTCTTACAAAGTCTCATATTCCACTAACTTGTGTCAAAAAATAAAATCTCACATGAACTCACCATACCCCTCACGGAATCCAAATGCGTAAAATTTTTTAGACATGTATATTCCAGACTTCTTCTCACGCTTTAGGGCCCCTAGAATGCCAGGGCAGTATAAATACGCCACATGTGACCCCATTTCGGAAAGAAGACACCCCCAGGTATTCCGTGAGGGGCATATTGAGTCCATGAAAGATTGAAATTTTTGTCCCAAGTTAGCGGAACGGGAGACTTTGTGAGAAAAAAATAAAAAATATCAATTTCCGCTAACTTGTGCCAAAAAAAAAAAATTTCTATGAACTCGCCATGCCCCTCATTGAATACCTTGGGGTGTCTTCTTTCCAAAATGGGGTCACATGTGGGGTATTTATACTGCCCTGGCATTCTAGGGGCCCCAAAGCGTGAGAAGAAGTCTGGTATCCAAATGTCTAAAAATGCCCTCATAAAATGAATGTGGGCCCCTTTGCGCATCTAGGCTGCAAAAAAGTGTCACACATGTGGTATCGCCGTACTCAGGAGAAGTTGGGGAATGTGTTTTGGGGTGTCATTTTACATATACCCATGCTGGGTGAGAGAAATATCTTGGTCAAATGCCAACTTTGTATAAAAAAATGGGAAAAGTTGTCTTTTGCCAAGATATTTCTCTCACCCAGCAAGGGTATATGTAAAATGACACCCCAAAACACATTCCCCAACTTCTCCTGAATACGGCGATACCACATGTGTGACACTTTTTTGCAGCCTAGGTGGGCAAAGGGGCCCATATTCCAAAGAGCACCTTTAGGATTTCACAGGTCATTTACCTACCTAACACACATTAGGGCCCCTGGAAAATGCCAGGGCAGTATAACTACCACACAAGTGACCCCATTTTGGAAAGAAGACACCCCAAGGTATTCCGTGAGGGGCATGGCGAGTTCCTAGAATTTTTTATTTTTTGTCACAAGTTAGTGGAAAATGCTGATTTTTTTTTTTTTTTTTTTTTTTTTATACAAAGTCTCATATTCCACTAACTTGTGACAAAAAATAAAAACTTCCATGAACTCACTATGCCCATCAGCGAATACCTTGGGGTCTCTTCTTTCCAAAATGGGGTCACTTGTGGGGTAGTTATACTGCCCTGGCATTCTAGGGGCCCAAATGTGTGGTAAGGAGTTTGAAATCAAATTCTGTAAAAAATGACAAGTGAAATCCGAAAGGTGCTCTTTGGAATATGGGCCCCTTTGCCCACCTAGGCTGCAAAAAAGTGTCACACATCTGGTATCTCCGTACTCAGGAGAAGGTGGGGAATGTGTTTTGGGGTGTCATTTTATATATACCCATGCTGGGTGAGAGAAATATCTTGGCAAACGACAACTTTTCCCATTTTTTTATACAAAGTTGGCATTTGACCAAGATATTTATCTCACCCAGCATGGGTATATGTAAAAAGACACCCCAAAACACATTCCTCAACTTCTCCTGAATACAGAGATACCAGATGTGTGACACTTTTTTGCAGCCTAGGTGGGCAAAGGGGCCCATATGCCAAAGAGCACCTTTCGGATTTCACAGGTCAATTTTTACAGAATTTGATTTCAAACTCCTTACCACACATTTGGGCCCCTAGAATGCCAGGGCAGTATAACTACCCCACAAGTGACCCCATTTTGGAAAGAAGAGACCCCAAGGTATTCGCTGATGGGCATAGTGAGTTCATGGAAGTTTTTATTTTTTGTCACAAGTTAGTGGAATATGAGACTTTGTATGAAAAAAAAAAAAAAAAAAAAAATCATCATTTTCCACTAACTTGTGACAAAAAATAAAAAATTCTAGGAACTCGCCATGCCCCTCACGGAATACCTTGGGGTGTCTTCTTTCCAAAATGGGGTCACTTGTGGGGTAGTTATACTGCCCTGGCATTCTAGGGGCCCAAATGTGTGGTAAGGAGTTTGAAATCAAATTCAGTAAAAAATGACAAGTGAAATCCGAAAGGTGCTCTTTGGAATATGGGCCCCTTTGCCCACCTAGGCTGCAAAAAAGTGTCACACATCTGGTATCTCCGTACTCAGGAGAAGGTGGGGAATGTGTTTTGGGGTGTCATTTTATATATACCCATGCTGGGTGAGAGAAATATCTTGGCAAAAGACAACTTTTCCCATTTTTTTATACAAAGTTGTCATTTGACCAAGATATTTATCTCACCCAGCATGGGTATATGTAAAAAGACACCCCAAAACACATTCCTCAACTTCTCCTGAGTACGGGGATACCAGATGTGTGACACTTTTTTGCAGCCTAGGTGGGCAAAGGGGCCCATATTCCAAAGAGCACCTTTCGGATTTCACAGGTCATTTTTTACAGAATTTGATTTCAAACTCCTTACCACACATTTGGGCCCCTAGAATGCCAGGGCAGTATAACTACCCCACAAGTGACCCCATTTTGGAAAGAAGAGACCCCAAGGTATTCGCTGATGGGCATAGTGAGTTCATAGAACTTTTTATTTTTTGTCACAAGTTAGTGGAATATGAGACTTTGTAAGAAAAAAAAAAAAAAAAAATCATCATTTTCCGCTAACTTGTGACAAAAAATAAAAAGTTCTATGAACTCACTATGCCCATCAGCGAATACCTTAGGGTGTGTACTTTCAGAAATGGGGTCATTTGTGGGGTGTTTGTACTGTCTGGGCATTGTAGAACCTCAGGAAACATGACAGGTGCTCAGAAAGTCAGAGCTGCTGCAAAAAGCGGAAATTCACATTTTTGTACCATAGTTTGTAAACGCTATAACTTTTACCCAAACCATTTTTTTTCTACCCAAACATTTTTTTTTTATCAAAGACATGTAGAACTATAAATTTAGAGCAAAATTTCTATATGGATGTCGTTTTTTTTTTGCAAAATTTTACAACTGAAAGTGAAAAATGTCATTTTTTTGCAAAAAAAATCGTTAAATTTCGATTAATAACAAAAAAAGTAAAAATGTCAGCAGCAATGAAATACCACCAAATGAAAGCTCTATTAGTGAGAAGAAAAGGAGGTAAAATTCATTTGGGTGGTAAGTTGCATGACCGAGCAATAAACGGTGAAAGTAGTGTAGGTCAGAAGTGTAAAAAGTGGCCTGGTCTTTCAGGGTGTTTAAGCACTGGGGGCTGAGGTGGTTAAGGACATGGCCATTTTTTGCAAATCTGACCAGTATCACTTTAAGTGCTGATAACTTTAAAACGCTTTGACTTACCCAGGCCGTTCTGAGATTGTTTTTTCGTCACATATTGTACTTCATGACACTGCTAAAATTGGGTCAAAAAAAATCATTTTTATTTATAAAAAAAATACCAAATTTACCAAAAAATTAAAAAAAAATTGCTAATTTCCAAGTTTCAATTTCTCTACTTCTTCTATAATACATAGTAATACCTCCAAAAATAGTTACTTTACATTCCCCATATGTCTACTTCATGTTTGGATCATTTTGGGAATTATATTTTATTTTTTGGGGATGTTACAAGGCTTAGAAGTTTAGAAGCAAATCTTGAAATTTTTCAGAAATTTTCAAAAACCCAATTTTTAGGGACCAGTTCAGGTCTGAAGTCACTTTGCGAGGCTTACATGATAGAAACCACCCAAAAATGACCCCATTCTATAAACTACACCCCTCAAGGTATTCAAAACTTGTTTTACAAACTTTGTTAACCCTTTAGGTGTTCCACAAGAATTAATGGAAAATAGAGATACAATTTCAAAATTTCACTTTTTTGGCAGATTTTCCATTTTATCAATTTTTTCCAGTTACAAAGCAAGGGTTAACAGCCAAACCAAACTCAATATTTATGGCCCTGATTCTGTAGTTTACAGAAACACCCCATATGTTGTCGTAAACTACTGTACGGGCACACGGCAGGGTGCAGAAGGAAAGGAATGCCATACGGTTTTTGGAAGGCAGATTTTGCTGGACTGTTTTTTTTTACACCATGTCTCATTTGAAGCCCCCCTGAAGCAACCCTAGAGTAGAAACTCCATAAAAGGGACCCCATCTAAGAAACTACACCCCTCAAGGTATTCAAAACTGATTTTACAAACGTCGTTAACCCTTTAGGTGTTCCACAAGAGTTATTGGCAAATGGAGATTAAATTTCAGAATTTCAATTTTTGGGCAAATTTTAAATTTTTCCCAGTAACAAAGCAAGGGTTAACAGCCAAACAAAACTTAATTTATGGCCCTGATTCGGTAGTTTACAGAAACACCCCATATGTGGTCTTAAACAACTGTACGGGCACACGGCAGGGCACAGAAAGAAAAGGAATGCCATACGGTTTTTGGAAGGCAGATTTTGCTGGACTGGTTTTTTTGACACCATGTCCCATTTGAAGCCCCCCTGATGCACCCCTAGAGTAGAAACCCCCAAAAAAGTGGCCCCATTTTAGAAACTACGGGATAGGGTGGCAGTATTGTTGGTACTAGTTTAGGGTACATATGATTTTTGGTTGCTCTATATTACACTTTTTGTGAGGCAAGATAACAAGAAATAGCTGTTTTGGCACAGTTTTTATTTTTTGTTATTTACAACATTCATCTGACAGGTTAGATCATGTGATATTTTTATAGACCAGCTTGTCACGGATGCGGCGATACCTAATATGTATACTTTTTTTTTATTTATGCAAGTTTTACACAATGATTTCTTTTTTGAAGCAAAAACAAATCATGTTTTAGTGTTTCCATAGTCTCAGAGCCCTAATTTTTTCAGTTTTTGGGCGATTACCTTGGGTAGGGTATGATTTTTGCGGGATGAGATGACGGTTTTATTGCCACTAATTTGGGGTGCGTGTGACTTTTTGATCGCTTGCTATTAGGGCTGCACGATATGGGAATTTTGTGCGATTGCGATATGTGATGCGATATTTTAAGGGAATTGTGCTAGAGGTCTATTTGCTTGGAGTTTCCCATATAAGCCGCTGACGCAGCTGGGTATGACATAGTTATGGGGGATCTGTGGATGGCGCTGTTATGTGGGGGATCTGTGGATGACGCTGTTATGTGGGGGATCTGTGGATGACGCTGTTATGTGGGGGATCTGTGGATGACGCTGTTATGTGGGGGATCCGTGGATGACGCTGTTATGTGGGGGATCCGTGGATGACGCTGTTATGTGGGGGATCCGTGGATGACGCTGTTATGTGGGGGATCCGTGGATGACGCTGTTATGTGGGGGATCCGTGGATGACGCTGTTATGTGGGGGATCCGTGGATGACGCTGTTATGTGGGGGATCCGTGGATGACGCTGTTATGTGGGGGATCCGTGGATGACGCTGTTATGTGGGGGATCTGTGGATGACGCGGTTATGTGGGGGATCTGTGGATGATGCTGTTATGTGGGGGATCTGTGGAGGACGCTGTTATGTGGGGGATCTGTGGAGGACACTTATGGGGGACCTGTGGATGATGCTGTTATGGGGTGGATCTGTGCTATGACACATAGGGCCATGAGGGGGGCCAGCATAAGACACACATATAGCATCTTATGCTGGTCCCCCTCATGGCCCTATGTGTCCCCTCATGTGTCCTAAACTGCGCACATAACTCTCATATTGATAAAATGGCCAGCCTCTGTACTCACTTTCACTATGAATGCACGGTAGCGAGTGGGCCAGCCGGCGCGTGACTGACGTCACTGTCACGCTCCTCCCACTTAAATCAGAAAGCAGGAGCGTGACTAAGTGACGTCAGTCACGCGCCGGCTCGCTCGCTCGCTGCAGTGCATTCATTCATCATGAAAGTGAGTACAGAGGCTGGCCATTTTATCAATAGGAGAGAGGCCATTTTATCAATAGGGTCCCCTTCATATATAATCGCTGCATTTTCGGGTCGGCCAAATCGCCATATCGCATTTGGCGATTATCGCGATTCGATTATTTTTTCGATATATTGTGCAGCCCTACTTGCTATTACACTTTTTGTGATGTAAGGTGACAAAAAATGGTTTATTTAGCACAGTTTTTATTTTTTACGGTGTTCATCTGAGGGGTTAGGTCATGTGATATGTTTATAGAGCCGATCGATATGGACGCGGCGATACCTAATATGTATACTTTTCTTTATTTTTTTTCCGCTATTTTTTACCAATTTTTTTTTTACTTTATTTGGGGAAAATGACGTTTTTGTTTATTTTTACTTGAAACTTCTAATTTTTTTGGGGTAAAACTTTAATTTTTCAACTTTTTTTTTCACTTTATTTTTTGTCCCACTTTGGGACTTGAACTTAGAGGACCTTTCACTAGATTAAAAAATCTAAACTAAGTATACAGACATGGAGAGCGGCGCCCAGGGATCCCCCTGCACTAACTGTTATACCTGGGCGCCGCTCCGTTCTCCCGGTATGTCCTCCGGTATCTTCACATGTTAGGCTCCACCCAGATGAACCTGCCGGCGTCTTTCTCCCATGCTGTAGCGCTGGCCAATCTCAGCGCTCAGCTTATAGCCTGAGAGAAAAAATAACCTCTCAGGCTATGAGCTGAGCACTGCGATTGGCCAGCGCTACAGCATGGGAGAAAGAGAGGCCGGCAGGTTCCCCTGGGTGGAGCCTAACATGTGAAGATACCGGAGGCTATACCGGCAAACGGAGCGGCGCCCAGGTATAACAGTAAGTGCAGGGGGATCCCTGGGCGCCGCTCTCCGTGTCTGTATACTATCTAGTGAAAGGTCCTCTTTAAGCTCTATTTCATTTCCTTACCATGTATGATATCTTTACATTCAGAGTTTGAACGCATCTCAATAATGTGCTTGTCATACAGGATATGCTTTCCATTTCAAGTAAGTAGAAATCAAAGTTACACCACTAACAGTATACATGATGTTTTCTATTCACTGACTGCATGAAGAGATCTTGAAGAATTAAAACAAAATGTTTATTAAACTCAGGCCTTGGCTGATAAGCAATTTGTTCTGTAATTTTCCCCTCAACCATGACAGCACCCATGCGTGATGGTCCTTCCATCCAGGACAGGAACACCCCCCCTTTATTTTTCTTGCATTGCTGATTGGATTCTTTTTGGCTATTTATTAGAGTACGCTAGGTATAGGCGTGTGACGGTGGTTTTTAATGGCCGACGCGACTCCACTATGACGTAGCACCAGTTCCCGCAAAATGCGGCGTATGGTCACGTGGGGCGGAAGCCATACTCAAAGGGCCGGAGCGCACGTTGCCTAGCAACGATGATGCTCCAGATAGGGAGCACCAGCGTTGCTGCGAGGGGCAGTAAGTGTAAATCAACCCTAGATACATATCAAATTAAAGCAAAAGCGCTTGTTGACAGGGACACAGAAAATTGAAGCAAAACAAAAGGTTGGAGGACGATTTCAGTAAATATAAAAGAGAAAAAGGTATTGACTGACTGGTGTGCTAATACAGTAGCCAGCTACAGGAGGGGAGAATAAACTTGGGGATATGGACAGGAGGAGAGTGGTGACAGAAAAAACTGAGATAGCAATGTATAAGGACAAGAGGGAAATGGACTACACATAGCAGCTGAAATTCAGCTGCTCATTGAGTCCAAGTGGGGCCACAGTTTTTAGGTAGTAGATCCAGCGAACTTTACTCTGCAGAATGCTCCTGTCCCAGTCACCTCCTCTCACCGGGGGGGGGGGTTAATCCTATCAATGGCCATAAAAGTAATTCAGCACTACCATTGTGTAGATTATGGACATGTTTGGCAACCGGTGTGTCCTTGCTATTAGTGATTAGTAGTCATTTAAAGGGGTATTCCCATCTTAGACAATGGGAGCATATCGCTAGGACCCCCACCTATATTGAGAACGGAGTGGGGAGCGCTGTGGCTGGAGGGGTCCGTCCACCACTAAGTGCTAATCCTCGCTTCTCCCATAGAAGTGCATGGGAGCGTGCCGCGCATGTGTGGCCCATGCTCCCATTCATTTCTATGGGGCAGACGGCAATAGCCGAGCCAGCGCTCGGCTATTTTCGGCGGCCCCATAGAAATGAATAGAGGGCAGCTGCGCATGTGCAGTGCGCTGCCCTTCACTTTTGGGGCTCCGTTCCAGCGGTGGGACCCGCACCTATAGGGCAATGGGGGCATATCCTAGCGATATGCCCCCATTGTCTGAGATGAGAAAACCCCTTTAAGTGCTCACCGACCCGCCTCCGAAATTCCCGATTCGTCTTCCAAATGTACTCTTTGCCACATTCGCAGATAAGTCGGTATATAACACCGTGAGTTTTGCAATTGATGTAATCACGGATAGTGTATACTTTCCCAGTCACATTGCTTCTAAACGTTATGCCGTTTTGGATGTATTTACAAGCTATGCACCCACTACATCTGTAGCATCCACAAATGCTACTGCGGAGCCATGCACTCCCAGAAGGCACCGATGGGGTGAACTGGCTGTGCACAAGTCTATCCTGCAAGCTCCTTCCTCGTCTATACGTGATATGTGGGTAATCTTCTATGACTTCCTTCAAATCAGGATCAATAGTTAGGATCTGCCAATACTTCTCCACAATATCACGTATTGGCCTGGCAGATTCATCATAAGTGGTGATGAGGCAAATGACTTTATTCACCTGTTCCCCATTCGATTTCGGTGTAAGGAGACTTGTTCTGTCTGCCTGTGAAGCTGATCTGAATGCCATTCTAAGGACTTTGTCAGGATAGGCCCTCTGTCTAAACCTTTGTCGCAAGTCTGCAGCCTGAGAAATAAATTCCTTTTTAGTGAAACAATTCCTTCTGAGGCGCAGGTATTGCCCTTTAGGAACACCTCTTCTGAGTGGGAGTGGGTGTCCACTCTCCCATCTCAGAAGAGAGTTGGTTGAATTAGGTTTCCTATATACTGAGGTGTCTAATTCACCCCTCTAATTTTTAGAGATGCAAACATCAAGGAAGGCTATAGACACCAGATCTGACTCACAGGTGAACCGCAAACGTATCCGATTGGTATTAAGCCTCCTAACAAAAGTCTCGAAGGCCAACTTGGTTCTATTCCAGATGAAAATATCAATGTACCGTGCCCACAGCCCAATCAAGTCCATAGGTCCGACGCCTTCTTCAACAAAGACTGACGTAGCTTCCCACCAGCCTAGGAACAGATTAGCATACTTTGGGGCACAAGGGCTCCCTATCACAGTGCCCGTGAGCTGGTGGTAAAGCTTGTTGTTGAATAGGAAGACGTTCCTAGTCAACGAGGGCAGTAGCTACTGCATGGGCAGAGAGGACTGAGGCTTCCTTATCTCAGATTTCTAGAGCAGCCACATGGTCTTCACTCCATACTTTCTTAAAACACTACAGGTTGTATCTGGACTCTGATGCTGCCTTTGGGAGGAAGGTACTGCAAGCTGTGGCCCCCCTCCCTAATTCTAAGTTCATAGTTTAGTCCGCATGGGTGCTGTCATGGGTAGGGGGAAAACATAAATTGCTTACCGGTAATAGTTTTTCTTGAAACCTATGACAGCACCCCAAAATTTTCCCAACCTTTCTATTTAATGGGACTTATTCTTGATATTTATTATACCCCAATTTAGCTTAGGGAAAGAATGTACCGTATTGGTTCCCTGGCTGGGGGTCTATCTATTTTTGTATATCCTCAGGTTAACTGTCCTGGATGAGAGATCCATCACGCATGGGTGCTGTCATAGGTTTTCCAGAAGGGCCACACTGAGTAATGTATGAGCCAATAAATAGGTTTAACACTTTGCTGCCAGGGGTGTTTGGACCTTTTGCACCTCTGGTAGCCTGGACAATTTTCACAGTTTTGACATGCCCAAATAAAACCTAAATTACAAAATAAAATAAACTATACTAAACCTGCATACCCATATACTTTCTGAAGGTAGACACCATGCCCATTGTCAAAATACATAGACACCTTTGTGCAACTTTGTGTCAGTGTAATCTTTCATAAAATATGCATAAAAGTTAAAATTAGTGGGTAAAAGTGTGACCAAAGCAGAAAGGTATATGGACCACACCTCTTAACAATAAACCGTTAACACACACAAAGTTCATGCATACCACTTAGTGTACTTTCACACAGTCAGTGTTTGATCAGTGATTTTCATCAGTGATTGTGAGCCAAAACCTGGAGTGCATCCTACACAGAGATAAGGTATAATGGAAAGATTAGCCCCTGTTCTGTGTTTTTCACCCACACCTGATTTTGGCTCACATTAACTTATAGAAATCACTGATCAAACACTGGCTGTGTGAAAGCAGCCTTAGACCTAAATTTACATGCACAGATCTTCATAAAATCACCAAAACTGGGATAGGTTTTAAGCTGGAAATAAAAAATAAAAAAAACTTAGCAACCTATAAAATATAGGGATTACAATCCTTGAAAAGTGCACCATTAAAACATACATATTTCCTAAAAGCAGACAACCTGATGATTGCAGTTGCCTTGATGGACTGTTAACAACCATGTCCACCTTCATGTCTGCATTCAATGCTGTGTGTGTTAAAGAAATTCAAAAGCTGCAAGAATGCACCAACTATCTTTTTCATGCAAGTATTGGGAATTATGTAGTATATACTTTCTACCCCCTATACGAACTGTAATCATAATAAACGATAATTCCTAAACCTCATATAATGCATTAACTAAGGAGCTTTGAGTTTTATGACTCCCATATTATGGACCCAACACCTGAACCTCAGAAAATAAGTTAGAGCACCAAGCCGCAGGAGGTCCTGTGTTGCATCCATAATATAGGTACAAAAAAGTCCCTGAATACTGTTGTTTAAAAAAAAAAAAAGTATGGTAATTTAAAACAATTATTCGTTGCAACATTCAGTGAGCGAAAATGTATTTTCTGACTGATGACATTTTTTTCCCTCTGTCAGAAATATTACAATTACATATTTGTTCCTAGTAATAAGTGTTATTGCTAAGGCTCCATTCACACGTCCGTGGTGTGTTGCGGACCCACAACACACCCGCCCGGCACCCCTATAGAAATGCCTATTCTTGTCCGCAGTTATTGGATACCACTGCCATACATTGACCGGATAACACTGCCATACCGTGACCGGATAAAAGGGTATAAGAGTGCAAAGTACAAGGAATGACTAGAGGCACTGCACAGGGTGTGGTAAGAGAGCACAATGCAGGGTATAAGGGGGCAAAGTACGGGATGGGGGGCACAGTCACATGACCCTGTGACATTAGAAGGTCCTTATGGTGAATGCGGTTCATACGCCACCATAATGAGAGGCAGAGAAGTGAGACAAGGGTGTGATTATGTGGCTAGAGATAAAAAAAAAATTTAACTGTTGGCCAGTACAGGCCCCAAAAATTAGGCAATAGGCATTCAACTGACAGCAAAGAACTTTGTATTCTGTGGCTGGAGGTACATTAGGTGGTCACAGGATAAATATGTAACTGTCGGCCAGTACAGGCCCCAAAAATTCAGAGCGTCCACATCGGCCGTTAACCCGATGTAGTCGGACACCTATCGGTCTTGGCGTTACCTGAAGCTGGATCCGGAGGGCGGCTGTCGATGGGTTGGCTGCAAGAATGATCTCATCCGAAGTGACCAACACATCTTCAAACCGCCCTCTTTTTGCAGACGCGGTAGGATTGGTACCCACACCTATTTCGCTGTGGGTGGAAATTCCTCTGCCAGTGTCCGCCATAGCAGAATGCAGCATTTCTTGCAGCAAGGCCTGGAAATGCTGCATTCTGACAGCCCTCTGTGATGCTGGTAACATGTCCACCAATTTGTGTTTGTATCAGGGTCTATGTACGTTGCCACCCAGTACAGGTCCTTGACCTTTATGCTTTTTATTCGGGGGTCCCTCTTCAAACACTGGCTCCTGCTCATCGCCCAGGAGAATGTTGTCCTCTGTCTCCTCCCCCCAGCCACAGACAACACCACGGATCCCCGAAAAGTTTAAAGCTTGCTCTTCCTGCTCCTCCTCCTCCTCCCCCCAGCCACCATCCTCCTCTGACTCTTCAGACTCCTGATAACTTGTCTCAGATAGAGTAGCCCCCTTGGGAATTCATTCAGCATTGCGACTTCCTCATCTTCCAGTTCCTGCTCTTCGACGGCTTGATCAATGACATGACGCAATGCACGCTCCAGAAAGAAGGCGTAAGGTACGATGTCACTGATGTTGCCCTGGATGCGACTGACCAGTTTGGTGATCTCATCAAATGGCCGCAGAAGTCTGCATGCGTCACGCATGAGCAGCCACTGGCGTGGTGAAAAGAAACCAAGCTCCCCAGAACCTGCCCTGCCGCAGAATTTGTACAGGTAGTCGTTAACTGCATGTTGCTGCTGGAGCAGCCTATCAAGCATATACAAGGTGGAGTTCCAGCGCGTCGGGCAGTCACAAATCAGACGTCTGACAGGCAAGTGGTGTCGCCGCTGAACATCAGCAAGGCGAGCCATGGCTGTGTAGGATCTTCTAAAATGGCCAAAGATTTTCCTGGCCTGCTGCAAGACATCCTGGACCCTGGGGTATTTGGCAATGAATCGCTGCACGACTAAGTTCAGGATGTGTGCCATGCACGGCACGTGTGTCATTTTGCCCTGTTTCAAAGCTCTCAACAGATTGGTACCGTTGTCGCACACCACTTTACCAACTGTCAAATTGAGCGGGGTTAGTCATTGATCGGCCTGTGACCGCAGAGCTGAAAGCAGTGCAGGACCGTTGTGGCTCTTGGCTTCGAGGCACAACAGCCGCAGCACAGCATGGCAACGTCTCACCTGGCACATCGAATAGGTTCTGGGGAGCTTGGGGGAAGAGGCGGTAGCAGTGGAAAAGGAGGAGTCAGCCAAGGAGGAGACGGAGGATGGAGGAGGAGAAGAAGAGGCCGGCCTGCATGCAATCCGTGGTGGTAACACCAAATACATACGGTTGCCACGGGTTACATGCTTGATGGTCGTCAGAAGGTTCACCCAGTGGGCAGTAAAAGTTATGTACCTTCCCTGCCTGTGTTTGCTAGACCACGTGTCTGTGGTCAGACGTATCTTGACAACGACACTGTGTGCCAGAGATATACTTGCCACTGAACGTGGCCATATTGTTCAGGGATGCCCTTCTGTGAGAAATATTTCCTTCCGAGGACCTTTCATAGCGGTGTGCCAATGACCAAAAAATTTCTAAAGGCCTTCGAGTCCACCAATTTATATGGCAGTAGTTGGCGGGCTAGCAGTTCTGACAAGCCAGCTGTCAGCCATTGGGCAAGAGCATTATCCGGCATCATAATTTTTTTTACGCTCGAACATTTGGGCCACGGAAGCCTGCCTTGTGCCAGATAAACGCGATGACGGCACGGTGGAAGGTGGAGTGGAGGACAAATGGGAGGAGACTGAGAAGAGGCAGGATGTGGAGCGCCAGGAGAGTGGCTTTGTGTGTTCTGACGGCGTTGCTCCCACTGGGCTCAGTGATGGGAGGCCAGATGCCTTTTTAAGGCGGTCGTCCCTAGGTGAGTGTTGGGCTTACCGCGACTTATGCGTCGACAGCACAGGTTCCAGATGGCAACACTATTGTCAGCAGCTGACACGTTAAAAAAGCCCACACTGCGGAGCCATGTGCCCGGCGTCCTGGGAGCACAAGATGTATTGCTCCAGGTACATTTGCAGTCTGCTTTTTGCCTCCTGTGCACTGCGAGTTGTGCCTGCCTATCCTCCTTCTCTTCCCTAGCTGCTGCTCCGTCTCTACCTCTGTAGTCCCCTCCTCTTTCTCTCTTGTGGGCACCACGTGACGTCCATCGACACGTCATCATAATCACCTTCACCACCACTGACATTAGAGATCTCGGAGTAGGCAGCAACAGGGGGGACCACCCTCCTTGGGCTGATCTGGATACTGTCAGACCGCTAGGTGGCGGCCGTTGCTACCTCCTCTTCCTCATCCAATGCCAAGAATGGCTGCACATCGGTAAGGTCTAGGAATGGATGGGAAAATAATTCCTCTGACTTGAGTGGAGGGGCTATGGTGGTGGTGTCTTTGGGGGTGCACACAGCAGAAAGTGAGGAGGGTGCAGATACAGAGGATGAGGAGGGTGCAGAAGCGGAAGGCTGAGTGAGCCACTCAACCAGCTCTGGTGCGTCCTTTGACATAATCGCACGCACCTTCTCCAACTTCCCACTTAAGCTCCGGCCTGGTGCACCTGCCTGACCCCTACCAACCCTGTGGAACGGCCTGCCTCTTTCTCTGCCTGTCATTTTCAAAATGACTCTGTGCCAAAGTCCCTAGAGAAGAGCAGTATTTGTGTAAGCTGATATATGGCAGGCCTCAATCAGTTGTTAGTTGAAGCTGATATATCACCCTCAAGTAGTAATTTTGTGGACGCAGGTATATGGAAAGCCTCTGTCACTATTTTGTGGAAGTTGATATATGGCAGGCCTCAATCAGCTGTTAGTTGAAGCAGGTATATCACCCTCAAGCAGTAATTTTGTGGACGCAGGTATATGGAAAACCTACAGTATATAATTATTTTGTGGAAGCTGATATATGGCAGGCCTCAATCAGTTGTTAGTTGAAGCAGGTATATCAAAACCCGCAATCTGTATTTTGTGGACGCAGGTATATGGAAAACCTCTATCACTATTTTGTGGAAGCTGATATATGGCAGGGGTCAATCAGTTATTAGTTAAAGCAGGTATATCACCCTCAAGCAGTAATTTTGTGGACGCAGGTATATGGAAAACCTCTATCACTATTGTGTGGAAGCTGATATATGGCAGGCCTCAATCAGTATTTTCTGGAAGCATACAAATGCACTATAATATAGTATATATATATATGTTAGAAAGTATATTATAAGTATATCACACCCCTTTGTGTATCAGACCTATCGATCGCACAATGTTACCAGGACTTTTGTGGCCCTATTAGCTAGCGTTTGGTGTCCCTAAGTTCCTAACAGCCTGTCCCTGCTCCAAAATGCAACCTCTTCCTGCACTGGCAAAACACATAATGTAAAATGGCTGCCAGATCGGGTTCTGTTATAGGGTTGGGGGGTGTGTCCATGTGCTTAAACGTCTCAATTGGCTGTCCTGTCCCACCTGATGGATGTGTCATGGGTCAAAGTTCGGCGCAATGCAAAAGAATATGGCGCGCGCGGACATCGCCATATGTTCGCATGTTTGGCGGATCACGAACGCGCAAAGTTCGCCGCAAACCGACCGCCGGGCGAACCACAAAGCGATGACTATCGATAACATGCACAGAACATGGGATAAGTATAGTTCAACAGGGAGAGACAAGCTTAGTCTCCCTGTGCAGCCTGTCAGCACTTCCCACACCGGACCCCCTCAACCTTGGATAGCAGAAATCTTAGCCAGCTGAAAGGGAAGGAGGGTTGCTTTCTGCTGGCATATCTTGGTCTTTAAAAGCTGACAATCTCAGCTGTAAAACAAGATCAAGGCTTTAGCCACAATAAATCTTGGGCTCAGTCTTGGACTTGTTTTAAGATGATCAGCTTTAAAACAAGGCCTGGCTTGAATTTCTAATGGTTACACGGCCTGAGATACAGCTATCAGTAGCAAGGATGTACAGTGTAAAACGATTAATAAATATCTTCCTATATATCAATCTGCTCAGCTCCTCCTGCTCCATAACATGCTGCCTGCAGATTACACTGCATTTTCATGGTGACAGGTTCCCTTTAAGTTCAAGAAAGGGTTATTTTCAGACCGACAAAAATCTAATAAGGTTAGAAACCTCTCCCTCTGTCTCAAAATTTCTGTTCAGACTAGAAGATATGTAGTAGGACTCGAGTGATTGTAGGCATAGATCATGTAGTACTTCTTCACAGCTGACATATGTGACATATAGCAAATAGTTTAAAGAGTATGTAAATAATTCTTAGTTCCCCAGTCGTCTCCATGACAGCACACACTGAGATTGACTTCCTCTGATAGGACAGGAAAAAACACAGAGAGGTTTAAAAACCCCACCCCTTCCCCTCATCGCCAGTGTTTTTCCTGTCCTGTCAAGAAAAGAAACCAGAGAGGCGCTGGGAGCTCCGCTGGGTTCCTACCCTATTTTTATTTTTATCTTTACCTGGATTATCTTTTTTTAACTCTGCAGACCGGAGGTCGGTTCCGGAGGCCCGGCTCTTCCCTCCTCCTATGTGGTCTGCGCCCGTGCCCCTTTATGTTAGGGTGGTCCTGGCGAACCTCCCTCCTGTGGCTGTCCATGTAGGCATTATGCGGAGTGGAAGAGCGGCTGAAGCGACGCTAGGACGCGCCTCCCTTAAGCCACCGATGACGTCAGATGCCGAGGGTGCGTGGCTTAGCGTCCTGACATCACGCGGCTCACTGCCGGCGCTTGCCCAGCACTGAAGAGGCAATGCCGGTCCCATCATGGCACCCAGCGTTCTCACCCTGCCTGCAGCTTCTGGTGTTTCGGTGGACGGGAACTGGAAACATGAGAGCCTCTACCACCACTGGCTCCGGATCTGAGCCTCCCACTACTCTGGGTTCTGTGAGTAGCCTGTGTCAGGCACCCTCCTTATGTTATACTTACCCTGTAGTGGTTGACCCTTCTCTCCCTTGTATGTTGCAGGGAGAAAATGAGTCTTCCTCTTCTGCCAAGGTTAAACCCAGGAAGTGTGGTCTCTGTTCCAAACGTCTACCTTCCTCTAGGTCTAAACCTTTATGCAAGAAGTATACCGCGTCTGTTGTCAAGTCTGAATCATCTAGTCTGCTGGAGGATATCAAATCCATAGTTAGAGTGGAAGTTCAATCTGCCCTGGCTGTCCGGGATCCTCCCCCCTCCCATAGACCGGGTTCTTCTAGAGATCTTATGTATATGGCAAGTGATTCCGATTCTGTGAATCCTGAGCTATCGGATACGGAGATCTTGGAAAGATCTCAAGAATCCGATGAAGATCACTATTATAAAAGATTCCTTTTTAATTCTGAGGATATTGAGGAGCTAATCAAAGCCATTAGAGCTACAATCAGAATGGAGATTTCCAGGAAGCCCAGATCTGTTCAGGAGGAAATATTTGGGGGTTTGGGGGAGAGGCAGAGATCTGTATTCCTAGTTCCGGATAACATACAGAAAATTATAAGAGCGGAATGGGACAAACCTGATAAAGGCTCCTTTATTCCCCGTGGTATAAAAAGACGGTACCCCTTTGATGAGGCAGATTGCACAGACTGGGAATCTATTCCCAGAGTTGATGCTCCAGTGGCCAAGGTCGCAAAGCGCACGGTTCTTCCCTTTGAGGGCGCTGCGCAGCTAAAAGACCCTATGGACAGAAAGGCAGAAAGCCTCCTAAAGAAAACGTGGGAAGTTGCGGCTGCTCTTTTAAAACCCGGAGTGGCAGAGACATGTGTAGCCTGTACCCTATCAGTGTGGCAGGAGCAATTAGAGCTCAACTTTATTAACAGGACACCAAGAGAGCAAATCTTGGACAGCCTTCCCCTGCTTAGAAAGACCACTAATTTCCTAGCAGACGCCTCCGTTGAGTCTGTTAGACTTTCTGCCCGTACAGTAGTACTCTCTAACTCCATCAGAAGAATCATGTGGTTGAAGGCCTGGTCCGGTGATATGACCTCTAAGAACAAATTTATATCCTTAACGTTCCATGGGCAGTATGTGTTCGGCCCTGATCTGGATAAGATCTTAGAGAATGCTACAGACCGCAAAAAAGGGATTCCTGAAGACAGACCCAAAAATAAGAGCCAGTTTTTTCGTAAACAACAGCAGGATACCAGACCAGATAGAGGAAAATCTGGAAGGTGGAGCTATGCCAAGGGCGGTAAAGGAATGAATTTATTTTTATCCCCAACAAGGGAGATCCTTCCTCCTCCTCTTCTAAGCAATGACGCCATTTGTGTTGGGGGAAGACTCAGCTCCTTTATAAATTCCTGGGAGCAAGTCATCACGGACCCGTATATAATCAGTATTGTAAAAAACGGTTATGCTATAGAGTTGGATTCTCTTCCCCCACAAAAATTCATGATCACTCAACTCCCCTGGCCTCAGAGGTCCTCCCTGTCCGAGGGCATAAGGTAATTATTATGCCTAGGGGCAATAGAAAGTGTTCCCAACAGGGAAATAGGAAGGGGTCACTATTCCCCATTGTTCCTAGTTCGGAAATCGAATGGCAAATTCCGGACTATTATAAATCCGAAGCCAAACAGGCTAAACAGGCACATAACCTATCGCAGGTTCAAAATGGAAACTGTCAGATCAACCGTAAAGCTCATCAAAAAGGGGGCTATGATGGCCACAATAGACCTCAGGGACACTTATTTTCATGTTCCAATCCATACCATATCCAGAAAATATCTGAGGTTTGCAGTGAAGCTGAAAGAGAAGATTCATCACTTTCAATTCAACTGTCTCCCCTTTGGAATATCTTCTGATCCTCATCTTCTCCAAGATTATAGCAGAAGTAGTGGCCTCCCTAAGCCAAAAGGGAATATTAATTATTCCATATCTGGACGATCTGTTAATTATAGCAGAAACGTTGGATCTCCTACAAGCTCATCTTCAGGTGGTCCTCTCTCAACTTCAGAATCTAGGATGGATAGTCAACTGGGAGAAATCCAATTCTATCCCAAACCATCAAAGCATATTTTTAGGCATCCTCATGGATTCCATCCTCCAAAAATCCTTTCTTCCATCCCCAAAGATCCAGGACCTAAAGTTAGGGACAATTCTTAAGAAAGACCTTTTGTTCGATCAGACAAGCCATGAAGATTTTAGGTTGCCTATCTTCTTGTATTCCAGCGGTCGCCTGGGCCCAATTCCACATGAGGCCTCTACAGGACCTTATTCTCAGGAAATGGAACAGATCTCAACTAACCCTAGACCAGAGGATGTCCGTAACCAAAGAGGTGAAGTCTCTTGGAGCCAGGAGGAGGTGCTGTCATACAACGGATGCCAGTTCCTGGGGCTGGGGTGCCCTTACTGCCACAAGTTCCTTTCAGGTGACTTGGTCCGAAGCTCAGAGAAGGATGTTATCCAACTACATGGAACTTTGGGCTATATGGGAAGGCCTCAAAGCAACTCAGAGACAGTCCAAGAACCGTCATGTACTAGTCCACTCGGACAATTCTACAGCTGTAGCCTTTTTCCAACATCAGGGGGGTACAAGGCATGGTCACCTTCAGAATCTCTAAAAAAAAAAAAAAAAAAAAAATTATATGGGCAGAGATGAACCTGAGGTCTCTGGCTGCGGTACACCTGAAGGGTTCTCTCAATTTTCAGGCGGACTTTTTCAGTCGTCAGAGACTGGATCCAGGCGAGTGGTCCCTATCCCAGTCGGCCTTTCAGAAGATCCAAAATCAATGGGGCAATCCGAGTCTAGATCTGTTTGCCTCAGGAAGAAACCACAATGTACCGCATTTCTTCTCGCTCAATCCAATAGATCCCTGTGTGGCAGTAGACGCCTTCACTCAGAACTGGACGTCGGGATTGGTTTATGCCTTCCCCCCAATTCCGATGATCCCAAGGGTTCTGCAGAAATTCCAATCCGAAGGTTGTGTCCTAATCCTGGTCGTCCCCTTTTGGCCTAGAAGGAGCTGGTTTGATCTCTTAAAATCCCTCAGCCAGGAGGATCGAATCCTGTTCTCCTCGAGGAAAGATCTCCTAATTCAGGGTCCAAGCTGTCAGCCTGGTTACTGAGTAATCCATCATTTTAGGCTTAGGTCTATCCCAGAGGGTTGTAAATACCCTTTTGCTCAGTAGGAAATCCAGTACCTCTAAGGCATATCTTAAAGTTTGAAAGAAATTTGCATCCTGGTGTGGTGTTAGGTTTAACCAATCGACCCCCAATATCCCTCTCATCCTGGAATTTCTCCAGGACGGTTTGGATATGGGTCTCTCCCCAAATACTCTTAACCTCTTAAGGACATAGGGCGTACAGGTACGCCCTTGTGCCCTGGTACTTAAGGACACAGGGCGTACATGTACGCCCTGTGTATTCTCGATCACTGCCGTGCGGCTGGCAGTGATCGGAACCCGGTGCCTGCTCAAATCATTGAGCAGGCACCTAGGCTAAATGCGCGGGGGGGTCCCGTGACCCCCCCATGTCGGCGATCGCGGCAAACCGCAGGTCAATTCAGACCTGCGGTTTGCTGCGATTTCTGCAGTTTCTGGTCCCCGCGGTCCCTGACCGCGGGGATCAGAAACTTTTATATGCCTAAAAAAACATTTTATTCACCCTGCACCCCCGAATGATTTTATGGTGGCGGGAGGTGCAGGGGGACGGTTGCGGGCGGTGTGGGCGGTGCGGGAGGCGGGCGGTGCGGCAGGCGGGATCGCGATCCCCCGCCCGCCTCCCCTTGTATAATCGTTGGTTTCTAGTGGGTATACCAGGGTGCGAGCACATTGCTGGCACCCTGGTATAAACGGCTGACATCTGCGATGCGATGTCAGCCGTTTAACCCTTTCCATACAGCGGTCCGTACAGACCGCTGTATGGAAAAGGTTAACAGCGCAGGGAGCTCCCTCCCTCTCCCATCAGGGGGCTGCTGTGCCTTTGCAGCCCCCCGATGGGGAGGGAGAGAGCCCCCAGACAGCCCCCCGACAGATCCCCTCCTTACCCTTCCCCGTCTGCGAAGTTCTGACCAGAACTGAGCAGACGGGGAAGGTTCCCATGGCAACAGGACGCCTCTCAGGCGTCCTGCTGTCCATGGTGCTGAACAGATCTGTGCTGAAAGCATAGATCTGTTCAGTGTAAGTAAAATACAGTGCAGTACAATATATATTGTACTGTACTGTATTATACAGACATCAGACCCACTGGATCTTCAAGAACCAAGTGGGTCTGGGTCAAAAAAAAGTGAATAAAAGTGAAAAAAAAGTAAAAATCAGAAAACACATTTATCACTGATAAAAAATTAAAAAAATAAAATTCCCTACACATGTTTGGTATCGCCGCGTCCGTAACGACCTGATCTATAAAACGGTCATGTTACTTTACCCGAACGGTGAACGCCATAAAAATAAAAAATAAGAAACTATGATGAAATTGAAATTTTGCCCACCTTACTTCCCAAAAAAGGTAATAAAAGTGATCAAAAAAGTCACATGTACGCCAAAATTGTAACAATCAAACCGTCATCTCATCCCGCAAAAATCATACCCTACCCAAGATAATCGCCCAAAAACTGAAAAAACTATGGCTCTTAGACTATGGAAACACTAAAGCATAATTTTTTTTGTTTCAAAAATGAAATCATTGTGTAAAACTTACATAAATAAAAAAAAAGTATACATATTAGGTATCGCCCGGCTCTAAAAAAATATTACATGATCTAACCTCTCAGATGACCACCGTAAAAAAATAAAAATAAAAACGGTGTAAAAAAAGCCATTTTTTGTCATCTTACGTCACAAAAAGTGTAATAGCAAGCAATCAAAAAGTCATATGCACCCCAAAATAGATGCCAATCAAACCGTCATCTCATCCCGCAAAAAATGAGACCCTACTTAAGATAATCGCCCAAAAACTTAGACTATGGAGACACTAAAACATTTTTTTTGTTTTAAAAATGAAATCATTGTGTAAAACTTACATAAATAAAAAAAATTGTATACATATTAGGTATCGCCTCGTCCGTGACAACCTGCTCTATAAAATTACCACATGATCTAACCTGTCAGATGAATGTTGTAAATAACAAAAAAAAAAACGGTGCCAAAAAAGCTATTTCTTGTTACCTTGCCGCACAAAAAGTGTAATATAGAGCAACCAAAAATCATATGTACCCTAAACTAGTACCAACAAAACTGCCAACCTATCCCGTAGTTTCTAAAATGGGGTCACTTTTTTGGAGTTTCTACTCTAGGGGTGCATCAGGGGGGCTTCAAATGGGACATGGTGTCAAAAAAAACTGTCCAGCAAAATCTGCCTTCCAAAAACCGTATGGCATTCCTTTCCTTCTGCGCCCTGCCGTGTGCCCGTACAGTAGTTTACGGCCACATATGGGGTGTTTCTGTAAACTACAGAATCAGGGCCATAAATAATGAGTTTTGTTTGGCTGTTAACCCTTGCTTTGTAACTGGAAAAAAAATATTAAAATGGAAAATCTGCCAAAAAAGTGAAATTTTGAAATTGTATCTCTATTTTCCATTAAATCTTGTGCAACACCTAAAGGGTTAAGAAAGTTTGTAAAATCAGTTTTGAATACCTTGAGGGGTGTAGTTTCTTAGATGGGGTCACTTTTATGGAGTTTATAATCTAGGGGTGCATCAGGGGGGCTTCAAATGGGACATGGTGCCAAAAAATCAGTCCAGCAAAATCAGCCCTCCAAAAACCAAACGGCGCACCTTTCACTCTACGCCCCGCTGTGTGCCCGTACAGTAGTTTACGGCCACATATGGGGTGTTTCTGTAAACAGCAGAGTCAGGGCAATAAAGATACAGTCTTGTTTGGCTGTTAACCCTTGCTTTGTTAGTGGAAAAAATGGGTTAAAATGGAAAATTAGGCAAAAAAATGAAATTCTCAAATTTCATCGCCATTTGCCAATAACTCTTGTGCAACACCTAAAGGGTTAACGGTGTATGTAAAATCAGTTTTGAATACCTTGAGGGGTGTAGTTTCTTAGATGGGGTCACTTTTAGGGAGTTTCTCCTCTAGGGGTGCATCAGGGGGCTTCAAATGGGACATGGTGTAAATAAACCAGTCTTGTTTGGCTGAAAACCCTTGGTTTGTTAGTGGAAAAAATGGGTTAAAATGAAAAATTAGACAAAAAAATGAAATTCTCAAATTTCCTCCCCATTTGCCAATAACTCTTGTGCAACACCTAAAGGGTTAACAACGTATGCAAAATCAGTTTTAAATACCTTGAGGGGTGTAGTTTCTTAGATGGGGTCATTTTTGGGTGGTTTCTATAATGTAAGCCTCGCAAAGTGACTTGAGACCTGAACTGGTCCCTAAAAATTGAGTTTTTGTAAATTTCTGAAAAATTTCAAGATTTGCTTCTAAACTTCTAAGCCTTATAACATCCCCAAAAAATAAAATATCATTCCCAAAACAATTCAAACATGAAGTAGACATATGGGGAATGTAAAGTCATCACAATTTTTGGGGGTATTACTATGTATTACAGAAGTAGAGAAACTGAAACTTTGAAATTTGCAAATTTTTCCAAATTTTTGTTAAATTAGGTATTTTTTGGTGCAAAAAAAAAATTATTTTTTTGACTCCATTTTACCAGTGTCATGAAGTACAATATGTGACGAAAAAACAATCTCAGATCGGCCTGGATAAGTCAAAGCTTTTTAAAGTTATCAGCACTTAAAGGGACTCTGGTCAGATTTTCAAAAAATGGCCTGGTCCTAAGGTGTAAAAAGGCTGTGTCCTTAAGGGGTTAAGGTACAGGTTTCCGCATTAGGTGCCCTATATAACACCAGTCTTTATGAGGTCCCTTGGGTTTCTAGGTTTTTAAAAGCGGCTGATAGATTGAAACCTAGAGTTAAAAATATGGTCGCTCCATGGAACCTGAATACTATTCTTACAAGTTTGTCAGATTCCCCATTTGAGCCTCTACACTCCCTGACTATCAAGTGGCTTACCCTTAAGACCATTTTCTTAGTAGCAATAACCTCTGCGAGAAGAGTTTGTGAGCTTCAGGCTTTATCTATCCAAGAGCCTTTCTTTACAGTGTTGGAAGAGAAGCTCATATTCAAGTTAGATCCCAATTTTATCCCCATGGTGGTTTCTACTTTCCACAGGTCACAAAACATTGTTATTCCCTCGTTTTGTGCCAACTCCAAAAACGAGCAGGAAACAAAATTTCATAATTTAGATGTTAGAAAAAGTGTTCTTCATTATCTAGATTTCACCAAAGATTGGAGGATAGATAAAAACGTATTTATTCCGTTTTCCGGCCCGAATAAAGGTAAAAAAGCGGCAAAAAGCTCTATATCCTGCTGGATTAGGTGTGCCATTTCTGAAGCCTATATAGCCTCCGTTAAAGAGGCTCCTCCGTTCCTCAGAGCCTATTCAGTAAGATCCATGTCTACTTCCTGGGCCGAGAAAGCCTCTGCGTCTCTAGAACAAATTTGCAGAGCGGCCACTTGGAAGAGGGCTCACACCTTCACCAAGCATTATAGAGTTGATGTATTTGAAAAATGAGGACATGGCCTTTGGACGCAAGGTCCTAGGTGCTGTTGTTCCCCCTAAAGTTTACTTTGTTAGTTCTCAGTATGTGCTGTCATAGAGACGACTGGGGAAATGAGTATCATACTCACTGGTAATCTGGTTTCCTGGAAGTCTCCATGACAGCACATATATTCCCACCCTTTTTTGATAATGTTACTTTAATTTATGTTCTACCCCTTTTACTGGTTCCGTTAAAATACACTGGCGATGAGGGGAAGGGGTGGGGTTTTTAAACCTCTGTGTTTTTTCCTGTACTATCAGAGGAAGTCAATCTCAGTGTGTGCTGTCATGGAGACTTCCGGTGAGTGTAATACTCATTTGTAAAGGTCCGATCACACATGGCTAATGACGGGCAGAGGGCCCTCATGCAAGAACTTTATACGGACTAAGCAGCTCACCTGACTGAAATCCATTTGTGATGCTAAAACAGCTGACCTCTCAGAAACACAGTTGTGACTCAAATCCAACTGTGGTATCACAGTAGCTCACCTAACTGAAACCAATTTGTGATGTCATAACAGCCCACATGACTGACAGTTGTGATGTCAGTCATGATATTACTGTAGGGGAAAGCTTGGGATCTAGTGATCACCAGTCAGTGTGGTTTACTATAAGTACAGTGTCACGGCTGTATGTGAGCAACTAGAGCATACACAGAAAATAGAGCCACTGACCGGACCCAAACTAGGGAGGATAAAGGGTGACCCCTGTCAGACCCTCAAAGCTCTCCCTATGCTGCTAAGCACATACCCGGATCCTAATGGTGGAACGAGGCATGCCCGCGTACCTAAGACTGATGACCACTGTAACCCCTACAATAGTGGAAGGGGTACGGCCACCGGTGCCCTGCTCAGTATATGGAGGGAACCGTGGTCGCCTTGGATCCGGTCAGAAAACAAACAGATACACTACAATGTCTGCACACTTAGCTGAAGGAGCTGCAGCAGCAGAGAAGACGGATCCAAAGACAGGTGGCAATATCCGGAGTACTTGCTGCAGCAGAACACAGGTCCAGTGAAATGATAGCATACAAGTTAAGATACTCAAGCAAGAGCTACAACTCAAATGAGAAATATAATCCACACTCTACAAAGGAGGAGGGGTGATTTAAAGGCAGAGAAATCAAACATAGGAGGAACAGCTGGGAGGAAGGAAACAGAAAGTAATGACCTCATCCCAGGGGCGGAGAAACAGAGCAGTGAGAACTCCTCCAAGCTCTGGTAGTGACATCATAACAGGGGTGGAGAAACAGAGCTGTGAGAACGTCTCAAAGCTCTGGTAGTGACATACAGTGACTGAGTCACACCACACAAAAACAAAAGTTTTAGATTTTAGAAAAACTGACTTTTCTACAATTAGATTAGTGGTATACGAGTCCCTATCAGATTGGAACAGTCTCATTGGAGTCCAGGAGAAATGGGACTACTTAAAAGTGGCACTATTAAAGGCAACAGAAAATTGCATTAGGCTTGTCAGTAAAAGCAAAAAAAGGAAGAGACCACTGTGGTACTCAGCAGAAGTGGCCAAAATCATTAAAAACAAAAAGATAGCATTTAGGAATTATAAAAAAAAAAAAAAAAAAAACGAGGCTGACAGGCAAATTTATAAGATTAGGCAGAGAGAGGCCAAACAAGTTATAAGAGCTTCTAAAGCACAGGCAGAAGAGAAATTAGCTCAGTCAGGGAAAAAAGGTGATAAGGCATTCTTCAGATACATAAATGAAAAAAGGAAACTAAAACAAGGAATTACAAAATTAAAAACAAAAGAAGGAAGGTATATGGAAGAAGATAAAGAACTAGCTGACTGCCTCAATGAATACTTCTGTTCAGTTTTTACAAAGGAAAATGAAGGAAACGGAACTCAGGAAAGAAGACTAATGAATCTTTTGATGCATGTGTCTTTACAGAGGAAGAGGTTCTAAGTCAGCTGTCTAAAATTAATACTAATAAGTCACAGGGGCATGATGGGATACA